>NC_087291.1:6251121-6905496 GCF_015220805.1 Pogoniulus pusillus | reverse complement strand
CATTCCTCCTTGGGTGGGTAGTAATTTTATGATAACCTACAACTGGCTTCCAACTGAGTTCAAGATCGAGAGCGTTCAGGATTCTGGAGGTCAAGCCAGATGATAAACTCTTCATTTGAAGTGATGCATGTTTTTGTGGGGGAGCATGTGTGAAGAGGAGAGGATGCGGGAACAGGGAATGCTACATTCAAAGCATGGGTCACAGTCTGCCTGTGATATCTTTCCAGTTGTGTCTGCATAGCCATTTTCTTCACATCCATGAAAGTATCTCTCTGAATATCAGACAGACATTCTACAAAGGATTCACAGAATCACAGAATTAATCAGGTTGGAAAAGATGTTCCAGATCATCGAGTCCAATCCATCCCCTAACACCTTCTAATTAACGAAACCATGGCAATAAGTGACTCATCCAATCTCTTTTTAAACACCTCCAGAGATGGTGACTCCACTACCTCTGAGGGCAGCCCCTTCCAATGGCAAATCAAACTTTCTGTGAAGAATTCCCATGTGAATTCTTAAAGCAGCTGGCCATAGCATGGTGATATCTTTCCAAGGCTTAACTTCATCATCTGGAGAGAAGAACAGTTGGAGGAGATGTATAAAATCACCCTATTTCCCACTGCCCACCTTGCTGTACAGAGATGCACAGGGTGTATTTTTAAAGTAAACTGACATCAAATGACAGATACTGCCTCTCTTGTTAATTCAGTTTCTGTGCCAAGCTGTGGAAGTGTTTGTGGCTTTTAATATATACTGGGCAATAAAACTTAGTACTTGACTTGGTATGATTCTAGCTGGCCTATGACACCCTAGGTGCTACAGTAACAAACACACATTGTAATAGTTCCTCCAAATCCTCCAACCAGACCAGAAGAACTACATGGTACCATTGACAGTGCAGGTGTCCAATCTGAAAATGAGAATTGGACATTTCTGTTTTCCCCTCTTTGCTGATACAAATGATATACCTATCTCATTTAATTGCAAGCTGTAGAGATTTCTTTGGAGTAAATGGAAATTGCTACTTATGGGAAACAGTGTGCAAAATATCATAGAGTCAGAGAATCAGCCAGGTTGGATGAGACCTCCAAGATCATCCAGTCCAATCTACCACCCAGCCCTGTCCAATGAGAGGATGCTTGCAGCCTGTTTTAAATAGAATCTGTACAAAACATTCATACAGACTTTGTTGTGATTTTACTCTCAGAAGTCTGTCAACATCACGTCCTCTTCCATGGAATGTACCTATTACCAGCTCTGAGGGTTTTGCTGTGCTAGGTCAGCAAATGGCCACTGCTCCACTAGAGCTTGTCACACTTTATCACTTTGTGATGGTTTGGGTGTTAGCCACCCCCACGCACTCTGCAAATCACCCAGACTAGACTCAGACAGCTCTGGAAATTTGAATGAAGCTTATATTTACAGCTTATCTCAATACACAAGCAGATATTTACAGTATATACAGTTATAGACAGAAACAGACAAGGTAAAAGGTAATACAGAAACACAGCAGCCCTCCCAGAAACCTGAGTCCCCGGGAGGGGCTCTCAACCACCCTTCCACCTTCTCCCACCCCTCTCAACCTTACCTCAGTCCCAAGGAAGAATGGAGGTTTGGCCAGGAGGTTAGGAAACAAAGTGGATTAATCAGAGGGATGGCAGAGAGGCTAGAGAGAGGGAAAAAAAATGCAGCTCAGAGCTCCCTAGCAGAAGTGCCTTATCTGTGTTTGGATTCTTGTTCTTATACCTCTCAGCAAGCCTATGAGTGAAGTAGACATCACCCTTTCACAGCCTGTAATCTAGTTCTTCTCACCAAAACATTCTAGCTAGCTTCAAACTAGCACACACTTGCAGCACTTACAAGGTGTGCTGTCCTTATACATGTCGATACAGCTGATAGTTCCTTTTTAGAGGTGTCATCCTGTTCTGTGACCAGGGCAGGTCTGACCCATTTATCCTATGTACACCAGAGTGGTGCACATTGCCTCTCTGAACACAGGAGTCTCAGGGAGTTGCAGACTCTGGGTTAGCAGTTAGGTGACAGGAGCTTGTGGGTTGATTTTTAGGAAGCAATATGGGAATCAGTTGCAATGTGGGAGCTGAGGGAGCCCAGGCTTTGCATGGAGGCGCTTCATATTGTGTGAGCTGTTGGATGTCCACATTAATATGACTTAGAGACAACATTCAAAATCCATTTGATCTCAAGGAGAACCTTTTTTGTTGTTGTCAGAACATCCCTACATCCATGTTATCTGTAGATCAGAGGTTCCTTAGTAATTAGTTTTAAGATTCTTTTATTTGCACTACCCAGTTGTTGCTCAGAGAGCCTTGTTATAAGTAAAAGAAGCATTAAAATTTCACACATGCTTTAACTTGAGGATAAGGAGAGAGTTCTAGGCAGACACATTGTTCCTCTGAGTCAATAGTAGGCTGAAGATGAGCCAGCAGTGTGCCCAGGTGGCCAAGAGAGCCAATGGCATCCTGGCCTGCATCAGGAAGTGTGGCCAGCAGGACAAGGGAGGTTATTCTGCCCCTGTTCTCAGCACTGGTCAGACCACACCTTGAGTGCTGTGTCCAGTTCTGGGCCCCTCAATTCAAGAGAGATGTTGAGGTGCTGGAAGGTGTCCAGAGAAGGGCAAGAAGGCTGGCGAGGGGCTTGGAGCACAGCCCTGTGAGGAGAGGCTGAGGGAGCTGGGGGTGTGCAGCCTGGAGAAGAGGAGTCTCAGGGGTGACCTCATTGCTGTCTACAACTACCTGAAAGGAGCTTGTAGCTTGCTGGCGGTTGGTCTCTTCTCCTTGGCAGCCATCAACAGAGCAGGGGGACACAGTCTCAAGCTGTGCCAGGGCAGGTTCAGGCTGGATGTTAGGAGGAAGCTGTTGCCAGAGAGAGTGATTTCCCATTGGAATGGGCTGCCCAGGGAGGTGGTGGAGGCACCGTCCCTGGGGGTCTTCAAGAAAAGCCTGGATGAGGCACTTAGTGCCATGGTCTAGTTGACTGGATAGGGCTGGGTGCTAGGTTGGACTGGATGAGGTTGGAGGTCTCTTCCAACCTGGTTGATTCTATGATTCTAAATCCTTCAGCTTTGATATCATACAAGGGAACCAGCCAAACTGCTGGACTTATCTGTCGTGTATTGGGTGTCAGATATTAACAAAATCTTAATGCCAGCTACCAGACCCGTGTCTCTTATCTACTTTCAACAAGTTAGATCAAGAAAGCTGGTTGGGGTTTTTGGTGTGGGTTTTTCTGTTGGTGTTACTGTTTTTTTTTTTAATCAGTCACTCCTGTGCAAGTGAACGAATGTTAATTGCATTCTGGATGGCTGTTCAACGTCACAGCTGTAACAACACAAATTTTTCTTTTCAACATCATACTTCAAGAGTTAAATTAAAAATTCTCTTGCAAAAATAAGTCTGTAATAAATAGAGCATGCACCAATAAATGTACCAAGGAAGGGCAAACTGCACCTGATATAACAGAAGTATTTCTCACAAAACTTCTGGTCAAAGAAGTGTAGCATTTAATTGTGATTAGTGACTACTCCCCAGAATTTCAATATTCAGCTGTGGGATGAAATTTCTAATCTATTTCTGTACCATTTACACCATTTTGGGCTTAATAAAAGGTGTATGTGTTGCGGAGGGCAGTAATAATTCGTGGCCGAGAAGAAAATTTATCAAAAATAGATATTTTTTATTTTTACAAAACCCGCCCCCACAACTATATATACAAAGATTAATTTCGTTTGATAAACAGGTTAAGTTGCATGAGAATTCTACGAGGATACCATTAATAATCTGACTATATATATTTGGAAGTCAATTTTTGGAAAAGGCTTTAGCTATTAATTAATAGCGGTTTCTTACTAAATTAAGCTAAGCCAAATAACTCACTCAGGCTGGCTCGTGCAGTCGGTCTTCCTCCTCCAGCGGCTACAGGAGTCGTTAAGAGTCGTTAAGGGTCGTTAGGCAGACAAAGGTGTGCCTAACACCAAGGCAAGTCCTTTGGTCTCTCTGCAGTGCAGGCACAGGAGAGTGAGCGAACTCGTCCAGGCACAGGCAAAATCCAAAGCGGGAACCCCAAAGGCGGGAAGACCCCCTATATTTATAGCCTTCGCTAGACAAAGGGCAGAGTTACCACACTTTAGGCGCGAAAGCGCACGGCCAATCCCAGCCTGGCTCCAGCGCGGGAACTCACGGGGCAGTCGCCGCCCCCTTCACGGCTGCAGGGCAGGCGAGGGGGGGGGAAACCAGGCGGCTTTTCCCCTTCCCCCCCGAAGTCCGGGCAGGAGAGGAATTTAGGGGTACAGGACTCCAGGACATCCCACCCCGGTGGTAATGAGCATCTTTGTCTAGAACTTGAGTGAGAGGTGATCCCCCTTCAATTTAGGAACCTATTAATATATATATATGGCTTAGCCTTTTCCAACATTAACAATACATTAATCGCCCCAACAATATTTAACAATACTTAACAAGGCTTAACAATAGCCCAAACAGTATTAAATAAAGCTACACAGTCAATTTGAAGATTGCTCTGTTCCTGGTAGAGCAACCAAGTTCATGGCAGAGCCTTAGATGCTCTGAGTCCATGGCTGGAGGTCACAGTCCGTGGGTCCGGATGCCATCATCCACTGGCCACCCCGGTGATATGACTCCGTCTCTCGTGTAGCTGGTTCTCCTTTTCCCAGGTGCTGGTCAGGTGGTCAGGAACTGGTCCTCTGCCTCGACCTTAACCTGTAAGGAGACAAAATCTGCCTCGGCCTATAAAGGCCAGGCTTGACAATTAATAATTGGGGACGATCCACCGTGCACTGATCCGGTGGCCTTTTGTACTTGGGCAGGTGGTCAGTGACCACGTGGCTCACCTAGACAGCAGGTCTTTATTCTGGGGGCTTCTGTAGCTCTCCCCGTGACTGCTGACCATTAAAAGCTGCCGAGCCACTATTACGGTAATTCAGTGTTTTGTCTCCCGTGTGGGAGACGAGAAAGGGTTAACCTTTCTGTCTGGGGACGAGCTGCAGTTCCCAGCGGGGGGGCTGCCGCTTCTGGGCGAGCCGCTCTGGGAGCCACCGCTGGGTGTGCCGCTGCTGCTGGCCCTAGGCTTCTGGCGGCTGCCTCTGGATTTTGCAGCCGATTGCTGAAGGCACCGCACTAGATCCTTCAGTTGCCAGTCTGCCAGCTGCCTTAAAACAGTTTTTGGTACCCCTAAAGTCAGGGCTTGTCTATACCAGCTGTTCTTTTCTCTGGGTCTCCAGTCACTCTGTTGGTCTCTGCCCCTTCCCCTCGGGGAGAAGCCTGCAAGACCCGTCCCCCTGGGGGGGCAGTCCTGCACTGGCCGGACCTGCCTGCGCAGAGTCCTGGGATTTTCTGGGGGAGAAGCACGAGACTGTCTCTCCCCAGCCCCTTTTCCTTCAGGAGACCCAAACCCAAACTGCAGCCCGTGGGCATTCAAGTCAGTTAACAGTTCAGCCCAAGTCATTACGTGCTCTTTAGCACCATCGTTCTCTGCATTTTCTCCAAGCACACGTTCAATTTTCTCAACGTTCTTCATTACTTGGATTTGCAGAGTTGCTGGCAAACCCTTCATAATAGGGTGCAGTCTCTCCGGGTCCACAGGGGCATAAAACGGGCAATCGTAATGTCCCTTATCATAGATAGCCTGGACACAGGCAAGTCTGCGGAGAGCAGTGATGAGCTCAGAGGAGCTGGTGACCTTTAGTTCCGTCGGCTCCCCCCGGTAGGCTGGACGGACACTGCTTGCCCAGTAGGCTATCCGAGCGGTGAGGCTGTGTGTCCCCTCGGGTTCACGTGTCAGGAACACATCGTCCCCCCAGTCTCCAGCAGCTTCCTGCGAGTCTAGAAGGACCCGGTCCCCACCGGCTCGGGACACTCGATACACATAGTCAGCGACTGAGTCCCCAGGATCTCTCGCATATTTGACTTGTAAGTCACTGAGCTGTGCATCTGTAAACTGTTTTTTGATCACGGTGGTCCCTGCACCGCCTTTTCTGCCCTTCACGGACTCAGTCCTGATCACAGGCAACACGTGCTTGTGCACCGCGGCGCCCTCCTCACCGGAGCTCTCTTCTCCGCTAGCTACGGGAGAGTCCGGTCGGGACCTGCGCTTTCTGCGTGGCTTTGAGGCTTTCTGCCGCGCAGAGGCATGTGCAGAGGAATTCTCTGCGTCTCTGGCAGAGTCTTTTGTGCCTGGTTTCGGGGAACTTCTCTCCCCCGAAGAGCCCCTCGGGGCATTCTCTGCCTTTCTCCCCGATTCCCGCGAATCACTCCATTCAAATTCAGACACGGAGACCGAAGAGGTAGTGTCTGCAGGCGTTACAAGCCTTTCTTTCATCCGGGCAGTCAGTGCCGCGGTCAGGCTCTTTGTCTGCGCCAGCATGCTTTCCCAGATACTTTGGCATTTAGCTTTTTCGGCTAATAAATCCTTTTCCAAGGCCTGAATTCTTTTTTCATAATTTTCAAATTCGGCCAGAGTCTGGGTCACGACTGACCCCAGAACAACAGAGAAATGCTCCGTTGGAGACTCAGAAATCACAGGGTCTGAGCGCTCAGCTAATTTCTCCAGGATTTTCTCCGGATTTTTACAATTTTTCTGAGCCCAAATTAAATCAAGCCCTGTGATTAGGCATCCCTTTTCTTGTAGAAATTCTATGATTGAACTACCCTGCATACACTGCGCCATAATGTTGCGGAGGGCAGTAATAATTCGTGGCCGAGAAGAAAATTTATCAAAAATAGATATTTTTTATTTTTACAAAACCCGCCCCCACAACTATATATACAAAGATTAATTTCGTTTGATAAACAGGTTAAGTTGCATGAGAATTCTACGAGGATACCATTAATAATCTGACTATATATATTTGGAAGTCAGTTTTTGGAAAAGGCTTTAGCTATTAATTAATAGCGGTTTCTTACTAAATTAAGCTAAGCCAAATAACTCACTCAGGCTGGCTCGTGCAGTCGGTCTTCCTCCTCCAGCGGCTACAGGAGTCGTTAAGAGTCGTTAAGGGTCGTTAGGCAGACAAAGGTGTGCCTAACACCAAGGCAAGTCCTTTGGTCTCTCTGCAGTGCAGGCACAGGAGAGTGAGCGAACTCGTCCAGGCACAGGCAAAATCCAAAGCGGGAACCCCAAAGGCGGGAAGACCCCCTATATTTATAGCCTTCGCTAGACAAAGGGCAGAGTTACCACACTTTAGGCGCGAAAGCGCACGGCCAATCCCAGCCTGGCTCCAGCGCGGGAACTCACGGGGCAGTCGCCGCCCCCTTCACGGCTGCAGGGCAGGCGAGGGGGGGGGAAACCAGGCGGCTTTTCCCCTTCCCCCCCGAAGTCCGGGCAGGAGAGGAATTTAGGGGTACAGGACTCCAGGACAGTATGTATGAAAAGGTGCTGATGCTGGAGCAGGCGCAGAGAAGGGCGATGAGGCTGGGGAGAGGTCTGGCAAACATGACCTATGTGGGGTGGCTGAGGGAGCTGGGGGTGTTTAGTCTGGAAAAGAGGAGGCTGAGAGGGGACCTTATTGCCCTCTGCAACTACCTAAAAGGAGGTTGTAGTGAGGCTGGAGCTGGTCTCTTCTCCCAAATTACTGATGGTAGGACAAGAGGAAATGTGCTCAAGTTGTGTCGGGGGAGGTTTAGGTTGGATGTTGGGAGGAAGTGGTCAGGCATTGGCACAGGCTGCCCAGGGAGGTGGTGTAGTCACCATCCTTGGAGGTGTTTAAAAAGCATTTGAGGCTATGGTCTAGCGATGGAGGCTGCTGGGATGAAGGCTGGACTGGATGCTCCTGGTGGTCCTTTCCAACCATAGCTATTCGTAGAGATTAGACGTTGTACTGGGGGATTTGGTTTAGTGAAGGACTTGTCAGTGTGAAACTAATGATTGGACTCAGTGAGCTTGAAAGGCTTTTCCAATCTAAGAAATTCTGTGATTCTGTGAAAATCTGGCCTACACAACATTGATTTTGTTGTTTTGAGAATATTTTTAAAAGTTAATTTATCATTATACTTAATTTTACTTTAATAGTTTATTATTTTTAGTTTTATTTCTATAATCAATGTTTATATTTATTATTATATTTTATTCATTATTATATGTATTTATATTTATTCTATTTTTCAGGTTGCTACAGTTTTCAGGTCATTGTCTGTAGAAGTTAGAAGTTTTAGTAATTATTAGTATAAATTTGGTAGACACCTGTTGCTTTAATTCACAATGAAGCACTGAATGCTTCCTGTTGTATAATATATGCTTCATTTATGCTTACGTCAGTACAGAAAGATGCTGAATTACCCTGCAAAATCTTGGCAGCATTCAAACTATATTAAGCCAAAATCCTCTTGGCCTCTCTGGCAGAGGTGATTCTTCTGCAAACCTCTTTAGCATTATAAATACTTAACATTTGGTAACATCACTCTCTGATTGAGAACTGCACTTGAGACAAACCTATCTGACCTTGCATCAAGTTGGTGTTTTAAGCCAGCTTTTGTTTTCTCTCTCTCTTTTGGTCCCTTCTTGTGGTTTTTCAAACACTTTTATACCTATCTTCAATTACAGACAATAATGCTCCAGTTTCTAGTGTGAAAAACACTCTGGATGTGAACTTGCAGGCTCTATAAATGTACAGCTGGATATGTTGTGTGAAGTTCCCAATACTTATTGAGAAATGATGTTTTTCTCAATTATACATTAAGTTATATTATTTTGAAGATAACTCTTGTCCATAGCCTACTGCAAACAAACTACAGGTACTTACAAAGTCTTGTAATGATGGGACGAGGAGTAATGGGTTTGAACTGGCCTAGGGTGGATTTAAACTAGATGTTAGGAAGAAGTTCTTTACAGTGAGGGTGGTGAGACACTGGAACAGGTTACTCAGGGAGGTGGTGGAGGCACTGTCCCTGGGGGTCTTCAAGCAAAGCCTGGATGAGGCACTTAGTGCCATGGTCTGGTTGACTGGCTAGGGCTGGGGGACAGGTTGGACTGGATGATCTTGGAGGTCTCTTCCAACCTGGTTGATTCTATGATTCTATGATTCTATGGCTCATACATGCACTTCTATGCTTGTTAGGTCACAACTCCTGCCAGAGTACCACTTCTGTTTATTGCTGTGTCTTCAGCTCTAACTAAATGTACAGAACTTTAGATGTAGTAGTTATTCTTGTTTATCATTATTGTTATTTTGTTTCCTCCACTGCTGAATTTTAATCACAGAAGAGCCAGACATTGTTCAAGGGTGATTTTTCCTCCCCCCCCCCATTACTTCAAGATTTCCCTGTCCTTCCTCCTTCTCCTCCATGTCCCTAAATTACCACAGTGAGAAAACTTGTCTCTTTTGTCTGCAGATAGCCTTTAGTTTGGGATAAGGTTTACTTCATAGCCTAAAAATGGCTCTTACTCCTTGATCTGACTCACTGTGCTACAGTACAGTCACATATAGATCAATCTATTTTTAGAATCCAAATGAAACAGATTGTATGGGGAGCATTTGTTTCTGATCAAGAGATGGCTCCAAAGTGAAATATGCTGCTGGAAGGAATATCCTTTCAACTTGACCCTTAATATAAAGATCCTCTGATAGCTGTTTCATGCCTTTTGAATGTCACTTGCACCCTTCTGCAAACTGTTTATGATCAGCTTAAGGATTAAAACTGTCAAATGTAGACAGTCCCATGTTCTGTGAGGCATGTGAATTTTGTTTGCTGCTTTTTTTTCCCCCCTAAATAAAGGTCATTTCTGTGGGTGTGGAAGGCTTTGCTCCTATCTACTCTTTGATTTTTCTTTTTCTAAGAAGTGAGATAGGTGTGTGGGGGGAAACAATTTGAAGCAAACCCCACATTTTCATAGAGTCATCACTCAGCCTTTAGGAGTTTTGAAGATTTTTTTTTGTTTATTTCCCCATTCAAAATTGGATGTCTTGGGAGCACCATAGTGCACTCTGTACTTAGTCCTACCTGGTGGAAGTGCTTAATTAAGGCTTTCTCTGCACATTCCCTGACATTTCTTAGTTTTCAGATGGACAGAGAGTTTGGTGCACTTCCCTTAATGTTCTAATTTTTTCCCCCTTATTTTTTGTTGGTGGGTTTGTTTTGTTTTTTCATTTTTTCACAATGAGAAGATGTTAGCCTGGATGATAAAGGAACAGGATGCTGGATGCTGTCACTGCCATAGAGGAGGGAATCGCTGGACCTACCTTCTGCAGACCTCTAATCATAGAATCAACCAGGTTGGAAGAGACCTCCAAGACCATCCAGTCCAACCTATCCCCCAGCCCTACCCAGTCAACCAGACCTTGGCACTAAGTGCCTCATCCAGGCTTTGCTTGAACACCTCCAGGGACGGTGCCTCCACCACCTCTCCGGGCAGCCCATTCCAATGCCAATCACTCTCTCTGGGAAGAACTTCCTCCTAACATCCAGCCTATACCTACCGTGGCACAACTTGAGACTGTGTCCCCTTGTTCTATTGCTGGTTGCCTGGGAGAAGAGGCCACCCCCTACTTGGCTGCAATGTCCCTTCAGGTAGTTGTAGACAGCAGTGAGTTCAGCCAAGCTGCATCTGGATATTGATATGTGCTTGGATATTTCTGTCTGCTGCATCCCGTGCAGAGAATGAAGCAAACATGCTGTGCAGTAGATACACTAGGAAGACAAAAAAGCATGTATGCATGTAGTTAAGAAAACCCCCTAACCATGAATACAGCCCTGTGATGCTTACTCCTTTTTAGCTCAGGCTGTTGTGCTGTTGAAGGGTGCACAGAATCACAGAAACATGCAGGTTGGAAAAGCCCCTCAGGATCACCAAGTCCAACCTGTAACCCTGCTCTACAGGATTCACCTTAAACCATATCCCTAAGCACCACATCCAAAGGACCCTTAAACACATCCAGAGTTGGTGACTCAACCATCTCCCTGGGCAGCTCATTCCAGTCCCTGACCACTCTCTCTATGAAATACTTTTTCCTAATATCTAAGCCTCCTCAGTCTTAGCTTGAGGTCATTTCCCCTTGTTCTGTCTCCAACTACCTGTGAGAAGGGACCAGCACCAGCTTCAGTAGTATTGTTCTTCTGGAAGGGCACCTGCTCATTGCAGGTTGAAGTTAACATTATCCCAGGCTGTGTTACTTACAAGAGTTACTGCTAGAAGTGAAATGTAAGGTTTACTTCTTGTACCCTGGTGGCATATCTACTTATTATTCTTCATATGATAGGAGGGTAACAGCAAAATGATCTATTTTTACCTCTTCTTGTTGAAACTATTGTTTCAGCCTTGACCTGTTAACACTTTTTTAATGCCAGGGAGACACTCAAGGATCAACAGCCTGAGTTTGCTGTAACTGGTAATGATTTTTTTAAAGCACACAAAACCAAAGCAGATTATCTGTTTTTCTTTTTTGAAGATGGAAAGAGGAAGAGTAGAAGAAAACAAACCCAGCTATGCCTTTTCCTCATGAACAAAACAGCAGAGACACCTTTATCTGATAAACATGACTTGTGAAAGCAATTGTTTGCTTCAGAAAAGAAAGGGAACAAAACACCTACAAAAAAGTTTGCTTATAGATTTTGTTTTAACCATGTGAGAGGGAGCATGTGTGGCTTTGCATTCTTGATAGGTTGGACTTGAAGATCTTCGAGGTCTTTTCCAACCTGGTTAATTCTGTGATTCTGTGTGATTGTATAGTAGCCTCCTGCAGTCACTCTAGCTCTTACAGAAACTATTCACTTCTACTTGTTCTAGTATGAAGTACCTGAATGCTTGGACTGAGGACTATGCTGGGGTCTGCCGCATGCTGACAAGCAGTCAGTAAGGTTAGAATGAAGCACTTGGACATCACAGATAACTGAGGAGGAATTTTGGCTGAGTTTGGATTGTCCTTAGGCTATCCCTGTAGCTTACTCCCTATGCTCTTTTCAGCTAATTGGAAGAGATCATGATCTCCTCATGCTTTTAGTCTCTTTGTGTATCCCCACAAGAGAATCTATTTAATGCCTATGTGACAAATCATTTAAAGAGGCTACCTGCTGTCCAACTGTTACTGATCCAAGCTGAATTTGAACTGGCAGGGGAGCCAGAGAGGAGCTGTTTATCTCTTTACCAGTTTTGAATGCTTCACTTTAAAAGTGTAGGTAGTGATACATTTGGATCCCAAATCTATGTTTATGGACTTGACTTCCAAAGGAGGTGAACACCTGCAGTTTTCATGGAGTTGTGCTGAAACTGGCAATGATGCCACTGCAGATCAGGCGTTCTGGAATTACTGAAAATTCAAATGTATTCTCCATGGGCAACTGCATCCAGGGATCCTTCTTGATCATCATTGCCATCAGGCCTACCACAACCACCTCCTTTCATCCACACAATCCCCTAACAAGCAATTAATCTTCCCCTTCAGGTGATTAAATGTTCTTTGATGAAGTAGTTGCCACTAGAGCAGTGTGACCACCTTCCTTCCTGCCCACGTGTCAGTAAGGTCATCTGTCACATACTATGCTTATTGTTGAGTTACAAGGAAAATCAAGTTCAAGGAAGTCAGAGCTATAAGCTAGCAACTGTAGTATATTTAACTCTAAATAAGGGAATGAGAAATAACTGATCAAGAGAAAGCTCTTTGAAGTTTAAAACAAGTTAGCAAAGTTGCCTGTATTTTGGATGGTAGGCAGCCAGAGATGGGAATGGAGGAGTGGGAAGGGTAGGAAGCTTGTGAAGCTTTCTAAAGAACTTTTTGTTGTGTTTTTCAATGGTCAGCATTCAGTTACCACCCATGCAGTAGTGCTTCAAGCATATGGCATCTATCCTTATCTTTTTCAGTCGACCCTTTGATAATATTTGTGATCTTTTTCTGTCTCTGATGTATTCCTTGAGTATAGCTAATAAGCTTTGGGTCTTGCTTAGAAAAAAGGTCCTTTAACATCTGTGCTGCACTTTGGCCACAACAACCCCATGCAGAGATACAGGCTGGGGTCGGAGTGGCTGGAGAGCAGCCAAACAGAGAGGGATCTGGGGGTGCTGATTGATACCTGCCTGAACATGAGCCAGCAGTGTGCCCAGGTGGCCAAGAGAGCCAGTGGCATCCTGGCCTGCATCAGCAATAGTGTGGTCAGCAGGAGCAGGGAGGTCATTCTGCCCCTGTACTCTGCACTGGTTACACCACACCTTGAGTCCTGTGTTCAGTTCTGGGCCCCCCAGTTTAGGAGGGACATTGAGATGCTTGAGCGTGTCCAGAGAAGGGCAACGAGGCTGGGGAGAGGCCTTGAGCACAGCCCTACGAGGAGAGGCTGAGGGAGCTGGGATTGGTTAGCCTGGAGAAGAGGAGGCTCAGGGGTGACCTTATTGCTGTCTACAACTACCTGAGGGGTGGTTGTGGCCAGGAGGAGGTTGCTCTCTTCTCTCAGGTGGCCAGCACCAGAACAAGAGGACACAGCCTCAGGCTGTGCCAGGGGAAATTTAGGCTGGAGGTGAGGAGAAAGTTCTTCCCTGAGAGAGTCATTGGACACTGGAATGGGCTGCCCGGGGAGGTGGTGGAGTCGCCGTCCCTGGAGCTGTTCAAGGCAGGATTGGACGTGGCACTTGGTGCCATGGTCTAGCCTTGAGCTCTGTGGTGAAGGATTGGACCTGATGATCTATGAGGTCTCTTCCAACCCTGATGATACTGTGTGATACTGTGTGATCTTCAAACTGTGAGTGGCTTTTGAGGTGGTGGTAGTGGTTGAGTCTTGTTACTCTGACTGTGATCTAAAGCCTGTTGAAGTGAATGGGACTCTTTCAACTTCAATAGACTTCAGATCTGTATCTCCCTCTGTAAGTGTTGCTAAGTCTAAAACATTGACTATTTAGAAGAAGACAGCAGCACTGCTTAAATTCCCTGGCTCTGGAGTTCCTTTTTGTTTTCTTCAGGTCAAAACTAGCCTTAAAATTCTATCTCTGCAATGTTTATTCCCACAAAAGGAGATGAAAGCCTTTGTTCTTCTAGAAGTCCCTAGATGACTAGATTGAGCAAACAGAACAGTAATGTTCTCACTGTTTTCCATCACCTACTAAAGTGCAGAACCTTCTCCCTCCCTCAGCGTTTCCATTTCCTCCACTTCCTGTCCTTGCAGATTGGGTAACAAATGCTGAATATTTCCTGAAGTTGACTAATGACAGGACATGGATGTCTGCAGCTGAGCAGCCTGGCGAGGGCTGTGTTGGGTCTCTGACTGAAAGGAGGTGCTACAGCTGTGTTTGTGGAGGCCCCCTGGTATAATTCTGTCATTTGAGTACCTTTAGGGTATTGTGTCAGCCTAACCTAAGCACTCTGAGGCAAGCATACTTCAAATGATGTTTAATTTATTGCAAATTGCCTTAACAAAAGTACTGTCACAGGCCAAAGTGAGATACAACACTGTGGTTGTATGTCCTTATTCACATGTTCTGGTCAGCAAAGACCATTAATTATTGGGAGGATACATTATTTGAAATGGCTGTATTGGGTTTGCTGCACAGGAGTGGCTTCTGTGAGAAGCTGCTAGAACCTTCCCTGTTGTCCCATGGAGCAAATGCCAACTGGCTCCAAGATGGACCTGTCATGGGCCCTTCAGTGATGGTGGTAGCAGCTCTGTGATAACATATTTAAGGGGAACAAAGCCCTGTGCAGCATCAGTTGCAGACAGAGAAAGGAGTAAGAATGTGTGAGGGGGACAGCTCTGCAAATCTGAAGGTCAGTGAAGAAGGAGGCGGAGGAGGTGCTCCAGGTGCCTGAGCAGATCTCCACCTGCAGCACATGGTGACCCTGTGGGACACCTGTTCTGGAGCAGGGTCCTGGCAGGACCTGTGGTCTCACGGTGAAGCTTATATTGGAGCAGGTTTGCTGGCTGGACTTGTGACTCTGTGGACAGAGAGCCACACCGCAGCCTGTTCCTGGGGGACTGCATGGCTTGGAATGGAACCACACTGGAACAGTTCATGAGTAACAGTTACTTTTAGAATGGACTCACAGTGGAGAAGTTCATGGAGTGTCTCCTGTGGGAAGGACCTCACACTGGAGCAGGGGAAGATTATGAGGAGACCTTCTGCTGAGGTGAAAGGAGTGACAGAAACAATGAGTGATGAACTGACCACAGCCCCCATACACTGCCCTCCTTTGACACTGATGGGGTTGAGGTAGAGAAAACTGGTCATGAAGGTGACCCCAGGAAAAGGGGAGGGGTGGGGAAAAGGTGTTTTAAGATTTGATTTTTATGCTCTGATTTCACTGTTAATGAATCAAATTATTTTTTCCCCAGGTTGAGTCTGCTCTGCCTGTAAGGGTAACGTCAAGTGATCAGTTCTTATCTCAACCCATAAGCCTTCAGTACATTCTCTTTCTCCTATCCAGTTGAGGAGGAGAATGATGCAGAATCTTTTTTTGGGGGGGGGGGGTTGGTGTGGGTGCAATCTGGCATTTAGTCAGGGTCAACCCACCACAATGGCCTTTAAAATTAAAAAGAAAACAAGATAAGTTCTTCCACAGGTGGAAATAAGTTTGAGTTTGATTTACACAAAGATTATGGACACACACACACATCCAAATCAGTGATGTTTAGAACTGAATTTCTTGGCCTTCTAGGTTTTTTTTTTTTACATTGAGATTATAATTGGGAAAGGAATTTAATGATTTTTTTTTTTTTATAGCTTAGGCTTTTCCCTCTCTCTCCTCTTGACTGGAGGATTTCTTTCTCATTATGTCATTAAAATGTCAATTATTCCATTTCTTTTCTTCACTGAGATGTGTAGATCTATGTTTCTGAATGTATCAGATTATAACAATGTTCTGTGACAGAAAAAAAACCCCAGTCAAATAGCCATGTATCCCTTGCCCTGATTAGTAGTGGTATTGATGTGAGCAGAGAGAGTCTGGTAGCAAAGAAAACCAGACATACAGATGTTTCCTTAGCTAACATGTGATGGCTATTGATTCCAGCATCCTAAAGTGCTACCATATATGCTGGCTTTGGAGTTAGAAGCACCTCTTCAAAGCTGGACAAATATTAGCAGCCAGAACAGTGGGTGACAGAAAAAAACTAAGCTTCTCCACAAGGAAGGTGGGGAGATGGGATAGAAATGAGTTGTGTAGTGATACGAGGGTTAACAAGGAATCACTCCCACGTGGCTGCAATGCTCATGGATTGTTGATCTAGAATCAGATTGTCCCTTGTGTGTGAAGCTAAGGGATGTAATCCACAACTAAATACCTGCTGGGAGATACACCTGTGAAAAAATACTATAACAAATGGGCCCAATTCCTGGCATACTGCAAAAATCTGATTCTTTAACACATATGCATACTTCAGTGGCATTGGCTTATTTATTTTTTACTTTAATAGGGTTTTAACCTTGTTTGGTAAAAGAAAATAGAAGACCTATTTGTTTTTTTTACATAAGCAATGAGAGATTGAAGTTCTCTAAATTTGGCACACAGATAGGCCATTGGAATGGGCTGCCCAGGGAGGTGGTGGAGTCGCCATCCCTGGAGGTGTTCAAGAAAAGCCTGGCTGAGGCACTTAGTGCCATGGGCTGGTTGATTGGACAGGACTGGGTGCTAGGTTGGACTGGATGATCTTGGAGATCTCTTCCAACCTGGTTGATTCTATGATTCTATGACCCTTTTGACTACTGCTCAAGCATATTTTACTTGCTGCAATAGAATCACAAAATGTCAGGAGCTGGAAGGGACCTCAAAAGCTCATCCAGTCCAACCCCTCTGCCAGAGCAGGATCTCCTATACCAAATCACACAGGAATGTGTCCTGGTGGATTCTGAATATTGTCAGAGAGGAATAGTCAACAACTCCCCTGGGCATCCTGCTTCAGTGTTCTGTTACCCTCACAGTGAAAAATTTCCCCTATGTTTAAATGAAACTTTGTATGCCTCAGCTTCCACCCATTGCCCCTTGTCCTGTCATCGGGCATCACTGAGCAGAGCCTGGCTCCAGCCTCCTGGTGCTCACCCTGCACATATTTATGAACATCAGCCATCATCTTTCAATCTTTGATTTCAAATATGTTTTGTATGTTGAGTATTGCACACCCAAGGAAAAATGAGAAATTCAGTAAAAAAAAAGCTATACCCCATAAAATCCACAATCCCTGAGTTCCTTTTCTCCATCTCTTCCATGACTGTTAGTATGATTTTTCTTTGCTGTGTTCTGATTCTCTGGTGTGGAGACTTTCAATTGAAAATTAACAGATGCTATTCCACACAATCTGACTGCTCCTGAGGGGAGCTTGTTCCAGCCAGACGTTTTACAACATCTGTTTGAAGCTGACTCGTGTTCCTTCTGTTCCATCTCAAATTGGAAGCCCCGATGAGAAGAGATGAGAAGGTGCATGTACCGAGGTAGGGCTTTGATCCACGATGCCACACACTGACTGACATTTCCACTTACACTGAAACATGCTGCTTCTCAGATATGTGGTAATAAACAGGACTGTTCAGCTGGTTAACAGAGATGCTGTTGAGACAGCAGGGAGGGGGTGGAAATCACCTTTGTTAGTAGTAAAGTCTTTGTTTTACATCTAAAACTCAGAAACATGTTGTAGAGCCTGTTGAATCTTGTATTTCATTCACCTACAGCATGAGATTATTGAGATGCTCCTACTCTTTCCCTGTTTGCATTACTGAAACCCCTAAGCAGAACTTCAGGATTTTTCCCTCTATCCAATTCTTTCACTTCAAATTTGTGCTACTGGTGTGCAAATAACTAATTTTTATTCATACAAAGCTTTCTGCTCACATTAAAACTTTTGTCATCCAACAGTTCTGTCTTTCTGTCCCTATTTAAAATCTCTTGCCTTTGAAATGATGCCATTGAATGCTGTCTCTTTAAAAAAATAGGGAAACAAAGATATGGTTTCTTTTGTAGAGGAGGAGGATATTGCAAAATTGTTTTCACAATTGTTCAGTACCTCTAAAAATACAACACCACAGAAACAGAAATTCTTACATGTCAGTGACATAGTGGCAGATCTGAAGCTATCTTGCAGGTTTCTCTACTAATACTGGTGCACAGAGGTCTCTAGAGCTCTCTTTTTAACCATATTATATTTTGAATGCTGTTCTGAGAGAATGAAGGCACTTTCTGCAGCATTTGAAAAGCTTTGAGAAGAAGTAGCTTGTTTTCCTTTGTTTCAGAACTGCATATTTTGTGATTTTAGTGCTGAAAGTCTTAATTTACACTGGGCATTTTAAGTAAAAGAGTTGAAAATACATAAAGGCTCACATACTTTCCAAATCAACAGGAATTGTGCTTCAGATTCCCCCAGCCCAGTGATCCTCTCATCTCTCCTTCTGTTCTGGCTCCTCAGGGTTTCAGAACCTGTTGAATCTCTAATCCTCCGAGATAGGAGAGTGCTGTTTTGTCAGAGCCCAGGACTCAATTAAGTGTCAGAATCAGCTCAAACATCTTTCTAAAACACTTTCAAAGGCAAACAACCAGAAGTTTTTTCCTTCCTTGCTGAACTTGAAATATTTCTTTGGGGTAAAATTTGGGCTTTTCAGTAAACAGAAAGGAAACACTACTTTGATGTGTTCTAGTCCTTCTATTTTTCTAAGAGCAGTTATCTTCTTGACATTATCTGCTTCATTGTGGTGTGTTAATCTCTGCTGGAAACAGAGATTAATCAAGGAAAGAGCAATCCAGACATTCCCTTAAGAATCACACTCAGCTTCTAGCTGAAAGCTTTATATTGCCTCTCAAAGGGTTTGAATTCATCCTCTAGGCTTCCCAGTTGCTTATATAGCTATATGACATTGTTATGTAACAGTGATTGACTATCTATCTATCTGAAGATCATCACTTGGTATCACTATGATGGGCACTGAGAGTCCTGTGAACTCTTTCTTTCTTTGTCCACAAACACATAAGATGAGCAGTGCCAAATCAGTGACCCAGGCAGGGAAGCTTGCTCTCAGATGTGAGAATGTGGTACAAGAGTTTCTAATATTTTAGGCATTTGCTTTTCATTTCTTGGGAAAGAGTCTGAAATTGGCTTTTGAAAGCTCCAAATACCTTAGTGGAAGTATCTGACAGACTAAGGCCCAGGTCAGTTTCCCTTCTTCTTATCATAGAATAATAGAATCGTAGAATCAACCAGGTTGGAAGAGACCTCCAAGATCATCCAG
Organism: Pogoniulus pusillus; assembly: GCF_015220805.1. Lineage (NCBI taxonomy): Eukaryota > Metazoa > Chordata > Aves > Piciformes > Lybiidae > Pogoniulus > Pogoniulus pusillus. The sequence continues at coordinate 6,886,338 of NC_087291.1, read as the reverse complement.
TCCAACCTATCCATCCAGTCCAACTTATCCAAGCAAGATCATCCAGTCCAGCCCTTTCCAATCAGCTAGACCATGGCACTAAATGCCTCATCCAGTCTTTTCCTGAACAGCTCCACCACCTTTAAGAGAATTACTACATCATGGCAGAGGGAAAATGTGGTATTCTCTTCCTCCTTGAGATTCAGCCTCCAGATTCACATCTCCTTCCCCTTCTAGGTGGTAGACTCCAAGAAAGATTGAAGGATTGTACAGTCTGGTCACATCACTTGGGATTCATAGTGGTAGGTCTAGCATCAGTGACGTGGTTGAATGACTTCAATAAAAAAGTACAGTGGAATAGTATCTTCCACAAACCTATTTGTACCATATGTTATGCCCCCAAATGCTGCTTTAGTACAACCCCCAACCTTAGGGCCTTCTGTTTGTTATTAGTAGCATTTGCTTTCAGTTCCTCACCAATTTTGTGGGGGGTTGGGGGGCAGAGAACACAGAATATCTGAAAACAATAACTCTTGTTCATTGACATAAACCGGCTGTCAGTTCCTTGTGGGACCCAGGCTGATAAAAAACAGGGGAAAACTATTTTATTTGCAATGTAAGGAATTTTAGCCTGTGGAGATTTTTAGTTCAACAGCAGTAAAGGTAGGGACAGCAACCAGTGAGGCTGTTAAAGGTCACATTCTCTCCCACCCTCTCTTTTTCCCAGTCCCTTGAGTCATAATTAAAACTCCAGAAAGTGAGAAGCTGTTACTAATTCTAACATGCAGTTTGGCACAACAGAATAATGCATCTACTGACTTGTGGGTTTTTATTTAATTTCATTTTTTATGGGTCAAGCTGAAATTTTACTTTACTGTTGGGTTGACAATGGCCTTTTTCTGAATCTGAAACTTTGATTTGAAAGTTTCCCAGGTATAACATTTATGGAAACAAACACCTTGTTCAGAAGCCTGACAATAATTATCTCCTAATGGAACAATTAAGCACTTTAATCAGACATGACTTTAATGCTCTCAAGTTGAAAATGCTGGATATGATCTCTTGTGCTTTGTACTCTATCCTGAGAGATTAGCTAGACATGGAGATGAACTAATTACCCTTTGCATATTTTTGAGAGCTGTCCAGATTAGAAGGAGCAGTTACATAATAATGATGTTTACATACCATCTTTCCCAGGGGTGAAACACTATATGGGGTTACTTGGAAAGACCCCTACTCAGACAAAATTTAGTGAACTTGGTACATACAAACTGAGAAGGAGTTTAGGATTTTGTTGTACTGCTCTCAGCCATTTCCTTAATGCTCTGAAAGAGTTTTTTGAGTCATTTGTAAGAGAGACTCTGTCAACACAGCACCCCTTTGAATACCTGTTGAGGAGGTTTATTTACAAGTCTTTATGTCCAGTCATGTCTTCACTACTCACAGGTCTTAGGAAGCCATTCCTCAGCAGGTGATTATTTTTCTAAGACAAACTGAGGTGGAAGTCTCAGCCCTGAGACTCTAGAGTATGAGTTTATACTTCCCACATACAAGTGCTAGCAAGGCAATTTAAACTGGTCAGAGAGATCCTTGGAAAATCTCTCAGTGAAGGAGAAAGAATTATTGGCACCTGTAGGATGGCTAGTGCCATTTCTTTAAGTACATAGCCCCTGTTGAACTCCTGGCAACCTCTGACCTTGCAGTCTGCTGTGATTTCAGCCCATGGTAATACCAACTGGTAGATGTAAAAAAAGTCTCCCTTCTGCTGCAGATACAATTCAGTGTTGAGTAGCCATTGCTGTTGTTTTTAACCCACTACCTTTCTTGTCCAGGGACTAAACTGCATTTGGTCTTAGAAAGCATGGATAGCCTTGGACTTCAGTTCATCTGAGGGCATACTGTTTACGATGGATCCCATTTTTTCTTGCACATTGAAACCACAAAGTTTAGCTCATCCATTCTCTGTTCCCTGGGTTGATGTTACTGTGCAAGAAATGGCTTACTGTGAGGCAAGTTTTCTTGGGCTTGGAATCATAGAATAATTTAGGTTGGAAGACACCTCAAGGATCATCCAGTTCCAACCCCCTGCCATAGGCAGGGACACCTCCCACTAGAACAGGTTGCTCAAGGCCTCATCCAAGCTGTCCTTGAACACCTCGAGGGAGGGAGCAGCCACAGCCTCCCTGGGCATCCTGTTCCAGTGTCTCACCACCCTCACTGCAAAGAACTTCTTCCTAACATCTAGTTAGAATGTCCTCTCTTCCAGTTTAAACCCATCAGTTTTCATCCCAACATTAAAAGACCATGTAAATATTTCCTCCTTAGCCTTCCTGTAGGCCTTCTTCAGATACTGGAATGCTACTTCAAGGTCTTCTCAAAGCCTTCTCCTCTCCAGGCTGAAGAACCCCAAGTCTTGTAGCCTGTCCTCACAGCAGAGCTGCTGCAGCCCTCTGAGCATCTTCGTAGCCCTCCTCTGGACTCACTCCAACAGTTCCATGTCCTTCTTGTGTTGGGGGCTCCAGAACTGCACACAGGACTCCAGGCGGGGTCTGAGGAGAGCAGAGTAAAAGGGCAGCATCCCCTCCCTTGCCCTGCTGCCCACACTGCTCTTGCTGCAGCCCAGCACACAGTTGCTGTCTGGGCTGCACTCACACTGCCAACTCCTTGTCTGTGCAAGAGCTCAGAAGTGCAGATCTGTTGAAATGCACCTATGGTCCTTGAACACTACCTCTTCAGCTGCCTTCCTTACTGTATTTCTTGATGCTGCTGTGTGAGCAGCAGAAGTGTGAGTTGTGGAGCACACTTGCCATGTTCTCTTCAAAGGGTGGCTCATGAGGGCTAAGTTTTCTCCATAAACTGCAAGTAACCAAAGTCTATTACGTCAACACTGCTTGTGTGGAACATGTTGCAAATAGTGAAATCAAAGAGCACTTCCTCTCCAGTTGTCTAGGTAACATACCAATGTGTATTTATAGCCAGATGGAGTGAAGTAGAACTGAAGTTGCAAGACTGATCCTCAGGGATCAGTCCTGAGACCGTCTTGTTCAACATCTTTGTTGGTGCCGTGGGCAGAGGCAGTGAGTGCAGCCTCAGCAAGTTTGCTGTCAACACTAAGCTGTGTGGTGCAGCAGACAGGCTGGAGGGAAGAGATCCATCCAGAGGGACCTGGACAGGCTGCAGAGGGGGGCACAAGCCAACCTCATGAGACTCAACAAGACCAAGTGCAAGGTCCTGCAGCTGGGTTGAGGTAATCCCAAGCACAACTCCAGGCTGGGCAGTGAGTGGCTGGAGAGCAGCCATGGGGAGAGGAACTTGGGGGTGCTGCTGGACGAGAAGCTCAACATGAGCCAGCAGTGTGCACTTGCAGCCCAGAAAGCCAAGCAGAGCCTGGGCTGCAGCAGGAGAAGTGTGGCCAGCAGGTGGAGGGAGGTGATTCTTCTCCTCTACTCTGCTCTGCTGAGACCCCACCTGGAGTACTGCATCCAGTTCTGGAGCCCCCATTACAAAAGGGATGTGGACATGTTGGAGTGTGTCCAGAGAAGGGCCGCAAGGATGCTCAGAGGGCTGCAGCAGCTCTCCTATGAGGACAGACTGAAAGAGTTGAGGCTGTTGAGTCTGCAGAAGAGGAGGCTCCCAGGGCACCTTCTTGTGGCCTTCCAGGATCTGCAGGGGACCTACAAAAAAGCTGGGGAGGGACTTTTCAGGCTCTCAGGGAGTGACAGGACTGGGGGGAATGGAGCAAAGTTGGAGGTGAGGAGATTCAAACTGGACATGAGGAGGAAGTTGTTGAGCATGAGAGTGGTGAGAGGCTGGAATGGGTTGCCCAGGGAGGTGGTTGAGGCCCCATGGCTAGAGGTGTTTAAGGCCAGGCTGGATGAGCCTGCGGCCAGCCTGATCTAGGGTAGGGTGTCCCTGGGCATGGCAGGGAGTTTGGAACTAGATGATCCTTGTGGTCCCTTCCAACCCTGACTGATTCTATGATTCTATGACTATATATATGATTTTTATTAGCTTTGTTACCCAAACTGAAAAAAAGAAAATAGAATTACTTGAGAAAGTTGCCTGTGCTTTTACTTCTTGGAGTATTGATTTCTCATACTAATTTTCTTTACTTCTTGGAGTGCTGATTTCTCATGCTAATTTTCTATAAATATCCATTCATCTATGTTTAATAAAAGCAAAGCTCATACCAGGATGCCAACTTCCAGATGCAGTTTTGCTCTCTTGGTGACTGTTTATTTTGATTTTCAAATGAAGTGAGCTTTGCTATCACAGAATATTTTAAATTTAAACAAAAAAGTCTCATCTTGTGTATTGACACAGTGCACTTGTTTCTAAAACCTCATAAGAAGCCAAAGAAGTATCTTTGCTGAATAAATGGATTCTTTACTTTTAATGTATTTCTAGCTTCTGCTACTGCTCCTAGTTTGATCTTTGGCTTCTTGATTATTGAATCCTGAGGGTAGGGTCAGAGAGCCAGATGTTCTCTGTCTTGCTTTAGGTCAGGAGCTGGGAATACTTCTTTCATGTCTTCGTGGTTTGTGATCTGTAGACACCACTATGAGTAATAATAAACACACTGATGTGTGTCTAGTGGAACTCCTCTGAAGCCAGTGGGCTTGTGTTAGTATAAGATAAAATTTACATTGATTGTTTGGTTTAGAGGCATCCTACACATTTGTATATCTTTAATTAACAATTAGTATCTGGGTGGTATTGACAGCTGTGGTGGAGCTACAATCCTATGGTGCAGCTGCATGATTTTTTTTGTCTTTGAGTCAGAGATGACACAGGATGCACTAATAGAGGGTTATTAGTGCATCCCTAATATTGCTGAACACCTTCTTATTCTTTAACACAACATTCTTAGACATGGCAGCCTGTAGTACCATTTACAGTAGTGCATCCCAGCACTTTGTCTACAGGCCATGATGGGAGATGTTGCTTGGAGTGACATTTCAGCACCTTTCTTGCCCATACAGCAAAGCTTCATCATTGCCAGCTGACACTTTCTTTTCATACTGGAATTTACTAGTAATAACTCAGTCTGTTTGCACATCTCAGCTTCTATTTTTAAGCACCACTAATCCTCAGCTAAGGGCCAGCCTCCATCTGGCCTTACAAGGGTGTGTAGTGGCAAGGGAGATGTAAGGAGCCTTCCTAGACCTTGTGCAGTCTTCCTGAGAGCCAGGCACAAGCACTGCCTTAAATGTGGGGCCAGACAAGGTGCTTTTGCATTGTATCTCACTCGAACACAGAGCTGGCACCAGCTGGAGGAGCTATGCCTCAGCATGTCCCACATGCACCAGAGCGTGAATGCTCCCTCTATGAAGGGCACTTCTCAAGTGGCAGCATTAATCTGGTGCTCAGTTGTACCACAAGCATTGTCTGAAGCATGCAGCTGGACTTTGAGGTGGTTGGGAAAGTATTTTTCAAACTGTGAAGTTCCTCACTTTGTGTGCTCAGGTTAGGAGTTGTCAGTTCACTCAAGGAACTGCAGTCTACACAGCCCTCGCCTTGCATTTGTTGTGTATTTCCCTAAGCAACAGGAAGGTAGAGATAATGGAGTGGAAGTCATGGTGCAAGCTGAGCAAGCAGCCTGCATGCTGCTGAAATGGGTAAGGAAACCGTGTTCTGCTTGTCAGAGAGAGACTGCTTCTGCTGGCAAACTCTGTCAGGAAGGACTCAGGGCACCAAGATGGGGGTACTTAAAGAATTGTTCATTTGAGGAGACCCTACTCGTGTTTTGCTTTTCTGTGATTTTGCAATCCATCTCCTCCATGGACTCAGTGAGGACATGGAATGAGACTTTCTTGTCACAGACTACTCTGGTTGCCCAGCTGCTGTTGCAACCAAATAGACTGTGGAAAGGAGAGGGCTGATCTTACAGTCTTTTGAAATAGCTGTCTTACCAAGCAAGGCAGGAACAAGCCTGCTCTCTGGCTGCTCCTGGGAATGTTGAAGACCCCATAGGAAGTTATGTTACATTTTCCAAAGAAATAAAGGTTAGTATGTGCTATCATTTCCTAGTGAAGGCTCTTGCTTATTAAGTAGTTGGCAGAAATCTAAGCTTGAGGTGGGCATAATTTTTTGTGTGCTTTCCCAGTTACAGGAGCTGAGAACGACTTGGTCTTTTGGAGTTTTTATTCACCTGTTTACTGTTGGTATGTTAGGTGTTGAAATCTGTTGCCCATTACACCTGAAGCAGTCTATCTAGGTCCAGAGCAGCGTTGCTTTAGCAGGGCAAGGCCTTTGGCTAACAGCAGTTAGAAGAAGGATGGTGGTTTGGAGGACATACGTAGATATCTAATCAGTAGTGCTACCAAAGGATGTCAGCCAAGCCAGTAATACAGGAGGCATAGTGCCTATCACACTTACTCTGCTTAAGAGACTCAGACATTTGTTGGACCCCTAGGTTATAAGTGTCTCTCCATTAACATTATTCTTTAGTGCCAAAGTGAAACATACTCAATTAGCAGCTTCTTTTAAGTCAAGATCTGCAATGAAATGAATTTTCTCTTCTCTTTCTATCTTGTGCCTGGATCCCTGACATCTGTTACGGCCAGCTGGGGAAGTCTGCCACAATGCAAACTCATCTGCCATGTGTTGTGTGCACAGCCTAGGAAAGAGAGACAGGACATCCTGTGCAAGCTAAAAAAGTTTATTTTTCAATAAATATCTTTACATAAGTACCAAGCAAATATCTAGAAAGACTCCAGATTTTCCATTACTCACTTTTACAGATATTTAGTGGGATGCTTGATTCTGTGATTCTATGGTAAAGCTTGTGGTACTGGTTGAGCACTTGTATTGGTATTGTTTTGCCTTATTCACTAACTTCAGTTATGACAGTTCTTTGAATCATGTTATTAAACTTGTATGAAGTTGTCCAAGTTTGGACTGACTGAAACATGCTCATTACTATCAGCATCAAATCACATTGCAGTGAGCAGCACACAGAGTTCTGAAAGCCACAAGTACTTTTTCATTGCTTGGAACAGAAATGAGAAAACAAAATAATTGGCACTCTGTGTATGAAGAAGTTGTTAACAAATTTTTATTGTTTGTTATTTTAATTTATTGTTAAAGAAACAAAATATACTATACTCTTTGTTTTGCATGGAATTACATCGCCAGTAAAAGTCTGTGAAAGAACAAACACGTTTTGCATTAGGGCCACAGCATTTTATGTATTCTTAATTTCACTTCTGAGAGTACTTCTACTGAACTCAGGGAACAGTAGGAAAACCTGTAAAAATAGTCTTTCTGCAGTTGAAAAGGGAAAAAAAAGAAAAGGAAAGAAGAAAGAAAAGTAGCCTGCTAACTGTTTTCTGCATTTTGTTTCTATGGTCAAGATTATTCATTCATAGAATGCTGGACTTTGGTTTTATTTTGTTGGGTTTTTTCCCCCTCCATTCGTTTAGTAATGTATTTCTGCAACTGCTCTAAACTAGGAAATAAAGAGCAGAATTCTTTGTTTGCTTTTGACTTTGCCAAAACCAAGGAAAAAGATGAGCTATACCTACAGATGTGGAATATGTCAAACTAAAATAGGAAAAAGGCCAGCTCTTTAAATGGCCAAATGAAATAAGACAAAGCCAGACTGGGGCTGGGATTCTATAAACCAAAGCATTATAAAATAAAGGCATGCAAGCATTTAACTTTATTCTTTGTATGGTTGATCTTGATTCTTATGTCAGCTGTTACTGACAGGTCTGCTTATCTATGAAAGACATCTCCATGTGGCTTAATTGCCCATTTATCAGTTGTCTTTTTGATCTTCTCTTAGAATTCTGTTGATGCTTACCTGAAAGCATTTCTTCTTCTAAAGCATTTCTTCTTCTCAGCTGGAAAGTCCAGTTGGAAAGTGACTGCAATCTTTTAGTTCACAACGGTTATACTCAAATATTGGGTTCCTTCTTCGGAGCAGAGTTTTCCTATATCTGTTTTCTCCAGTCACTGTAGATGTTGCTATTCAGGTAATCACAGCTGTGGAGTTACTGAGTGAAAGGATATTTTCTTTTAATCCAGAAGAGAATAAGCATCTGAGTTTTTCACTTAGCTGATGTCTTTACACATCCCTTTTCTATTACTGTGCTTTAGTCCGTTATTCCCATTAATATAATTCATCATAAGAAAACAGATTCTTCCTTGTCCTGCTCCTCTTACAGTCACATGCATTTATAAGGCTTTGAGCCCTCGTGTCTCTTCACATTATTTATGACCTGAAGAAGACATGCTTATTTAGAAAGTTATGCAACTTAGGCAGCAAGTGCTGTTCAGTATCCAAAAAACAGCCTGTGGAAAGCAAAGCATATTTATTTAAGAAATGACCTCTTTAATTTTACTAAATGCCTGAAAATTTCTCACTGGTGAGTCAAAAACATTTGCAACTGCATCCTGAAGAGATGTATGTGAAAATGCACGAGTGATTTACATATGTGGTTACCTGAGCCTGCTTACTGGGCTTTAGCTGTGCTTGCATTGAAATGGGGAGTTAGTGAGGCTGTTGGTATTAGTGCAGTAGGTGGAGGTTTGATCCCATCAATTACACATGTGATATTAATACACTTCTGACAAAGACGTATTTCAGAGTGAATTATGGAATGATTCCTGCCTAGGTTTTAGTCTTTGCTTTTATTGTATGCTAGACTTGTTCCTTTTGCACTCTGGCACAGCTGTGTAGCTGGCCCTGCTACTTTGCCTGATCCCTTTTTCGAATGCACAGATGAAAGTTGATGTTCAACTCTCAGAGCACAAGGCTGAAATGAAGGATGGTTCTCCTTTTTCCTGCCCTGGGTGTGGGTCATCTTAAGCTTAGCTTAAAAGAAAAGGAAACTTGCAGGAAAGTAGTCTACCACTCTCATATTCAAGCACTGTAGAGCAGTTGGAGGTTTCATGTGTAAATTTTAGCTGTCCACTCCATCTTATATGCAAAACTTACTCTGTTCCCCACCCTCACCTTCAGTCCTTTCAAATATTTAGTATTATATAGAGTAAGCTTTGTGTGACTACTCTGTGACACAACAGATAAGTAGGCCAGTCAACATCAACAGTTTAAATTCTGGGATTAAGGTGGGAATTGTACCTAATCTATCTACAGAAAGATTCTGTGAGGAGTAGCTGCCTGAGCTGGTACTTAATATTGAGAATAAAGTGCTAATAGGTAGTCTCATGAAAAATGATGGTGGAAAAACAAAACTACCACTCTCACTGATGTGGACTTCAAATGTAATCTTGCAGAGTCCTGCCAAACAGCTCGTAACACCAATACAAGGATTTGACTTGTAGTCAGTTGACATTCATCCAGTTTTGACTCAGAGGGTAGAGTGCTACTGAATGAATTGTTAACACTGAGCAGCTGGGTTCTCCTAGGAGGCCACTAAGCCAAAAAATGTGATCTTGTGCAGCAATGCAATGAAACATGATGAAATCATAATTTCATATGCTGTGATTTCCTTGAGGGTGATAACTGTTAGGATATAGTTGGCCATCAGATCTGGGCTAATTAACCAGACTTCCTAGACTACGAGTTGTGATGACTGCAAGATTTACTTTTCTACTGTTTGCAGCTGCTTTCTAACTATGAATGTCAACTGCGGGCAAGGTACATCCCTTTTGTGGTTCATGTTACTTCCCACAGCCTGGCTGGGCTACTGTCATCTCTGCAGGTTATGCCACATGAAGGCTGGTCAAGGAGTCCATACTAACCTCTCTGCTATCATGACTGTGTGGCTTACAGAGCCTCACCTATATAGCATCAAACTGTCTTGACATACTCTGCAAGCTACAATCAGTACCATAGAGACTTGAAGCCTATCATGAGAACTACTTGGATCAAGCACAATCCCAAAAGAATTCCATCCTGGCATCAGTGTAACTTTTTATCTTGAAATATTTCTTTAAGATCAAGTTCTTTGCCATATGTAAGCTATTTCTTTACTGTCATTTTATGACATGGCTTTTCAGTGCACATGAAGCTCATGTTTGTGTAATGACATCTATCCAGTATCTTTTTTATAAGGATTACCCATTATGGCAGTGCAACCTGTTTGGAAGCTTAAGCTTTTTTCCATGCTCTGCAGGATGAATGACAAGCATGGGGGATGAGCTGAACACTGATCTTCAAATACAGCAATTTCCTAAAACATAGCCTCAGTATCACAGTATCACCAAGGTTGGAAGAGACCTCATAGATCATCAAGTCCAACTCTTTACCACAGAGCTCAAGGCCAGACCATGGCACCAAGTGCCACGTCCAATCCTGCCTTGAACAGCTCCAGGGACGGCGACTCCACCACCTCCCCGGGCAGCCCATTCCAGTGTCCAATGACTCTCAGTGAAGAACTTTCTCCTCACCTCCAGCCTACATTTCCCCTGGCACAGCTTGAGGCTGTGTCCTCTTGTTCTGGTGCTGGCCACCTGAGAGAAGAGAGAAACCTCCTCCTGGCCACAACCACCCCTCAGGTAGCTGTAGACAGCAATAAGGTCTCCCCTGAGCCTCCTCTTCTCCAGGCTAACCAATCCCAGCTCCCTCAGCCTCTCCTCGTAGGGCTGTGCTCAAGGCCTCTCCCCAGCCTCGTCGCCCTTCTCTGGACACGCTCAAGCATCTCAATGTCTTTCCTAAACTGGGGGGCCCAGAACTGAACACAGTACTCAAGGTGTGGTCTAACCAGTGCAGAGTACAGGGGCAGAATGACCTCCCTGCTCCTGCTGACCACACCATTCCTGATACAGTGTGTACCCCCTACTATTTTACCCTTCGCATCTGCACTTCTGGTTTGGACTCTGTGTCTCTGGTTATAGTGATGTTGGGATAGTTTGTTGTCATTTTTACTCAAATGATTCATTTTGCAAAATTCTAGCTGGCTAGTTTCCTGTGCAATACAGTGAAACCAATCAGCTGTCTTAAACCAGCTGGTTGGATGCATGCTGGCATTGCTGTTCATGCAGTCCCATGCTCATTCACTGAAGTATTCTGGGAGATGTTTTTATTACATTATTATGTTTGTAAATCTCTTTGCACACACTGAACATTGGTTGAGCATAACGATCAACTGCTAGTTGTAATTTCTGGGTCGTTTACTGAGTAGGTATAACAGCCTGGCCTATGACTCTTTCATGCTCTTAAATCAGCTGCTGCTGACATCGTTCACTCTGCACCTATCACCTGGTTAATGAATAGGCCACAAAGTAAGGTAGCTGGATAGGACTGTGTCATGTACAGCTTGAGTGCTGCTGGTAGTTACTGCTAATGAATTAATAGAACACGATGCCAGTCTTCTGTCTCACTGTCATCTCTGTAGGCAGTTGTCCAATTGCCTGATTCCCTGTACTGACATATATTGATTATGTTATGTATGAGGAGTCCAAAAGCAAACCCAGTCTCAAAGACTGCGTTAGAACATTTTGCAGCCGTGGATAAGAGTGTCTGCCAAGTTCTGTGCTTAATGCCTTGGGAAATACTTCTGCAATGTGCCCTTCTGCCATGCCTGGCCCCTGACTGCTTTATGCTCTGCACCTAGTGCCTCTGCATGCCTGTGTATCTTTTCATGTAGCGTTTCTTGTTTGCCCACTCTGTATCTTCTTTGTAAAAGCTTGTTCAGAGGTCGCAGCTGCGCTGGAGGGCTGTGGCATGCACCAAAGAGAGCACGTCTGCACTCATTCACACAGAAATGGAGAAGACCGTATCAGATAGACAGCTAGATGAGGTCTGCCCCACTGGCCCACAAGCAGCTCTTAGTGCTCCCAGGAGGACTCAGGCTGGGTTTCTCAGGCTCCAAGCTGATTAGAACAAGAGGTAATGTTAAGGCCATATCAAGTCTCAATTCTGAGGTTAGGGGAAGAAGCTGACAGCTGTCTTGCAACTGGAGCTAAAAGGGGCACAGACAGCAGCCACAAGTATGGGAAAATCAACTTTAGGGAGAGATAGTAAAGAATAAATTAAATTATACTATGCCTATGTTTTTCTTCAGGGTATGCACATATTCACTAAACAGTCATTACATTTCTGAGTAGATTCAGAAGGTCAAAATGAGGCATCATGGTGCTGGGCTGTCCCTTAAAACAAGGCAACTGCAGTATGGACATTTTAGTGAAGAACCCCAACGTCCTGAACACCACGAGCCCCTAGTGCTGTAGGAGGTGCTTGATACAGACAGCCCAAAGGTCCCAAAGACTCTGTGACATAAGCAGTGCCTGACACAAACCAGACAGAACTCACTGGGAATAGCTGGGTTCCATGCCTACATGTGGCAAGGTTTCTGTACTTTATAGCTATGATTGGGATCGCCATAGAGCCTTCTGAATGTAGTCTGTCACTGGGCATCATGTAGAGGTATGACTTTTTTCTCAGGGGTATGGATGAAAACAGACAGGGAGTGATGGGGAGTGGAAAGAAGGTACTGGATTGGGGGTCTACAGACATGCTTGTAGGGAAAGCAGGCTTGGATATTGGTGCTTTCAGCTTATCATGGAAACAGAGCTAACTGGCACTGTAGAAACACAGGCACCAAAAAAATCCAGGCCCTATCTCTTCAGTTTGCAAACTTCATATCTGAGATTTGTTGAGGTCTTTTTGCCTTAAAAATGGAAATCAAAGAAACTCAGGTTTGAAAATTTACTAGGACATTGCCATTTCTTCCCTAAAGCCTTTCATCTGAAATGCCATTGTTAGAATCCAGAGTGCCTGACAGCAGTTACCAAGGCTCTGGGCAGAATTCTGAAGCAGGCACCGAGGCCTGTTGAAAAACATAGGAATGAGATTTTCTGCTCAGTTTAGTTCAGGTTAAATCCAGTAAGGTGAGAATGTTTCTGAACATGAGCCAGCAGTGTGCCCAGGTGGCCAAGAGAGCCAGTGGCATCCTGGCCTGCATCAGGAATGGTGTGGTCAGCAGGAGCAGGGAGGTCATTCTGCCCCTGTACTCTGCACTGGTTAGACCACACCTTGAGTACTGTGTTCAGTTCTGGGCCCCCCAGTTTAGGAGGGACATTGAGATGCTTGAGAGTGTCCAGAGAAGGGCGACGAGGCTGGGGAGAGGCCTTGAGCACAGCCCTACGAGGAGAGGCTGAGGGAGCTGGGATTGGTTAGCCTGGAGAAGAGGAGGCTCAGGGGTGACCTTATTGCTGTCTACAACTACCTGAGGGGTGGTTGTGGCCAGGAGGAGGTTGCTGTCTTCTCTCAGGTGGCCAGCACCAGAACAAGAGGACACAGCCTCAAGCTGTGCCAGGGGAAATTTAGGCTGGAGGTGAGGAGAAAGTTCTTCACTGAGAGAGTCACTGGACACTGGAATGGGCTGCCCGGGGAGGTGGTGGAGTTGCCATCCCTGGAGCTGTTCAAGGCAGGATTGGATGTGGCACTTGGTGCCATGGTCTAGCCTTGAGCTCTGTGGTAAAGGATTGGACTTGAGCTGTGAGGTCTCTTCCAACCTTGGTGATACTGTGATACTGGGTGACACTGTGAATGTATCAAGTTCAGAGGACTTCTAGAAAGCATTTTGGTTCTGCAAAGCTAGGATGTAAAGCTACTAAATCCTGGTGTTGTGCAGTGATTGTGTGGCTTTGGTGGTGGTGTGCAGTGATTGTGTGGTTTTGGTGGTGGTGTGCAGTGATTGTGTGGCTTCAGTGGGATTGTGCAGTGATTGTGTGGCTGCAGTGTTGTTGTGCAGTGATTGTGTGGCTGCGGTGGTGTTGTGCAGTGATTGTGTGGCTTTGGTGGTGGTGTGCAGTGATTGTGTGGCTTCGGTGGTGGTGTGCAGTGATTGTGTGACTGCGGTGGTGTTGTGCAGTGATTGTGTGGCTTTGGTGGTGGTGTGCAGTGATTGTGTGGCTTTGGTGGTGGTGTGCAGTGATTGTGTGGCTTCGGTGGTGGTGTGCAGTGATTGTGTGGCTGTGGTGGTGTTGTGCAGTGATTGTGTGGCTTCGGTGGTGTTGTGCAGTGATTGTGTGGCTGCGGTGGTGTTGTGCAGTGATTGTGTGGCTGCGGTGGTGGTGTGCAGTGATTGTGTGGCTGCGGTGGTGGTGTGCAGTGATTGTGTGGCTGCGGTGGTGTTGTGCAGTGATTGTGTGGCTGCGGTGGTGGTGTGCAGTGATTGTGTGGCTGCGGTGGTGGTGTGCAGTGATTGTGTGGCTGCGGTGGTGTTGTGCAGTGATTGTGTGGCTGCGGTGGTGGTGTGCAGTGATTGTGTGGCTTCGGTGGTATTGTGCAGTGATTGTGTGGCTGCGGTGGTGTTGTGCAGTGATTGTGTGGCTTTGGTGGTGTTGTGCAGTTTGTGATTAAACGTAGACTGAATCAGTCTGCTCTGAACTCATTCCCCGTACAGTCCAGGTTTAACTGCCAGAAGATTAAGCAACATGTTGCAGAGCATATCATCATTACCTTGAGTCTTGAGTCCAGTTTTGGGCTCCTCAATTCAAGAGAGATGTTGAAATGCTGGAAATGTGCCCAGAGAAGGGTGACAAAGCTGGTGAGAGGCCTGAAACACAGCCCTGTGAGGAGAGGCTGAGAGAGCTGGGGGTATTTAGCTTGGAGAAGAGAAGGCTCAGGGGTGAACTCATTGCTGTGTACAATTACCTGAAGGGAGGCTGTAGCCAGGTGGGGTTGGGCTCTTCTGCCAGGCAACCAGCAAGAGAATGAGGCGACACAGTCTCAAGTTGTGCCAGGAGAGGTCTAGGCTGGATGTTAGGAGGAAGTTGTTGGCAGAGAAAGTGATTGGCATTGGAATGGGCTGCCCAGGGAGGTGGCGGAGTTGCTGTCCAGGGAGGTCTTCAAGAAAGGACTGGATGAGGCACTTAGTGCCATGGTCTAGTTGACTGGCTAGGGCTGGGTGCTAGTTTGGACTGGATGATCTTGGAGGTCTCTTCCAACCTGGTTGATTCTATAATTCTGTTCTGTGATTCTATGATCTCCTTAATTATCTCACCTGGTATTTTTGCTGACTACATAATGGAAAAGATGAAGAATATTGACTGCCTCTTTCCACTAACCTCTTGCTTCTTGGCTACTTATTCTTTACAAAATGAAGTGCTTTGATCTGTTGAAAATGAGCACAACAACTTGAGTATCTTTCATAGCAGGCAGATCAGTGGTTGTGCTGCCAGGTTACAGGAACTTAGAAAGGTCCATAAAACACTTCTTTCTCCATTCTGTGGTTCACTAAATCACAGTGAACTTGAGAACCATTGCACCAGCAATTAAGCAAGCTTCAAGTCAGCTCTTTTCAAAAAGAAATGTTTGGGTTTAAAGAAAAATCCATAATCAAACCATTGCATCTCAATATTAGTCACTAGTGGAATGGTTTGTGGATATTAAGAAAAAAGACAATTATTTTGGATGATTTGAGTACAGATTTCTACTTCTACTTATTAACATTCTTCAGGTTCTTCAGGTTGAGCTTTGCATGCTTAATTTAAGATCCCTTTAACACTGGAATATGAGTAATTTGGTGCTGCAAACCCTTTCACAGGACCACTGTTAGCATCACTAATACTCCCAAGCAGCATACACAACAGATAATAGGTATTCAAGTAATAACTATTAGAACATTTAAGAGGAGTTATGCCAGAGAGTAGTGTGGTTTCTTGAGTTTGATCTGAGCTGTGGTATCAGCCAGGCTATTTCAGCAGAGTGATGTAACCATGGAGTCAATTTCTATGAAAAAAAAATCTTTTTGTCAGAAATAAAATAAAGCCAAAAATGTCAGTGGGAAATACCTGACTTCTTGGTGGACAACCAACAGTACTGCAGTGTCAGTTTTCTGCTGGCCTGGGGAAATACATCAGGGTGTTATGGTGGAAAGCAATTTTTTTTTCTATGAAAATGAGAAACTGTAAAAGTTCTAGCTTTTCAAAGGTTCCTCTCACTCTCAAAATTTAGTAGATTGTTTTTTATCATCCTTTATCCACACTGTTACTAATGTTGATTTGTGTTCTTCAGAGATGAGAGATAGACTCCACAGTGTCTAGTGGACAATGTGGGTGAAATGCTTTTTTTTCCCTAGCTTCCTATCTTCTCTGATAATGTATTATCTTTCCTGATACTGTGCCCTGAAAGCACAACAAATGTTTTTGCCTAGTCTATGCATGTATGAGGCTGATTGATGTGGCTGGGATTTCTCGCAGAAGCAGATGTGAGCAATGGGAAACACTGCTGATGAGAACTGTTCCCCGCAGGGATGCGATGTACATATTATGGGGATAAAGGAGTGGCTAAGCTACTTCCTTATAAGGCAAAATATACCCTCAAGTGATTTTCACAAGCTGTCATCCTGAAAGGAGTTATGCCTCATTTAGGAAATGGATCTTTAAAAGCAAGTAACACAGTGGAAAGTATACAGCTTGGACTTTCCAGAGTATTAAAGAAGCTGAAACAGGGCTAGGGACTGAATGTTGCTTTGAAGAGCCTGGGAGTTTTTGTCATCGGTGGAACTTTTCTGGAGGCTGAAATAAATCTTTTTTTCCTATGAAAATGTGGTGTTACAAATGTGGTGTTCTTGAGTTAGCAAATCTTTGAGAATAAGGAAGACCTTTCTCTTTTCCAAGTGGCACACTGACATGGTGTATGTTTGGGAGAAAGTAATTACAGTCAGTCACGTCATGCTCTGGGTGTAACTTTACTGCACAGTGCCATGGGAAAGGGTGGTACCTATTTCTTGAAAACCCAGCCAGTATAAGAACATTTGAGTTTTAAAAGAAGTGTGTTTTAACTGTGACATCATACACTGAAGTGAGGGAGCACAGCCATTTGCCAGTATATAACTGGCCTTGTACAGCTGTGTTGGCCATTCCATAGAATCATAGAACCGCTTAGGTGGGAAAAGACCTTTCAGAACATCGAGGCCAACTGTTCACCTAGCCCTGCCAAGTCCACCACTAAACCATGTCACTAAGCACCACATCTACATGTCTTTTAAATACCTCCAGGACTGGTGACTCAACTACTTCCCTGGGCAGGCTGCTCCAGTGCTTAGACTTCATACATGTGCAAGCAATTTGGGCGTGCTCCCTGTTTGCTTCTGCAGAAGGAACAGGCAGTGGCGTTCCCAAAGTGCATGTTCTGGTATTCTTTCTGATTGTTTTGAGCATTTTTCCTCCCCCCCACTAGAAGCTATTCTGCAGGACAAATCACACACATGTTCAGAGGGAGGAAATTAGTTCAAGAGCTCATAAATAACAGAATATTACTGAAGTGAGTTTGAGTTTAAAATGATAATCAAGAATTGCACCTTTCTGGTTATTTTGTTTAGATAAATAAGAAACTAATTGATTGCGGTTTCTGATCACATTTTATCCAGACCAGACTCTATTTTCCTCTCTACCATAGCAGCACAGCTCATATTTTTCTGCTGTTATTTTTTAATTGCTACTCATTTTAGGTTATGAGCTTTCCAAAGCACACTGTAAGATAAGCCATTGATATAAAAACTGAAGCAAGAATTCCACGTGCCTGAACGTGCATATAAAATACATTGACAAAAAGGAAAGTTATGACCAAAATGATAGTTGCCCCTGAAACAACAGGCAAACCAGCCAGCTGTGAAGGAAACTAACATGATGTACTAAAGCAGAAACACAATATAATGGGGAAATGCATTTCTTTGTTCAGATCCGTTTCCTATTAACACTTATAATGTTATGCTTGTGCATGCCATCCCCTGAGGACCACTTGGTCAGCCTTAAATGAATAACAGTGGAATATGTAAAAACTGCTAGATGTGTAAAACTTCTGTGCACCCTTAGTCTGTTGTGTGTATGTGTTCCTTTTAAAGGAAATCTGAGCTATTTATTGCATGGAAGTTTGAGTTAAAATGCTGTTGTGTTGCCAGGGGCCAACTACTAACAGTGATTTTAAAAGGTGAGAGCAGAGTAAGATTAGGGCAATTTGAGCATGATACTTAAGGTCTCTCTGTTAGTGAAAGAGAAAACTTTTCAGTGTTGAAGAAGGAGAAACAGGCTTTGTAATAGCACCTGGCTGAGCTAGTAGCAGTGAGAGGGTCTTCTGCAAGGGGCTGCAGATTTGATGCCCTGTTGAAATAATCTGCTGCCTTGCTCTGTAGGGAACTGAAGCAGATGCTAGTCAGGTTCCTAGGGAAGGTTGCTGTGAAGCACTCTTCCCTGCTGATTCGAAGCTGAGGTAGAAGATTTAAAATAACAGTCCATATGTCAGATCTTATAGCCTTTGCCTAATTTGGGGATAGTTGTTGAAGCCAGAGGAGCAAACGTTTCTGGTTTACAAAAATGTGTTCAGTTGAGGGCATGTGTGCATGCACACAAAAAGAAGATCCTGTGGATAAATGTAGGAAGAGCTGTTCTATTGCCTCTAGTTGCAGAACTTCCCCCAGGTATAAAGAGATTATCATTTCAGGTATTTAAGCATCTAGCATATGTGAGAAAAAAGTCAGATAAAGTCTCATTTTGCTGTTCACTCTTATCCTAACAAGGGAAAGAGATATGAGAGGAAGGGAGGTATTAAAAAGAAAACAACAACCTCTTTTAAGTGTTAGAAAATTGGAATCTCAGAGTCTGTAAGGCCAAAAGAAGTGCATTTAGTGTCTCAGCTTGCTTACTACCATATTTATGTCCACCAATTCAGTATGGCTGTAATTAAGCAGTACTACTCCCCTAAAACTCTCTTAGCACAAGACATTCTCTCAGTGTCTTCCCGTGCAATACTTCTGAGCACTTATCATGTCCATTTCTCCACCCTGAGGTCTGACTAGTTGAGACTGATGAAGTCTGAACACAGACTTTGAGGGATTTCTAATGGGATAATCAGGAGGTGGCTCTTGAGCTTCAGAACATAAGTCATTTTCAAGCTTCAGTGTTTGTTTGAAATCCTAAAGGACACCTTAGGATTCCTAGAGGATTAGTGAACAAGGCCTCCCAAAACAGCACTAATGCTCTTTTTTGGACAAAACTGACAGCACAGCTGAGAACTTGTCAGGTAAGGGAGATAAATACAATGGAAGAGCAAGTAGAGAGAGAGAGGAGAGAACTTGTGTGATAACATATTCTTCCTGGATGTCATAGACCATGTGCAAATAATGAGCACACTGAAAGAAAGGCAGAACCTGGTTAAGTATTGTGTCAGGAGAGCCTGTGATCTCAGGCTATTAAATACTACAGTGCTCTTTCAGAGCATCATAATTCAAAAGGAAGGTGACAGTGTGGTAACTGTGAGCTGCTGCCTAGCATTAGTCTAGCAGAGAGGGGGAAGCGAGATCAGAGCAGGCTTTGGTATGAAAGGAGGTTATCTCATTTTCATAAGGAAGATCTCTCAAATACCTGCTTTGACCTCTTGTGTCAGAGCATGAATTTCAATGAAGGGATAAATGGTGACATCTCACCCCTTAGCCAGTTTTTGAGGATTGGGTTGTGTTATATTAAATCTTGGTTGGAAATCTCTGGTTAATACATTTAGAGGAACAGCTCTCAGGAACATATACCTCCCTCCCTTCCTCCTTAAAACAGTAATGAATCCAAATTGCTAATAAAACATAAGAGCTCAAAGATGTTGTACGCAGACCGTGTTTCTGGGCTGGGTATTATTTTAATGTCAGTTTTCCCACAGCTGTTAAAATGTTACAGTCATTAAGGTATCAAAACTGTCTAGCCAAGAAGAGGAGAGACTTTTCTTTCTTCAGGCTCTTGAATTGTTTGAATATTTGGTTTAGAAGGGCTCCATTCTTTGTTTCTTTCTGTGGAGAACCTAAAGCTTGTAATCGGTCTGTACCGTAAATCTCAGTTAAGAGCCATTCATTGAAGAATAAACTTTGCCTTCTCCTGTGAGGCTGTTTTTCTAACAAATCTGATTATATGCCTGCAAACTAACAAAGGCAATTATCAGATCCATGTCATCCTATCTACGTTTTGAAACTGTTTTCCCGTGTCATAGGAAAAATGCACGTTAAGGATTATTTGGAATTTAAACTACTGGCATTCAGGGTGGTTTTTTTTCCTGCTTTGACACAGGCTTCCAAACAAAACCTGAGAGGTCTGAATTTGAAAAGGAATTGTCGAAGAAATCAGGAATGTTTTAAAATACATACATTTACTGCAGGAAATGAGGGCCTTTTCTCATAAGCATGGGGAGCAAGGATGGTTTCTCCTCTGCAGCCCCCAGACCCCTGTACTCAGCATCCTGACCCAAAAGCATGGGGTTTTTCCCAGGGCCTCATGCCAGTACTGCTCAGGCTGTGTTAAACCTTTCTTATATTTATATGCTTCCTCTTCTCATTGCTCCAGTGGTTTATCCATCCACATGGCCTTCCCTAAAAAACAACTTGGCAAAATTTTTTTCCCCCAGATCACCTGAGTTACTGAGTAGCTTTGTACTGCTTTGCCTGTGTTCAAAAGAGAAACCAAATCAAAACAGGGAAAGAAAGGGAAATTTCAAAGGTGTTTAAGCTGGACATCAGCAATATATTCTCCAGGTCTGTGTTCATCCTTAGCTTTTTTCAAGAGGCCTCATCAGCTAAAAGGGTCACCAGTTAATACCAGCACCATAACTTATGGTCCAGTGGGGAGACCCACACTGCCCTGAACTCAGCAGCTAAATAGGTACCTGAGTGATGAGAAAGCCTTCAGGAAAAGTTGGTGTGCTTGTTGAGGTTGTACTTATGCTTCAAGGAAAGTCTTTCTTTTTCTCCTTCCCCCTGTTTCCCCCTATTTCTTCTTTTAATAAAAAATGATCTGACACTTCCCCAAGCTTTAGTGCATTCTTAGTCATTCATGGCATTGCTTATTGAGTCAGATGTGAAACTCAGCTCTTCTCTGTGACTTTTCACAGAATCACAGAGTCATGGAATCAGTCAGGGTTGGAAGGGACCACAAGGATCATCTAGTTCCAAACCCCCTGCCATAAGCAGGGGAACCCTACCCTAGATCAGGCTGGCCACAGCTCATCCAGCCTGGCCTTAAACACCTCCAGCAATGGGGCCTCAACCACCTCCCTGGGCAACCCATTCCAGCCTCTCACCACTCTCATGCTCAACAACTTCCTCCTCATGTCCAGTTTGAATCTCCCCATCTCCAGCTTTGCTCCATTCCCCCCAGTCCTGTCACTCCCTGAAAGCCTGCAAAGTCCCTCCCCAGCTTTTTTGTAGGCCCCCTTCAGATCTTGGAAGGCCACAATAAGGTCACCTGGGAGCCTCCTCTTCTGCAGACTCAACAGCCCCAACTCTTTCAGTCTGTCCTCATAGCAGAGCTGCTGCAGCCCTCTGAGCATCCTTGTGGCCCTTCTCTGGACACACTCCAGCATCTCTACATCCCTCTTGTAATGGGGGCTCCAGAACTGGATGCAGTACTCCAAGTGGGGTCTCAGCAGAGCAGAGGAGAGAAGAATAATCTCCCTTGACCTGCTGGCCACACTTCTCCTGCTGCAGCCCAGGCTCTGCTTGGCTTTCTGGGCTGCAAGTGCACACTGCTGGCTCCTGCTGAACTTCTCATCCACCAGATTTTTCAATGAAAGAATTGAGGAAAGCTGTGGTTATGGCTCTGTAAAAGAAGAGCAGGATCACAAGATTGGTTTTGCACAAACATTTTAAGAACATGTAGTTTTTGCTGTTGATCTCCTGAAATCATGCACAGGTTTTTCAGGCTATCAAATGAGACGTGGGTTGTTGTTTGGGGTTTTTTCTGTTGGTTTTGAGTTTGGGTTGTTTTTTTTTTTTTGAAGGGTGATTATTATAATTTTAAACTTAATATAAATAGTAAGAAAACTGTAATACCAAAGCTGTAAATATTTTGATTTCATAAAAATTATGGAACCATTGAGCTGTATGGCTGGAGGGGACTTCTAGTGCTCGTCGATTCTTTTTCCCACAGTAAGGATTAAGTAACATCTACATCATTTCTGACAGAAACCTCTCTAATGTGTTTTTGACAGCCTCCAAAAATGTTTCTTTTAGTCTCACCTGAGCCCTCCTTGATGCAAAAAGAAGTCTTTTAGTTTTGGTTTACCCAATCTAGATAAAGATAAGATTTCTTCTTTCTGTTTCCATCAATCTCTTGTGCATTTGAAAATGTATTATGTTCACCCTCTGACTTGTCTTCTGCATCCCAGTCTATCCTTAGTGTTCTTCTAGACATCATAGTGTTTCTCTAGCTGTCCAAAGAATTGTCTCTAGCTGACCCACCTTTAGCTAGGAACAGTACCAAAAAGTGGCTGTGGTATTTCAGATGATACAAAGAAAAGGATTCCTGCACCTTTGTTTGCAAGTGTGGGTAGGAAGTAAAAAGTTATCTTGATGTTGGTGAGGGTCAAAAAATCCATCATCACTTATAGTTGCTTCCCATTTGGAACAAAATGTTTGCAGCTTGAAAAAGCTAGAAATAAATGCCTTCAACTTCTCCAAACTAAAGGAGCTCTGCAGAGAAAGGACTTCTCAGCAGCAGCAAGTCCTTTGGTTTTAATTGCAGAATCCATGGCATCAAGTGTGACAGCTGAGGGGGCCTGTCTGAGATCCTATTTGGTTAGTCCTGTTACACCTACCAAAGTTTTCCTTGGAGTGGTTGGTTCAGTGCTGTCTCCAGGGGAAGTATGCCACCTACTGAATCACCAGCTCTGCTTCCTGAAGCACCCTGGGATTTCCTTGGATGGCTCCCAAATGTATTTGGCCAAGACCAACCCTGTTTAGCTTATGAGAGCAGACCAGATCACAGCCTGAGGCTGTTATGGCTGCTAGCCATATTACTCATTGGGGATGTTTAGTCATGTATCTGTATGGAGGGAGACCATATTGCATTAAATGTGTGAGTTAGTTCTATGTATATTGTCTGTAAGCTCCTTTCTGTCCCTTTCTGAGTAGAAACAGTTGCATATATATAAGATGCTAAGATTGAATCGAGTGTATATAACATGTATGGGTACTTGCAGGTTATTTTTATAACAAGTTATAGCTATATGGTTGAAAAGGTAATAAAACAGACTGAGAAGGCAGCCTCTTAAGTTCTGCTGGTTTAGTAATGAATTATTCTGACTTTGCTGTTGAAAGTCTGCCTTTGATACTTAAATATTTGTAAAGCTTCACCAATGTGGCTGTTTAAATCTTACAGTAGTGACTGCTAGGATCAGTGCTATCCAGCTAATGTTAACTGGAACACAATTCCACTTGAATGCAGTGAGTCCTTTTTTGTAGATGGCTTTGCACAACACACCTTATATTCTCACTGTGGGTAGGACAGCCCACTCCAGTAGGTAGCTTGCAGTAGTATTGCATAAGTCTCCCAATACTAAGAAGGAATCATAGAATCAACCAGGTTGGAATAGGCCTCCAAGATCATCCAGTACAGCCTAGCACCCAGCCCTAGCCTGTCAATTAGACCATGGCACTAAATGCCCCATCCAGCCTTTTTTTTTAACACCTCCAGGGACAGTGACTCCACCACCTCCCTGGGCAGCCCATTCCAATGCCAGTCACTCTCTCTGCCAACAACTAACATCCAGCCTAGACCTCCCCTAGCACAACTTGAGACTGTGTCCCCTTGTTCTGTTGCTGGTTGCCTGTGAGAAGAGACCAATCCCACCTGGCTACAGCCTCCCTTCAGGTAGTTGTAGACAGCAATGAGGTCTGCCCTGAGCCTCCTCTTCTGCAGGCTGCACACCCCCAGCTCCCTCAGCCTCTCCTCACAGGGCTGTGCTCCAGGCCCCTCACCAGCCTTCTTGCCCTTTTCTGGACATGTTCCAGCACCTCAACATCTCTCTTGAAATGAGGAGCCCAGAACTGGACTCAGGACTTAAGGTGTGGCCTGAGCAGTGCTGAGCACAGGGGCAGAATAACCTCCCTTGTCCTACTGGCCACACTGTTCCTGATACAGGCCAGGATGCCTGTATCAACCTGAAGAGACTTTTTGCTGCTATAAAGTATTTGCTTCCTCTCTTGTGATTTTTGTTGGGGATAGGATCCAGGTAAAACATATATTGGGAGCTGGGTACCCTCACTATAGGCTGCACTAGTACAGCTGATCTGGTTTCATAAGTAAGGAATGAACTCCCAATCCCCTGACATACTTTATAACTGTGCAAATTAGTACACCTGACTTTGACATTTTTATTTTCTAGTGTGTGCCTGGGATCTTGTTCTATATGAATGGTCTCTGATCCTGGCATTGACACCACTTATGACTTCCCTGTCTTAAGTCTTTGCTTCATTGTACCTCTGCTGTGAGTGTATGTAACAGGAATTGAAAATAAAAAAGCATTAAAGAGCTGCTGGCACCTTGTGGTAACTGTTTGAAAAACATTTTTAGCAACAGTTTACGCTGTAAAATATGTGAATGCTCAATTAGCTCAGTCATTAAGAGTATTCTGATGGGGGAAAAAGGATCTTTATTATTATTTTATACTGTCTATATAATTTCTCTGACTCTGTGGTCCATTTTCTGTCTTCTGCCAACAATGTTACCTGGCATATACCAAACCCATGTTATTTAAAGCTGTTTGCAAAGGCCTGCCTGTTTCCAAATGAGATAATTTTGTTTGCAAGACTATTGAGTGGGAGGCAAAACTATCAAGCAAGAGCAGATTTATATGCAGCAAAGAAAGCTTAGCTCAATGGAAATAATGTTTAGGCAGAGGAGGTAATTCAGGTGGTTGCTTGTGCTGATTTTGCTGCTTTTATCCCAGTGCAAGTATGTAATACAGAATCACAGAGTTTCTTAGATCACAGAAGACCTTAAAGATTGTGCTAGTTTGAAGCTAGCTAGAATGTTTTGGTGAGAAGAATTAGATCACAGGCTGTGAAAGGGAAACAGTGGTGATGTCTACTTCACTCATAGGCTTGCTGAGATGTATAAGAACAAGAGTAAGAACATAGATAAGGCAGTTCAAGCACAGCCTGAGCTCTGAGCTGCATTTCTCTCTAACCTCACCCTCCGTCTCTCTGATTAATGCACCTGCTTCCTACCCCCCCTGGCCGAACCTCTATTCTCCCTTGGGGCACAAGGCAATGTCTGGGGTAAGGTAGAGGGGTGAGAGGAGGTGGAAGGGTGGTTGGGAGCCCCTCCTGGGGACTCAGGTATCTGGGAGAGCTGTTGTGTTTCTGTATTACCTTTTAACTTGTCTCTTTCTGTCTATAGCTGTATATACTGTAAATATCTGTTTGTATATTCTGCTAAGATGTGAATATAAGCTTCATTCAAATTTCCAGCTCAGCTGAGTCTAGTCTGGGTGATTTCCAAAGTGTAGGGGGCTGGGAACACACAAACCACTACAAATACCATTGAGTCCAATCATTAGTTTCACACTGACAAGTCCTTGACTAAACCAAATCCCTCAGCACAACATCTCATCACTATGAATCGCTATGGTTGGAAAGGACCACCAGGAGCATCCAGTCCTACCTTCATCCCAGTATATGATGAAGGACATGGATTGGGTGGGATTTGCAAAAAAGAACAGTGGTTTGGTGAGTTGGGAGGTTTTCCTTAGGAAAAAAGAGAATAAGACTTCAAGAGGCTGATATTTTTATTGGAGGGGAAGAGATGGGGTGGAAGAGAGCAGAAGGACAAGGGAGGTCACAGATGTAGCCTGAAGTAGGCTGAGTAAGTGAGAACAGGAAGAATAAAATTGGTATCATAGGCTAGGAGAGCCAACAGATTAGCTCAAATATATGTGTGAAGAAGACAAAACAGAAAGCTCTTATGTGAAAACAGTTCTTGTGAACAAGCTTTGCTGAGCTCCAGACGGTATATCAGCCTGTCTCTCATCTGTGATTCTTTCTAAATTCACTTGCACCCTGCACTTCACAGACCTCTTTCATAGTCCCAATAATATCTTTTATGGAAGCCAGGTTACCCTAAATGAAAAATAAGACTTGTTTTCCTTAGGTGCATGATTTAAAGCTTAGCAAGAAAACTTGTGGAAAACATAACTGGCCTAAGCAAAACAAAACTTGCAAGGGCTTCACCAAGTAAAATCTAATTTTTATCAATGCACTTTGAAACTTTTTTTGTTGTTTTGTTTTTCTGTAGTGGTCTGTTTTCATGGCAAAGGTCAACTCTCAGTTCCCAGGGTTTCTGACTGCATGACACTTTTCCCTGTCCTTATAAAAGACAGACAAAGTGCTTTAGGGAAATATTTTTTCAAATATTCATTATTTGGCAAAGAGCAGGCCTGCAGGATTTCAGCCTAAAAAGGGAAAGGTTTGGAAAATTTTAAAAGTATCTAAAAAAGGGAGATAGAATGAAAATGAAGATGCCACTGTAAATGTAAGTTCTAATGGCATCCACCCTGCAGTACTCCTTTAAGTCAGCTTTACCTTTTTATATAGTCACGTTTGTAATATATTGTGGTGGTTTGGCTATTATCCCACCCCCCCCACACATTTAGAAATGCCCCAGCTAACTCAGACAGGCTCTGGGAATATAAATGAAGCTATTTATTTACAGCAGCACAATATACAAGCAGATATGTACAGTATATACAGTTATATACAGAAATATGCAAGCTAAAAGTAATACAGAAACACAACTCCCCTCCCAGAAACCTGAGTCCCCAGGAGGGGCTCTCAACCACCCCTGCACCTCCCCCTACCCCTCTCAACCTTACCCCAATCCTGAGAAAGAATAGAGGTGCAGCCAAGAGGTTAAGGAGCAAGGTTAGTGGCAGTGAGGTTAAGGAGATGTGGCTCAGTCTGAAGGCAAAAGCAGAGTGAAGACAAAATGGAGAATATTATCTAATGTTTACTTCTTGTTCCCATACTTCTCAGTGGGACTGTGAGAGAAGAGACACAACCATGTTTTCCTTTCATAGCCAATTATCTACTTTCTCTCACCAAAACATTCTAGCCTGCTTCAAACTAGCACATATATCCATATTGCTTTCTATGTCATAGTATCATTTATCTAGATGTTTGTGAGATGCATTCCCCTACATATGCATATTGTGAGCACAGCAGCAAGACAGGTGAAGTCACATCAGTCACATGCTAGAGTTAATTCTAGTTTTGCTTTGCTTACATGATTGGCTCCCGTTTGACTGTATCTCCTTACGAGTAGTTACAAATATTTAACACATTTTTATCTAAGCACTCTGAAAATTGCAACCAACTAAGGAATCAGATGCAGGTGAATACAGATTTCATGATTTAATCTCCAAACTATAGTGCAACAAAGCTAGTTGAGAGGCCTGGAACACAGACCCTATGAGGAGAGGATGAGGGAGTTGGGGGTGTGCAGCCTGGAGAAGAGGAGGCTCAGGGCTGACCTCATTGCTGTCTACAATTACCTGAAGGGACATTGTAGCCAGGTGGGGTTGGTCTCTTCTGCCAGGCAGCCAGCAACAGAACAAGGGGACACAGTCTCAAGTTGTGCCAGGGGAGGTCTAGGCTGGATGTTATGAGGAAGTTGTTGGCAGAGTGATTGGCATTGGAATGGGCTGCCCAGGGAGGTGGTGGAGTCACCATCCCTGGAGGTGTTGAAGAAAAGCCTGGATGAGGCACTTAGTGCCATGGTCTGGTTGACTGGATAGGGCTGGGTGCTAGGTTGGGCTGGATGATCTTGGAGGCCTCTTCCAACCTGGTTGATTCTGTGATTGTATGAAACAAGAGTTGTATGAGCTGTTCTGGGTAAGAGTTAGATGGTGACCATGATGGCCACCCATCCTTATCTCTTTTTAGGCTGGAAGTACTGAACAGCCAGCATGGACAACCAAAGCAACATTAAAATGCATCAAAGTGAAAACTTACTAACCGACCAATCAACATAACATGCAAGATAATAAAGCAACTATAGTTTGTGCTCTCAACCTTGCCACATTTGAGGCTGGTGGCAGGCCACCAAGAATAGCAAATAAAACAGACAAGGCCCCCTGATCTGAGAAAGCCGTGCTGCAGTCCCTGGCGAGCTTTGCCCTACAAACCTAAAGCAAGAGCATCCCACTCTGTCTTAACAGACAGTGTGGAATTTCAGCACGAGCCTGTTGTGAGGAGAGATTAAGCTAAACTCACATTTGGTGTGACTTGAGATTAAATGAAAGGAGTCAGTTGTTATTTAGTAAAAACAGTTTCCTAGGTTACCTTGGAGTAATTTTTACTGTGTTAGTATGATGTAATTGGCTGGTTTAACATGTACAGCTAGTAAAACATGTGCCTATCCTTTTTTTTTAAAAGAATATGCCTAATCACTTTCATTTTGCTCTCACTTAGCTCAGTATTAATAGTTTGTTTGGCTGAGCATTTACAAACAGGCTTAGGAGCGTAATGGTCTTGATGTTTACATCTGATGGCCTCAAACTTAGAGAGTTTTGTCAGACTCTTAGATGTTTCCTCCCACACATGCTGGCCACTAGATAAATCATGTGTATAAGTTTATAGTGGAGTTGGTGCTGGATGTTAAGCAACACCCAGAAGTGAAGTTCTTGAAATAATTTCCTCTGAAAGCAGCAGCAGGCAGATTTGCAATTCTAGATCACGACATCAATCAAATAAACAAACCATCCATTTTGTACTGTGTCATTCCTGAAATCCCTTTTAGGAATACTGAGAATTCCATATAATGATACTGCCTGAAAGCAAGCATAACTGGAGTAGAACAGCACACTGTGACACAGTGGGGTTCTCAGGTCTGCAGGGCACCAATGCAAAATTCCTCTGCTAAAAGTGCTGAGAGTCAGCAGACATCGGAAATGTTGCTTAAATAGTTTAGTACTATTAACATCATTTATCTCAAATGTAATTAAAACATCTTTTTCTCTTCAAAAGTTTCCAAAAGTTTGGTTATCTCACTCTGTTAGCTAAAAGAAATTTCAGGCAGGGCTGGGAATGAAGTGTTAAATAAGGGTAAACTTTCTCCTGCACTCTTATTCGTGCTGGCAAATTCCTACTCAGCATAAGCTGCTGACAGCTGCGGACTACAGCCAATGCAGGGGAATCTGTGCTAGGAAATAAGGCAGGTAGATTTCACACAGCATGCCAAAAAAAGGGGTTTGCTGAAGAGGAAAGAACAAGGTAGGCTTGAAAAGTGTTGTACTGGAGGAGGCTGCTTGATTTGCTATACACTGTTCAGTACAGCCTTCATTTTCTTTGGCATTTTCATTAATGATGGTAATGCTTAAGTTTGGAGATACTGGCAAAACAGAGAAGGACCTGGTTATCATATAAAAACCCCCAAAAACCAACAAAATGCCCCCACTAAGACCTAAAAAACACTGGATGAGCTTTGAGTACTGAAGTAATGGCAATGGAATGAAATTCAATATTAAAAAATGCAAGGCTATGCCTGGGGGGACTAATAAAAACTTCTAGAAGAAAAAGCTAGGATCTCATAATCCAGAAATGGCTACGTAGGAGGAGGACTCATGGATAGTGCTAAGTGGTCATGGAGGGGCAGCAAGCTTCTCACTGAATCACAGAATGTTTGGGCCTGGAAGAGACCTCAAAAGATCATCTAGACCGAACCCCTGCCAGAGCAGGATCACCTATACTAGACCACACTGGAATGCATCCAGGCAGGTCTTAATTTCTTAGGTAATGACACATCAGGAAGATGATTTTCTAGGAGAATTAGGAAGTATTAGACCTGACTGATCTGCAGCTAACTTAATACTGATGAAGACATGCTAGGGAAGGTGGAGGAAGGCTGATTACCAAATACCTTGAAACTGGAAGTAACTTCAGGAGGAATGACTGAGCTGATTAAGTGGTACACAGAAGGAGCTGGCATATTCAAAACAAAGGGCTAAAAAAAAAAACAAAAGATTTTTGCAGCAAGAATCTGGACAGATATGAAAGAGGTGAAATTGCGTTGGTAGAAGCCAGAGAAAACGATGTTGCAACCATTGACGTGCAGGGTGGTGAGACATATGTTCCAGTTATGAAGCAATTACAAGAATATATAAGCCCTGAAGTGGTTTCAAGATGAATTCAGATTGGCATCTCCCATGCAGAATAATTAATGTGCAAAAGCTTGAAAATGAGGGATGAAGACAGTAGAAAATGTCTAAATCCTAAGAAATTAAAATCCCACCACTTGTGAGGAAGGAAAGAAGAAAGATTTTGGGGAGACAAGAGAGAAAAAGTAAAGGCTCAGATTTTGGAATACTAAGAACTGAAGGGAGATATCTCAGTTAAATGGGGAACTTGATCTAAGCACTGCTTCTTCTGTATCAAAACTACTCAGCCACATTCACAGAACTCTCCACCTTCTGTTAGAGGGAATCTTGTGATGTAAGTAAGTTTTGTAGGCTCTCAGATGAGTTAGTCATCATTGTTTTAATCTGTTTATCCTGTTTCCATAATATTGTTTTTGCATTTAAACAATTAAGAAGTCTAGGTTTTGTTTTTTTTTTTTTGGGGGGGGGGGGAAGTTTGAGTTCTGCTTAATTTTTCAACAGAAAATGAATCTTCTGTCCCTATGAGAAAAGTCCCTGTGGATGCCATTGTCCTTTTCCAATACAGAGGTTAGAGAAGTGCCTCACTGGCATGCTCTGCAGTTACTAAGGACAAGCACAATGTTTGCTTTTGCACAGTGGTAAGAATAGGCCAGCATTAGGGCATCCAAGCAGGCTACTGCTCCATTGGTAAACATAGTAGGCTTAGTTTGTATGAAGTATGTACTTACCCACAGTGTGTTTCAGTGTGCATGCATGTTTTGTAGCTGTATTTTATTTATTCTGGAATTTATTTGGGCTTTTCATGCAAGAGTAGAGAAGATGTATGTGTTGATTCATAGAAACTGGTGTTAAAAGTCAAGCAGCATCCTGCAGCACAGACAGTGGAAGTGAAGTTAGAAATCATTTCTCTTTCATTTATCATTATGGTGAAACTGGTACTCAAAGTGATGTCAGTGAAATCATAGAATCATATCATAGAATTATCAGGGCTGGAGGGGAACTCCAGGATCATCTAGTTCCAACTCCCCTACCATAGGCAGGGACACCTCACACTAGATCAGATTGCTCAGAGCCCCATCCAGCCTGACCTTAAACACCTCTAGGGATGGGGCATCTACTACCTCCCTGGGTATGTTCCAAGGTCTCACCACCCACATGGTGAAGAATTTCTTCCTAACTTCCAGTCTGAATCTACCCACTTCTAGTTTTGCACCATTCTTGCCAGTCCTGTTAATACCTGACATCCTAAAAAGTCCTTCCCCAGCTTTCCTGTAGGCCACCTTCAGAAACTGGAAGGCCAGAATAAGGTCTCCTCAGAACCTTCTCTTCTCCAGACTGAACAACCCCAACTCTCTCAGTGTGTCTTCATAGGAGAGGAGCTCCAGTCCCAGCATGCCCATACCTTTCTTGTAATAGGGGCTCCAGATTTGTTGAAAGGATTTGTACAAGTGTCTTTGAGAAAGCTGTTTGTATTTAATATGTTTAGAGACAGAAGAAAAGCATTGGATGACTAAACATACTATGTAAATCCTAAGTGGGTACAGATGGACCTCATTTGATTTCAGAAATGATCTCTCAGATAATGAATCTGTGACTGGAGAAGGTACTATGAAGGAAGCAGAAGCAGGATTTGATGTTTACCTCCTATTATTAGAAAAAAGAAAAGGGAAAAGACAATAGTTTTACCCTTTTAAAATCAAAGATCTGATTATGTAGTAACTTTATGTTATCAACCATAGATTTTTAATTCTTATGACTCACTTGTTAGTGCTGGAAACCTCACATTACATCATGTTTCAGTGGAAATCACTGCAGAGAATAGCAGGCTGGCCCTTGGTTGTGGATGCATCTCAGACTGTGCTTCAGGCTTCTTTGGGTTTTGAGAAACATTGACTCATAGAATCATAGAATCAAGCAGGTTGGAAGAGACCTCCAGGATCATTCAGTCCAACCTAGCACCCAGCCCTATCCAATCATTTAGACCGTGGCATTAAATGCCTCATTCAGGCTTTTCTTGAACACCTCCAGGGACGGTGCCTCCACCACCTCCCTGGGCAGGAGTTTAGATGTCAGGATGCTGGGTTTAAATGACATTGAGATCTTTGAGCCAAGGTAAAAATGGTACCACTTGGATCATGAGTTTTCATTATCCTGATAGTGACTGAATGAAGTACACAGTGCCTGAGGAGGAGCCAAGATTGGCAGAATTACTTAGCTACCAGTAATTCATGGAACTTCAAAGCTTAGTTAGTTTGTCCAGTGAACATTTCCTAATGGTCAGCTATAGCTGAGCATTATCATGGAAAAAATACTGTACTGTCAGCTGGATTATTAGCAAGAGAGGATGTACTTGTAAAAGCAGGTTATCTTGTGTGTGTTTTTATCAGATAGCACTCTAAGTCTGTGCTGCTGTAATCAGGGTGATCTGAGTCCTAACACCCTCCTTTTTCAATTGGATCTGATTTCCAGGTCTTTGTCTGGGTTGCTGGTTTGGGTTTTTTTCAAAGAAGTTTCATTAGAATATTCAGTATTGTTATCATGTTGAAAAATAAAGATGAAGGCTAATAAAAATTCATGAGGAAGACATTTCAGGGGAAGACTAAATCTGTGCCACTACTCAGTGCTTACTATACTGTGCTTCACAGCACATATTTAATTACAGCATATGAGTTTGCTCTTTTGAGCTAGATTTTGCAAGTTCAGCTTACTTTTCTGTCTGTTAGAAGCACAAAGGGGAATGACCACCAAACCCAGATCTTTTTCCCTGTTATAAATATTTGAGATGTGGCTATATGTGACACAAGTTTAAACTGGGTCTGAGATAATACCTATAGAGTTTCACATTGAAGACTGAGATATTTGAGATCTCAAGTGAAAATATTTAGGGTACCTGGATGTCAAAACTTCTTCAAACAACTCTAAAAATAGCAAGAGCTTCACTTTTCAACCAGCATGTTCTAATTACCCATTAGAGTAATTAGAATCACACTGGAGGAAGAGAACCTCCTGTTCATTATGCATGAATGTTAAAGATTACACAGCATTTTAAAAGTAACTGTGACTGTTTACTTCTGTCCTTAGTCACCATCTCCCCTCTGCACTCCTGTACTGTTTGCTGGCTGGATGCTGTCTGCCATGGGAAGGCCAATTGCATTGCCTGACTTTTTATGACTGGCCTGCTTTGGGTTCTTTTCAGAAGAAAAAAAAAATCCTCTAAAATGTAAAGCACTGTTTATTATTTTGTGTAAATTGCTACATTATTTGTCTTGGGTATTTGTGGTTTGCAGCTGTAAAAAAATAGCTGGCTACTTGCACTGGATGACTCAGTGATATGTAATTGGAGAGCTCTTCACTTCCAGGTCGGCCACTCAGCACTGGCCCTCGGCTATTGGGCGAGTATATAATAAGTAGATAGTTCCATTTCCTAGGGGTTGAGTGTCCTGAGCATGATCCCAAGTATCATTAAGATGCTTAGTACTGTCACTAGGGAAAGGTTTCTTCTCTTGAGATAATTCTTGCAGATTAGGGTTAAGAAATGTTGTGGGGAGGTCTCTTAGCCATCATGCCTGTTGCACAGCTGTGTGGATTTTCACAGAACACCTGTCTCCAAGGGCTGTTGGACCCAAACTCCTGCTAGTACTTCTCCCTTAATATTTTCATTAATGTGTTTTGAATTTAGCAGCATGTTAGTGCATCTGAGTGAGAAAGGAAGATTGTTGGTCCAGAATTAATTTATACTTAGTCCAGTCTAGTTTTTTACAGCGCTTATGCACAAGAAATCTGAGGTAGTTCTCACAGAGGATATTTACAGGTATTCTATTTCATAAGAATTTGGAGTGTTCATAGAGAAGCCTCTTCTACCTCTGAGACGGCTCAATGCTGTCAATACTTTGATCTGAGTCTCCTTCAAGGAGGACTTTTCCCAAAGCATCTGAATAATTTGGGACCATGCATCCTGTTATCTTATGAGCCGTTAAAAAAATCCACTCTTAACCCTTCCTTACTTTTGTTCTGCTGAAATTGGTAGACCTACATATTCTTATGTCCTTGCTATGACAGCTAGTCAGCTCAGACCCTGCAGTCTCCCTGTGCACACGCTGATGCAGACAGCCCCACTGTCCACTAGGAAAACAAGGGACACCCAAGTTGAATCGAACACTGAATAACACCACATGGGTTTGCAGTGGTCTGTAACTGAAAAGGTTCACTGGAAGCAATTTGCAAAGAAATCCTTAAGAAACCACCTGGATGGTTATTTTAAATTAAAAGAGGAAGAGATGCCACTTAAAAAAAATAATTTTTAATACTAGGTTTAAGGTTCCATACATATGATAGTCATTAAAGCTTATTTAACCCTGAAATTATCTGGCCTCTTTTAATTCCACAGGGACTGTAAGGCTCTTGGGTTAGAGATGAAAAATAATGTCAGAATGAAAATGAGACTTTCCTGAGTGTAGGACCATTATTACAGAATATTTTCTTAATCAAGCCTCTTTAAGAGCCAAGTAGTAGAGAAAAAAAACCAATCAGGCTATACTGCTTCCATCCACAGGGTCTTCACTGATGCTTTGGGCCACTGATTGAAACAGGCACAAGTCAGTCCCAAAGGCTGTATGTGATACACTCACCTAAAATGCACGTAGAACTGATGATTTGTCCATCCACCATCACAACTGTGGTACACCCAGTTCCTTGTTACAATATGCTTTTCAGATAATCCCAGTGCGCTCTGACATTTGGGCTCTCGAAAGTCAGAGCTTTCTCCTTGTTCAGACTGGAAATTTTCAGCAGAAGTAGTGATTTTTGTCAAGTTTCTGTTACACCAAACATCTGTGATGTGCCCCACCACCCTTTCCCCAAGGATGAAACATGCTGCAGGGAGGGTGTTGCAAGCATTCCTGAAGTAGACAGCCAAGCTGGAGTCATAAGTGTGCTGGCCAGGGAGCTACTTTGAAGAAGGCTCCCATTAGAATTAAAACATCCCACAACCCTCATCACAACAGCCCTATTCTTGAGCGTGGCTGAACATGGAAATTCAAGGATGGGGGTGGAGTGGAGGGAGAAAGAAAAGACAGACAAGTAAACAGATAAAGAGGGAGCTCTTGCATGCAAGTGGAATTTCCTTTGAGCACAGGACATTCTTTATCATTAACTGGTCTGTCACAGGAAGGAAAATGGGAAAACAGTGTTTCCTGTTAGGGGGAAGAAAAAAATCAATAGGCCTTGGAAATACCTGCCTGGAAAGAATCTTTTGTATTCCCACCAGCAAGTACAAATGAGTTTTTTAACTCCTTTGGAGCATGAGCTCTGTTTTAATGCAGTTCTTGAAACCAGACTTCAGCTAAACATGTCATTTAAAAATAGTTGGCAGTTCAGACTGCTTGGATCTTTCTTGTTCATTTCAGAAAATGCTCTGGCTCCTGGAAATACTTTCTCTAAGACAAGACAAGGCAGTTTTCAAGGCAGTTTAATTCTGAATGTATATCTATGAAGGTTATAATAATGAAAAGGGCCATTTGCCATGCAAACACAGTCACTTGTGTGATATGTCGATTAAGATGCTCACAGATGGGCAGTGGGTCTGCTCTTGCTTCTGGTAAACAAGTTTTTCTTTTGGAAAGAGCACAGTTGCCAGACAAGCATTTGAAGCCTCAGGAGGACAATGGACTACCCTGCAACTCCTGCATCATCTTTTTAGTTGCAGTTTGCTCTGCATACAGCAGGATGGTGGAATTGTGGGTCTTTCAGAAGAGTGAGAAGAGGCTGGTCCACTGACAAAGTCTGCAGGAGTGAATACATCTGCACAAGCAACCCTAGGATAACCTAGGTTCCTCAGGGTAATCATTTTCCTTTGGTGGCATCTTCCTTCTTGTAAAGGTGGCCCTGGGGAATTTAAGTTTGTGCCTTGGCTGTAGCCACATTCTCCATCAGCTGAAAGTTGTTCCCAGCTGAGTCTATGACAAAATTTATAGCAGTGCCAGTAGCATAACTGGGTCATGAGAAGCTGTGTCATCCAGCAGTGTACATATAAGAGGACAAAATAAAAAAGGGAGGGAGGGAAGATGACCTCTTAGACATGCATGGAAAAAGGGTTGGAAGTCATATTTTTTAAAATGGAGAGGGAGAAGTAGACTGAGCTTTAAAATTAAACTATCAGCAAGGCTGGATTAAAAGAAAGCTTTAGGAATTATCTAACTTTAATTTTATTACATTACAGAAGACAAAAAATCAATAGCTAGTAATTCAGACATAAATGAGTTATACAGGCCATTGACACAATGGACCAAACTTTATAACAACCACATCTGATGCTGTCAAGCCACAGGCTTCTGTGGCGCCAGTAATAATTATGGCTGATCACCTCTAATTCAGAGCTGCCTTGCTTGATAAAGGTGTCACTCTGAGTGGCTGCAGCATCAATATCAATTGAGGATGTCATCCAGCAGGTCAGCCTGCTGTGGAGAACTGTGGGGTTTTAATTGAATAGGATAAACTCTTGATTTTCTCCTCTCGTTCTGTCTGCAAAACTCAAACATACCTTAAACAAAAATAGTTTGAATTCATGGCTGGAACTACTCGAGTTCAAGACTAAACCATGACTGAGGCTAACAGTGTTGGTCCATAGGAGTATGTTCTAAAGTTAATTTATAACCCTAACAGTTTTCTCGGGAAGAGACTTTGCTACTTTACAGTAATCTCTGTTGCATCACTGTGATGATGAATGAATGAATCTGCCACCCCAAAAAATCTGCTTGGTAAAATGCTGCCAGGTGATAGAAAATTGCTTTTCCATAACCTTGCATCATTATAAGGAAGAAAACACATTGGCTTTGATGTTTTCCTATTGTTTTCTGAATTTGGGGGGATAGGAGTGTCTGCTGACTGCTGGAAAACTGAATTTCACTCTGAGGCATGAGGTGAAGTGACTTTGTAAAATAGTTCTTGATCTATAGGGGTTAACTATAGAGAAAGGGTTAACTTCTGAACAACTCTCCAGTGTTTCAGGTGCCATTAATGCTTACATTTCTGCAGTTTGATGTTGGACTGTTAGTCTTTGAATTGCTGAGGCATGCTACGTGTGCTTAAACATATTCATGTATTAGTGTTGTTGTTTAGGCTTTGCGTTCTATTGTGGAACAGCTGTTTTTTCACTGTCTTGACTACCATCGGTAGTAAGCACTGAACAGTAAAAAGACCCTCTGTGGAGGAGGACACAGGAGGTATTTCAGCTACTTTAGCATTTAACATCAGGAGGACTTAGAAGCTGCAGTATGTTGCAGCAGAGCTCTTCATACCATCCTAGCTCATGGTTGTGCACATGAGAAATCATTACAGATTCCACTTAGAAGCATTCTTTACCCTTAGGAAAATCACTGAGACCTGGGAGATGAACACCAGAAGGGCATTAGCATCACCGAAGCGAGTTAGGTCATGAGCTCTAGAGCTTGAGGTTTTTCTGGCACTTCTCAAGTAGCGGAGAAAGTCCTTCGCACCTGTCGGTTTGCAAGCACACCACCGAAGAGCCCCGCAGGTATCTTTCAAGAGCGCGGCACTCGGTCGCAGCCCTGCGAGGCTGAGGCGGAGAAACGCCAGTCTGACACACAGCCTGTAGAAGCAGCGCTGCTCATCCCCCCCAGACCCGCACAAACGCGCTGCGACTGCGTCGCCACCCCCCCGCTTCCCTGCTTGGCCCGAGCTGCGTCGCCTCTGCTCCCAGGGCTGGGTGTCCCTGCAGCCCTGGCCGTGCGGGCAGCGGCGCGGAGCGATGGTGCGCAGTGCCTCCTGCTCGGCTGCCGCCAGCCTGGTCAGCCCCGGCCCTGGGCTTCCCTGGGATCCGGCAGGCAGCTGCGCAGGCCTTCAGAGGCGGCTCTGTTTCTTTCTCTGTTTACTCGTTTCCAATGGCAATTGCACCACCGAGTCTCAGGACGTCTGGAACTTGGCCTGGGGCTGTTTTGGTTACATTGAAGTTTTTGCTTCAGCTCTGCCAGATTTAAATGGTGACTTCACCAGCACTGAGCTAAAAAGGCGAAAAGGGGAGGAGGGAGGTAGTGTAGCGAGCGGGAGCTAGCGAAGGGAGAGGGCCAGAGCATTACATCATCATTTGGACGGGAATCAAATGGGAAGGATATGACTCACTCGGGCTAGTTAAGCTTTGGCTCAAGTTCTACGTACACTCATTCCAGGGCTCTCATGTTCTGCACCTCAGCAGGGAATTCAGGCTCAGTGATGTCCATGAGGTTTGTTTTAATTTTCTTTTCCTTTTCTGATTTCTATATACTTTTCCCCCCTCCTTGCCTTCCTCCTCCTCTCTTCCTCCCCTCCCTAGTCCCCCTTTCCCACTCTTTCCCACTTCGACAGAGTTTGTTTTCTGGTGTGTGTAACTTCAGCTCTTAGCAGCAGAAGCTGGTTGTTTTTCTCGACCAAACCAAACCCAAACAAGGAGCGCAGCAAACTTGAGAGAAGTTTCGTGGTTTGTTGTGTTGGGTTTTTTT
The DNA here is from genome assembly GCF_015220805.1 of Pogoniulus pusillus. Lineage (NCBI taxonomy): Eukaryota > Metazoa > Chordata > Aves > Piciformes > Lybiidae > Pogoniulus > Pogoniulus pusillus. The sequence goes on along the minus strand of NC_087291.1, from coordinate 6,848,040 downwards.
TTCGGTCCCATCATTGTGTCGCTCCTAATCGGAGGAGACAGGGAGAGAGTTAAACTGCAGGAACCAATCGCTTGGACGGTGATGTAATGCTGGAACTGCAGGGTTGTTAAGTAATGTGAGAGGAAGGGGGTCAGGGTTGCAGAGCATTTACCTGCTGTCAAGGGGCTTTAAGTTTATTATCAATTGCAATGACTGTAACTGGCTTCAGACTGCACCCTCTAATTATTCACAGACTCCTCTTTTTTATCTTTTATTATTAAAAGTAAAACTGTATTATGTTGTTTTTTTTTTTTTTTTTTTTTTTTTTAATGTGATATTATCACAGCTGCAAATTATTTTCCACCAGGGCTTTTTGATATTTTGAAATGGCTTCAAACTAGGTGTCTGATTCACAAAAAGCCCGGAGAGAGCGAAAAGAAAAGGGAAAGGCAAAAGCAAAAAGGGGTGGTTCTTCGAGTGTAGCTGACGAGTTTGAAACTGCATGGAGAGAGCGTTTCAGCCTCTGCCTACAAGAGTGAGTAAAAGCTCCTGCTGCTGGAAATCTGATGTGGAAAATAAAGCCTCTAAGGAAGTCAGTTCACAGAGCTCATCCCTCAGTGTTTCATCTCTGACACTTGTCAGTAGTGTTCCGATCCTTGGCACGCTCCAGGCTTGTTGCTTGTTTGATGAGCTGCTTTAGCTGTTGTGAGACCACTGAGATCCCGATCCTGCATGGCAGATTCCTGTCCTGTCATAGGTCTGCTCTCCAAAACTGCCTGGGATTTGAAGCATCTGCTTCTGTGGCTTTCCTGTGTGGGACAGAGCACTGTGATTATCTTATTAAGTCTGGCGGTCTCTCTACAGACCCTTTAGTCTTTTTTTTCTGGGTAGCTAACAGCCTCTAGGTGTGTGTGGGAGGGAGAAAAGGTACCTGCTCCCCAAGTTCACTAAGAGTACATTACCCTTAGGGTGGGCCACACAGAGTTTAATAGTGAGTAAGCCCCTGGTTGGGCATCGCTTGGGTTTAGATGTAGGATTTCTGTGAGATACCAGGTGTGTGCTGGTGACCTCAGAATACCCGTTCTGCTCAGAGGAGCTCTGCATCAGGTTTCTGTGTCAAGGACTGTCTGCTTCTGAGATACGGCTCTCAGAAGTGCCCTCTTCAGGGAATTTCTCTCTTGGAAGGAAGTACTGCATTGGTGTCCATTGGATCAGCAGTGGACCACAGATTCACTTGGCTAACTAAAGATAACTTTAAACACACTCTTGAGGATTCAGTTATTTATTTATTTATTTATTTATTTTTAACAACCTGTATTGGAGCCCAGCTGAGCTAAATGCCAAATAGAACACTATTTTGTGGTGATGGCAAAACCTTCTCAGCAGGTCCTGCATTCCTTTCTTTCAGGCAGCCCTCTGCAAAGCCATCTTGTGTTCTGAACTTTACTCAAAGTTCTTCCTAAATGACCTGATTTCTGAGTTTCTCAGTCAACTGTTTAAGCACAAACAATTGCTGATATGCCAAACTTTGAGAGCCTAATGTAAGGCTGCACCCAGCTCTGGCCCCCAAGTTGCGGTGCAGATATACCATATGGATTAGATTGCACAGTGCTCTGGTGAGGATGTGTGGGTTGTGGAAGGAGCAGTACTGCTGCAGGAGTTCTCGTAGGATTTCTGACTCATATTTTCTCCTAGAAAGGTTGGGAAGTGCAGCTCCACAGACCATCAGAGTAAAGCAGAGTAGATTCTTCCCTTTGCTCTCTTCAGATGCTGGGGTGGACTTATCTTCACTCTTTCCCTTCCTGCTTTTTCTGGCTGCAGACTTTATGCAGGAAAAGTCTGTCAGTGTTGTCTTAGGATAGTGTCTAGCCATGTTGGCAAGATGCTGGAGAGAAGATAACAGACTGTCATGTTCCATCGTTGCTTACACAGGCATGCATCCTCTATGAAAATGTGGCCTGGAAGTCTTTGGGCATCGAGTTGCATTCTATGGGGGATCAGAGTCTCATTTGTCTGGTACTAGCTATTAACATTTCACCTTTCTGGTGAAGGGCAGCAAGGGAGAACATCTTGGTGCTTTAGTCAGTGTGGACTGACTGATAAACCTGCTTTGTGCTCGTGACTTTCACAAAGAAACTTTGTCTTCATCACCCTGTTGATTTGTGCGTGGTGAAGTTAGGTAGGGGATGTAAAGATGCAAATACTTCCTTTCCAGAAGTTAAAATTTACTTCTGCTACTTAACTGATTTCAGCACAGCATCACAGAAAAGAAATGTTAAAGGCTCTTTTAAAAAATGGCATTTATCAATTCCATATGCATATGCACATTCACATTTGCATATGTGTGTGTGTGTATATTGCCTACTGAAGCAACAAAGCATATTTAATTAATGAGGTATAACTGTCCTTACAAAAGCTGGGCAACTCTGATTGTGCTTGACAGGTGCTTTTGCACCTTCATCTTGATGCACATTTATCTTGGAGCTGCCTTTTGGATTCCTCCAGTGCTAACTGCTCATATTGCACTACCTTGGAGTCAGCGTGCAGGTATGCTTGAGGATTTCCAGCTCCATTGCCAGAGGTCAGCAGCTTTGATAGTCAGCCTCAACGTGTCTGAAGCCAGCCCTTCTGGCAGGAGGATTTTCTTATTGCAGGATGATATCTTTAGGGACCTAATTTTTAAACAGCAGCCAAGAGAAATGTTAACAGCACTCTGAAAATGAGCATCAGAAGACATATTCAGAAGCACATGTAACCTGTCAAACAAACCAGAGGCCAAACACACCAGAGCTGGGAAGTGATGTTTGCACTGGAGAGCCAACTGTGCTCAGTTGTCCTGTGAAGAAAGGCAATCTGCTCAGAGCAGAGCCTGTCTGGAAGAGTCCCAGCATATTTTCCCCACCAAGATCCCAAATAACATTTCCTCCTGCATCGTTGAATGTGTGCATTGGCAGGAATCTGCTCTATACACTGTCTGATTTTAAGCCATAATTTGGTGTTCTTTAGCTGGTCTCTGCATGCACAGAAGAATTGGCTCTGCAGTTGCAGTACAAAAGCAACAGGTAAAAATCAGAGAGCTTATTTTTATTTCACTGAATGTGATCCCTCTGCTTCTGTATTCCTCAGTTTTTGTAGCCCTACAGTGAGACTATGTGCCTTAAATGTGTTTAGAAGACTTGGCTGATACTTGGGAAGGCCAGTGAAACTTTCAGAGTTGGTGTGGTCAGTGCTGAGGCCATAGCAGGCCAGAGGCAGAGGTGGTGGCAGGGCTGGCCTCACCTTACATTAAGGATACGGGAATCATGACCACCAAGTTGTCTCCTACAGCTGGGTGAGGGTGCTGGGGCAGGAACGGGCCTCCTCCACACTTCCCTGTCTCTCTGCTCACCTTCCCACCCTTCTTTTGTTCCTCCTGCACATGCCTGGGCCACGTTCAGCCCAAACTGTTGAGATCAGCTTTGCTGAAAATTACCCTTCAGATCAAGATGTGAGTTAGGTTCCTCCAGTGTGAAGAGAATGTTGAGTCTTTCTCTGCAGCTATAGATAAACCAGATATGAATGTAATTACATCTCATTCCTATCTGACTCTCTTATTTGCCATAATCTCTTTTAATCCCTTTGGTGCTCATCGCAATAATGTTAATCTTAATGAACTCATTTGGTATTAATGCGGATGTGATTTGTAATTTCAGAGCAGGCTTGCCATTCTTGTTTAGGATTCATTAATATCCACTTAACTGTGTTTATGTTCTCCTTCTCCTACAAATGGACGTCTTCCACCTAACTGATGTGTCAATAACCCTAGTGGAACTATCTTTCCACACTCATGTTTGTATTTCCTTTCTATTCCTCTCCTGCCTTACATGATTCCAGAGAGAAGACCTGGTGGAAACACTGCGTTTATCTGCTAATGACTTTTGTAACCTCATTGCTTACTCATTTCTTCCACTTTCAACATGAGAATTGAAGGAACCCTGATCCTCTTGCTTCTCATTCATGTGGCATTCCTCCTCAGATTGCGTCAGAGATAATACCTTACTAGAGCCCTTGTTACATTGTCTCAGAGGGTGAACGAGTAGGAGACACAACCCCTACTCTTGGCAAAGGAACAAATTATTAGTTGCTTACTACCATACTCTCTCTGAGCTCTTTGTTTATGGGTGGGGTGCCTTGCCCAAACAGTTTCCAGCGTGACCAGCCAATTCCAGGGAGGGCTGCGTTTTAACGTTGAACCTGATCCAAGGCTTATTGCAGTGAATGAACGTGCTGCCTTGATGGGCTCTGGATAAAATCCATGAAACTATCCTCTTTTCATTCCTTTAAGTACCCACTTACTTTTCAACATCTCTAGCTTTGGGATGTGCCTTCCTGAAAAACTCCCTTGTTCAGCCAGAGTGATCCCAGAGACTGGTGAACCTTGGTTCTCTATTAATGGGTGATTTCCTCTCTGTGTGGGTGCTCCTGTTTGTTTTTAAACGTGGCAGGGACTTTCTGTGTTGTGGTGCTTTTTGTTTTCCTTCTCCTCTTCCTCCAGACACGTTTTTAAGGCCTTGGTTATCAAATGGAATGCATTCTTTTTCAGTCCTACTGACACATATTTTACTTTTTAGGGCTTTTGGATCCTTACAGAGCCAGGAAAGTATCATTTACATAGAAGAGCAGTGTTTGTTCCATCCCCACTTCCACTCTTTATTTTATAGCCTGAGATTTCTTTGTCACATCGGCTTCCTACGTTAGAATGAGAAACTGTGCCAAAACCATCTAGCTTTTAATTTACTGAAATATCTCTGCACATTCTAATAAAGCTGGGCTTTTTCCTGGGAAAAACTGCTAGTTGAGAGTGGAAATTGTCATCTCTCAGGTCACTATAAACTGCATTTGTGTGGTGGTCTGTTTTGTAACATAACATCTTTCGTTCAAGAGCATCACCTAATGTTTTGCAAATTGCAACCATTGGTCAAACATATTAAAGCTCTTTATTAGTGTGAATACAAAGATGTATTCATACAAATAAGAAGATGGAGGGGTTTGCTGCAGGTAAAACATTTCTGTTGCACCACGACCATAAAGAACATGGGCAGTGTGGTTTAAATCGGTGGTGTTTCTGGAGACCAGTAATCTGAGCCCGTTAGCAGCAGCAAAGTAACAGCAATAAAGGTTTGTTCAGTTTTCTCTAAATGTCAGCGAGGTATCACAAGCCCTGTCAAAAATAATACCAGTAGAATATTTCACCACACTGGAAAAGGCCACTAGCACCAGTAATTTTATATGTCAGTTTTAACATGAGCTACTTTTTTCCAAACTGAAGCTTAAAAGCCAGAGCAGAAAAAACTAGACCAGATCCTCCCTTAACCTCATCTTAAAGGCACTCAGTATCTTGTAAAAAAAAAAGTTCCAGTGCTGTGTCTTTTGTCATTTGATTTCCAGTTCAAAGTGAAGTTTCACTGCAACTGAGTATGTGAGCTGTATTCCACTTGGCACTTTCAGTCACAGGACTGCTGAAATTCTCATTGCTTTAAATGTGTTTTAGTTTTCTGCTGTGCTTTGAAAAGTGAGTTTGTTTTGTAAATTCATATTGAAATAAGATGGGCTGAAAAAGCAAAATAAACACTAAAGTTAGGTGTTGACAAATACCTCCTGTGGCCATCCATATTATACAGGACACAGTGCAGAATAGTGCAAAGATCTATCTGCATGTCTATGTCTATATGGAGTGTCTCCCTCTCACACACACACACACACCCACCCCAGTATATTTGAGGCTGCAAAGAAAATTTAGCTTCAGTTATTCCAAAGCAATCCTAGCAGGAAGAGTTAATCATGGGAATAAGATTCCAAGTTGTGTGACTTAGGGCAGTGGTGTACCTGTGTATGTTTGAATGACAGTTTCTTTCCTTTTGAAATTGAAACTGTATGAGCACCCTTCAGCTCTGTCTCTCATTTCAGTTTTGTTCATAAGGAGAAAGCAAATCTTGGGCAAAAATTGAAGTGACAGTTAAAGAGGGACATAGCTGTGCATCAGTAAGTGTTTTGTTTGGCTTTCAACTGCTAAACTTGTGCAGTGTGGAACTTTTTCCATTCAAAGCAAACCCTACCGTTACTGCAAGTCAGTAGATAGTGGAATATGTTGAGTGAACAAACAGTATGTAGCTAATTCTCTTTTAATTAACTAATTTAGCCAGTTTTATTTAGTTTGAACTATGTTGACAAGACTTAGAATTATCACAGTATCATCAAGGTTGGAAGAGACCTCATAGGTCATCATGTCCAACCCTTTACCACAGAGCTCAAGGCCAGACCATGGCACCAAGTGCCACGTCCAATCCTGCCTTGAACAGCTCCAGGGACGGCGACTCCACCACCTCCCCGGGCAGCCCATTCCAGTGTCCAATCAATACAGCAGGAAAGAGCCACAGTATACTTCAAGAAAAGTACAAACCTTTACCAGCAGTGTTAATAAAAATGTAGTGAGAAAACAAATCAATATTACGTGGAAAAAAACCAAACCAACACAAAACCAAACACAAGCATAAAATTAGCTGGAAAAATTTGGATTTATGAAGATCTGTTTAGAAAAATGAAATGTGGCTGTCTGAAAAATTGCCAGTGAAGTTCAATAATTGTGAACTTTTGATAAAGAATGATTGTTTCAAGGGAAACTGGGAATGGTTTCAAGAGAAAAATGCTTTCCCTTCCAGACTGGTAATTATTTTTTCCTGAAAAATATTAATTGCTGTTAATAAAAGTTCTTCAAAAAGGGTTAAGAGTTTCTAACTTGCTGTATACTGAAAGGTGATTCAGGTTTGTGAATTCTCTATTCTGTTTGATGGACAATGTCCCTTCTCAATGTTTTTGTTAGTTCTGTTTTTGTGGAATAGTGACCAGAAAGTGTGAAGAGTAACAAATGCTAGAGCAGGCAACAATACTCTGACAGCCATATGTGTTATGTTCCAGAGTTTTAAACTTCAGTCTTAACTTGTTCTAGGCACCAAGTAAGATAGCACAGCCAGCAGCAACTCAATCTAATGTCCCCTATCCCTTCCTCCCCTCCCCCTTAAAAGATAGCTCCTTATCTGAGGGAGGCTTGTTCTGAAGGAGCAATGCTCCACTAAGAGAACTTTCTGGAGTGTAAATCAGAGTGAACTGGCTGGAGGAAAGGTGTGAGCCTGCTGCTTCCCTGTGCAGAACTGAGCACAGAAGCGCACTGGATTTCAGCAGCACATCTGCATTGGCATGTGTCTTTTGTGCACAGTAATTATCAAATAGGACAAACTTTAGATATAATAATTAACTGATTGGCTCAGAGTCAGATATTTGGGTTCGCCCACACAATCCCCAGAGGACTTAGAAAGATCTTCTCTGTTGTGGGGAGAATTAAAAAAAAAATAAGCCTCTGCATCCAGCCAAAGTCTTAGGCAGTTTAGAGTGAAATTTGTTTGGACTCTTGAGTGACTTCAAGCAAATGGAAAACCCAAACCTGTGTGCCTGTTCCTGGGGGAGGCTGCAAAGATACAGCACTGCAGCAAAGGAAGATGAGTGAGTTGCAGATGCAGAGGACAGATGCCATTTTCCCTAGTATGAAGGGAGAGAGTGTGAGGAGAAGCAGAGGGCAGGGGAACTTGGTTTATTTAGCCTGGGAAGAGACAGCTAATGGGGATCTAATTGCAGCCTTTAGATACTTATAGGGTAGTACAGAGGAGAGAGTCTGTCCCACCTTGGAGAGTGAAGACAAAAGACAGCAGTCACAAGTTTCAGCAAGAGAAATTCCCGTGGGATTTAAAGAAAGAAAGGCTCCCACAGGAAGCACATGGCAAGACACAGCACCAGGCTGCAGAGAGGTGCTGCAGTCTCTGTTGCTGGAGATTTTCACACTGTCTAAAACCGGCAGCCCCCAGCAGCCTGCTCTGATAATGCGTTTAGCCCAGCTTGGAGCAGCAGGTTAGACAAGGTGACTTCAGAGGTGGGTTACCCGGTTCTGTGCTGGGCAGTGGTGGCAGCACTGTCCTGGTGAGTAACAGAGTGGGGAGGCAGGAAGAATTTGGATGAGGAAAAAGCAATACAAAAAGTAAAGGGCAAGATAAGAAAGTAGTGTCACTGTGAGTATATCCTGTGCCTGCTTGTGTCTGTCTTGTTTGGGGAAATAAAGAACCTGTGCACCTTGTGTAAGAAGAGGTGGACTGAACCACAGGCTCACAGGAAGGTAGGAGCTGGAAGGGACCCAAGATCATTGAGTCCAACCCCCTTGCCAGAGCAGGACAACACTATCTAACAGAGATCACAGAGGAACACATCACACAGCATCACAGGATGTTAGGGGCTGGAAGGGACTCAAAGAGATCATCGAGTCCACCCCCCTCACCAGAGCAGGACCACACAATCTATCTTAGGCCACAGAGGAGCACATCCAGACAGGCCTTGAAAGGCTCCAGAGAAGGAGACTCCACAACCTCTCTGGGGAGCCTGTTCCAGTGCTCTGGGACCCTCACAGTAAAGTTCCCCCTTGTGTTGAGGCAGAAGCTCTTGTGCTGCAACTTACACCCATTGCTCCTTGTCCTATCCCAGGGAGCAAGTGAGCAGAGCCTGTCCCCCTCCTCCTGGCAGCCCTCAGATACTTATAAACATTTATCAAATCCCCCTAAGTCTTCTCTTCTCCAGACTAAGCAGCCCCAGGTCCCTCAGCCTCTCCTCATCAGCCATGCCCTCCAGTCCCCTAATCATCCTCTTGGCCCTCTGATGGACCCTCTCCAGCAGATCCCTGTCCCTCTTCAACTGGGGAGCCCAAAACTGAACACAGTATTCAAGATGAGGTCTCAGCAGGGCAGAGTAGAGGGGGAGGAGAACCTCCCTTGATCTGCTGGACACACTCCTCCTAATACACCCCAGGATCCCATTGGCCTTCTTGGCCACAAGGGCACAAGGGCAATTGCTGCTTACTGAGGAGAGGAAGCACTTAACTTCCTAACTTTCACACTGTAAATGCTAGTCACCTATGTTTTAGGAGATGCCTGATAAACAGGCAATGACAAAATAGGGTTCTTGACTTTTGGCTAAAAAAGCAAGTCAAAATGAAGCCTGATAGCTTTTCAGTTTATAGACAGTTAAGTCTCATTGCCTGCTCTTCTAGGCCTCTGTATTCTCTGCTTTTAGTTAAGAATTGCAAGATAATTCTCAAATGCTATGAGAAAATCAATTTCTGAGGTATTTCCAAACCAGGGTGGTTTTTGTTGTTGTTGTTAGTTTTGTGTTTGGGCTTTATTTTCCTGTTCTTATTAGAAAAAAAGAGGGGATTAAACTGTAACAAGCAAAACTTGATGGTAATTGTTATCATGGTTTTCAAAATCAGGAGACAAGCTTTGTCCATCGCTGTGCGAGGAATCCATTTGCTAACATCCCTGTAAGATGTGAGGGATCCATTTGCTAACATCCCTGTAAGCTCAAAATTATGTTTTACAGGAACTTAGCTAGCAAAAGCTGCTCCTACTATACAAGGGACATAATGGCACATTAATGCCTTTTTGCTATAAACTCCCTCTATACCTTATCCTGTGTTCGTATTTATCCATTAACTAATGACCATCCAATATGTTGTCACTAGTATCACATGTAAAATTGTGCCTTGCCCTTCTGCACACTCAGTTATTTTCTTATTGCAAAATGAATAATTTATTGTGGAGTGTAAAGACTGAGCAACAATCACTGAACACGAGTTTTTACAGACAAAAGCCTGTGCAGTGGTGCTGACTCAGTCTTATATTCATCTTGAGCTAAAAGGCTTAGGGAAGGATATTGTTCATATTTATGAAGTTTCACAAAGTGCAGTCCTAGAGCACACAGCTTGGCTCTCGCTGCACTGCTGGCACATCTTTGTTGCAATGCATTCCTCTTGTTTGCATGCTCTTTTCTTGTAATGAAGACGAGGTTTGTCCTTTCAAAGTGCTGTGCCTGACACTTTGGTAAATGTCAAAGATGGTTTTATACTGCTGTCAGACCAGGAGCACATCACCAAATCTAGACGAGTGATAAAAACTTCTTGGCTGGAAGAGCTAATCCCTTTAGGATATACAAGTTTCCCTTTGCCTTGACAACAGCATTCCTACCTGGTTAATCTATTAGTGAATCTAAACAGTCTTTAAGGAAGGTAGTTCTGAAAATACCAGTGTTAGTTCTGTTTTGCATTAAAACATCGATGCTGACGTTCAGGTTTCTAACTCTCTGTTAAACATCAGATTGGAAAAATCTAGGAGAGAAGATATAAAAGAGAGGAATAGGTAGGAATAGGCTGGATATTAGGAAGAAGTTCTTCACAGAGAGAGTGATTTCCCATTGGAATGGGCTGCCTAGGGAGGTGGTGGAGGCACCGTCCCTGGGGGTCTTCAAGAAAAGACTGGATGAGGCACTTAGTGCCATGGTCTGGTTGATTGGTTAGGACTGGGTGATAGGTTGGACTGGATGATCTTGGAGGTCTCTTCCAACCTGGTTGATTCTATGATTCTATGATTCTATTAGATTATTTGTTTTAAAAGCACAGGGAATGAAGAGAAACTGACAAATCTAAGGTTTCTTTTGTGTTACTGATCTGCTTGTGGCTGGTGAGCTACCACTACTCTGTGAAGACCAAATTGGTTGACTTAGTGACTGAAATGAAAAATAACAACTCAATATGACTTAATTTCTTCATTATTTTGTGCAACTGAAAAAGAGCCCATATATTTTCAGGTTTACAGGAACTGGTCAAAATGATTGAGGTGAATTTTCAAACTAATATAGCACTTTAAAATATTTATTCTTCCAAATATCTACTCTCCAGTTTTAAGATGGGTTAAATATTAGTGCATGTACCAATCTTGATACTTTTTAAATTTAACTATGAAGAAAAATTCCGGGTCTACCTTTTGAGCTTGGCTGCAATTTTCTGCATCAGTCACTATGCAAGTAACTTTCACTGTAATGGAAAGAGTATATTTAATTTGCCTGTAGTCTGTAGGTAGCTGAAGTTTCTATCCTCATAAAGCTCAAGAGTTTGAGCTGGTATCAAGAGCCTCTATAAAACACTTTTTGTCAAATCTATGACAAGCATGGCACCATTCATGCTATGAAAAGTAAGGTGGTAGGTGCAGGAAAGGCTTTTGGAGCTTGATTTTTTTCCAGGGTATCTTTGTCCTCACTCAGCATTGGCTGCAGGGCCAGCAGTGCACTGTACATCTCTGCCGTCAGTCGGTAGAACTAGCTGCAAGTTGCAGTGGCTGAAGAAATCTTGCAAGGTTTGTAGAACTGGAGTGTATTAAAGGAGGGCATGTAAATTCATGTAGCTAGATTCTTGCAGAATTGGAGACTAGGTGTCCATAGGAGATGATTGAAAAAACTTGTTTTCTTGCCAGTGACAGGTTAAAAACTAATTCTTAAGTTGCCTGTAATACAATTTCCCATCTTGAAAGGCTTCTGGGAGAGAGCTTCTTTTTGCTTCGTCAGGAACCTTGGTCTAAAGAGTTAAATCTTCTGTTTGGTGCCTGTATTCCCTGGAGTTTCAGTGGCTTATTGTTTTGTCTGTTTTGATGATTTGAAATAGCAAAGGGAGCTGGAAGGGTTTTCATTTTCCTGTATTCCTGAGGACTGGTGATGAGCGGGTGTGACTGGGTGCCCAAAGAGATAATTGCATTTGAAAATCATGTTTCTGTAGTTACTCAATTACTTTTTCTTCTGTTTTGTTCAGGGACACGAGTCAGAAGTTAATGGGGAAGCTCATAGCACTCCATTTTAAAGTTGTATTCTTTAAGTCTTAAAATGAAGGTCCGTTGGGTCAGACAACAACGCATTAAACTGCTGCATTCAGGTTGTCTGTTTTTTAAGGAAATGTTCCTCTGAAAAGAACACAAATGAGAAATACTCAATCCTTCCAACCTAAGCCATTCTATATGATTCTGTGGTTAAAAGGAAGTCTGTCAAATTTGCAAGGGATTTAGTGTTTGGTGAGTAGCAAGGTTCTGGTTGTGATACACTTTCAGGCGGTATTATTTTTATCCAGTAACGTGGAGTTCTATTTCAGTTGTTTCTCTTTGTAGTGATCCTTGATATATTGCATAAAAAAAAAAAAAAGAAAGAAGAGAGATTTTTGAGCAGCTGAACCATATGTTTATATCATAGCTCCTAATGTCAAAATTTTAATTGATTTCCCCATATTTGGGGTTAGGAGGGGGCTGTATCATGTTCCACAACGTCATAACAACAAAAATATTTAAAATATGTTTCAAATAAAGTGAGAGGGGAGAAGAAAAAATGCTTAACTTAGAAAAGATGTGGGATTCATTAACAAAGGAAAATACTGGCCACGGACCAACGGCAGGCCAAATGTTTTGCCAGCAGTTTGCAGTTTGCAGTCATCATTGCATGTCACTCTGCCTCCTGCACCAGCTTCTCCGACCATATATGCCTTTCTTTTAAAGAGAAACTTGTCTGGTTTGAGTTGAATAAATTAATTTTAGTTTACTTAGTCTAAAAACAAAAATATAGGAGGCCCAATTTTATTTCATTATGCCCGTGGGTAAAGCAGTCCAAGGTAATTACAACCGCAGCGCTGGTTGCGCTATCTTAATTAAAGAGAGTTTTTTTGCACATAGCTTTTTGCACAACATAATAAAATACTTTGTGGTCTGGCTAGCTTCAGTGTCACAAGGGTGTACTCACTTGAGAAATTGTCCAGCTTTTCCAAAAGCTGAGGCCCTCCCATGCAAAAGGAAGTGTGGAGCTGCTCAGCAGAGCACAGGTAGTTTACAGCCCTTCCTCTTTAGTGTAAGTGCACCATCGTAAATCACGCCGCAAACAACGTTGCGTACACTCTTGTACATTAAGTGGCACCTTGTCAGCAGCAATGAATATGGGCTTCAGTAAGTTTCTGAGCAATAACATGCTTTAGAAACGTGCAACACTGATTACACACCTGTGACCAAACCTCTTATTTTTTCAAACTTTCCTAGTAATGTTTCGGGTTGTTCGGGGTTGTTTCGTCTCCTTTGCAAATAAATATGATTTATTGCTTTGCAGATTATTTTAAAGGAAAGGCATCAAAGACATTTAAATAATGCACATGGGATAATGATTAAAAAACCCCTCAACTCAAATCCCAACAAGCGTGGCTAAGATGGCCTGTTACTAGTAAAGTCAAAGGAGGCATGTTTGATAGTTGAATAAATCAAGCAGCGTTGTAAAAACACTGTCTGAGGGATGATTAAGGGTAAGTGATTTTCATTACTGTATTAAGTTCTCCTTTCTGTTGTGGTGCTTTTTATATCACATCAAGCTTAGCTATTTACTTATGCTGCTTTAAAAAGCCCCACTGCCTCAATTACTTAAGTCATGACTTGGGCGCATTGATTCAGAAAGACAGCCTCATAAGCTAGCTTTCCTCAATGCTCAGGGGTCTGAGACAGGTCCTTTCTCTGAGTGCTCTCTCTCATGCCGTTGGTAAAACTGATTGAATTCAGGTTTGAAATTACCAGCGAACTGGATCCCTGGGTGACAGTAAAACTTCACTTCTTAGAGCCTTGTACTTGAGCCAGGTTATATTTGTGCTACCTTGCTCATTTGCAAGGGCAAGGTTTCATGAATGTTTCTGAACCTTGCAAGAAGAGTCTTAAAGTTGAAATAAGGAACACCCAAAGGGCCCCAGATGCTTTGCTTAGTGACCAGCAGTGGATGTTGTTTCTTTCTGCTGGGAACGTGGATTCTCTTGTGGAGAGGCAAGCAAGTGTAGCTTGAGCTGCTTAAACAGCTCACAGTTTCACCTGAGCTTGCGTTTATGAGGGAGAAAATGCCAACAGGCTGTGCATTGTACCCTAAGCCAAGACTCCAACCAAGGGGAGGGCAGCTCTGGGCTGCATTTGGGCTGCTCTGAAGCACTGCTAGCAGTGGCTGCCTGCGGGATGTGGGGAGCTGGAACATGTGGTGTTTGACAAAGCTGAAGTCTCTTCCAGCCTCCCTAGGCATGGCCTAGGTCCTTGGCAGTGCTAGCTGCATAGAGCTGGAAGTGTGATTATAGACATCTGGGCTTCTAGAGGTCTTCATGCCTAGAAATAGTCATGTCTAAATGGGGAGACTTAGCCTAGAGGAGAGCCAGAAAGACTTTCACCCCCTACACTTAATTTCAAAACACGAAAATACTGATTTACTTCCCACTCTGTGTGGTGATACTGAAACAACATTCAAATATGCTTCTAGGATGCAGCTGCCAAAAAAACATTTCACAATGAACACAGAGGGGCATCCCTGTGGCAGCCTCAGCTGAGGTGCTAATGATTTCATAACCTGCTCTTTTATTATGCAAACTATAAAACCTGCTGAGACTGTTCAGCACGGGGGTGGTTGCTACCAGCACAGGATCCAGGGCACAATGGTAGATCAATGATGGGTTTGCATGTGGAACAGATCTGCAGAGTGTGTTTTACATACATGGCTTTGAAACTACAAGAAAACAGCCACTTTCTATTTCCATTTACATTAGAGACGTCTCATGAATATCTGAAATAGACATTTATTGTGACCATAACCCTACCACAAATTAAAATCAGATCCTAAGTCCCCTGTGAAAAAGAAGCTCATTTTAATGCATGGAGATGTCAGAAATGATACTAAATGACACTTAAGCTTTAATCCCCAAACACCATACTTATCGATGGCTTAGGGTTAAATCTGCAGTGTGGAAATAAGACCAGGAGCTAAACAAGGTTTGCAGAGGTGTGGGATGTCCCAGTAGATGTGTAGCCACAAACTAAAGAATAAACAGCTGGTTGTATGTGTCTGCCAAATGCAAAGTGTCTTGCATATATATTTACCTTTGTTACTTCTAGGCCTGGCCAGATTTCTATGAGGTGTAATGTTTTTTATTCAGATGGCATGTTGCTGTACGGAAAGAGATACAGGCAGATTTCCATGCTGCTCCAAAAGCATCTGAATCATTATTCCTAAACACTCTGTTTCTCCTCAAGCTTTATCAAAATAGAGAGACCAGGGGGGGAAAATCCCCAAAACATGCTGAACTGTAGACAGACTTAGCCACAATTCTTCACATTCATCAGATTTGCCTTTCCTATTAAAGAAAAAGAAACAGAACGACAACAGAAAAAGCAGAGCAGAGTGAGTAAGCCATGGCTTCCGACCCCTGGAAATCAGCCATACTCACTGCTGTGCAAATTCCTGCTGCTCTGTGAGCTGAGATCATACTGTTGGAGATGGCAAGTGTATAGAGCACAGATCTGTATCATTCTTCCATTGCTAAATATTAACAGTAAAAAATAAACGCAGGTGATGCAACAGACTTTGACCGAGCCTATTTATGTGACTGTTGAGATACTTTAACCAGATCAGTCCAATGTCTGGCTGCCTGTGGGCCAAATCAAATAGATGGGACTGTAAACTGAGTGGTGCAGCCACCTCCTTGTTTAGGCAAAGTTAAACATTTTTTTCATCTTCACCTGCGTTGTGGCAGGGTGTCTCAGGGTATGTGCATGACAAACATTTGGCTTGTTTTATAGGAGACATCTAGAAAAGGGCACATAGAATCATAGAATCATAGAATCAGCCAGGTTGGAAGAGACCTCCAAGATCATCCAGTCCAACCTAGCACCCAGCCCTAGCCAGTCAACCAGACCATGGCACTAAGTGCCTCATCCAGGCTTTTCTTGAAGACCTCCAGGGACGGTGCCTCCACCACCTCCCTGGGCAGCCCATTCCAATGCCAATCACTCTCTCTGTGAAGAACTTCTTCCTAACATCCAGCCTATACCTACCCTGGCACAACTTGAGACTGTGTCCCCTTGTTCTATTGCTGGTTGCCTGGCAGAAGAGGCCAACCCCCACCTGGCTACAATGCCCCTTCAGGTAGCTGTAGACAGTAATAAGATCACCCCTGAGCCTCCTCTTCTCCAGGCTAAACAGGCCCAGCTCCCTCAACCTCTCCTCATAGGATTTGTGCTCCAGGCCCCTCACCAGCTTTGTTGCCCTTCTCTGGACATGTTCCAGCACCTCAACATCTTTCTTGAATTGAGGGGCCCAGAACATCTTCTTTCCATTCTCCCTCTTCTGCCTCTTCCCTTTCCTAAGCTGGCAGTCTTTTTCCTCCATCCTACCGACAGCTCCAAGCAAACATTTTGAAACAAAAAAAAAAAAAAAAGAAAAAGAAAGAAAACCACAAACCCAACTAATGTTTCTTGAACGCCAGCTTGCTCTGACTTTGTCAGGCCAGCAGCAGAAACAAATCACATTGTCACAGGCCTTCCACTGACAACTTCAGGGTACCTGTTCCCACAGTTTCAATCTGGAAATTGTTAATGCAAATGCTGCAGTTGATTCATAGAATCATAGACTCAACCAGGTTGGAAGAGACCTCCAAGATCATCCAGGCCAACCTAGCTCCCAGCCCAATCCTGTCAACATGACCATGGCACTAAGTGCCTCATCCAGTCTTTTCTTGAACACCTCCAGGGATGGTGCCTCCACCACCTCCCTGGGCAGCCCATTCCAATGCCAATCACTCTCTCTGCTAACAACTTCCTCCCCACATCCAGCCTAGACCTCCCCCAGCACAACTTGAGACTGTGTCCCCTTGTTCTGTTGCTGCTTGCCCGGCAGAAGAGACCAATCCCATCTGGCTACAGCCTCCCTCCAGGTAGTTGTAGACAGCAATGAGGTCTGCCCTGAGCCTCCTTTTTTTTCAGATTGCACACCCCCAGCTCCCTCAGCCTCTCTTCATATGATTTGTGTTCCAGGCCCCTCACCAGCTTTGTTGCCCTTCTCGGGACATGTTCCAGTATCTCAAACTCTCTCTTGAATTGAGGATCCCAGAACTGAACACAGGATTCCAGATGTGGCCTGACCAGTGCTGAGTACAGGGGAAGAATAACCTCCCTTGTCCTGCTGGCCACTCTGTTCCTGATGCAGGCCAGGATGCCATTGGCTGTCTTGGCCACCTGTGCACACTGCTGGCTCATCTTCAGCTACTATCTACCAGTACCCCCAATTCCAATGGCTACAGTGGTACTTCTCTGTAAAGTGGTACTTTGGAATTCTGTTTTGCAACATGGGGCAGGCAGTACAAGTTGAAATGACACTTGTGTTCCTGGAAGGGCTGTTTTCAGCCCTACATGTCTACAGGAGACTCAGGTCATGTTTAGACGAGTGGCATTGCTTCATCTGCGCAAGTGCAGCTAGAGAAGTTCTTCTAGCCTGGTCAACCTGGGTTTCTTAAACTAAGTGGTGCAAAGATGATTCCTCATTGCTGAATTGTAATACTGAAACTGTGAGATGCAAACTTGAAGTTGTCCAGTACCTTCAGAGTTTCAAAATTCACCCAATTCAGCTTTTGACTCTGCTGATCATAGTGCTGCTGTGTGATTTCCCTGCAAACCAAAGTTATTTGTGGAGCATGGATGAACTGCCTCTGTACTCTGCACTGGTTGGACCACACCTTGAGTACTGTGTTCAGTTCTGGGCCCCCCAGTTTAGGAGGGACATTGAGATGCTTGAGCGTGTCCAGAGAAGGGCAACGAGGCTGGGGAGAGGCCTTGAGCACAGCCCTACGAGGAGAGGCTGAGGGAGCTGGGATTGGTTAGCCTGGAGAAGAGGAGGCTCAGGGGAGACCTTATTGCTGTCTACAACTACCTGAGGGGTGGTTGTGGCCAGGAGGAGGTTGCTCTCTTCTCTCAGGTGGCCAGCACCAGAACAAGAGGACACAGCCTCAGGCTGTGCCAGGGGAGATTTAGGCTGGAGGTGAGGAGAAAGTTCTTCACTGAGAGAGTCATTGGACACTGGAATGGGCTGCCCGGGGAGGTGGTGGAGTCGCCGTCCCTGGAGCTGTTCAAGGCAGGATTGGACGTGGCACTTGGTGCCATGGTCTGGCCTTGAGCTCTGTGGTAAAGGGTTGGACTTGATGATCTATGAGGTCTCTTCCAACCTTGGTGATACTGTGATACTGTAACTAAATACTCAACAGTGTATTAGTTTATACTGCAGACTCTTTCAAGGTGACAGGGTGACCTTCAGCTTTTGCATGACTGCCTACTGACCAGTAAACTCTTTACTCTAAAACCAGTGCAGTGGATGCTGCCATAATCTTCCAGACAGAGTTCTAGTTTGAGATAAGGTTCCTTCCTTTAAGACAAAGTGTCTCTCAAGACAAAAATTGCATTTTTAAAGCCCACATAGCTGTGAAGCAGTAAGCCAGAAGCACTGGTACAAATGGGAAGGTAAATATGTAAAAATAAGCTTGCTTTTTGTCTTAATGTGCTGTAGCATATCATTAACATGCATGAGTCAGCATTCTGGGGCTTACTTTAGGGCCATGAAGATGCTCAGAGGGCTGCAGCAGCTCTGCTGTGAGGACAGGCTACGAGAGTTGGGGCTCTACAGCCTGGAGAAGAGAAGGCTTCAAGGAGACCTTATAGTGGCCTTCCAGTATCTGAAGGGAGCCTACAGGAAGGCTGGGGAGAGACTATTGACAAGGTCTTGTAATGACAGGATGAGGAGTAACAGGTTTAAACTGGCAAAGGGGAGTTTGTGATCACATTTTGTGATTCTGTGATCCACAGTTTCCCTGGAGGTGTTCAAGGCCAGGTTGGATGAAGCCTTGAGCAACCTGTTCTAGTTAGAGGTATCCTTGACTATGGCGGGAGGTTGGAGTTGGATGATCCTTGAGGTCCCTTCCAACCTAAACCATTCTATGATTGCATGAAAATATGGTCATAGGTGGTGTACATTTTTATGGGTCTGAATCTGTTCCAAATGACTGTATTAGCAGCACTCCTGTGAACGTCAATGGCAAAAGCTTCACATCCAAAAGAACATTTGCCACAGCAGAATAAACCCTCTCCTTACCTTTCTCAGCTGTACAGGCTGCACAAGGCAAATGCGATGATGCAAAGAGTAGTGGAAAGTTGGATTTGCAGATGAGCAGATTGGCTTCAGGGACAGTATCAAGAGGAGCAGCAAGGCTAGAATTTGGCCAGTGCTTTCAGGAGAAAAGCTGTGCATATTATAGTGATCCTCCCTGCTTCACTTCTTAAAGTCAGTCACCACCAGGGGTCAGGAGAAATTCCTCTGTAGTAGTCCACAGATGCCAAGGTGTAAAGTGGAGATTTTTGTTTGCTTTTGAAGCATAAGACATAGATCACTGTCAAAGCTTGTTTTACAGCCAGATGTAATGCATGTTATTTACTGTGTGTTTATGGAGTGTGTGTGCACATGTGTGCATGAATGAGATTCCCAGTTGGTTTAAATCCATTGTCTTTGGCAGAGCTGCGTGCTGTGCACCATTGGGAATTATCTCTATTGCTGTTGATATGTTCATGCTTTTCTTATTGTTTTCTCCAGCTATTGTGTTAACTGGGTTACAGCCTGTGAGGTCTCTAGTTTTCAGGTTTATGTTTCCTCAGTGATATTTTGCTCATAAACAAACATGCTTTGGAAGTCACCAGGTAGACTAATGTGCAAAGCTTTTCAGAAGAACAGTTTTGGAAATGCTTCTGACTATAGAAGCATAGAATAATTTTGGTGGGAAGAGACCTTTAGTATCATCAAGTCCAACTGTTAACCTAGCACTGACAAGACACCACTAAATGATGTCACTAGGCACCACAGTTCCACTTCTTTTACATATCTCCAGGGTCAGAGAACTGTAGAGTCATAGAATCAACCAGGTTGGAAGAGAGCTCCAAAATCATCCAGTCCAACCTAGCACCCAGCCCTGGCCAATCACTCCACCACTTCCCTGGGCAGCCTATCCCAGTACTTGACAACACTTTTGGTGAAGAAAATTTTTCTTCTAGCCAGTGGAAACCTCACCTGGCAAAACTAGAGGTTGTTTTCTCTTGTCCTATCTCTTATCACTCGGAAGAAGAGACCAACCAGCACTTCACTGCATCTACTTTTCAGATAGTTGTAGAGAGTGATAAGGTCTCCCTTTGGCCTCCTTTTCTCTATGCTAGGCAACCTTGGTTTCCTCAGCTGCCTCTCATAAGACTTGTGCTCTAGACCCTTCACTAGCTTCATTGCTCTTAGGATGTACTCCAGCACCTCAGTGTTGCTCACGTGATGAGGGACTCAAAAATGAGCATATTATTAAAGGTGTGGCCTCACCAGGGCTGAGTACAGAGGCAGGATCACTTCTTTAGTCCTGCTGGCCACACTGCTCCTGATGCAGGCCAGGATGCTGTTGGCCTTCTTAGCCACCTGAGCACACTGCTGGCTTATGTTCAGCTGGCTGCCAGCCAACACTCCCAGATCCTTTTCTGCTAGGCAGCTTTCCAGCCACCTTCCCCCAGGCATTGCACAGGGTTTCTGTGACTCAGGCTCAGGACCCAGCACTTGACCTTGCTGAATCTCATACAGCTGGCCATGGCCCACCAATACAGCCTGTCCAGATCACTTTGCAGAGCCTTCCTAACTTTGAGCAAATCAGGACTTCTGCCTAGCTTGCCACTGCCTGCAGACTTGCTGAGGATGTACCCTTGCCTGCATCACTGATAGATATTAAGCAGAACAGGCCCCAGCCCCGAGCCCTGGGAACACCACTTGTGACTGGCTGCCAACTGGACTTAACTCCAGTCACCACAGCTCTTTGGTCCCAGCCAGCCAGTCAGCTTTTTGATCCTGCAAAGCATCCACCCATCCAAGCCAGGAGCAAACAGCTTCTCCAGGGGAATGCTGTGGGAAACAGTGTCAAAAGCTTCACTCAATTCCACGTAAACAGCATCACAGCCTTTCCCTCATCTACTGAGTCTGGAGCCTTCCAAGGCCTGTCTGGATGTGTTCCTCTGTGATCTGTGTTAGATAGCATTGTCCTGCTCTGGCAGGGCGGTTGGACTCGATGATCTCCTTGGGTCCTTTCCAACTCCTAATATCCTGTGAGCCTGTGAGTGAGTTGCCTTGTAGTAAGGTGAGATAAGGTTAGTCAAGTAGGACCTGCCTTGCCTAAGCTCATGCTGGCTAGGCCTGATTGCATGATCGTCCATGTATGTGCTGCATGATGCCACTCAAGATGGTCTGCTTCATAACCTTCCCTAGCACTGAGGTCAGACTGACAGGCCTGCAGTCCCCCAGATCTTCCTCCTAGCCCTTCTTGCAGATGGGTGTCACATTTGCTATCTGGGACCTCCTCAGTTGGCCAGGACTGCTGAAAAATGATGGAGAGCAACTTAGTGAGCACTTTCACCAGCTCCCTCAGTTCATAGAATCATAGAATCATAGAATCAGCCAGGCTGGAAGAGACCTCCAAGATCATCCAGTCCAACCTATCCCCCAGCCCTATCCAATCAACCAGACCATGGCACTAAGTGCCTCATCCAGGCATTTCTTGAAGACCCCCAGGGATGGTGCCTCCACCACCTCCCTGGGCAGCCCATTCCAATGGGAAATCACTCTCTCTGTGAAGAACTTCCTCCTAATATCCAGCCTATACTTTCCCTGGCACAACTTGAGACTGTCCCCCAAGGTGCCTTTCATCCAGCCCCCATAGACTTCTCTCATTCCATAGAACGATTCAAAAGAGAAAACAAATTCCTGGTGGAAAAAAAACTAGAGATATTTGCCTTTCCATGCTTCATCTGATTTCCACTTGCCTCTATTTTAAACATTTTGTGATACCCTTTCTGCTTTAAAATAGAGAGTCTAAAAAAAATGTGGTTGGTATCTGCAGTTTCTGACCGCTCAGACTCGCTGCTTTTGATTGTAAGTATTGGTTTGTATGCATACTTCTTAAACTAAGATATAAGATTTACATGTTATCTGGAATTTGATCTATAACTTGAAAGGCTACTGTAGCCAGAGTAAGAATGAAATTAACCCTGAAACTGTTGAAAATTCAACTCGGAGCACCCAAAGTGGTAATGACCACAAGAGTAGTTTTGTCGATATTTATAAATCAATGCAAACCAGAAACTGAGTGTTTTAATCTACTACAGTTTCAGTGTAACTGATACCCTCAAGTTCAGAGATTTAAGCTTTCTGAAGTGCAATGTTATTGCAGGGCATGCATCCAATTTTTAAAACATTACATAGATTGGAGACAGATGAGCATTTCAGCATTATTTTAGGCCTATTTTGATTGAATGCCTGAGATGCATTTTTCAGTGGAAATTAATTGCATTGATGTGAAAACAAATGAACTCCAACCTCAAAATTAGCTGCAGGTTCATGCTCAAACCAGTACTTAAAAGGGAGGGAATGGGCACAAATAGTGGCTGGAAATGACAATGACAATATACACTTTCTTGCAAGAATAAAATAAGCTTTTTCCAATGCCTGCTTTTTTTTTTCAGCTGTCTCTTAGTGTTCATGCATGCATAGGGAGAGAAATTTTCCCATCTATGTGTGGCTGCACATGAGTGGACAATGGAGAAGAGGAGGCTCAGGGGTGACCTTATTGCTGTCTACAACTACCTGAGGGGTGGTTGTGGCCAGGGGGAGGTTGCTCTCTTCTCTCAGGTGGCCAGCACCAGAACAAGAGGACACAGCCTCAAGCTGTGCCAGGGGAAATTTAGGCTGGAGGTGAGGAGAAAGTTCTTCCCTGAGAGAGTCACTGGACACTGGAATGGGCTGCCCGGGGAGGTGGTGGAGTCGCCGTCCCTGGAGCTGTTCAAGGCAGGATTGGACGTGGCACTTGGTGCCATGGTCTGGCCTTGAGCTCTGTGGTAAAGGGTTGGACTTGATGATCTGTGAGGTCTCTTCCAACCTTGATGATACTGTGATACTGTGATGGCTTTTAGCTGCGATCACATCTTCCCTTTCTATGCTGCTGGAAACCTGTGCTGGCCTGTGTCAGCATCGAACTGTTGATATGATTTCCAGCAGTCCCTACCTGTACTGGTTTTGACACTGCCATGGGGCAGTTCTGGAGCACTGGGAGTTTCCATCACTCAGGACAATAGTTCTGGGGAGCTTTGTTAGCAAATAGCAGCTAAATTGATTTCCACCCTTCAGTGAAATCTGCCGTAGCTATGTGAAAAATGCTGTAAATGAGTTTGGGATCCCTGTTTGCTTGACTGATGCTCTCAGTCAGTTGTAACTCCCCTGGAGATGTAGGCAGAGGAGGCAACATGAGCTCTTTAAGTAATGAGAGCAGACAAGGCTGGCTCAGAGCTGAAGCTGAAGTACAGCTGCGGCAGTTCTCCGTGACTGTTCTTTCTGCCTTGAGATGCACCTTTTCCTTGTGCTTCTCATGATCTGTGCTAATACAGCTCTCAGTTGAGATTTTTAGCATGTTTAAGAGATGAAGCATATGCAAAGGTTCCTCCCAGGAAATGACATGCATGCATTTGTGATCTTTATGAGAATTTGAAAGGGAACAGTGAAGTGGGGTGAGAGTGGAAAGAGAGTCACTAAAGATAGAGCTTCTTGGCAGCTCTAAGGCATTTTTACATCTCAAGGTGACTTGCTAAGAAGATAACTGAGATTTCCTCCTCCAGTGTGTATTCCTCTCCCTCCTCCCCTGTTGCCACTCACTGAGACTGCCAGCAGCTTTGGGACACTGAGCACATTTGTGGTCGGCCATGCACAAGTGCTAACTTTTCTCTGGTCTGTAAAGAGCTGTTGGCCATCAGCATGTGCTGATGGCAGAAGTGCTGTGGAAGTGATGAGCATTCAAAGCATAGAGTATCTCTAAGATGATTTTGTTGAAGGATGGTATTTAGAGTTGGATTTTGATCTGCTGCTGATGCCACATCATCTGAGACTTTTCCAACCTTTGAATTTTCTATTTGACTTTTTTGCTCTTTTGTTTAAGAAATCATGTTTGTGTTTTCTTATATAATGCCTTTTGTAAATACTTCTATGATATGCATTGCTTTTCCAGTGTTGTTGAGGGTAGCATTTAACCACAGTAAGTAAATCATGACATGTGTATATACCTGCTTGTTTTCCTCACTAGTGACTGTGGGCAAATTCTGCTTTCCAGAGTGCACACAGGACGTTGTGCCTTGTCAGTGCTAGACAGACTGAATCTGCCAGTGGCAGATGCTGGAGTGTTTTTTCTCCCACTAGGACTTCTTTCATTAGTCAGTCTTTTTTTTCTAGCAAAATTGAGACCAAATCAATGTTCCAGGTCTATCCATAGTATTATTGGCTACATGTACTATGAGTTGTATTGCCACCTCAAGACCCAGCAATATTTGGAGCTACTCTCTTTAGCATTGTACAAGCTCTAGACAGAAGAAAATTAATAACAAGCTGATAGGTAAAGTATTACTCACTTTCATGGATATGGATCTTAGGAAATATAAACAGTCAGATTAATCCCTTTAAAAAGATGCTGGAAGTGCCTTTTGAGGTGCACTGTGTCTTTCTTTTGACTACCCACAGCCATTTCTGTGGAACCCTAAGTTAGATGCCATGAAAAGAAACCAGCCTCAGATTTAAGGCCTGTCATAGAATCACAGTATCACAGAAACATGCAGGTTGGAAAAGCCCCTCAGGATCACCAAGTCCAACCTATAACCCTACTCTACAAGATTCGCCTTAAACCATCCTTAAACACATCCAGGCTGAGTGACTCAACCGCCTCCCTGGGCAGCTAATTCCAGTCCCTGACCACTCTCTCCATGAAAAACTTTTTCCTAATGTCCAATCTAAGCCTACTCAGCCTCATCTTGAGGCCATTCCCCCTTGTTCTGTCTCCAGTTACCTGTGAGCAGAGACCAGCAGCAGCCTCTCCACAATGTCCCTTCATGTAGGTATAGACAGCAATGAGGTCTCCCCTCAGCCTCCTCTTCCTCAAACTAACCATCCCCAGCTTCCTCAGTCACTCCTCATAAGATTTATTCTCTAGGCACTTCCCCAGCTTTATTGCCCTCCTCTGGACCTGCTCCAGCACCTCCACGTCTCTTTTGTATTGTAGGGCCCAAAACTGAACACAGTACTCAAGGTGTGGCCTCACCAAAGCCGAGTACAAGAGGACAATCACCTCCCTACTGCTGCTGGCCACAGCATTTTTAATACACTGTCACTCAAGTAGTAATCTGATGTTATAATTCAGGACCCTTTTTGCAGCCCCTTTTGGCATAGCAACGTTGCCACTGTAGCTTTTTAGAGATTGTATGTGGGGGTGCATGAGGAGACAGGGAGGCAGAAAAAGTCAAGTGATGTTAAACCATCCAGGGCATCACAGTATCACAGTATCATCAGGGTTGGAAGAGACCTCACAGATCATCAAGTCCAACCCTTCACCACAGAGCTCAAGGCCAGACCATGGCACCAAGTGCCACGTCCAGTCCTGCCTTGAACAGCTCCAGGGACGGCGACTCCACCACCTCCCCAGGCAGCCCATTCCAGTGTCCAATGACTCTCTCAGGGAAGAACTTTCTCCTCACCTCCAGCCTAAATCTCCCCTGGCACAGCTTGAGGCTGTGTCCTCTTGTTCTGGTGCTGGCCACCTGAGAGAAGAGAGCAACCTCCTCCTGGCCACAACCACCCCCCAGGTAATTGCAGACAGCAATAAGGTCTCCCCTGAGCCTCCTCTTCTCCAGGCTAACCAATCCCAGCTCCCTCAGCCTCTCCTCGTAGGGCTGTGCTCAAGGCCTCTCCCCAGCCTTGTCGCCCTTCTCTGGACACGCTCAAGCATCTCAATGTCCCTCCTAAACTGGGGGGCCCAGAACTGAACACAGTACTCAAGGTGTGGTCTAACCAGTGCAGAGTATAAGGTCTCCATATCAGCCCTGTCTGCCTGCAGGCATACGGAAAGCTCAGCAAGTACATCTCTCTTAAACACCCAGGCAGGCAAATGTCTCTGAAACACAGGGGCATGAAACTGCTGCCACAGCATCCATCATCCTGCAAAGGACAGTGAAAACATGTGCTGTCATCTTTGACATTTTAATTGAAAAGAAAGCTTACCCAGATTTCAACCCTGAGCAGTGTGTTTATACAAGTGTATACAGAGAAGCAATCTGTCAGTTCAGAGCCGGCTCATTGCTATAGGAGTTGGTTTAGTGACTGAACAATCCAACATTAGCTCACACACCTTGCCTTGTTCCATGCCTCAATAATTTTTAGTAGAAATACTTTGCCTAGAGGCATGCAGTTATTAAAAAAGAGGCTCAGCTTGCTTAAAGTCTGGAATTATTAGCTCATGGTAACAAGCCTGTACTGGAGAAACTGTTGGTTCTTTGTTTTCATGACTTTGCTCTAATTCACCATCTTATTTTCAGAGACAAACTTCTGCTTTGTTTGGGAAGTTAAAAAAAAAAAGGAACAAAAAGAAAAAAAAAAAGGGGGGGGGGGGGAATAAGTTACTTCAAAGATTTTTCCCTCCACACACTTTTATTATAAAGCAGAGTTGGCAAAGATCTTTTATCTTAGTGTTCCTATTCAGTTGCACTGGTCCAAACACGAAGGGTTAATAGAGAATTTGGAGAAATATATTTTACCATACCCTCAGTATAGAGATCTCTTGCTAGTGAGTACTCATGGAGAGCTCTCCAAATAGTCTCTCAGTTCTTTGAAGTGTAAAAGGAGCTTTTTCTCCTCCCTTCATGCAACCTCCTATTCTTTTCAGAGGCAAAGTTTTAAAAGAAAAACATTAAATATAGTCATTTGATCAAATGAAGGCTCCAGCACCTCTGAGTAGCACATACCTGGCAGAAGCCTTACCTGGTGCTTACCTGGTCCAGATGCTGGTGTTGGGTTCTTTCCATCTGCTTAACCTGCTTTTTCTTCAGTGAGCCTTGCATTTTCTTGAATTTGCTTGCTAGTCTGGAGTCTTAAGTGCAACCCTGTGAAAGAATGGACATGTTGGGAAGTTTTTGTCTGAGCTTTCCTGCTGTTGTTATTCCTGGTTTTCAGTCAGCCGCCACTTGGTATGTTTGTGTATTATTGCTACCTTTTTTCTTCAATGAAAACTTTACCTTTATTCATATACCCTTGTTAA
The DNA here is from genome assembly GCF_015220805.1 of Pogoniulus pusillus. Classification (NCBI taxonomy): domain Eukaryota; kingdom Metazoa; phylum Chordata; class Aves; order Piciformes; family Lybiidae; genus Pogoniulus; species Pogoniulus pusillus. The sequence continues at coordinate 6,821,159 of NC_087291.1, read as the reverse complement.
TGGTGATGCAGCATCATTTGTTTTCCTAAGGAATTAAGCTCAGTCCTGTCTGAATTGGGAGGCTATGACAAGAATGTAATCAGTTTGGCATCATTGCTTGCTTTTATGATTGAATCATATTTATGCTGCCTTTTTTCTGGTTGTTTTTATCCCACATTTTAGTTTTGTTTTTATATGAGCTAATTCTTTGTAATCCCTTGAACCTGCTTTTTTGCAGTGTTTCCTTGTTTTGCTTTAACTATGCCATTATCCTCATGTATCATTTGTGAGTTCCAGCTGTGTGCATAATACTGTGCAGAACATAAACTTTTCTGAAGAGGTTAAAGTCTAAGAAACCATTCTGGCTTCTCTTATTTTTCTTGTAATGGGTCAGGCAATAAGACCCAGTCAAATATTTAGAGGGAAGGAAAGATTGAAACCAGCAGTTTCTAAGACCTATAAGAGCCAAAAGGCAAATGTTAATGGGTTCTGTGAGGCTTCCAAGGACCTGCTGGTCCTTATGCTTGTGCTGAATTTGCAGAGGTTCCTTAAACACGTGTTCAGGAAATATGGGTGGCATTAGCACAACTGGAGTTTCTAAAGGCAAGATGTATCACTGACTAAATCTTTAAATCATGTTTGGCCCACTAAATACATTACAGCAGTGGAGCTGCTGATCTGTGGGGCTTTTCTCTTACAAGCTCATTTGAAAAGTACAGAATTCTTAACACATTTTGGAGACATTTTTCAAGAGGTTTCTAGTGTTTTACTGTACATATATCCATCCCCTGTCCTTTTTGTTGTTAATTCTTTCCCTTCAGTCCCTGTGAATTAAAATGAGCAAGAATGTATTTCTGATGGAGTTGCTTTGTTCCCAGTGAAAAGATTCTCACATGACATTAAGGGAGATGTGAATTGAGAAGTAACATCTCTTCGCTTGTCTTTGACTTCATTCCATTTCCTATCCATGTGCTACTTCTTGCTTTTGTGCTGCTTGTTGCTGAATCCCTTCTACCTCTGTGTCAATGTATAGCTTATCTTAATTGTGCCAGCTCTCCTCAGACACTTACATGGGCTTTCCCTTCACTCCTGAATCAAGCTTCTTGTCTTTGAGATTTTTTTTGCAGCTTAGCCTTATCTTATCTGAGCCCTCTGGTTTCTCTTTACAGTGTCAAGCATCACTTTCACTTTGCTAGCGTCTATACCATCAGCTAGTTTCTCTTTCCCAGGTCGAGATCTCTTTTTGTCCGGCACTGAAAATACCTTAATGTACCACATCTATTAAAAAAAATATGTGCACTCTGTTTTAAAATCTCTGCAGAAATCATACCTTTGTCTAATCCAATTTAGGAGCCACAGTTATCCCTCTCTAGAGTACTGTGTCACAATCTTAGCTACTCCCTTCCTCTTGCAGACTTCCTCGGTCCTTTCTGAGCATACAAGTTAAATGAAAAACATGCAAACAAAAAAGCAACCAGAGGAGTGCCACCAAACTGTCTCCATTTCTTGTAGTGTATTTGTTTGCTTGTGTGTTCTGTCTTCTTTTCATCTGTGTCTCTAGATTGTAAACACACTGTGTAAGAATTGTCTCTTATCTGTGTTTGTACAGTGCCAGGCTCAATGGGGTCCCGGTCCTGACTGGGACCTTTGGGCACCACCACAGTGTAAATGTCTGCTACTGATAATTATAATCTACCCACATCATGCAGATGTCTGAATTGTCTGAGAAATACAAACAGGGATCTTTACTAGCTTGGCAGAGAGCCATGAATTTTGGGTGCCAGTTTTCTTTGCCCCTGAATATATTATTTGGTTCTCTGCAAAACCTGGCGACACAAACCTCCTGCTCCTTGGAGAGCTTGGCTCTGTGGTGATGCTGTGATTAAAACATCATTAAACATGGGATACAGCAGGTCAGGTGAGGTCTCTGCAACTATGTGAGGTATTCTAAGTACTTGTCTGATGCTTTGTTGTTGCCTTCCTTTGTGTTTGTTTTTTCTTTCCTCCTCTGATTGACAAATGAATAAATTGAAACTAGGCAGGAACTGCCCTACTTTTAGAGGGGAGGAAACATCTCAGTAAATGGGCTGTAAATGAGGAAAGCTATAGTTGGATTGATAGGCTTAAATAGCGGCACCCTTGGTCAAGCAACAGCACCGGCAGACCAGCGAGAGGTGATGCAGCCTCTCCAGTCAGCAGGCTTTTCTCAGGTTAAATCATCCTCTCCACATCTTTGCCCTCTGACTGAATTTTTCAAATATTGGAGGCCAAACCCAACAGTTGGGTCAGATGCTCTGGCCTCAGTAGCTGCTTTGGAAGCAGTTTGCAGCTGGTCTGCAGAACCACATGCTCCAGTGGAATTACTTATTAGCAATGAAGAGTTTAGTTGCAACAATACCTGCTTGGCCATTTAGACATTCAGAGGGTAAAGCATAGCCAGTTGTACTCATTCTCAGCATGGTAGGCTACTTGGATGCTTCAGCCTGAAAACCACATGCATGTACTGACATACTTGAAAGGTTCCAGGCTGCTGGTATGCAGTGGTTGCTTCTCATTACATTGATCTTAATGGTGTCATTGCTATTTCATTCACTTGTGTCTTAATATTGCTTCAGCCCATCATCCCTCATTTTATCCTTGGTCTGTAAGATTTTTGGGGCATGAACTCAGCACTGGTCAGACCACACCTTGAGTACTGTGCCCAGTTCTGGGCCACTCAATTCAAGAAGGATGTTGAGGTGCTGGAACATGTCCAGAGAAGGGCAACAAAGCTGGTGAGGGGCCTGGAGCACAAATCCTATGAGGAGAGATTGAGGGAGCTGGGCCTGTTTAGCCTGGAGAAGAGGAGGCTCAGGGCTGATCTTATTACTGTCTACAACTACCTGAAGGGGCATTGTAGCCAGGTGGGGAGTGGCCTCTTCTCCCAGGCAACCAGCAATAGAACAAGGGGACACAGTCTCAAGTTGTGTCAGGGTAGGTATAGGCTGGATATTAGGAAGAAGTTCTTCACAGAGAGAGTGATTTCCCATTGGAATGGGCTGCCCAGGGAGGTGGTGGAGGCACCGTCCCTGGAGGTGTTCAAGGAAAGACTGGATGAGGCACTCAGTGCCATGGTCTGGTTGATTGGATAGGGCTGGGTGATAGGTTGGACTGGCTGATCTTGGAGGTCTCTTCCAACCTGGTTGATTCTATGATAACTATGATAAGACCTACTGACCTGGAGTGCTTTACCATGACAGAAAGCATACTACAGTGGTACTTTAAATAGCATCAGTCCTTCTGCACGTAGCTCTGAATGGTCTAGGTCAGCATGAACTTCATCTCATGAGACCTCAGCAACAAATTGTTGTCTGCATAATCTGTCCTTGAAGACTACAAGTTAAGGAAAACCTAATCGTCTAGTAGAGGAATGTAGCATTTAGTCATCAGACAACCTAGAAAACCGGGTCAGTTAGGTGTTGCATCATAGCAGACAGAATATGGTATTAATCAAGAAGGCACAGAGCGAAGTATGTTTCACAGACATTTGATTACATCCGTGGAGTTATCGTTAATCACTGGGTGCAGTCATGTGATGGAACATGATGGAGTCACCGGGGCTGAGCAGGGTACCGCCCAGCTGTGCAAATGTTAGCAGGGATGAGTCACGGTGTTAGCACCACCAGCCGTGCTGAGGGAGGGCAGCCAGCCTGGTCACTCGCAGCAGCTTGGCTAACACGTGGTGTTTTACTGAGCCACTGTGATGCTATCCGTCCAGGCCACGTACTCCCGGAGGGGTGGTATACAAATGCTAGCTGAGACCTCGTTATGGCCAGCAGCAGGCTCCTGCTGGAGCACAATGAAGATTCATAGAATCATAGAATCATAGAATCAACCAGGTTGGAAGAGACCTCCAAGATCATCCAGTCCAACCTAGCACCCAGCCCTAACCAATCAACTAGACCATGGCACTAAGTGCCTCAGCCAGGCTTTGCTTGAAGACCCCCAGGGACGGTGCCTCCACCACCTCCCTGGGCAGCCCATTCCAATGCCAATCACTCTCTCTGTGAAGAACTTCTTCCTAACATCCAGCCTATACCTACCCTGGCACAACTTGAGACTGTGTCCCCTTGTTCTATTGCTGGTTGCCTGGGAGAAGAGGCCACCCCCCACCTGGCTACAATGCCCCTTCAGGTAGTTGTAGACAGTAATAAGATCACCCCTGAGCCTCCTCTTCTCCAGGCTAAACAGGCCCAGCTCCCTCAGCCTCTACTCATAGGATTTGTGCTCCAGGCCCCTCACCAGCTTTGTTGCCCTTCTCTGGACATGTTCCAGCACCTCTTACATTTGGGGAAAACACTGCAGATAAAACATTTGCTAGTTCTCTGCCTTATTTGTCCTTTATTAGTGGGGTGTTTGCCCAGCAAGCCTAGACAGTTAGCAACACAGGTGCCAAGGAAGTAAAATCCCACCGTCAGCAGTGTTACCTGACAGGCTGCAAGCAGAAGAGTGACAAAGCTGGTGAGAGGCTTGGAACACAAGGCTGTGAGGAGAGGCTGAGGGAGCTGGGGGTGTGCAGCCTGCAGAAGAGGAGGTTCAGGGGAGACCTCCTTGCTGTCTACAACTACCTGAAGGGAGGCTGTAGCCAGGTGGGGTTGGTCTCTTCTGCCAGGCAACCAGCAACAGAACAAGGGGACACAGTCTCAAGTTGTGCCAAAGGAGGTCTAGGCTGGATGTGGGGAGGAAGTTGTTGCCAGAGAGAGTGATTGGCATTGGAATGGGCTGCCCAGGGAGGTGGTGGAGTTGCCATCCCTGGAGGTGTTGAAGCAAAGCCTGGATGGGGCTAGTTGATTGTCTAGGGCCAGGTGCTAGGTTGGCCTGGATAATCTTGGAGGTCTCTTCCAACCTGGTTGATTCTACGAATCCTCAGCACTTACAAAGAGAGAAGTGGAGTCAATGTGTCCAACATTAAAAACAACATTTATAAACTCTCAGTGACTTTCTTTGCTGCAGGATAGAAAGCAACAACAAAAGAGATCGTGTTATCCTTGGAAGGAGATGAAATATCTTAGACAAATAGAGTATCTCAGCCTGTATAGTTCTGTGCCACACACAATCCCTGAACTCTGTGCAAATAAGTGTGCATGAGGACACGGCAATTGGTGACCTGTATTCAGTGTGGAAGCAGTAGAAGTGTCCGTGGGTACTGCTCAATGTCAGCTTCCCCGATGGGAAGAGAAACCTGCTGTACTTTATGTAGCACTTCTGTTGGTGGCAGGAGCAGTGCAGACTTCTCAACACGGAAGGTGAACTTTGAAGCACAAGATTTCTCTGACTGCTCTGCTCCTCTTTGCAAAAACATAGTTGGGGACAGACTAACAGGAGAGTAACAAGGAAGAAAAACTGAAGTACTGAGGATTATTTTCCCTTTGGCTAAGTGTAACGCATATGCAGCCCCTCAAAACAACCCTGCATTAAAGGTGAAACTGGGGACAGCAAGGAAGCTTCCTTGCCATTTTAATACATACCAGTAATTCCCTTTTGCCCAAGTCCCATATTCCCAAACTCATTAAAGCAATTTTCAAAACTTTTTTGGCTCTGGAACACATAAGTTAAACTCAAACCTTGCAGTCTTTTGAGGATTGCTTGCACAAATTGCATAGGTCAGGCCAAAATAAGTTTCTGTCAAGTAGCCTAACACCTAAGCTTATTATGAAACTGGTGAGTTGTTCAAAGGGTCTGCATGTGGGACAGTCTTAGAATGAGTAAAGAGCAGGGGAGGCTCTTGTCCTGATACTTGTTTTGGTTTGTTCCCACTGAAAAACTCAAGTGGTATTTTTATTGAGTGCATGGCTCCTGTTAGCTAGTGCAGATCCCAAAGGATTTCTGCAAGCCAGTGCTTCCTGAGCCCTTCAGAGCTGCAGCAGGTGGGTAGATGCACACCTCAGTCTCATCTGAGGACAGACATGAGAGTGCACCAGCCCTTTCTCCTTCCTGGCTCTCTCCTCCCTGCCCGCTCTACTAGAAGGAAACCTAGGGTGCACCTCTGGCAGAGATTGAGGCACACTGTTCTGCTTCTTAGCTATCCCCAATGTGGGGATAGCTCAGTCCTTCCAGCTGGTCTTTGTTGTAAGAACTTTAAAGTATGAGATAGACAAGATCCATTTTATCTGCTTGTCTGCTGCTCTGCAGGGCTGAAGTTGCAATGAGCATGGGCCAGTAGGATTCTGCGTGGCTCACTCACAGCTTCTGGCAAACAACCTGATCGTTCTCTTCCTCACATTCAGCCTGGTATCTCCTCCAATTTTTTTTCCTTTTCAAAGGATCACTGAATCTGATTTTTGTGCCATTTTGATCCTGTCCTAATGATTGTCCTGTCCACACTCTCGATTGTCCTGGTTGTCCTGCCCACGCTCTTCTTGTGTGAATGAGAGTTACTACACGGAGCAGCTATGTTTTAAGTGGAGAGTAAGATAGGTCAGGGACTGTGCAATAAAAGTATGCTTTCTGTTCTCATTTTCCCTGCACCACATCTACTGCATTTACACCACCTCCACAGCTCCCCAGCCTTATCTTTGCACTGAGATGACCATAGGGTCTTCTCTTGCAGAAGCTGATTCATGCTCCCTCACAGCACTTCTTGCACCCTCTCAGAGGGTTACACCACATATTTGGGAGACACTGCCCTGAGTTTTTCTAGAGGAGTATGAAGATGTGAAGTACATCATATGATTCCATCAGCAGATAACAAGACAAGCATAGGAAGAGCTTCTTGCCTGTATCTGAGATATATTTATTGTTGGTTTGGGGTGTTGGGTTTTATGATTTTTCCTTTCAAGTAACTACTGTATGTGTCTAGGAGGATTTTAAAAACAACCTACAAAATACAGCCTTTTCCTCTCCATGGAGAACAGAGACAAAAGGATAGGTTCAGTCATGTGCAGCTGCTAAAGGGAAGCTGAGGGCAGAGGGATGAGAGAACAGGGGTGTCGAGGTACAAGGGATTGGGCAGGACAAGGACTTTGAGATGACATTTATTGGGACAGAAACGTTTCTGGGGGGGAGAGACTTGAAAAGTGAAGTGTTAAAGGACTGAGAGTCCAAGGATAGGAAACAGTGAGGAGTTTTAGGGAAGGGAATTATGTGGTTTGAGCTGTCAATGCAAGAGTATGAGACTTGTAGGTCAGATATAGGCACCTCTGCTTTGAGAGCCTGGATGTGGTGTCATCCATGTGGGATGTTTGTGAACATCATTGTTCACAACCTTTGTCTTGTTTGCTTTTTGTTAGTTAGATTGAAATGAAAGCTACAATGAAAGGAGAGATGTCTGCATTCCTAGTTGCCAGTATTGCGTTGGGGGATCAAGATGTAGAGCCTCATCATTTGCTGTGGCACAGTTTGGAACAAGTGGGAGAAATTACTATCTTCCCCCTCAGACAGCTCTGAGGTTATGATTCTGCTTCCCTAACCAGCCCAGCCCAGATTTGAGGCTTTGTGGATTTGTCACTGAATCAAAGGATACTTCTGCCAAGTCATCTTCAAGTGCCTTTCCATGCTCTCCCCTGCAGTCTCTTCAAGCTCCTGGACTATAATTCCTTCGCTCTGGTTCTTCTCATAACTTTAGGGGCATCTATTCTGCCATGTAAGCCATGAACTATCATCCAGAGCATCCTGTCTGTGAGAATCCAGTGTATTACCTTCTATTAGCATTGCTTGTTAAGGCCCTGGATATAAAAACTTAGATTGTTGCTTTTAGAAAAGACTATTTGTGTTTCCTCAAACTTGAAGCAATTTGTGCCTTCTTCAAAACTGAGGTGGGGGGGGGGGGGGAAGAGAATTAATTTAGCTAACTCCCAAGACCACATTCTTAAAGATTCTTTTCAAAGAGAAGTCTTAGCTTAGTTTAATCCACTAATTTCATGATTATTCTTCTTTGTGAGTGGACCTGCTTTCTCACATGCACTCTGTTCCCTGTGCTGCACTTAAGAGAAATCCTTTTAAGTCTTTTGAACTCCCTTTGCCAAAGTAACTCGCTCTGCTATTTCATAGTCCATACTTTTTGCCTTTACAGCTACTTAATCTGAGTCCAGTGTGGCTAATTTTCTTTCCTTTTTGCTGTTTTCTGTGCCCTGGTGACATGTTAGCTGATTAAATCAGGAATTTCACCTTGGAATTGTGGTCCTTTCCAACCATAGTGATTCATAGTGATTAGATGTTGTGCTGAGGGATTTGGTTTAGTCAAGGACTTGTCAGTGTGAAACTAATGATTGGACTCAATGATCCTGAAGGGCTTTTCCAATCTAAGAAATCCTGTGATTCTGGAATAAGTGCTTGGTAGGGTTTCACAGGAGAGAATATCAAGAGTGAGATGAACTACTCAGAGCAGTTTATTTACAGGTGATAAAATTACAAAATTAAGAGTGTTAAATTTTCTGTCATAGTCTTCTGTACTATCATCCAGATACTTTTGTTCCCAAGAGCCACATTGATAGCAACACACTTACATGGCATGCCAGGAGACATTCCTGCTTTGTTTGTAGAGATCTTTTGGTAGCCACTGTAAGATGCAGAGGTGCACAGACTGAGACTGGTCGTGGTGCTTGCATTTACATCCTGACAGATGAGCCACACTGTTGCTTTAACTGATAAATGCTAAGGGCAAGGCAAGGTCTTGAAAACTGCCTCTGCTCCTGATTTCTGCAGGAGAGGACAAATGCTGGATTGGCCTAGCTGTGCCTGCTTGTTTAGCAAAGGCTGGCATGGTAAGGCTTGTTTTGGTCTCCACAGCCCATGACAGCTTTCTCTCCTTTTCTCCTAGGCCTGTCCCAGGTTCTCTATCTTCACTACTGCACCTACACAACCGACAAAGACAGCCTATGCCCGCCTCTATGCCTGGCACCCTGCCCAACCCTACCATGCCTGGATCTTCTGCTGTACTCATGCCTGTAAGTTTTTTTGGGGTTTGGTGTGGTGTTTTTTTTTCAGGGGAAGGAGCTTGTCTTCTTTTTTTGATTCAGCCTATGTGAAGTGAAAGTCTGTTGGCTTGTCTAAAACGTCAAAGTGTAATGAGTTAAGGAAGCTGAACTTTTTTCACTGCTTCTTCTTGCACAAGAGTACTTCTGGTACAGTTAATGGCATGCTAATTAGTGTGAGTGATTAGAAATGGTTTACATGAGATTTCTGGTTCTCACACTTGGTCATGGAGATGAGATCAGTATATCTTGATGAAACAAAAAAGATTTTTCTGAAGTCAGACAAAACTGGAGATGTATGTAAGTTGTGCCAGTGAACTCTAAGTAGTCCTCTTGTTTGTGGGAGATAACCAGCTAACAAGAAAGCAATGTGACTTACCTTAACCTGCCTGGTGACTTGCATTTAGTTAGAATTTGTTCATGATTACTGTTCATCTGCCACTTATTTCTGCAGAGAATGAGAATATTTCCCATCTTCTGGGAGACAATGTGTACTTTGCAATTGTAGCTTCAAATTCTTAAGTGATTTTAACAAACCTTTCAGTATAAGACACTTGGGAAGCTTAGGGATGGAGTTGAGTAAGGATGGCATAGGGGAGACAGAGCTGAGAAAAGAGAAATTTCTGCTTCATTTCACAAGGTTCAGTTTGGAAGACAATCTGAGATCGGTTGACCACTGGAAGGAGGAAAGCACTGCTATTGTGGCTTTGCTGGATGGGGCAAGGGGGCCATTCCACAGGGCTGCAAAGATTCAAGTTTGCCTGCTATTTGAGCAGTCACTAATAAGTTATTCATTAGTAAGTTGTCAGTAAAGGTCTCCTGAAGTATTGACTAGAAAGTTCAACCAAAAAAACCCCACCAGACATGCTACTGTGGGCATATTTCTTTGGGCATGATTCTTAAGGAACCTGAAATGGAAAAAACATCCTGATTCACTGTAAGCTCAGGGGCTTCAGATGGCTGCCAGGGACCCCTTTGGGCAGCTCTGCTTGCAGACAAGCAGATGTGCTTTTGCTGAGAGCTCTGGAGATCTGAGCGTGGAGGCGAGACCAACCCTGTCAGCGCTGGCTGCCCCAGCTGCGTCTCCCATACTACAGCCCTCCCTGAAAGGGCTGCACAACAGATGCCACTGGGAACTCCTCCTGCCCCACAGAGAGTGGAAAGGGCCTTGGTAGAGGCAGCTTCTTCTGACCAGCAGGCAGTCCTCTCCCCTGGGCCCAGCAAGCTGTTCTTGATGGGTTCCTGAATAGTGGGAGTCAATACCTCACCACAGGGCTCAAAAAATAGCTCCCCTGCTTGGAAGAGCTCAGGAGGATCCAAGAGCTTCTTTCTTGTATGAGTCAAAGATTCAGGCAAAACCAAAGCAAGATACTCTGCTCTGCTTGAAAGAAGCACCTTACCCTACTTACCACCCTTGCCAGTCACTAGTGGTATAACAGGGCTTGTCTCATTTTAGGGAGTGCACTCCGGGAAGTTGTTTTATCCAGGCCTTGCTGCCATGAGGTTCTGTTTGCAAATGTTATCCTTCCCTCTCAGAGCAGTGAGTTGAGCTTGCAGAAGCGGCTTTGAGTAGCCAGGAGTAGTTCTGCTTTTTTTTCTCTCTTGCTATCTCAGCAGTACATGAAAGCTTTCCTTACAAACCATGGAAAACTCTCCTTGTTTGAGCAGTCTGAGAGAAGGCAAAAGAGCCAACTCATTTTCCCTCATACTCTAGATTGTAGATTTGTATTTATGTTTTTAACAAGCTAAGCAGGGCTACACTGACAGGGGAAGCCACAACTTTATACAGTGATGCTTTTAAAACCACTTAGCTCCGAGTGTTGTTATACTGAAAGGGAGAAAATCATGATGAAAAAGCACAAGCCTGGGTGGCTGCTACATTTGTTTAGTACAGGACCCTTTTCTTTGTGATGGGCTGTGGATTTTCAGGGCCGATGCTGATGAAGCACACACACACACACACATGCAATTCACTACACAGATTGTTATGTTTCCAGTCATGACTTGAAGAAATAAAGCTGAGTCCATTTAAATAGAAACCAAGCATAAACTGCAAATGTCTCTAGCTGTTTCCAAACACTTTTTTTTCTTTCTCTTTGAAAAGATGGAGCGACAAATGTCAATGAACTCCAACATCATGGGGATGCAGGGGCCGAACCTCAGTAATCCGTGTGCTTCACCTCAAGTCCCCCCAATGCATTCAGAAGCCAAAATGGTAAAAAAAAAAAAGAGAGAAAATAAAAATATTTGCTTTTCTTATATTGCTCTTGCACACTGGTTACCCAGACAGTGGGGGATGTAGCCAGACACTGCTTACTTCATTCTTAGTCATATGTTATGCTCTTTTTTAATACGCTGCGGTAAATTGCCTTTGTGTCTATGAACTTTCAAGATGTTCCTAGTCCTAACTGAACTCTTGGTGATAGGAAATTGAAGTGAAGTGTGGTCTGTACTGTGTTAAATAGGATTTTGGTGCAGATTAGTGGAATTGAAGTAAATGGTCTGTCTGGTTCTCTGATAGGGTTTGTGCTCCACAACTTGGCTTGAAGCAAATAGTTAATAAGGAGTGAAATATCAAGTGTCTGATGTGGAGGAAGTCTGTGTAGGGTTGGTTTTTTTCCAGATAGGTGCATGGTGTTTCAGGATAATGGCAGCAGCAAGAAAGCAAACTGAGCAATGTGTATAAACCTGGGCTATTTTATTTTGCTAGAGTGGAAGAAAGGTGTTGCTGTCAAAAAGTCAGAGTTCAGACAAAAGTAATTTAGTTATATGAGCCAAATGTCATAGTGCTTTTTGAAGTTGTTGTATGCATTACAAGATCAAGGCTTCTCATGCATATATGCTGGTGTAAGATGAATGTAGATAAACTAAACTACAGATGGGCATTGGTACATTTCCCCCAGCTTTACATGCGGTCTCATGGAGGTATTCAGCACTAATATCCCTGGAACCAAGTTCAGCAATGCAGAAGGAGTTAGGCTTTTTCAGTTTCAGAGCTGCCATTTGCTGACTAGTGGAAATAGGAGGACAGAAGCTTGCAGTTTAGCTCCGAGGGGTTTTATCCTCTGAAGATGCTTCATCATAGTGGAAACTAGGAGTAACTTCACTGAACTTCTTTCGGTGGCATTTCGCCAAGGTGAAATTGTCATGAGTGAGAGAATGAAATCAAGCAGACAAAGATTAAGCAACCACATGTTTTTATATATTTCTACTTTGCATGACTGGTACAGCGTTAAAGTTGTTGTCATCTATCCTGAGGCAAAGAAAAATATCTTCTTGTCTGTAGGTACGGTGCATGCAAGAGCCTGGGTTAAGAGCAGCAATATAGTCAAGCTTATTCTATCTCTGCTTTCTTCGATTTGATAGGTCATGCCTTCTCCTCACTGTCGGTCTGGGTTAGGCTGTTAACCCAACCTCTGTTAACACCCCGTCTAAAACCACACTCTGTAAACATGCAGCCAGTTGGCCAGAAGAAGAGGGATAGCCAAAAACCCTGGCTCCCCCAGCCAAGGAAAACCTGTGGTCAAGAGTTCTCTCTCTGCTGTACCACACAGTGACGGTGACATGCCAAATGGCAACAGCGTCTGCAGCAGACCTTGTTAAAAACTTTTTGGACTAGGCAAGTGTTTTTTAAACACAAGCATAGCTGAGCCAAGCTAAATACTCCTTGGCTGAATAAATCTGAAACTGGCATCTACTTTAGGGACTAAAGGTTCTGTAGTTTACTCTCCCCCCACACTGCCTGACTTCTTTTTTTTTTTTAACTGGAAATGTGGAGCTACTTAAGAACAAGATTAAATTATTGGTGCTTGTGGTGATAATTGTGTGCATTAATAGCTGAAACTGTACATTAATACAAATTACAAATGGCATTCAATAGCTCCAAGTGCAGGGTGCTGCACTTTGGCCACAACAACTCCATGCAGAGATACAGGCTGGGGTTGGAGTGGCTGGAGAGCAGCCAGACAGAGAGGGATCTGGGGGTGCTGATTGATACCCGCCTGAACATGAGCCAGCAGTGTGCCCAGGTGGCCAAGAGAGCCAGTGGCATCCTGGCCTGCATCAGCAATGGTGTGGTCAGCAGGAGCAGGGAGGTCATTCTGCCCCTGTACTCTGCACTGGTTAGACCACACCTTGAGTACTGTGTTCAGTTCTGGGCCCCCCAGTTTAGGAGGGACATTGAGATGCTTGAGTGTGTCTAGAGAAGGGCGACGAGGCTGGGGAGAGGCCTTGAGCACAGCCCTACGAGGAGAGGCTGAGGGAGCTGGGATTGGTTAGCCTGGAGAAGAGGAGGCTCAGGGGAGACCTTATTGCTGTCTACAACTACCTGAGGGGTGGTTGTGGCCAGGAGGAGGTTGCTCTCTTCTCTCAGGTGGCCAGCACCAGAACGAGAGGACACAGCCTCAGGCTATGCCAGGGGAAATTTAGGCTGGAGGTGAGGAGAAAGTTCTTCACTGAGAGAGTCATTGGACACTGGAATGGGCTGCCCGGGGAGGTGGTGGAGTCGCCGTCCCTGGAGCTGTTCAAGGCAGGATTGGACGTGGCACTTGGTGCCATGGTCTGGCCTTGAGCTCTGTGGTAAAGGGTTGGACTTAATGATCTGTGAGGTCTCTTCCAACCCTGATGATACTGTGATACTGTGATACTTCTTTGTAAAGTTTTGTCCCTCAACCTAATGTATTAAGGCACAGTTTTTCCAGACAGAAATTGCTATCAATTCCCAAACATAGTACAGGGAACAAGCAGTGTCTTTGCTTCTCAGGGGCTTTCTGCCACTCTTCCAGAGACGGAAAAAATATCTATATGCATTCACTTTGAAGAGTAAGAGATATAATTCAGATCTTCAAGAACGTTCTTCTTTTCAGACGCAGGGCATTTTTTGTGCTCTGTGTTCTAGTTTTATACTTCATTTCTCTATGAGCACACATCTAATGTAAAACCCTCTTTGCTTAGCCACTGCTTTGAGGAATACAAATCTATTACCAATGCTCTGCCTGAACATGAAGTGGAAAAAAAAATGTAGGAAACATTCAGAGCAAAATTATTTCTAACAGGTAAATTAATGAATTTTAAATCTCAATCAGTTGCATTACAGGCATGACTGGCCTTATTATTTATTGTTTCACTTTGCTTTGTGCTCCAAACCTGAGACTTTGCATACTCTGACAACTTCTTTTTAAGAAGACAAAAGTGAGAGTGCTTAGTACCTTACAGGATAGCATGCTGCAGTAGGAAGGTGTTTCAGATTTCCCCAGTCCCTGCTAATGGTGTTACTGCTGGTGCACTCAGTATGGTTTATGTTCTCTTTGTCTGGTCTCAGTAGGTAGGTCACAGAAGAATGTAGGTGTTGAAGTCTAGGCAGATTCATCTATGCTACTTGCAGCTGTAGTATCTGAACAAGTTTGGAGGACCACTGGCCAGATGGTCAGCCAACCAAATTTGTGGCAGATGGATCAGCATTTTCTTTGGGCCTACAAAAGACAATGTGTCCCCTAGATGTGAAACCCAGAAGCGAGACCAACTCCTTTGGCCTCATGAAAGTATGTACCTGAACAACGCAAGCATGCTTTGGTATGCAGGAGTCATAACACTATTTGGTGATGTGTGACAGCTTGTTCTTTAAAACAACTATGAACAAGTAGTATCAGTGTGGATGCTGTGATGTCAGTTTTTTTAGAGAAAGCAGGTTGATGGCAAAGGGTTCACACTCTTGGTTGGGTCATAGAATCATAGAATCAACCAAGCTGGAAGAGACCTCCAAGATAGTCAGTTTGGGAAATGGAAGCTGAGCATGTGATAAATGCACACAGTGTCTGATAGACAAGCACATCTAAAAACACAGGTAGAATATGTGTTGCCTTAATATTATGTTTCTATAATGAGCAATGTATTTATCTAGAAATATTTTTATCAGCTTCTATTACCTGACAGTCAGGTCACACTCTGCCACCCAAGATGCTCATTTCATCATTTGATTTTTTTTCAGGAGAATGCTCCTTCAAATACCAAAGTATTGTAAATGACATCCAAGGACTGTTTGAATTTGTCACAATGATCTGTTTCCCTCACAGCATCCCTCAATTAGGTTATCACCTAATGCTTTAAAACCAGCATAGTAAATGAATGAGAGAACTTCTAAATCAATGCTGCATTCTTCGTAGATTCAGAGCTGAGTGGATAAAACCTTTATGCAGCCCACCAAAAGCACACATTGATTTTGTCTTACAACATATTGCATTGGGAAGTGGATGAAGCATATAGCTCTAAGTGTAGATGGTACAAGTGTGCAGAACAGCACATGTAGCATATTAACATGTGGTTCAGTAGGCTGGCAATATCATGAACTTGCAGTTGTTGACTATCTCTTTGCCTTAATATGCTACTTACATACGATCTGATTTTGCATGTTCAGAGTATTCAAGGACTTATGACATAGAAGTACAACACTATGTGGATTACCAGAGTGTAAGATAAATTGTGTGAACCCAAATGCTGGAAGGCTGAGTGACAGCAGATCCTTTCAGTGGAGCTGATGCGTCTCTGTCTGATTTTTTGGGCATTGGTCTTTACCTATAGGGATTTATGACCTCTAAAAGGAGGTACAAAATTGGGCTGGCAATGAAAATATCTGAACTTAGAGATTGCAATTTTACTTGTAGCTTTTTTTCTTTTACCCTCTCCTTCTACCTCTTGCTGGATATGTAGCTTTATAACTACTTGGGCACAAGCCAACCTCATGAAGATCAACAAGACCAAGTGCAAAGTCTTGCATCTGGGTTGAAGCAATCCCAAGCACAAATCCAGGCTGGGCTGTGAGTTGCTGGAGTGCAGCCCTGAGGAGAGGGACTTGGGGGTGCTGCTGGAGGAGAAGCTCAACATGAGCCAGCAGTGTGCACTTGCAGCCCAGAGGGCCAACCAGAGTGAATAAATTGCTCAGGGAGGTGTTTGAGGCCCCATCCCTGGAGGTGTTTAAGGCCAGGGTGGATGAGGCAGTGGCCAGCCTGATCCAGGGTAGGGTGTTCCTGCCCATGGCAGGGAGTTTGGAACTACATGATCCTTGTGGTCCCTTCCAACCCTGACTGATTCTACGATTCTGTAACACTTAAATAAAATGTAGTATGTGTGACTTGGCCATGGCTGCCTTCTGGCAGAATCCATATAGTTCTTTAAAAAGAAAACAGATTATTTTCATATCAGAAGTACGTAGGATTGTGGACTAGTTTTATTTTGCCTTGTACTCATTACCAGGTTGAACAATAATAATGAGAAAGTTAATTTGAAAGTGTCTATCAGATGCAAGAGGGAGAAAATAACCAGAAAAGTAATAAACCAGTAATGAGGATGTTTCTAATTATAATGGTAAAATATCCATATTAACTGAACCTCATAATTTACCTAAGAATGCTGTGCAGCTTTGGCTGAGGAGAAGAGGTGAAAGAAAATGCAGGTAGTCAGTTGTCATCAGCACCAGTTTTTATTTGACTTAATGAGGGCCAAGGGTCCAGATGCTACTGGCGACTGTGAGGATCCAAGCATCGCTCAGCTCTGCATCCCAGTGGAAAGGCAGAACTGGCCATGGGGGTGCAGGTGCATTTTGTGTGGCTGTCAGACAGGCACTGCTTGCTTTCCCCAGAAACAAAGCCTATCAGCCAAGCAGGAGAGATGGAAGGCTTTCCTCAGGTGCAGACTTAGGTTTAGTTTGGATGGGGTCTTCTGCTGCTGCTTCTTGTTTCACAAATATGGCAATTTCTGTGCCTGAGACGTGTGATGGTGCAGCTGTTGCAAAGAGAGAAAGGACTCAAGCTGTTCAGATCCAGACTTCAGACCCAGTTTGATGCTTGGCTCCACCAGCCCTCAGATGCAGAAATAATAGCATTGCCCTAACAGCAGTGGCATTCTGGTGACCTTGGGAAGGACATCTGGATGAGTACCATCTCTGGGGCCCAGGTCTGTAAGGCTTCCATACTTGTTTCAAGCAGGAGACTGGCATAGTCAGTCCAGGCAGGATCAGAGCCACTCAAGCTCTGTGTTTAGCTATTTAACATTTAGATAATTTGATAAATATAATAGATGGTTTGAAGTCTGTGTTTTCCTGTTATCAAATCACTGAACAGAATTAGTTCTGTTCTGACTAAAACCAGGACACATATCAAGGTGACTGGGGAAGGAGTCACTTTAGTGAAGCTGCACACATTGCTTCAGAGCCAGCAGGCTTTTTCTTCACACGGGTTCTAAACAACTTGAGCAGAAAGAAAGAAATATGCCACGTCTCTGCAGAGCTTTCAACAGCAATTGCTCATCTCGTCCTTCACAATAAAGTAGTGAAAGCAGCGTTTAAAAGAAAACGAAAGTGCAAAGTGAAGCCTTCCAACAGAGAAAAGACCAAAAAAAAGGAGTTGTGAGATTTTTTTTCTGTATTGGTAACTAAGAAATGTTTCCAAGGAAAAGGACTGCTAAAGAGTTAAAACACATGGTGCTTCTGCAACCACGGACAGAACGCACTGTTCTGAAATTGTATCTCCTGTTGTCTTTGTGCTTATGTTTTAAAGACCCCAACCTTTCAGTGTGCTCCTGATCTGTGCTTTAAAATCCTCCCCAGGCAGCAGCTTTGCCTGCAGACAGCATGCCTTGGCGTGGGTTAAGCTGTTGTCATGATGGGTGAAGCTTTGTTTTTGTTTGTGGAAACAGGACCTGGTACCCATCGTACCTAAATGCTGGAGTGTGAACTAGACTGGGTAGGGACTGGTCCTGCCTAAGCTGTGGCTGGCTGGGTAGCTGCACTGGGGAAGCAGCCCTATTCACTTACTCATAGCTGCTGCAAGGACGTGTTGAATATTTGATCCCGCTCCTCCCGAGTGCAT
The DNA here is from genome assembly GCF_015220805.1 of Pogoniulus pusillus. Taxonomy (NCBI): domain Eukaryota; kingdom Metazoa; phylum Chordata; class Aves; order Piciformes; family Lybiidae; genus Pogoniulus; species Pogoniulus pusillus. The sequence continues at coordinate 6,803,368 of NC_087291.1, read as the reverse complement.
ACAGACTGCGCTGCAGACACAAGTTGTGTCAATTCCTTGCATTTTTCACTCTTGGTGTCACTTTATCCTGTGGTGATCTTATCACCACTATTTCCCTAGAAGAACTTGGACTTTGTGTTATTTTGCTTGCCTTGGTTCAGCTCTGCGTTAAAATGACCTCTCTTTCTCCTCCACCCACCGGCCCTCACCCTTTCTTGTTCCCTCTGTTTCTCCACCACCCTCTCTCTCCTCAGAGGATTTACCATCTCTAGATTTGTTTCTCTTTCTCCTTTTCTCTCCAGTGTCCACCCTGATTTTGTAACCATAGCAATAATTGAAATACAATCCTAACATTTGCTTGCTGTAGCTATCTAGGCCGACACGTGAACTTCTGGCTTGTGTGTGTTGCAACGTTTTGAAACCGAAATGAGATGCATCTGCACACATGGAGGTGACTTGTTTGCTGCTGAGCCCTCTCTTCCAGAAAGAAACGGTTTTGTTCGTGCCATGCTGTGTGTGTGTCACTTCGAGCTGCTGCAAGTAAAAGCAAGTCCTTGTGGCAACAGCCAGGGAAAAGGGAAACTATGAAAACAAACCCGAGGTTGCGTTACAGGGAAGTTCTGCTTTGCATAGATAGGGTTCAGTCTTTTCCTTGGAATATGTGCAGCTTTCACTTTCCAAGACGTTTGCAGAAGCCATGGATAATGGCAGTTGTTTTGCACTTCACGCCGCTGCACATGAAGCCTTGGGATGTATGAAAGTGTCTCATGACAGGTGACAGGGCTTTAGGGCAGAGGGGATGGTGTTACACACTTTACCCAGCTCCATATTTTAACCACCAAGGACACAAGAGCTGGAAGCAGAAGTCTTACAGCAGTAAATCTCTTCTTTATGGACAGGCTTAAAAAGCAGCGTCTTCCAAAACCTGTGCAGTGGCTAATGAAGCAGTTTATTAATTATGATAGAGTTCCTGTGAGATAAATAATTGCAGGCTGTTGAACTGTGAGAAAAGTGAAGTGACTCACTAGAGGCCACACAGTTTGTCAGTGGAAAAGCTGAAACAAGCACAGAAGAATTTCTGGTTGCCACTTCCAGAAAGCACAAATTCTGTCTGAGTAGAATTTATGTCTATGGGTTTTTTTAAAGTTTATATTCATTCTTAATTCTTATTTTACCAACACGATTCTTGAAAGAGAGTGGATTTTTAGGACTAGTGAAAGAATGGATAAACCTCCTGAATAATAACAGAGGGTGCAGGCTCCAATTCAGGCTTCAAATCCAAACGAAGGTGACGGTTTGTGTTTGGATTTAGTGCCCCTGAAATTCACTGAACTTTACTGATGAGAATGACAAAAATGAACTGATCTTCTGAGACTTCTGTCAGCCGAGATGATGGAAGCCTTGTGACATCAGCTTCCCTGGCACTGTGGCTTTCACTGAAATCTCAGGAGAGCACTTACTTTCACACAATGTCAACCGTATCCAAACTAGGGCTAACAAGTACCCCTGTAGAGCTCCCTCTAAGATCACAGGCATACTTGAAATACTGCTGCAAGCTGTGTTCACTCTGAGGAAATGCTCGCAGCATTTCTTGTTTCTTCTGTCAGATATAGCCAGTGACACTTTTTAGCTGTGGGAGAGTTAAATACTGTCTTCCAGATGTTCATTAGTGCAATTTCTTTTATTTATGGTCAGGGAATTATCAAGGAGGCAATTTAAAAACTGGGACAGGCTGGATCTCCCACTCTGGAAACACTCAGGCAGCAAACTTTGCTCTGCTTGTGGTTTTTGTTAGCAAATTGCTGGCCAATAATGTTTATCTGAGATTTCAGAGCACAAAACATTATGAACAGTCTTCCCAAGCGTGCTCTCTAGGCAGACTGCATGGGATGCAAAGTAGCTGGTTACGTCCTCTGTGCTTTGTGTCCTCCCTTTACTAGTATTATTGCCCACCAGACCTGACTCCCCAGGGCACATGAGCAGTCTTTGCTTGCTCACGTGTGGAGGACTGATTGCAATTTCTCTGGAAATGTAGGCACTCTGAGTTACTCTGCTTTAGATAGTTTACCACACCTAAAGTGACTTACATTAGAGAAGCGACAGAATAATACTTAATATAACTGTAGTAAGTTCCCATTAGTATTAGACGTAGAGAGAGTGTGGACTTGGAACAGCTAAAGATGAACTTTAAATATTGGACTAAAATACTGTCAGGCTTTTAGGAATATAATTTAATTTGTGCAAATCCTCCCTCTTCTAGTCATGGATGTGCTGTTTCTTCTTCCTTTTTTTTATATATACTGAATATATACTGAATTTTATATATATATATATATATATGTATATATATATGCTCTGAAACCAACTCGTTACCATATTGCAAACGTTCCTAAAATCTTATTTCAAGATAGCATCACGTTTTTTATTTAGCAACAGTAGTAATGTCAAACTGCTTTGGTTTAGGATTGTTACCTTCATTATATTACATTTTCATTCACAAAAGCTTGGTGTTGCAAAAATAAAATAAAACCAAGAGAAAAGAAAGCTTTTGTAAAATAGAAAAATAGCAGCCAGGATTCCTGGAACTTTGTCTTCCAGTTTACTGGAAATGATTTAAAGCAAAATAGCCTCCTTCTCCCTCACTCTCACTCTCCTCCTCCCCTTCATGCTCACCTTCCCTCTTCCCCTTCCCTTCCCTCTCCCCCTTCCCTCCCTTCCCTCTCCCCCTTCCCTTCCCCCTCCCTCTCCCCCTCACCCTCTCCCTCCTCCTCTCCCTCTCCCTCTCTCTGTCTCTCTCCCCTTCTCTCTCCCTGTCTCTCTCCCCCTCCCTCTCCCTCTCCATCTCCGTCTTCCACCTACCCCCCTCTCTCCCCTCCCTCCCCCTCTTCTTCCCCGTCTCCCTCCCCCTCCCTTTCCCCGTCCCTCTCCTCTCCCTCCTCCCCCTCCTGCTCTCCCTCCCCCTCCCTTTCTCCCTTCTTTCCCCCTTCCTTCCTTTCTCCTTTCTTTCCCCCTCCCTTTCTCCTTTCTTTCCCCCTTCCTTCCTTTCTCCTTTCTTTCCCCCTTCCTTCCTTTCTCCTTTCTTTCCCCCTCCCTTTCTCCTTTCTTTCCCCCTCCCTTTCCCCTTCCTTTCACCCTCCCTTTCCCTCTCCATTCCCCCCTCATCTCCCTCTCCCCTCCCTCCCATCTCCCTCTCCCTCTATCTCTACCTCTACCGCTCTCTCTCCTCCAGTTTTCCAAAGTAAGTATTCAAAACCCAATCAAGACTCATGAGCAGCTTAAAATAGAATTTCACACTCCTATGGCTTGAAAGAAACAGAGGCAACATTTCCAATCTAGTCTGCTCTATATCTGGGTAAAGTCATTGACTTCAAAGGAATTGTATGGGTTCTACATCAAGTGAGGACTTAATTTATACTTCTGAATCTCAGACTTTTCCTTTAAGCAAACTCTGGCCCTTTCCCAGTTTGATACAGCCAGATAAGCATTTTGTTGGCTTTGCTTTTTGGTTTAAATGTTATGCTTTTATTTAGAATGCAGTACACATTTGCCTCTTCTTATACATATATATATATATATATCTTATATGAGATTTTCTGACTTGATATTTCAGCCCTGCCTTCTACAGGCGTTCCTTACATAACATTTCAAGTTAAATTATTTTCCCTAAGACCCAAAATAATATGAATTGATTCATCACACCAAGCAATCACCAGGAATGTTTTGATTCTCCTGTATCAGTCAGTGACAGGTAGTGGTACCTGTCCCTAATGATTCGTAATGAAAAATTGCCTGCTGTTCCTTTGAAACTGATGGAAAATTCATGATGTTATATTTAGACTACATTGTTCTGGAATGTTTAAATTAGACTGAAAGCCACCTCTCTGCTGTGATGGTTTGGGTGTTCCCCGCCCCCCCACACACTTTGGAAATCACCCAGACTAGACTCAGCCAGCTCTGGAAATTGAATGAAGCTTATATTTACAGCTCAGCACAATATACAAGCAGATAGTTACAGTAGATACAGTAACAGACAGAAATATACAAAGTAAAAGGCAATACAGAAACACAACAGCCCTCCCAGAAACCTGAGTCCCCAGGAGTGGCTCCCAAACACCCCTTCACCTTCCCCCTACCCCTCTCAACCTTACCCCAGTGCCAAGGAAGAATGGAGGTTCGGCCAGGGGGTTAGGAAGCAAAGTGGATTAATCAGAGAAACAGAGGTTAGAGAGAGAGATGCAGCTCAGAGCTCCCCAGCAGGAGTAGTGCCTTATCTATGTTTTGATTATTCTTCTTGTATCTCTCAGTAAGCCTCTGAGTGAAGTAGACATCACCCTTGTTTCCCTTTCACAGCCTGTAATCTAGTTCTTCTCACCAAAACGTTCTAGCCAGCTTCAAACTAGCACATCTGCAAGCATAGAATACATTTTTAGTTTCCCATCTGGAAACACATATAAAGTCCAGGGCTGTTTTCAAGTCACAAGAAATATTGTTATGTTTTTATGATGGTATTTCAGTTCACACCCCTACTAATACGAAAAGTTTACTAGTGGCATATCCTCAATACTGCCCTCCAATGCCAAGGTTACACATGAAGTGCAAGGGGACCTTGCAAATGTTTAAACTGTTATTAAAGCCCAAAGCCCAAAATAGACTTTACTAGACCTGTACAAATTATTTTAAATTATGTAAATATTTTTAATATGTCTGGCTTCTGACAGAACACCACTATACACCAAAGTATGACATTTGCCTTACTCTGCCAACTTTTTGCCCTTTTTTTTCCTTTCCCTTCCCCAAATACCTAGCATCATTACTGGATCTGACTAAAGTCTGCTTTATGTGCTGCTGGTGGTTCAGGAGAAATAGATGTAAAGACTGTGATCCCTGACTGTTAACAGAGGCTCTTTAGCATGAGTTTAAGCATGAACTTTATTTTATATAGCAGCCAGGAGATAGCCAGGATGAGGGTGGGGAAAGAGCTGAGCTCCTCTCCATCTGATGGACATGTGCAGCTGCTCTGAAGCTGGTGTTGGTGCGCAGCGTGTGTGTGTCTGTGTCAGAGCGAAAACTATGCATGTGGGGTTTTGTAACAGATATTGCTCTAACTTCATCTTCTAGGAATCCTCTTAAATTAAAAAATGCTGCCAAAACATTAATATCTGGATGTGTACAAAAGCTGGACTCTCGGAGTACTCCACTTAAACAAGAGGCAGTGGTAGGCAATAGTAACAGCTAACAACCTGAAGAGTTCCAGCTTCCTTGGTCAGATGTCTGCAAGTGCACTTTTATGCATGTGGGCTTTTTGTTCTGTTTTGCTGTGATTCTGGTGGGCTTCTTTCCTCCTTTATTCCTTGCACTTTTACTGTGCAAGAAATAATCTTACCTATGCCTATTTGGCTAACTTTGTCCACCTATTTATTTGAGCGTTGCTTTGTCTTTTGTTAAGAAACCACTTCTGAAATACTTTAGAATGTTGAAAAACACTGAAAAAATGCTATCCAAAAATCCACTTCCTTCCATTGAGGTTGACTACCATTAGCACAAAGGACTGAAAATTTGTTCTGCTCTATCAATTTGCAGAGACATGTCAGTCTTATAAATTACATTAGTGGTGGATTAGTTTGATTGGTAACTTGATCCAAGAAATGTTTGGGTTAGTTGCATAAAGAGATCCCAGAGTTGATCTAGGGCTGATGGAAAAACTGGTACCTAACTGGATAACTACTGAGAATTAAAATAGGAATTAATTGCTCTTTGGGATTGCCCAAGGATACCCAAATCCTTCATTTCAGAAAACATGGTAGCTTGATCCCATTTAAAGCATTCTAGAAAGTAAACTTTCGCTTTCTACTACACTTCAAATCCAAGATGTGCTTCTGCTAGGACTTAGTAAAACTGGTATATATGACACTAGTTTAATACTGCCCACAAAAACTTAAATGCCAGAGCTGTGACTTGTAGTACCCATCCACCAGGTGCTTTCCTCCTAGAGGAGGAGCTGTGCTAACTCTAGGGCTCCTGACCACCATGACCTGGGCAATGACCAAGTTGGATGAAGTAGCTCTAAAATTCCTCACTTTGCTGTTTCCCATCTCTGGCTTGTCCCCTCCACAGAGAAAACAGCAGATGATGAATATGCATTTCTTTGGAGCATCTAAGATCTCTCTGCAGAGATTTTTAAGGCCCTGAGCAGAAGTGAAGCTCTTTTGAGTTACATATGTGAAGGGAATAATAAGCAACTAGGATTAAGAGCTGGATATCTTTAACCAGAGCTGCTGTAGATCGTGCTGAGGACTATGTTTTCTAGAGTGACTTTCTTCCAGAAACACACTGCTAGCCTCCTGCCTGTTACAGGACAGGAGAAATAGTGCTGTGCACATGGCTGGGAAATGGCATCTGCCTGAAGCTGTGGGCTTCCTGCAGTTTGGTCTCTGTCCCTTGTTCCCCGGTGAGATGTTCTATCGCAAGTGACGGACTGAGATCCGTGCACAAATAATGGTCACAGCACCTATGCTAGGAGCTGTCCTGCAGGAGCCTGGGCAGAAAGCAATGAAAGGAGCCCACCAGGCTCCATCCAGGCCCCAGCTGCTTCCAGTGTCAATAGCATTATGCCGTGTCCTGTGAGGAGAAGTCTGCAGTCCTGGTGCTCAGAAGGTAGCAGCTTGTGTACTGTCTCTGTGAGGCATAAAGCAGGACCCTTTCCTCCCCAGCCCAGTGTTTGTAGAATCATAGAATCATAGAATCATAGAATCAACCAGGTTGGAAGAGACCTCCAGGATCATCCAGTCCAACCTATCACCCATCCCTAATCAATCAACTAGACCATGGCACTAAGTAAAATACTAGGAGAGCCCAGTTCTCTCCAGAAGACATCTCTAAGTGTTGGCAGAGTTTAGGCATGTTGCTTTCTGTGGAAGCAGATGCAGGAAAGACAGCAGTGCATCTGTGTGTCTGTGACTGCTCTGCTTCTTTGAAGGAGAAAACCACCCAAGACACACCCCCAGATCCCTCACTTCTGTTTACCCATTACTAACATTACACCCAGTAGGTAATGCTAGCATGGTGTCAGTGAACACTATACCTGCCCACTTGAATCTCTATGTAGCATTTGATGTATCTCACATAGTAAATTATGTACTTGAAGGAGCACTAACAATAGCTGAGATTTTTGAGGCAAGAGGAGTCACATTACCAGAAGCATCAAAAAGGCTGATTAAAATTAAATCGTAGCAGACAGCAGTTGTGTTACAAAAGAAGGCTCAATTACAGCCAAGTCACTTTCTTTGCTAACCTCTGACTTATTTATTTCTCCTGTATGCTGCAGTCTGCATACTCCTTCTGGTTGTAATGAGCATTAATTGATTAGCTGAATCTATGAAGAGCTTGAGCACTCGTAAGTACTATCCCAGTGGGTACACAACTAAATAGTTTATGAGGTAATTAGTATTTTAATGCCTTTTCTAATGAGCCTTTTCAGTAATGAAATCTCATGAGAACATTATTGGTTCATATGTATTTCTTCAGACACAACAGAAGGTAAGCTAATGCTATTAAGAGATTTTAAAGCTGGTTTATAAAATGGGTTTTAGTAACTCATTTTTGAAGACTTGCCTTGGTTCATTTTTGTTTAAAAAAAGGCAGCTTATTTTTTCTCCCTCATTGCTCTGCCTCTTGCACTCCTCTCTCCTGACAGAATTCTTACACTATACTGCAATTTCAAGTAATTGGGCTAATTTCTGAGCCTGCTACCTGATCTCCTAAGCTCAGCTGTAAGTAAATAATACCATAGTGTCTGAGAGTGTTGTTTCAGATGTGTTCTCATCCTGGGGAAAAGGAAAAGAACAACAACTCAGTGCCTGGCTGCACAGTGCCTTGGATTTATGACTCTGTCAAGTTTGAGAGAATGACCAACCTCTGCAAAGAGTTTCAATGTCAAATTGAGCTCCATTCTGGTGGCATGAGAGTAGTACAGAGCTTGCAACTGTACTTCCTCCTGCAGATTCATTAGATGTACCCTGTTCTACCTAGGTTTAATACATAGTGGGAAGGACAAGTCCTGTGCCTTGCCCTTTATTTCTCTCAGCTTTAAATGACTTTGCTGCAAAGCGTTTTTCAGTGTGTGAATGGTTTGTTTTATTGTTGGCCTTGGGGATGGAACCTGGGGGTTGTTTAGTCTGGAGAAGAGGAGGCTGATAGGGGACCTTATTGCCCTCTACAACTACCTAAAAGGAGGTTGTAGTAAGGTTGGAGCTGATCTCTCCTCCTGAATTACTAATGATAGGACAAGAGGAAATGGCCTCAAGTTGTGGCAGAGGAAGTTTAGATTGGATGTTGGGAGGAAGTTCTTTACTGAGTGCCTGGTCAGGCACTGGAACAGGCTGCCCAGGGAGGTGGTGGAGTTGCCATCCCTGAAGGTGTTTAAAAGGAGAGTGGATGTGGTGCTTGAGGCTATGGTCTAGTGATAAGGATGCTGGGATGAAGGTTGGACTGGATGATGCTGGTGCTCCTTTCCAACCACAGTGATTTATAGTGATTAGATGTTGTGCTGAGGGATTTGGTTTAGTCAAGGACTTGTCAGTGTGAAACTAATGATTGGACTCGATGAGCTTGAAGGGCTTTTCCAATCTAAGAAATACTGTGGTCATACTTTTGTTTTGCTCTTTGTGTGTTGCAAGTTAGCAGCATCTTTTATGTTCTCATCTCTTAGGGCTCACTTCTTCCAGCTGGGAAACGTAGGCTTGCCCTGGGTGGGACTTTGACAGCAATTTAAGAGCAGATAGCAATGCTGTGAAACAGCCTGGGCCAAAGACCAAAGCATGTATGTTTTGGAAACCTCTTTTGTAAATTGGTTTTCCGTAGCCTAGGTGATGTATGGCTCAAAGGACTTTGGAAACTTCGTTTAAGGTAGGGATGTACAAATCCTATTTAACAGTAGAAGCTGTAGCAGTAAAACTGTAAGACTTTCCCCTATACAGATCTCATTCTGTAATGTAAAATGTAATGAGTCTAATTCATCCTTGAGGTGTCTTTAATGGTGTCTGAACAACTTTGAAAAGGATGGATATAGCCTAGGGCTACCCCCACCATGAAGCCTGACTGTCTTCCACTGGTATTTCTGTCCTCTGAGCTTTAGTGAGACTTGGCACCATGATGTATTAATATCCCAGTACTTTTGATGACTGTAAGTTATTAGTAGTATGTGTGTTGTTTTCTTCAAATTAATATGACTGTAAAAAGCCACATTTTCAGCTGAGGTAACTGTACAAGCCCCCTCCAGAACATACGTAAGTGGTGTCCTTTGACTTCACGTGTTTGACCTTGCTTTCAATACCATGCACTAGCAGCACTTAGGAGATGAAGAACCCCCAAGGCTGACCGCTGCTTGCCACATTGCCTGCATTTTGCAACCACACCCTTTTGCAACGTGACACCCAACAGCAGAGGAGAAGCCAGTGCCTCCTGTGTCTGCTCCTAACGGCACCCTCAGAACCTTGGGTTTCCAGTGCTCACTTACATGGCACAGAGGGGCCCCCTTGTTAAGGAGGCACAGTCAGACACAGTCCTACGACGGACAGCCTAATTTGTTCCCTTGCTTGAGGTGTGATAGCTTCTTTCACCCATGCTCGTGGTCTGTTTGAAATGCAAAATAAATCAGCTCTGCCTGCCTTGCCCTCAGCAGCAAAGCAGCTAGCCTGCATGTTTCGAGCCCCTCTGCATGGTCAGCAACCCAACAGGCTGCACCCACGCCAGCGCCTGGAGAAGAAAGTTCAAGAGAGAAGGTGCACATCAGGTTACCAGCTGAAGAGTAGAGGAAAAATATTCTCAGAGAAATATTTTGGTTTCCATTCTGGAAACTTCGTAGAGGGTGTTTCTGCTCTATATTCAGAGGCTTCCTTAGAGGCAGAATGATCCCTGAGCTGTCCGAGAGTCGCAGCCTCAAATGGTCTGTCTTTGATGGCCTTTGGACTTTGCTAAAGCCATCTCTGAAAACTAATTAAGCACAACCAGAATTAAATCGGGGTGATGGGCAGACTTGTTGCCAAGTAGTGCTTTTGTTGGTTTTGATAATATTTCTCTTAAACTTGAAAGGGGATGGAGTTGTTTTGCTTACTTTTTTGGAGACTCTGTTTGTGCTTCCTGAGTCATCACCTGTCTTTGCCAAGACCTTTTTAACATTTAACAAAAGGTATATTATTGAGGCACTGTGGCATGCACAAAGCCTTTCTATGAACTTCACTGGATGTGTGGTCCTCCCAGATTCATTTTGCTCTCCGTCACTACTCCTGAGTGAGCCCATGCACCAAACTCTGCTCTGGCAGTGTGTAAATGCTGAGCAGGCTTTGACACCTCATTCTCTTAAAGGTTTAACTTTCTCGACTTCTGATGCATTTAAAACACTCCTCATACCTTTCATTCTACAATAATGTGTGTGCATACACATATATATACATATACACACATATATATACACACACATACATTGATACATACATGTATCTGTACATATAGCCTCCTGATACAGGCTGGGGTAGGAGAGGCTGGAGAGCAGCCAAACAGAGAGGGATCTGGGGGTGCTGATTGATTCCTGCCTGAACATGAGCCAGCAGTGTGCCCAGGTGGCCAAGAGAGCCAGTGGCATCCTGGCCTGCATCAGGCATGGTGTGGTCAGCAGGAGCAGGGAGGTCATTCTGCCCCTGGACTCTGCACTGGTTAGACCACACCTTGAGTCCTGTGTTCAGTTCTGGGCCCCCCAGTTTAGGAGGGACATTGAGATGCTTGAGCGTGTCCAGAGAAGGGCGACGAGGCTGGGGAGAGGCCTTGAGCACAGCCCTACGAGGAGAGGCTGAGGGAGCTGGGATTGGTTAGCCTGGAGAAGAGGAGGCTCAGGGGTGACCTTATTGCTGTCTACAACTACCTGAGGGGTGGTTGTGGCCAGGAGGAGGTTGCTCTCTTCTCTCAGGTGGCCAGCACCAGAACAAGAGGACACAGCCTCAGGCTGTGCCAGGGGAGATTTAGGCTTGAGGTGAGGAGAAAGTTCTTCACTGAGAGAGTCATTGGACACTGGAATGGGCTGCCTGGGGAGGTGGTGGAGTCGCCATCCCTGGAGCTGTTCAAGGCAGGATTGGACGTGGCACTTGGTGCCATGGTCTGGCCTTGAGCTCTGTGGTAAAGGGTTGGACTTGATGATCTGTGAGGTCTCTTCCAACCTTGGTGATACTGTGATACTGTGATACTTGGTGATTGCTAACAGAACAGTGGAGAAGTAGACACTGAAGAAATGTCTTGCTTCTATTAGAAAAAAAATGGAAAGAGCAAGAAGCACTTAAAAGATAAGTTTGGCACTTTCTATTTCTTTCTCCTCATTGTGAGTACCATGAGATCATGATTTATGCCTTTGGTGAAGTTTGGAGGGCAGAAATCACTTGTATGTTCAATTGGCAGTGCCCAGGGGAACCAGCAGCACTGGGTCTAGAAGGACCTGTGATGTCATCTCATGTGGCCACAAGGGATGCAGCTATTATTTCTGTAGGCTTTATTATTGGATCACACTAAGGTGTGTGGGCTTTTTTAGCCTCCCAAAGACATTAATGCTGCCCTGAGCGATGGAAAGGTTCCCCATCATTAGAGGAGGCTGTTTAGAATGGAAGGAGCCTTAATGTGCAGATACAAGGGGCTGGTGGGGGTGTGCATGCAGTGGGATAATCAGAAATGACTCCAGTCTTTATAGATAAACTTCTAGTGATGCAATCTGAGTTCAAATGCATAGGAGCCTGTAAATGAAGCTTACTTGAAATAAAGCTACTGTGAAACAGAGAAACATAGACAGTAGAGAAATAGGATATTTTGACATTTATCCATGGCTTTCCTGGGGTGTCTTGGACTGTATAAACTCGCTGCTATTGTCTTAGTGAAACCCTAGATTCCCTGTGGCCATAATTGTGACTGGAATTTAACTTCACTTGCTTTGAAGAAAGAGGATAAAAAGTAAATTTATTGCCCTAGTTTAACTCCTGTCAGTTCCATGCACAAAGGAATTATGAACAAACACATAATTTAAGAGATCATGGTCAGACTCAGAATTTCCTGACAATTTCCTTCCAAATTGTCTTCATTTTGAGAATATATATATATTTTCTGTTTGGAAGGAAAAATGGAGCCCAATGCCTTCTTCAGTCCTTTTGTTTCAGTTAAAGATGCTGGTGAAGATGTGTTGAGTAGACTGTCTGGTGTCACTGATGAGCTCTGCAAGAGATATGCTATCTCTGGTTTGCTTTTAAGCATGGCATGGATATTTTAAGCATTATAGTCTCATGATATCTTATTTTTTTTTTCAATCTACTAAACTTTAATTCAGAATAATTGTGTGTAGTATTTGCAGTTACATTTAGATAATGTTTATTATATTCAAATATTGTGCCTGGCTGATGGATGGCAGATACAGAGTGAAATTGAAGTGCAGAGGACCCAGACAATAAACATCCTAGCTCACAGTTAGACTTCTTCAAAGTGTGATTCCAGCAAGTAATAACCAGATATTCAAGTAGTTTGGGGAATCAAGCCTTAAATTGCTTGATTGAATGACTTTTCCCTGTCAGCATGAGCTTCAGTGACAAAAGGTAAATTTACAATATGAAACAAATATTTAGGATTAAATGTATGACATAGATTAAACCACCTGAAAGAGCCAGAAACAAACTGTTAGCTAACAACACAAAGCACAAACTAGAAACATAGGAAAGTTCAGAATGGTTTACTCCAGGGTTGTGTATTTCAAAGAAGACAGAGCAAAATATATTAATCACAGAATCAACCAGGTTGGAAGAGACCTCCAAGATCATCCAGTCCAACCTAGCACCCAGCCCTAGACAATCAACCAGACCATGGCACTAAGTGCCTCATCCAGGCTTTTCTTGAACACCTCCAGGGACGGTGACTCCACCACCTCCCTGGGCAGCCCATTCCAATGCCAATCACTCTCTCTGCCAACAACTTCCTTCTAACATCCAGCCTAGACTTGCCCTGGCACAACTTGAGACTGTGTCCCCTCTTTCTGTTGCTGGTTGCCTGGCAGAAGAAACCAACCCCACCTGGCTACAACCTCCCTTCAGGTAGTTGTAGACAGCAATGAGGTCTGCCCTGAGCCTCCTCTTCTGCAGGCTGCACACCCCCAGCTCCCTCAGCCTCTCCTCACAGGGTTTGTGTTCCACGCCCTTCACCAGCTTTGTTGCCCTTCTCTGGACAAGTTCCAGCACCTCAACATCTCTCTTGAATTGAGGAGCCCAGAACTGGACACAGCACTCAAGGTGTGGCCTGACCAGTGCTGAGTACAGGGGCAGAATAACCTCCCTTGTCCTACTGGCCACACTGCTCCTGATCCAGTACTGAGGAATATGCCTAAACTTCCCCAGTTCCATACTGTTTTCTGGGACTAAGCTACTACCTCATATTAGGCATTACTGTCATTACTAAGTGGAAACATTTACTTTCCCACTCAGCAGTCACATTCCACTCAAAAATCTTTTCCAGTGCATTTTTAGGGATGAGCAACAGCTAGTGGCATATAATTTAACATGGGCTGACTATCCTGCTTTATCTGTAAATAATGAAGAATCCAGGGATGTCTTCCATGAATTTCAGTCCTTTAATTCACTAACAGTGTTACTCCTGAGCAAAGCAAAAAAAAAAGAGTTCTGGATTCATAAATGAAGCTGAAACCGTGAGGTTTGCAGTATGAGGGCCACCCTGAGTACAATGTCCACATTAATCTTTGCTCCTTGCACAGAAGGCTGGAGCTGTCTGCCAGAGCTAATGAATGGATTCTGACTCTGCCACGTTAGGCTATTACCAAGTACAAAGGCTGGTCACAAATTATAGTTCGTCTGATGGTTTCAGATATAGGCATTAGAAAAACATTTGCTTAACAGCAATAATTAGTCAGCAGTAGAGGCAAGTTTTACAGATTGCTTTGGAGCACTGAGGCAAATGTAGCTTTCTACGAGAAGATGCCTGTTGCCTGTCTAGTAATTCATAAAAAGGAAAAATCAGATGCTTTAATTACATCTCTTCTAAAGATGAGACCAAACCACAGTGTGTCCACAAAACCCAAATAACCACAGTCCTTACTGCAGACATTGTAGTGTTTTAGGAGCGCTGCTTTTCCTCAGTTAAACAACAACAACAGGAAAATCTTACTGGAGAGTTGTTCCTGGCTTGGATTAGAATCATGCTTGCATACAAACAGAGTGCCTCACTGAGTGGATTCTTTTTAGCTTAAACCTTAACAGTTAAATCAGAAGAAAACTCAGAACTGGCGCAGAGGAGCTCAGCAAATCACCAGGCAGCCTGGGCTGCTGAGATGCTTTCGTTCTTTAGCTATGAACTCATACCTTGGGCTTTTGTATTCTCAGGGAGAAGAATCCATAGTTCAGAGAACCACTAGAAACAGGATGGTTAAATGAAGCCCAACAGTAAGCAATTCGTGCTAGTGAGGCATGTCATTGAGACTTGGCACAAGCGCTAGCTCTGAGTTTGTGCTGTGGAATGGTTTTAAGTGCTTGTCATCCCGTAGATACCGCTGCAAATGTTCTGTACTGTCTCTCCTTTCCTGCGCTGTCTGGGAGAGTGAGTACCAGAATAAGTCTATGTGTTTTCATTTGTTTGACTGAGTTTTCTGTGCTTTGGTTTCAGTAGCGTGGCTATCAGATGAATGAGGTTGTATCAATGCCAGGAGAGATGCAAACCAGCCCATTACTTCATTGTGTGGTTGATTTGCTTGTTTGTTTTAAACGTTTGCATGTACTAGTGAATGCAGGGGGATGATAGCATCTAATAATTGTAGTGCTGGCAGGAGCGATGCAAGCTCACCCACGCAGCTTGCCAAGGTACCTCTAGTCTGGCTTGCAACAGCTTCTTTTTTTTTGCCTATCAGTTGTCCTGCTGCCGTAGCACGGAACCAGAGAGCAGTGCTCACAATTGGCATATGCAGTCAGACCATGAAATTAATTTTTCTTTTAGATAGGATCAATTTTTGACTGCTACGTTGGCATCTCTTGTACTTAACAGGGGCTTTCTGCTGTGAAAGTCCTTGCTTCCCTCTTGCACTGATGCAAGTAAAGGGCTATTACTCCCCTTCTCTAGCTGATCATTCTGCAAAAGGTTTTGAGAGGGATCTGCCAAGACAGAAAGTATGAGTAGGTTAACAAATGCTGCTAATCCCTGCATTGCAGAGAGATGGACTCGATGGCTTTATATTTTCAGGCTGTGTCAATAGTACGGAGAGCTAGGAGAGCCTTCTGAAATCTGGTCACAGTTTCAGTGTCTATGGCTTGCATCAGTAACTGTGGTTTTACAGTTTCAAGGATTAATTAAACGTATCGTGATGAGGGCTTCCTCTGATGCCTGCATCCTTTTGGCATGGATGCAGGCATGGTAAGGACTCAGTCAGACAGCATTGTCACTGTGGCTTCTGTGATCTGAAGCAACAGAGGGTGGTTTGTTATTAAACAGTTTGGTTTTAACAGAATGTCATTGCCAATGCTAATTAAAAATACCTGTAATTACTGAACTATCTCAGTTAAAATAGCCTTGTTTTTCTGTTGACTGAGTTACTAAGGGTACCTGATACATCAATATGTGTAGAAGTGTTCAATGAGATTGCCAGATTTTTTGAAAGATAAATAGTTTTACATGCTTCAGAAGTAGGCTCCAACTGGCTAAGGAATTGGCCAAAGACTTGAAACGTGACATCATTCTTGGCAAGTGATAAAGATATATTTTTGTTCACAGACACTATATAAAAAGTGCACTATGCTGCTTCTAAGCAAAAAATCTGGGTCTAAGAATAATGAAAAGTCTTTTAGTCAAGAATCATTTTTAAAAGAAATGCAATTTGCTGACCAGTCCTGGGTGTGAGTCTGCTTGATATTTAAATGCATATTACACATATGATATATATGAAAGCTTTTAAAGCAATACTACTATTTAGCAGATACGTATAATCATTGCGTATTTATTCTTCCATCAAATCCAGGTTTGTGTAACAGACATACTGCAATTGTCTTCTTAAGCCCAATCACATCAACTTTCAGCAATTATGACTGATTAAAACCATGTGTATTCAGGTTGAGATAGATACACTTACTATGAGATTGTTAAACCTGCAGAAAATATGTTTTTAATAATCCATTAGTTTTTAATTAGCATGCAATAACTGTCTTATTAAATCTAAATTAAAACCTTATTTGAGGCATGTAATTGAAAGTGCCACTGGGTAAAATTTAATCTGTCAGGGATGGATTTACATGGAATAACAATGCCAATTTTTTTTCCTCTCCTGCAGTTTTCAGGGTCTTCCCAAACATTCCCTTAATCATCACAGTGCAATCTTGCAACAATCAGTTTTCTGCAAGTGCAGCATTTGAAATCCTTTCTGGGTCAGAGTTGTCATCTTTTGAGAGTTCATCTCAAATTGAAAGACGATTCTCTGGGTGGAAGATGAGGAATTCTTAAACCTTTACCAGATGCCAAAATGTGTGTAGGGACCCAGTGAACGTTTCCCGCTAGCCAGCGAAGGAGAACTGCTTTACAACACACGCCACATGGTTAGGTGTCCCCCTGCGCCTCAGCATATGCTGACAAACATGAAAGGAAGAGGGGTTTTTGTGACTCTCTCTTTATAATAGCCCAGTTACTATCACACGTTGCTGTGTATGAGCAGTCACACAGCACAGCTGGTAGGAGCAGCTTCGAATAAAATGGGACTTCTTACAGACTTTGGCACACTTTTCACTGCTCCAAATTAGGAGTGATCCAGAATCCACCCCTAAAGTGAATTCCACTGATGGTGGATTTGCTTCAGCCGAGGCAGTCTGTGTGAATTATCACAACAAATTGCTTGTAAAATTCTAAACATTGTTGTTTTGAGACTAATAGCTACACAGATCCCTTGTAAAGATGTGTTCAATTAACTGGCTAGCAAATCTGTAGCAGAAATCTCCTTTCAAATCTGCTTTGCAAAGTCCCAGTCTTCTGGTCTGTTTTCTCATCATAGCTCTACCCCTCCTTGACAGTAAGTGTGAAAACTGCACATGCAAGAAACAGGAGATGAAAGAGCTGTAATTTAGCAGGTGCTTCACAGGTGACACTTCCCCAAGAATATTTTATATTGGTGTTACCCATTTGTCAGCCTGAAACAGCTTTGGGTGCCAGTCTCCACAGACATCAAGGTCCCATTTGGGAGCTATCCATTGTCTTGGTCGTACATTGTTGCTATCTCGACACACACAATGTTCTCGTGAACCTGAGGTGGTTCAGCAGATTGGGATTTGGCTGCAAAGGATGAGATACATTCCAGATGTTGATGGGACTGTCTAGGGATGCAAGACTGTGGTTAGGAAGGGAGTAGAAGATTACCATGGTTGGAGAGCAGGGAGGAGCGGCAAAATATTTTGCTGATTCCCTAGCCAGTGTTGGCCAGCAACGCCTGAAGTGTTGACAGACCTCGGTTCATGAGTTGTGGTGGACAGTTCTGTCCCTTTCTGAACTGCTCACAGGACAGAAATTCAGATCACTCCTCTGTTGTGCCTTTTTTTTTTTTAACAAGCTGGAGAGGGTGAAGGTAAAAGACCATAAAAGATGAATGTAAGCTGAGGAAACTTTAAAAAAGGGAAGGAAGAAACTTGAAAGCAATCTCAGCTATGGGCAGAAATGTGACCTTGGAAGGTGCATGGGAATTTGCAGAGATGTGCAGCACAGCACAGGAAGGCATCAGGGATCACTTGAAGAGGGCCAAAGAAAATCATGTATCAGTGACAGGAACAACCCCTAGGACTACACCAGTCAAATTAAATGGTTCCTTCTACTTGTAATATGTTTATGATTAGGCCACACATGAATAGCTGTCAGAGTGAATGCACTATGTGTATAAATTGTGATGTGTTTATTTGAACTTGAGACTCTTAAGTGTTACTGGACACCCATGCAAAACTGGAATGCTCTTTCTCTGGAGCAGTGAAAAGGGTTGCAATTTATGTAATTAATGTCACTATTTTTGCTGCAATTTGCTCCCACCAGCTGTGTTGTGTGGTTGTTTATACAAAGCAGCATGGGATAGAAACTCTTTTATTATAAAGAGATTCAGCAGAACCCACTGGCAGCAGAATTCAGTAAGACTACCTAGGCTCCATAGTAGTAACCACCCAAGTGCATGAGATACAGTCAACTCAAACTACTCCATCCCATGGATTTGTTGACATGGCAGGTAGGTAACTGTGGCTGAGAACTGTCAAGCAGAAGAAACAGGGTGCAAACTTATTTAATTGCTCATCTTCTTCATCTGAAACTGATGGAATGTCAGCTCTAGCTATGGAAACTATAAGGGGTTTATTTACATAGGCCAGTTTGAGACACCTGTCTAAATCAGGAGCCAAAAGTTGTAACTGAGTTAATAGAGCACTTGGGTTAAAGGCTAACTGCAGCCTAACATTATGTTCTCTGGATGGCTCTCCAGTGGCACCTCGGGACAGGGGACAGTCAAGGCTCTGCAGTCAGTGGTATAAGAAAGAGCTCATCTGAGCTTCTGAAAGTTCAGTGCTGGAATATTCAATGTTCATTGCTATGCTTGTGCACAGTTAAAAGCTCTGCATGTCACAGAGAGAGGCACAGTAACTGCTTAATGAAACAGCATATGTACTACTCACAGCTTCATCAAGGAATAGATCTAATGCCAATGGTGGAGCTGTGCTTACTCCAGCAAGACCAGTTTACACTTGCTGGGAGTCAGACTCAAGGTTGGTGCTTATCAGGTTTTCTGTCTGCTCTTAGTGTGTGTTTGCACAGAGTTCCCTTTCCCTTTCTTGCTAATATTTATCAGCAGAAGAAGCTGCTGTGAGATCACTGAGGACAGAGATATTAACATGGTTACCAGAGAAGTTGTTACATGTGGTTCATTATATTGTGATTCAGTGCTGGGCTGTAAAATCAGGATTGCTGAAAAAGAAGTCTCTTACAGATTGCAAAAAGTAGAAGTATTTGGCTTTCGTTTATAATCAAACAGGCTAAATATTCATGTTTATGGGCCTAAATGAAACTTTTGTATGCGGTCTTCCACCCCATCTGCATGAATAGTAGCATTGTAACAGGATGAGGTCACTGCAGAAGGGAAAGTGAGGTAAGAACACAGCTGAATCTACAGCCTCTCTGCTACATGGTGCACCAGCTTATGCTTAAAGGAATACAGCGCTTTTGCCTGAGCCAGTGGCTGCGGGCACTGCCTGCTGCGCTGAATGCCTCTTGCAGGGCTCTAGATGTGTTCCTGGCTCTCATCTATGGTCTGATGCACAGTACACAGTTTCCTCTGCATTTACAAACTGCTCTTCAGAGACCTCTTTACACATCTAATATAAGTGAAAATCCATATGGTTTATTTTACAGCCTTCATTTGAAAAAACCTAAACAGTTATCAGGCCTCATTCTGCTCTGACTTGGGCGGCGTAAATCCCGAGCAGTCCCTTTGTGATGCTGCCTGATGGCCAGGATTTATGCCAGCATTCAGGGAGAGCAGCGTTTGGCCCATCAAAGGGCTTGTGTCCCCTCATTCTTTTGGAAAGGAATGACTCAACTTTATGGAGACCGATGGCTTCCTACTGGCATCGCCTCTGCGCCCAGAGGGAATGATTATGGAGGTGCAGTCTGGCATAGCCTGGTGCACGCCTCTGAGAGCTGGGCAGTGGTAGGGGACGTAAGGAGTGTGAGAGTTGCTAAATCCGTATGGCAGTTCATATATTACCTATTCCTTCTATTAACTTGAAAGGCCATAGAAACAGGTTGCCAAGGGTACACTGGCAAACTGCCTCTCCTCACCCACCATCATAATTAGAGCTCTGAGAACTTGGAAAATCCTGCCTAGTGAGCAAGCCATTCTCGCCCTTTTTCCACAAGGCTCTCCAAGCTCACAAACCTGGGTAGCCCTGAAGCAGCTGCTGCTTCAAACAAGACTGTCCATCCCAGCCTCACCACCCAGCGTGGGAGCCAAAGGGGCTCTGTTTTCATCCCATGCCACCTCTTGCTGCTTTGGCTTCCCAATGGCTCCGTGAATTCCCAAGCCATTGATCTGAAATAGAAATACTCTCCTGCTCACGATTGCCTCTGCCACGTTGTGCGGTACTGAACCCACTGCTCTTCTCCACCCAGATGTATCAAAGGAGCCTGTTTCCATCACCCCTATCAAACTCTTCCTCTTAGGCAGCTGCTGATAACCTCGAGGTCAGATCAATGCATTGTCTGATGTTTCTGGAAGCAAGACACTCAGTGGTGTGTCTCTGCTGCTGAAAGCTTCTGATCCAGCAAATATCAGGCTTTATTCGCCCATTTTGCCTTTTTTTTTCCCTCGAAGAGTGTTCCCCCCCCCCCCCCCCACCCCCACCTCATAGGAATTGATTTGAACCCTAAGTTTTTTTAAAGTAAAGTGGTAGAAGTTTTAGAAAGACTTTGTGGCTTAGTCAGTACCCTTATCTTTGCCCAGCACAGTAAAACTAGGTAGGATATGGTGAGACAGAGAAATTTTGAGAGCTTTTTCCCAGAGAAAATGAATTTTTTTGGGTTACTTTTTCCATCCTAGATTGCCAGGCAGGACAGTGCATTTGTGTCCTCTCTGTAGCAAAAGGAACACAGGCCCTTTTTTCCCTGCTTCACTCACTCTTCAGACACCAAAATAATGCCTGTTTTACCTGTCCCCATAATAGACTTCTTACTGATAAGTATTGGAGCAAATGGAAAGCTGAGACCTGTCACCAGCCTGCCCTGGTCTGGCCATGCTAACATCTGTGCTTCTCCTCAGGCTCTCTGCCCCAGCCAAAGGTTGTGACTGTGGCAGATGAGGAGAGAGGGAGGAATTTCTGTGAGTCTGTGTGATAGAACAACAGTGGGATGAGAAACAACATAGAAACAGGAGAATAAATCAATCTGAAACTAGGAAAGAAAAACAAGCATGCCTGTATCCAGACCCTGCAAAAGGAAAAGGATGTCTGTAGAGATGTGGGCGAAGAACAAGTATCCGGGTAGTGCCTCAAATAGCCACATTCAGCCTCTGGAAGCTGGATGTGCAGCACAAGCTGCTTTTATTGGGAGAGCACAGTAAGTGTGACACAAAAGACTGAATGCTTGTGCTTCTTCCCAGTTCTGTCCTTTGGTGTAACTTGCATCTGACTCTGTTCTAGGAACGGAGAGGTTATGGGGCAGAAGCAAGAGAAAACTTGCAAGGCTGCCAGAAGGAGTGGGTGCTTTGCTTCCCCTCCTTCTCCTTCCTCCTCCTCTTGCCCTTGGCCACCTGTCAGTATCCTCTACCCTCCCCCATCGTCTGCCAAAACCTCTCTTTGTCTTAATGTGCATTTTAATGCCTGATGTTTTTATGCTTTAATTATGTTTTCTGGTGGATGTTACTTCTTCCCCAAATGTCTGTGTCCTGGTTTTGTCTGACTTCAGAAAGACTGGAAGTCAGAAAGTAGAGGGGGAGGGAATTCAGGCTCCTGCAGCACAAGCATAAATGAACCTTATGCTTCCAGGTCAGTAGTTCAAAGCCAGCCCACAGTTGTTGAGCTGTAAAGTGCTAGCTGCTTTGGAGCCCTCATGTAAAGCATTAGTTGGTGGTCTCATCTGGGTTTGGAGCAGACAGGTGTCCAAATCGCTGCCGGCCCTAATTGCCATCTTCGCTGGCAGCTTTAGAAGCAAGACCAAAGCCTGCGTGGGCACCAAGCCCATGATACTCTAGTGTGGGTGGTCTGCCTAAGTTGGCATTAAAGCAAGCTGGCAAGATAACCAGGGAGGACTCAGGCTGCTGTTGTCTGTGTTGTACCCACTCTGTAAATAAACAAGGATATTGAGCTTTGAGTGCTGTTTCTGCAGCTTTGATTACACTTCACACATATCCCACCCCCCTTCCCCCGAGGTAATTAAACTTTAAGGTAATTAATGGTTTAGGAATATAAAACTAAATTTACAATGAGGCAGTTTAGGTTCAGGGAGAGACCCCTTTCTGAGGGGCTGGTGGAGATGGATGAGCTGATGTTAATGGGAACAGCCTCTGTCCAGGGCAATTTTTGTCTTCCAGACAGTCCCAGACAAGCTACCTGCCTGTCCTCAGTGTGCTAGGACAGGTTCAGTGAACGTACTTTAGAGCAGGATTACGTCTTGGTCCGTGATGTTCCTGCACCATCTCTCTGTCTCTGCCAGCATGATGTCATCTTCCAAAAAATGAAATCTCTGATGGATTTTTACTTGCATCTCTAGAAACCTCATGGAATTTTATTTGAAATATGTGTACCTACATCTGCTGGCCTCCCCCTCTTCATTTGCTTTTGTATTTATGCAGACCTCTCAAGTCGCTGGGAATCAAGAACATGAGGCTGCATTCTGCTGTCTGTGACAAGAGCAGGCATGAGAGTGCAGAGTTGTGTGATGGCATGCTCCAAACACACTGGTCTGCTAGGCTGCTGCTGCTGCTGCTGAGGAGTAGTCTTTTAGTGGTGCCTGGTTGCTGCATAGCCTTTTTGTTCCTCTCCTGCTCCAACATCCTGCATGCCCAGCAGGTCAGGTAGCTGCCGCAGGTGAAATTTCAGTGTGCGAGGAATGCAGCAGGGCCCAGATTAAATTGACTGAGATCCTGGTGCCCCCAGGCAGTGGAGCAAGAGATGAGACTAAAAGATCTGAAACACATGGGAACAGGAGAGTCCCTGTGCTTGCAGAACAGAGTTGATTCCTGTGGCCCTGGTGCTCATGTCTCCGTTGCCTCGCCCACCTCCAGGCAATCATAATGAGTTGTACATGAATCCCAGCGAACTCCTTGTCCCCAGCTCATCTTGGGAGTGCTTGGAGAACTCTCACTTTGTTCTGCTCATATGTTTTGCAGCTTTGGCAGCTGCGGGTTAGGGTTCTCCCAGAGATATGGTTGATCAGCCTACAGTTCAGGAAGACTCATGTGCAAGCATTACAGAAATGGGGAGCACTTGGAAACCTTGTGCCTGATACATAGAATCATAGAATCAACCAGGTTGGAAAAGACCTCCAACCATCCAGTCCAACCTATCACCCAGCTCTGTCCAACTAACTAGACCAGTTAATATCTTCAGTTGCTCTTGCACATCACACTTGACTTTACATTCCTAAGGCAAATGTGAATTGCCACTGCTGACCTGACTTCAGCATGTCTTTGTACACTTACTCTGGGTAACATTTCTGCCCCATAATCTGTCAAACACTAAAAGCAAAATGTTCCCCACCTTTGTGTAGCTGTTAATACAAATTCTGCCTGTGCCTCACTGGGGATGACTGCTGCTGGTGGATTATTTAACTCTTCCAGTGGTGCTGTTATTGCAGGATACTGTAAAATTTGCTTTTTGCCTTAGTCCAGGTTATTGTTGCTAATTGTACATTTTCATATACAAGTGCCAAGTGCCTGCTTTAAGAAAATAAAAACATAATCCCCGACCATATGCTAAATTCCAAGCTGTGTAGTAAAGATTGATTACATGTGTTTATGTGTCATTTAAAAATGGTTTGTTCAGGAAGTGTATGGCCTCTTAAAGGCAACTTAAAAAACCTTCAATTTTACATAAGTTTATTTATATTAGCCAAAAGAGCCTGGAGTACTAAGCAAAACTCCCATGATATATAGGGTTCAGCCTGAGAATTCTCAGAGCCTTTTCATATATTTTTTTATTCTATCAATATGCTCTTTCACAGCTACTAATTAGTTTTGTTAGTTGACTTACAGAAAAAAAGTGTGTATAAAATGAGGAGTAAGTAATTCCATAGCTCTAATAGGATTAAGGACAAGCACGAAGTCTGGAGGCGATTGTAAAAGCACTGGTTGAACGAAAAAGTGATTCTCATTTGAATTAGTGTGATTAATTACAGAGCTCTTCCTTGCCACAGTCTGCTGAAATTGAAACAGTCAACAATGGCCTAAAAAAGTGTATGTTTCTATTATATGTTAAAAAATATGCAGTAGACTCTGTGCACACACCCATATGGTGTGGTCAGCAGGAGCAGGGAGGTCATTCTGCCCCTGTACTCTGCACTGGTTAGACCACACCTTGAGTACTGTGTTCAGTTCTGGGCCCCCCAGTTTAGGAGGGACATTGAGATGCTTGAGCGTGTCCAGAGAAGGGCGACGAGGCTGGGGAGAGGCCTTGAGCACAGCCCTACGAGGAGAGGCTGAGGGAGCTGGGATTGGTTAGCCTGGAGAAGAGGAGGCTCAGGGGAGACCTTATTGCTGTCTACAACTACCTGAGTGGAGGTTGTGGCCAGGAGGAGGTTGCTCTCTTCTCTCTGGTGGCCAGCACCAGAACAAGAGGACACAGCCTCAAGCTGTGCCAGGGGAAATTTAGGCTGGAGGTGGGGAGAAAGTTCTTCCCTGAGAGAGTCATTGGACACTGGAATGGGCTGCCCGGGGAGGTGGTGGAGTCGCCGTCCCTGGAGCTGTTCAAGGCAGGATTGGACGTGGCACTTGGTGCCATGGTCTGGCCTTGAGCTCTGTGGTAAAGGGTTGGACTTGATGATCCGTGAGGTCTCTTCCAACCCTGATGATACTGTGATAAAAGAAAGCCATAAATAAAAAGAAACAGGCTAAATGTCAATTCTGCTTTTAGCTGATTCTTTTTCACTTAAAAACCAGTTTCATTTAATGGCATAGGAAAGCAAATGTGACTGCAAAACGGTGTTGCTTGCTCCTGTCAGGCAGAGAGATACAGAGATACCACAGCAGCTTTCACACTAGGTGCCTAATTGGTTTACATGCTGTATGCACTCATGCAGCTTGAGCTGTTTTGCCTGGAAAGGGGAAAGTGGAATCTCCCTCTTTGTTTCTCTTGCATCCTAACTGTCGTATCTGTTAGCTAAACATGTTGGCTCTATAAACGTTGCACTGCTTGCTGTTGCTGAAGGTGGACTTGAAGGAGTGCTTGCTGGTGCGTTCAGAGGATGGCAGCAGGTGTCATCGCTCTGCCTGTGCATGTGCAGCCCCGAAGTGTGAATTGTGCTGCTCTCAAATACCTCACATCCTTGCAGTGTTCCTGACGTGCCCAGGTTATGCCATGGGTGTTTACCATGTGGGAAAAGAAGGAAACCCTGCCAATCCACATCACTAAGGCAAGTTTGTCAAATGACATCAGCAGCAGAGGAGAATTTAGTTCGCAACCACATGCAAATAGGTCCCAGACTGTTGGTTATGCCATGATGTCAGCTGTGATTCCTCATCCCTTGCTTGATTGGCTTCAATGCGCAAATGCCAGATATGTTCCCCCTCCCTTTTCCTCCCCTCCCACGCAGAACTTCTGGGTTTGTTTTGATTTTATTTGTGGAGAATGTGTTTTGAACAACAAACATACCTCCCCAGAAGTTTATTACATGGGTGATTTCCTAGGCAAGCTTCCCTAGTCTGTGTTAATCATTTTGCATTATGGTGAGCCATTAATTACTAAACCAGTTCACGTTTTCCCAAGGGATCCAACTAACTAGGGCTAATAGTTCCAAAGGTCTTTGTCATGAATTGGCAGTAACTTTGTTAATAAAACCTACTCTATCGTTTTAGCCATGTGAAACATTAAAGCATGTTAGCCTGCAGGTATACTGAGAAACAGCAGCAAATCAGGTCATGTTCTGCAGGCTAACATCAGGTTGAATTTTATGGCAAGTGTGTCTGCTGAAAGTGGCACGGGCCTCCAGGCTGGGTAATTTGGGGTGTTGGGATGTGGATCTTGTCATTGCCAGGTCTAGAGGCTGAAGTCAGCTGAGCTGTGAAAGAATCATAGAATCATAGAATAGAATCATAGAATGGTTTAGGTTGGAAGGGACCTCAAGGATCATCCAGCTCCAGCCCTCCACCATAGGCAGGGACACCTCCCACTAGAGCAGGTTGCTCAAGGTCTCATCCAACCTGGCCTTGAACACACAACCTCCCTGGGCAACCTGTGTCAGTGTCTCACCACCCTCACTGTAAAGAACTTCCTCCTAACATCTAGTCTAAATCTCCCCTCTGCCAGTTTAAACCCATTACTCCTTGTCCTGTTATTACAAGACCTCAATAGTCCCTCCCCAGCCTTCCTGTAGTCCCCTTCAGATACTGGAAGGCCACTGTAAGGTCTCCTCAAAGCCTTCTCTTCTCCAGACTGAAGAGCCTCAACTCTCATAGCCTGTCCTCATAGCAGAGCTGCTCCAGCCTGCTGATCATCTTCGTGGCCTTCTTCTGGACTCACTCCAAAAGGTGTGCCTTTTGTTGCCTAGCTTTAGCTGTCTTGTCCAGCCTAGCTTTAGCTGCCTTATTCAGCTTGGAATAAACTCCTCCTGTAAGCTGCAGTTACTTCCAGGGGGTAATTCATCCCCAAAACACACGAGGCAGAATAATCTAGATACGTAATTGAGACTACCAACCCTAATTTTAGCTTAATTCTGACCTCTAATGAGCTGTAGATCTTACCCCCTAACTGGTGCTCACTGCTGTTTAAAAAAACATTTCAGTCCAGATACCTTTTTACTGGAATCATTCCCAGAGGCATGAGGAGGCCATTGGCATCCTCTGAGTGTAGTCTGCATCCCTCTGCCTGCATTTGTGTGGGTGTCTGCCCACAGAGGACACAGGACACAGAGGCCACTGCATTAGTTGCTCTTTTGGTGAAGAGATTGAGAACAGGATTTAGGAGTTCTTAATGACTTGGACTTAGACTGAGTCGTGTTTTTATCAGTGGAAAGCTTAGACAAGGTGGGAAACAAGAAGCTTATGCAGCTATTACCAGCAGTTGAATTTGATTTTCAGCCAGAGGTCTCTGGGTCTCTTAACTTCACACAGTTCTGTATACATTAGATCAAACCCTTCCCTTATAAGGCATTCTGTAAATAGTATTTCCAACACAAAGGAGCTTAAGTCTGCTTGCAAAGCTACTGAATAAATACACAGCACCAGCACAGAAATCAAATTACAGAGGCTAATGTCTTTCTAACAGTGCTTAGTTCAAGAGACAGAGGTATTACAAGCGAGAGATTCCCCCAAACCACACAGATGCAATTAATTAATATCTACATTGCCAAAAAAAGGAAAGTATTTTGACAACAATTATTTGGAACAATTGTGAGTTATTCTTTCTTACAGCCCCAAAAGGCAAAAGTGGGAATGTAACAACAATACATTGCCCTTTTCCCCCCTCTTTTTTCCCTTTCTGATCAAGTCATGGAGCTCATGTATTGAGTGACTGGGACAAAAGCCAAAATCCTTCACTTTACAAGTGACTTTAAACTGTGCATGAGGGGTGGGTTTTCTCTTTTGTTTCATGGAAACATCTCTGTTGTTGGCAAAAGGTTTAAGTTAGGAAAGTTGGTCTATAATGCTGTGTTGCCAAGGATTCAAGACCAGGCCTAGATGGTCCATAAAATGATTTCCTCTTAAGCAAGAATTCTGCCTTATTGAAAACAGAGACTGTGGTCATCTCTTGCCTTTCCCTGATTGCTAACTCTCCCTTCGGGGGATGCACAGATGGTGGGAGGTTTGGCGGCCCCGTGTCTATCCATTCCCTTCACCGGAGCTCCAGGACCTCTCTGAGGTTAGTGCTGGGTACTAATTTAGGGGAAATGGTGGGGCAGAGAGGGATATTCCTGACCCTGGCATCCTGTGGGTGTTCTGGGGGATCCTTAGGGAGGTCTCGAAGCAGCAGGCGTCTCCTGTATCTGCTGTCATGTGTTCATGATGGGGACTGTGCCAAGGGCAGTGTGCTTTTGGGGAGGGAGCTGCTAAAAGAGCTGACACAGAACAAATCTGTCGCAGCCCTTCCCTTCAAGTCTACTCAGGCGTGAGCGTTCATACCTAAGGCCTCCCCCGGGGGTAGAGATTTGAGGGAGAATAAAAGGAGGGAGGCAAAAATCTTCAAGTGATGGGGCGTCAACCAAGCAGGACTTGGCCTCCAGCGCCACTTGGCAGGTCCTTGAAACCATATTCTGAGAGCCGCCTGCAAGCCCTGGCTGGAGCATCGCTTACTGCTCACCGCCTGACAGACAGTAGTGCCCTGACTCACAGCCAGCTC
Organism: Pogoniulus pusillus; assembly: GCF_015220805.1. NCBI lineage: Eukaryota > Metazoa > Chordata > Aves > Piciformes > Lybiidae > Pogoniulus > Pogoniulus pusillus. The sequence goes on along the minus strand of NC_087291.1, from coordinate 6,775,325 downwards.
ACCCACCAGCAGCCAGCACCCACCTCACTGCCTGCGTGCAGACCCATGGAGGTGCAGCTTTATGAAATCAGGGTAAAGCTGCTTGGGTTGAACTCTCCCCCACTGGGGCAGTTGGTGCAGCACAACCCAAGTACCTAGTGGGGGGCTGCACCCTCTGCTCTCCTTTGCAATCCCCAATTGCCCTTGGAACTGGGAGAAGAGTCCCAGTATCTGTCCACATACCCAGCCTGCCTTTCTTTGCAAATGGGGAAGTAATTGCCAGAGCTGAATCAACCCCTGCAGATTATTGGTTTCACTAATTCAGCCTAAACAATCTGTGTGATTAAATGAAGAGGGCTTTGTTTATGTAAGAGCCAGAATGGCAAAGGGGGAGTTTGGATGTCTCTTTTGCAGATTTTGTGTGGTATAGATACAGATAGCCAGAGGCTAATCCAGGAGAATGCAATTAACCCAGGGAAGGAATTCAATTTAGTAATTACTCTTGTGTCTGTTTCAAAACTACCTGGAAGAGCTTGTTGGGCACTTTAATTGAAAGGAACTTTCTCATGGGTATTTATCCTGATCTTGACAGATGGACTCAGTGACACATGGCTGAGGCTGCTGAGTGCATCTGTGAGACAGCTGTGTCTTGGGTTTGAACTTCTCAGGTATATGGAAGTTGATTACAGCCCAACTTGAATACTTGGAGACAAATTTGGACTCGCTTTGGTTTTACATGCTTGCAGTCTTGCTGCAATTCTTCTGAGTGTTTTCTGCTGTACATAAAATTTAGATCATATTTGTGATATGAACTGAAATGAAAATCCATTGCTTGATTTATTTTCAGCAAGAGGAGGGGAGGGGCTGATATATATATATTGGACTCACTACAGACTGAAACCCAGTGGTGTTGTTCCTCTCTAATTTACACAAAAGAAATACAAACCCCACATCTGTTTCCCTCTGTTTATATAAAAAAAGACATTTCCCTTATCATTTGTCAACTTCAGGAGAAATTCTGGTGCTTGAAAAAAGCAGACAAAATGAATCAGGCTGCACAACAATCCAGAAGGGTTGTAGAAGCTTGTGTGCTTGTGGACACGGGCTATTTGTAAATGAGGAAAGTAGTTGGCAGGTCCTCCTCCTTCATCCTCTCTCTGCTGTAGAGCTGGGCACAGCTTCTGGCTTGCTGCATTTCAAGTGCAGATGTCCCAGGCATGAAAGAATTGTCAAAAATTAGGCAGGATTAATTAGTCTCTGAAAATGCTTTCTCTTGTTTTGGCTGTGAAGGATGCTTAGGTGACAGGGTTAGAGCAATGTTCTTGTTGTGGAAGGGAACTAAGATAAATCTTGTTTTATGGGACCGTTGCTAATAAAACAGGCCAAAAGTGGTACATGTTACATCTGTGCAGTCTGACTCTTTAACATGCAAGATTTCCATGGAGGACATGATTCCTGCTGGAGTCTGCTTTAGGAGTATGGTGTGATTCCACACTCGTTTTTACTGCAGTTTTTATCTGTCTCTGAGTTTCAAAGGGAGTGAATCTTGTACATTTATGTTCGCTTTTGTGCATGTCTTTGTGTTTGTGTGTGTAGGTGTATGCAGGAAAACATACATCCTTAAGAGTCACTGTCACTGTTATGAGTCATAGCAATATTTCTATGACTTCTCAGCACCTCAGAAAGGACAACTGGTAAATACATATTTAGAGTAATTTGTTTCATGTGTTATTTCACTTAGTCTGTTCCTGTGAAGGTTGGAAGCAAAACTGGAGCTGATGTCAGTGGAAACGAAGTCAAGTTTAATATGTGGAGTTCAGACCCAGATTTCACTTCCTGCTAACATGAAAGGAAGTTCAAAGCAGTAGATGATAAAGTCTTCACCTACTGTATTACTTGCTATTTTCCCCCATGCTTTTGTTGTTTACTAATAAACTATTTCATACTTTGCCTAGAGTAACTGGAGGCTGGAGGTCCATAATGCTTCTGCTACTCATAGAATCATAGAATCATAGAATCATAGAATCAGTCAGGGTTGGAAGGGACCACAAGGATCATTTAGTTCCACCCCCACTGCTGTTCTCAGGGACACCCTACCCTAGAGCAGGCTGCACACAGCCTCATCCAGCCTGGCCTTAAACACCTCCAGGTGCTTACTGAGCAACCCATTCCAGCCTCTCACCACTCTCATGCTGAACAACTTCCTTCTCATGTCCAGTCTGAATCTCCCCACCTCCAGCTTTGCTCCATTCCCCCTAATCCTGTCACTCCCTGATATCCTAAAAAGTCCCTCCCCAGCTCTTTTGCAGGCTCCCTTCAGATACTGAAAGGTCACATTTCAGTGCTACATTTCAGTTGTCACCTAGGAATTAATAACTATACTTAGGATAATGAGATTTAGTGGGGTCATGTACACTCACTGAGTGTTCTATAAATCACCATTATCACATGTGCCTTCTACCTTTTCTAGAATAGATAAATATTTTATAGGGTCTTTTACTATTCATATTCTATTTATAAACTTCAGCATCTAGTATTCTTTTAGACAGTGGCAACAGCATGAGATAATGTCCAATTTGGCCTATCCTAGTATTACTTATTGAAGTGCTGTTTTGGGGTTCAGTCAAAAAGAGCTGAAAGCACAGGCTGCCTTTCAGTGCTCTGTTGTTTTCAGATGGTGAAAGGACTCTTGCTGTACTACAAGCACTAGAGGCAGTTATAAGAGACAGAATTGCCAAAACTATGTTTTGAAAGTATCACAGTATCACCAAGGTTGGAAGAGACCTCACAGATCATCAAGTCCAACCCTTTACCACAGAGCTCAAGGCTAGACCATGGCACCAAGTGCCACGTCCAATCCTGCCTTGAACAGCCCTCACCTCCACTCTGACTCTCCCCACCTCCAGCTTTGCTCCATTTCCCCCAGTCCTGTCATTCCCTGATAGCCTAAAAAGTCCCTCCCCAGATTTTTTGTAGCCCCCTTCAGATACCACAAGGAGGTCACCTGGGAGCCTCCTCTGCTCCAGACTGCACAGCCCCAACTCTCTCACTCTGTGCTCACAGCAGAGCTGCTGCTGCCCTCTCAGCATCCTCGGGGCCCTGCTCTGGACACACTCCAGCATCTCCACATCCCTCTTGTCATAGTGGCTCCAGCACTGGATGCAGGACTCCAGGTGGGGTCTCAGCAGAGCACAGCAGAGGAGGAGAATGTCTTTGCTAAATATCCATTGTAATGCACTTGAATATGTTCTTCCTTCCAGATTTGGTTTGGGTTTTTTTTTTTCACTTCAAATGTAAATGGTAAAAATCTTTTATTTTCCTACATAAATGAATTCAGAAAGTCCCTTTGAAGCTCTTTACCATCTCTTTTATAACTGTTCCTAGTAATGCAAGTGGGTAAATGAACTGATTCTTACACCAGTTCTATTTTATACATTTGCTCTTCTTGGCCTAAGATTTAATTTCTAACTGAGCTTGTTTAATTGCCATTTGCCCAGACATTGTGGCACATGCAGCATTGTGGAGCATTAATTTTGATGGGGGTGATGTAGATTCAGACAGGCAAACACATTTGCTAGCAGATGAGATGAAAAACTCCTTCTCCAGACAGGTGCTGCATTCATCCCTGATTTGAGCAAAAAATCACTGCCTGCATGTTTCCAACCCTAGACTAAAGGAGTTCCTTTTCCTTAGGAAGACCAGACTGTGTCAGAGTCAGTGGGAGCAGCTTATGTGCAAAGTATTGTACAGAACATCTGAGCATAGCGCCTAGGTCTGAACTTGTGTCCTGGTCCTGTTCATAGAATCATAGAATCATAGAATCAACCAGGTTGGAAGAGACCTCCAAGATCATCCAGTCCAACCTAGCACCCAGCCCTAGCCAATCAACTAGACCACGCCCTTGCGCTCTCCTTACCCTACCCCATCCACCCTTGAACTGCAAAACCCAGCTTAGACTTCCAGCACAAGCATCACCCTTAACTCTGTGTTTGGTTTTGTTGGTGGTCAGCTGTGGTTTGAGCCAGGTTCTTGCTCTTACTTTGCCCTCTGGTTTCCAATAAGGAATAAAGAGAATCAGGTGAAAAGGTCAAAGGAGGTGATTCTACCTCTTTGTTCTTGGGAGAACCCACCTGGAGTACTGGAGCCCCCAGCAGAAGAAAAATATGAACCTGGTCATGCAAGTCCAGAGGAGGGCCAGGAATATGATCAGTGGGCAAGAGTGCCTCCCCCATGAGGACAAGCAGAGAGCAGGGAGACCTTATATCAACCTTCCACTGCTTAGAGGAAGCCCATAGGAAAGATGAGGTGGAATTCTTTATTAGAGACTGATAGGGTGAGGGAAATGGTTTTAAACTGAGAGAGGACAGATGTAGATTAGATATTAGGAAGAAACAGGTTGTCCATAGAAGCTGTGGATGCCCACTCCATGGAAGTGTTCAGGGCCAAGTTGGATGGGTCTTTGTGGAAGGGGCCCCTGCACATGGCAAGGGTGTTGGCACTAAATGATCTTGATGGTCCCTTCCAACGCAAACCATACTGTGAAAAGACATGCACTGACAGACATTCAAGGGATCTAAAACTGCTGCTTGCACTGTGCTTTTGACAATAGTCCTATTAAATGTGAATCATCCTGTGTGCTATTCTTGTTACTCATTCACCTTACATAACAAGCTTGGTCCAGGAACTGCTGAAGTCTTCCTATTGTCTTTACTGGGAGTGGGATAAGGTGCTCAGTGCTGCATTAGCTGTACCTTTGCATGGCCAGTTGTAAAGCCCTTGTTCCACAAAGGCTGGGCAAAAGTACTGAAAACTCACCCCAGTATCAACTAGGTCCTTCTCACCTTCTTCAGCTTGACTCTTCTGACCAATGTAGGTAGATTAATATTAGTAATAACAAAGAAATGTGTCCTTATGGAGATTGAATTGTTTGACTGAAAGAGTTGGGGCTGTTCAGTCTGGAGAAGAGGAGGCTCCCAGGTGACCTTCTTGTGGCCTTCCAGTATCTGAAGGGGGCTTACAAAAAAGCTGGGAAAGGACTTTACAGGGTATCAGGGAGTGACAGAACTAGGGGGAAATGGAGCAAAGCTGGAGGTGGGTAGGTTCAGACTGACCATGAGGAGGAAGTTGTTGAGCATGAGAGTGGTGAGAGCCTGGAATGGGTTGCTCAGGGAGGTGGTTGAGGCTCCATCCCTGGAGGTATCATATCATAGTATCATCAGGGTTGGAAGAGACCTCACAGATCATCGAGTCCAACCCTTTACCACAGAGCTCAAGGCTAGACCACGGCACCAAGTGCCACGGTTGTTCAGCGTCAGGCTGGATGAGACTGTGGCCAGCCTGTTCTAGGGTGGAGTGTCCCTGCCCATGGCAGAGGGGTTGGAACTAGATGATCCTTGTGGTCCCTTCCAACCCTGACTGATTCTATGATTCTATAAGTATTATAAAGTGCAAAAATCCTCTAATGGCATTCAGCAGGGAAATGGATACTTTTGGTCTTTGTCATGTCCTACTTTGACTTCTGTAGGCAAAACTCAAAAAGGCTTTGGGTGAACTCTCTCAGATGAGACTTTGAAAACACAGTAGTGAAATAAGTCTGTGTAAATCATCCATTTGTAAGTATTCAAAAGCAATTGTTGTTAGGTTGTAATGGTGTGAGTCTCTACACAATAAAGACAGCACATCCAAGAACTAAACCATATAAATGAAAATTGATGGATGCCTCAGCAAAATCCTCTGAGACATCTCTGCATGCAATATCCTTCCCTGAATAAGTATCTTTCTTTTATACAAAATTGGGCCAACAAATTGTGCCCATTAAATGCTAAATTTACTAGCTGGTGTTTGCTGAATCTGGCCCTTATTAAATGTCCAGACACGCTTGTTGTAGTTTATTTTGTAGGATGTCTGGGTAGAACATTAAATACAACAAGGAAAAATAAACTTTAAAGTAAAATGGTTCAACCCTTGCCCTACTGGGATTTTTTTTCCTTGATTGGATGGAAGCAGAAACAGGTCACTGTTTCCAAATGAATTAGGCCAAATTTAAATATTGGATCAAAACATTTTCTGGAGGGTAAATGTTACAAAGAAATGCTCTGATTTTTGTTGTTGGTGGTGTTGGTTCTGGTACCTATGGAGTAATGGGATTGACATGTTAGCTCTCATTTTATTCTTAGTTGCCACAAAAGGGAAGAGTTTGCTCTAACCAACAGCATTTGTCAGATTTTTTAAATGAACTTGGAGTATTGCTCAGTGAAAGTTCTGATTCTGCAATTTTTTGTGTGCTGTGGTCAATGTTTCTACCCCTGCTACAAGTATATTTAAAAGGTCAAGTGAAAATTGTTGCTTCACTGGTCAGGCCACACCTTGAGTGCTGTGTCCAGTTCTGGGCTCCTCAATTCAAGAGAGATGTTGAGGTGCTGGAAGGTGTCCAGAGAAGGGTGACAAAGCTGGTGAGGGGCCTGGAACACAAACGCTATGAGGAGAGGCTGAGGGAGCTGGGGGTGTGCAGCCTGCAGAAGAGGAGGCTCAGGGCAGAGCTCATTGCTGTCTGCAACTACCTGAAGGGAGGCTGCAGCCAGGTGGGGTTGGTCTCTTCTGCCAGGCAACCACCAACAGAACAAGGGGACACAGTGTGAAGTTGTGCCAGGGGAGGTCTAGGCTGGATGTTAGGAGGAAGTTGTTGTTAGAGAGAGTGATTGGCATTGGAATGGGCTGCCCAGGGAGGTGGTGGAGTCACCGTCCCTGGAGGTGTTCAAGCAAAGCCTGGATGAGGCACTTAGTGCCATGGTCTAGTTGACTGGCTAGGGCTGGGTGCTAGGTTGGCCTGGATGATCTTGGAGGTCTCTTCCAACCTGGTTGATTCTATGATACTCAAAGACAATATTGCATACAAGAGTGTGCTAGCCCATGTCAGGCTGAAAAAAACCCTCCCTGTTTCTCTAAATTTTTTTTCTGTTTTTCTCATGGTCTGATGTCCTCAGCAAAATGTTAATTTATCATCAGTCAGCAGTGTTAGCAAGGAGCTTCTTTATTTCTTAAGCAGTCTAGCAGAAATTTCCACATTAATTTTAATTACACACAGCTTTTTAACAATCTGAGATCACTGAAAGTCAGTATTTTCTCCTGTTACTACACAACAACAGTGATATTATCACTGTAATTCCCAAGCTTAGCATTCCTCTGTGTTAGACTGAAAGGGATCGAGCTGGTTTAGGTGCCTTGGCTTATAACATAGGTCGTTTATTGACGGGAGGTGTGTAGTACAAGAGGCCTGGAACACAGACCCTATGAAGAAAGGCTGAGGGAGCTGGGGGTGTGCAGCCTGCAGAAGAGGAAGCTCAAGAGTGACTTCATTGCTGTCTACAGCTACCTGTAGGGAGGTTGTAGCCAGGTGGGGGTTGGTCTCTTCTGCCAGGCAACCAGCAACAGAACAAGGGGAGAGTCTGAAGTTGTGCCAGAGAAGGTCTAGGCTGGATGTTAGGAGGAAGTTTTTTGCAGAGAGAGTGATTGGCATTGGAATGGGCTGCCCAGGGAGGTGGTGGAGTTGCCGTCCCTGGAGGTGTTCAAGCAAAGCCTGGGTGAGGCACTTAGTGCTATGGTCTAGTTGACTGGGTCGGGCAGGGAGGTAGGTTGGGCTGGATGATCTTGGAGATCTCTTCCAACCTGGTTGATTCTGTGATTCTATGTAGTCCATCTTTTGGAGAACTGCTCAGGAATACAGAGTTACTCTAAACTTCTTACGTACTGTTATGTTCAGCAAGCTGTGATGTTTTCAATAACAAGGCTGTAGTACATTGTGTGCTAAGATCTTCCATATCCCAAAGCAAAAGCTGTCAGAGCAGTTGCAGAAAGGGGTTGTCTGCTCTGTCACCCCCTCTCTTTCCCAGTTTGGATCCTGATCCTCAGGGCATGTTTGGTTTTGGTTGTTTTGAAGTGGCAGGTTTTGTTAGCTTACTGCTCGATCCAGTCCTAATAAACATCAGCTGTCAGCCACCATCTTGCCAGGCTGTTCCCATCTTTCCTTAGCTGGTTTATGGTATTTTTTTAATGCTTTGCTTACAGTTGCAAACACTTTCACATGGCGTTGAGCAAACTGGGTGAAATGTGGCTATTTCATGGTTTTGATCAGACAAAACCAAAAAGACTCCTTCCCATCAAGAACTGGGCATCTCAGTCGTGCTTTGCTGAAAATGAAATGTTTCCTGCTTTGATGGCAGTGTGAATGTATGTGGTGATAACAGTGCTGGAACTTTCTGTACATGTGTCCCCTGTGCACCACCAGGGCCTAAGTAGCTTCCTCACTTGGTGGGCAGTGTGACTCCCTTCATAAAGATCAAATCTGTTGCTGTCTCAGCTCAGGAGTTGCTGGAGAAGGCAGAGTGGCTATGCAAGTGCACAGTAATGTAATTGTTATGTATCAATATTGTCATAGTGTCTGAAGAGCCAAATATATTGTTAGGAGGACCTGTGGGTGGATGCTGAAGTAATAGGAAATTGCAGTGCTTGTGGGTGGCAGAGAACAGAAACCCAGAGGTGCAAATCCCACAGAATGGACGTTCTTAGTGGCAGGAGGAGCAAGGAACACAAGCTTCTACTAAAGCATCCCCTGAATGTTCTCTGGTGCAGTTGCTCCTATTTTTGAACTGCAAGGGCATCTCACTGTTGCAATCAAACTCTGTAGATAATGCTGCATTTCACTGTTGTTTAGCTGTTGGGCAAGGATGGCAGTGGTGGCAGTGGTGTGATAGATAAGATTCGCAACACTTACTGCTAACTACATGTTGTTTGATGACATTGTAATTTTCCTGCTCTAATTACACACATGTTAATTAGACATTAATGTGAATTGGGCACTGACTCCCAGCTAGAGCTCAGCCTGTAGGTACTGACCTCTCAGCTGCAAAGGAAGATGTGGATGTGTTTGCACGCATTTCAAGGACCACCTCTGATGTTTTGTAGAGCACCAGTTGGGTAACACTGCTCCAGGATATACCAGGTCTCTCTCCCTGTGGGCATCTGACATTGAATCTTTACATAAAATAAAATCTTCATTACTCAGAAGGTGCAATGTTGAATTTTACATGTGCTCAAATGACTGCACAAGATGCAGAGAGAGTTAGATGTGTTGTATTTAATGCTGAAGCCTTCAGCGAGCTTGAATGATTTTTTACCCTAAAAGTCTTTGAGGTGAAATGCTGTAGCTTCTTAGAGAGAGAATCATAGAATCAGTCAGGGTTGGAAGGGACCACAAGGATCATCTAGTTCTAACCACCCTGCCATGGGTAGGGATACCCTACCCTACATCAGGCTGGCCAGAGCCTCATCCAGCCTGGCCTTAAACACCTCCAGGGATGGGGCCTGCCTGGGCAACCCATTCCAGCCTCTCACCACTCTCAATGCTGAAGAGCTTCCTCCTCACATCCAGTCTGAATCAAATCCACTCAATATCTTAAAAGAGGGACATGTATTTTGGACTTGCAGGTGTCATTGTAAGGAGGGGAAATACAAATCAGGTTAGATTTTTCACCCTGAGATTTCTTTTCATGTGACTGTTCCAGGTAAATTCTTAGGGTCACTCAGTGATTATAAGTGACCCAGGCTCCACTTTGAAAGAAGAAGGGGAAAAAAAAGGCTTTCCACCACATAATTCCTGCCCCCTTACCCACTGTGCAAGGCTGGGTGACTGCTTTTTTGCTGAAAGAGAAAGCAGTGTGCCAGCTGGATATCTTCCTGCGGTAGCTCGGTTTTCCTTGGAGGTTTCCCATCTCTATACTAACTAGACTTGACTATGCTTGGCTTCTGAGCTTTTGCAAACACCCTTGCCAAGGTGGGATGACTGTAGGCAAAATGAGCGTAGCAGGGAGACAGAGGCAAATAAGCAGGAGTGATCAAAGTCTTGAGATTTGCTGGCAGACTCACCTCCTTCCTACGCTCTGCAGCCAGTGGGTCCAGTGCTTTCCCCTTCTCCTACGTATGAATCAACACATCCAAGCAAGCGGTGCCAAAGCAGGGGGTGGGTAGAAGACAGTCTTAGCACTGTACAACAGCTGTTGTTTTGCCAATATATTCAGTAGGAAATTCAGAACAAAACTTGCCTTTTGGACCATGAATCTCATTAAAGTTCACAAATGACATTGGAAAGAACTGAAAAGGTTTGCTGTTTTGGTGCTTTTCTTCTTTTTTTTAAGTGCTGTTACAATGGAAGACACTATGTAGATGTTATAAAAGGCAGCCTTTAAGGTTTAGTGAAGCTGTCTGCCACCAGTCCTAGGGAGACACTGGAGGTGATCAAAAAAGTGAATTTGCCATCAAAAGTGCTTCCTGTTGAAGTGACAGATTGGCAGAGATGCTGAACCCAGTTGCCTTTACTTTGTTTCTCCAGGCTTTTACAGGAAGGTAATGGTGGGAACTGATAGTTGATAGGGTAGATTTGCTGCAGTCATAGAAGTTCTTTATTCTTGTTCTCTGCTCTTCAATTCAGCTACACGTACACATATTTTTAAGGCTTTTATTCTGTGTCAAAGACCTTTAAAAACAAAATTAACCCCAAACATATAAGGAAGCCCTTAGCTGGCACTGGATGTAACATTATAGTGCCAGCTGCCAATTTGCTGGGCGGTTAGTGTTTAATTTACAGTTTCACATATGTGAGTGGGTGGGTCACAGCTTTTTGGTCCCTTATTTTCCTTATTTTGTAACTGTAGTTAATCATTTCACTGGCTGCAATCACTATGTCCAATTGCAGAGTCCTACCCTTGATGGGTGGCATGTTTGTAACTCTTCTAGTGCTGAGCTCCTCCGCAGTGGTGAATCCTCACCTTCTCCCCCTTGCTCCTATAATGTCTTTTCCTTGCTAGGCTGGAGGAGGAGGAGAACCTGTGCCAACTCTTTGAGCTCTCACTCAGCTGCTGCCTTCACAACAACTATAAACGTTACCAAGCGCCCCCGTTGTTTTCATACTCCATCAGTATACTCTATACTCACTTGGAAGTGAACCTTATGGAAATTTTGGGCTTGTGAAGAACCTCGCAGATATTTCCACTTGAACTGCCATGGCAGCAATAACACACTGTGCTTGCAGCCTGCTGTCCACCTAGTGACCTCGAATTGCTTTGCAGCGGCTGCAGAGTGAGATGCTGAGGTGGCTGCAATCCTGCTCAGGGCTGTGTGAGGGACAGAACAGGGGTGCAGAGGAGGGGTTTAGAAGCAGGAAGGTCAGAGAGGGTACAGTGAATAAGGTGCACACACAGGTGCGTGCACAAACCTACCACCTTGAGTTCAGCCTGAAAAGGCATAAGAAAGAAGATAGAGACAGCTCTCAGACACCTATGTAGCAATTCACCTCTGTAATCCTCTGTGCATAATCACTGACAACACAAATCCCCCATTCTCCTTCACTGCCCTAAATGCTGCAATCTCACTTTGCAATCCGATGCTGTGTCTCACTGCCCTTCCAATGCTAACTCAAGCCCCACCACAGCGCCATGCAAGGTGACCTGCCCAATGGGTGTAAAGTCTGTATCACACCATTGCTGCATTTCTGGGGTGTTTGCTGGCACGTCGGGCTGAGCTTGGGAGTGCATGGAGCACCTGTATTTGGGAACCAAGGAAGTGGGGTTTAGTGGGAACGGTACCCACAGAGGCAGTTTGCCACACCTCTTGCATACAGTCTGTACAATCCAGAGTGCAGTGTACACTGACATAGTTTTTTGGTGAAATAAGCACAATCCTTCTTGAGCCCTGTGGAATACGTAAAGCCTATTACCCAGATTGCTCATGTTATCTAGTTCATTCCTGTTTTTTTGGTCCAGGATACTGCTTTAGTGCAGTATTTTGAGGAAGTTGAAATAGAGGAAGATAAAAGGTGCTCTGTGGTTTCTTTTTAATTGGAGACTGGAGGCAAAGTGCCTGCAGATAATTTCTCAAAGAAAAGTCATTGTCTTCTCCCACTCTTGTCATTAATCTCTAAAATTATTGCACAATTTCTGTTTAATGTGTTAAGATTTCTTAATATGTTAAGACAATGTGGAAAGACAAATTTGAACAGGAGAGAGCATGTTTCTTTGAATGCATAATTTTAAAGTCTTTGTCTGAAGTCTTCATTCATCTTGCCAGGCTTTTTGCAGTTAAGAACTTAATCAAACTCAGTACAATTAAGAATACATATTTTTCTTTTAAGGACAATCCTTCAAAAGAAATGGAAACTACTACAAATACTGAGAGTGATGGCCATTCCAGTTTTGCTGAAAAGTAGATTCCTTGTGTTGCAGCTGTGCTAACTAGTGCTGAAATGAGAGTTTTCCAACATATGGCTTGTGTGATACTCTCAGTTCCTCATTATTTCACGTGTTATAAAGGGCTGGATAGACTCACAGCAGTGAATATCCATGTGTTGCAGTGTGATGTGCTTACATGTAATACTGTGCCTACAGGTACTGTAGTGCATTTATGTTTTGCTGTATTTCATGATAGCCATCATACTGTTTCCACAAACAAACATTTGAGTACCCTTGGCCCACCTTTCTGATTCTGTAATTTAGTGTTGTATTGCATGAGTGAAGCTTTTGTTCATCAAGCAGAGTCAATAAGCCCAAGTTTGAAGCATGATGTGAGGCCGTGGAGTACAAGTTTTTTTGCTTGATTTGACAGATGAAGCTTAAAAGGAAGAAGAGAAATTAAACTGATGTATAAAAACCTACCAATCCATCACTTTAATTTGGATCACTCTTTGATTCCCAGGTACTTCTGTTGTATTTATCCCTGCACCAGATTATTTCCATTGGAAGACTGATGTGTGTAATGAGGTTTCCTTCTTTACTAGTGAAGGATTTGTCCAGCACTTTCTGTGCTTGGCGTGTTACGGTCACCAAGCAGAAATGCTGATAGTGATTGCTGGCCATTTTTGGACCCTTGTGTTGGTGTGGAATGAACTCACATGAGTAGTCTCAATGCTGGACTCTCAAATTCCCAGTATGCAGTCACTGACAACCTACTGCTGGATGGAGTTGCCATCCCTGGGGTTGTTCAAGCAAAGCCTGGCTGAGGCACGTAGTGCCATGGTCTAGTTGACAGGCTAGGGCTGGGTGCTAGGTTGGACTGGATGATGTTGGAGGTCTCTTCCAACCTGGTTGATTCTATGATTCTATTATTTTCCATTCCAGTTCTGGTGTCATAGCTCAAGCAGTCTTCTGTTTTTTGTCAGCATATCACTTTGAAGTTTAGTAAGCCTGTGCAGGTATCGCTGTTGGTGATCTGGTGTTGAGAACTGCAGCAGAAATCCTGGCTATTTGAACATGACCATGGCATTATTTGCAGCAAAGCAGTTACTCTGGATTTCCTTTCCCCCAAGAGCACTCTGTCATTCCCCAGATTGTTCTATATCCAGCTCAGAAGGACATATTCGTAAGACTTGTTATTCTGACTCACTGAGTCGAACAGTATTACACAACTATTTTTCTGTCAGTCATGGGATAATACTGCCAAAACCGATCTCTATCTTTTCCTGTGCATTTTCTGGGTTTGATGGATATTTGACTAATCAGCAAGGTAGGAAGTATTGAATGGGTATCAAAACACAGCCCCTGCTGTGGCAAAGGGTTACTCAAGCAACACTCTATAATTTAGATGCTCGGTAATCAACTCAGAGCATTGCGACAGTTTGAGTTGTTTTTGTTAATAGAGATGAAATTATGGGTGTAACTAGCTGGCACTCTTCAAAGAGACTTTTGCAAGCTGTTTACTCAGCTGTCCCAGGGCAACAACTGCATATGTGAAGTGAATTCTTCCAGTATCTCTGCTGTGATATATTTAATTCATCCTATTTTGCTGCAGCGTGAGAGAAGCAAATGGTGAAGAAAGTAGGATTCATGTCAGATGCAGATAGTCTGCGACGTTAGCCGCAGAGTTTGACACCATGGGTGAAAATGTTGTTAGTTTAAAGTATGCTCTTACTCATTTTCCAGTCATTTAAACCTCCAGAATAAAAAAAAAAAAAAAAAGAGGAAAAGACCAAAGAAAAATAAATCACAGTATGGCTGGTATATGGATAAAGATGATTTTCCTTTTTAAATCAACATGGTTAATAATAATAGCTCTGAAGCAGCCAGTGAGGCTTGTCTCATTTAAAGCAGAATAAGCCTAGTTTAATTGGATATAATTAGGTCCACCCAAACATGTACCAGTTGACAAAACACTTTTAAAAGTGTTTGTGGGCAAATCCTCTCAGGTGCATGTTGCTCTCCATAACATTACTTCTTCATCAAGACAGAGTGACTTTTAGGCAAAAAAAGACATGTGATTTTCAGTCAGGAGAGGAAAAGGGTTAAAATGGCCTCTTGGAATAAAGAGCTTTCAGGAGTGGTGAAATTATATTGAACCTTCCTCTTAAAAAACAAAGATGCTAAATGTGTGAAGTTGTCTTTGAATCTTACTAAAATATTTCTCAGTCCTGTTATCACAGGAAAGAGATGATAAAAAGGACAGGAAAGAAGTAAGGGAAATATTAAGCAACTTGCAGGCAGTTTTAGCTGCCACTAAATCCTGTTACATTTCCCCCTTCCCCTCAAACTTAACGTGAAATAAAATAGCAATGCATTTCTTTAAGCAACTGAACAGAAAAAGGAGATGGGAAACAACATTAGGGTCTGATTCAGAGCTGTGCAGGGCAAAACTGTCTGTGATACCTAAATACAGAGTAAACATGAAGCCCTGCTTGCTGTCCTGTGAAGCTCTTCTCTAAAATTCCATATGACTTGATGGATGTTGTGATCTGAGCTGTTTCTGGGGCAGAGAGGGAAGAAAGGAGAGGGAGAAGGTGAGGCAGTTGTAAGGAGTGAGCCCAATCGATCACTGCTATCAGCTGCACAGAAAATTAACTACTTTACAATTCACTGGTGTATATAATATGTCATATTCCTCAGCTCTGGAATAAAGAGGTGTAGCACCGAAGCAGTTAGGGCCGAGAGTCGCTTACTGTCTTTGGCTCATGATCAAGTTAATTTGAGCATGTGGAGCTGTTTCTGAATTTTTTAAAAAGCTATTTCAGAAAAGTTTTAGTGGGCTGCTTTCAACATTGTTTTTTAGAAGTTGGTAATGTCTAGACTGATTTCTTACATTGCAAAACACACCGAGTGTCCTTGCCGCTGAAAACGGTCATTGTGATTCATAGCTCCTGCACACCCCCCTAAGGAACTGGAGCGCTTGAGCTATAGATTTTCACTGTCTTAAAGGTGATAAAATGTATTAACCTAAACAAAAATGTCTCTGGTAGGCTTCTGAGAACTCAAACACAACCAGATGTGGTGCTAGCCAGCACCTCTGGCATGGGCTCAGATGGATGGGTCCAGGTTCTCAGCTGACATAGATCAGCGTGGCTCCCCCATAGCTGCTGGTCCAGTCACCATCCAGCTGGCAGGAGAGAGAAGAGGAGGGAGCTGCCTGCCTGCCTGCCTGCCATGCTTCATCATCTGCAGCACTGGATCTAGAGAACAAACCCAAACAAACAGCAAAAGATAGGGGCTCCTTCCTTAGCTTTGCTTTTCTTTGTGAACAATTTTTGGACTGCTTTTTGATTACTGGACAGTTATTTATAAGCCAGAGAGATGAGAGGCAAACAAAATGGAAACAAAATATTAAATAGGCAGCCACTCAAATTCAGAATCACTTTGCCCTGCCAGACTTGCTTCAGACTTTCTTTTTGAAGATGTGTAGCTTGGTTTACTGGCCAGTGAAGGAGTGAGTTAATTAGCCACTGAGAAAGCACAAGTGGTCATTTAGAAGAGAGAAACCGGCAGTAAAAGGGAGGAGTTGCAAGGGAGGTATTTTCTGTCACCAAAAGGAAGCACCTTATCAAGTTAGTCTTTGTAAGAGCTTTGGGACGGCACAAACACAGAGCTAAGAAGGAAAAAAAGAGAGGAGAGGAATTCTTGAACTGTAGAGCAAAGTACATACCAACATACACCCCTGTAGTCCCATCTGTATCCCTGCACATGTGGTCTACTTATCTGAGTAATTTGTTCAGGTCTGTAGCACATTGTATGAGAAGCATTGTACATTCACTGGCTAGATGAACTCCATCATTAGAGTGTTGTTTGCATGACATTAACTGCCTAAAGGAACCACGCAGTTAAACTCTCTCTCGATATGTATAAAGTATATGTCTGCTTTTCCTGTTGCCCATTTATTGATGTAAATTGAGTTACTGCCTCTGTTAATGCACAAGGAGGTAGACCCTTATTGCATCGTGGGGATTCACACCAGCACCAGCAGGAAAGAGTTAGAAGGAGAAGGACTGTTCCCTATTTGTAAGCAACTCGGCTCTTGCGTTATGCTTCTGGCTCTGCCACTAGGGGTTTCTGTAGCACTGGTGCAATCTCAGAGTTTCAGTTCACAGTATCACACAGTATCATCAGGGTTGGAAGAGACCTCACAGATCATCAAGTCCAACCCTTTACCACAGAGCTCAAGGCTAGACCATGGCACCAAGTGCCATGTCCAACCTTGCCTTGAAGTACCCCAGGGATGGCGACTCCACCACCTCCCCGGGCAGCCCATTCCAGTGTCCAAGTTCACTGATGCGTAGACTGAATCTCCCAATACATTTAGTGACGGTGGTTTCATCTGCAAAGCAGAGCGAGGTGCAGCAGCATAGATGCATGTAAAGGGGCCAGGCAACATCCCCAGCTGGGTGCAATGTTTACAAAATGCTTTGGGGTTCCTGGGAAGCGTGAAGGCTTGTTCTCCGCAGCGGATTGTGTCACTGACTCCCAGATCAGAATTCACCAACCAAATGCTCCAGATAGACAAGATTTTAAGTAGCATGAAATTGGCCTGCTCTAGAGGAAAGCTGATAAACCTTCCAGCAGACCCAGGCTCTGCAGCTGCTGGCAGGTTCCCTTCTGCTTGCTCTTGTCTGAAGATTACTGCTGCCACCTTCCTCACCTAAGTCATGTCTTTGCTAGGTGGGTCTCCATATTTTTTCTTCACTGGCAGCCTGATACTTGAGTGAACAATGTGATTACACTTGAATTTTTTGAAAAGTCCAGGCTGCTGCTGAACTAAATAAAATCAATGCAGGCCCATAATTATATAGGACAGCTTTGTATTTACATGGAATAGTTTGATTTTGCATCATAGTGCCATGCATTCCAGCCTTTCTGCAGCGTGACAGTAAATGCTTGTTTCTCCTCTCTTTCTTCTGCTGACAGTGCAATACCTGTAAACTTACAGCTTCTTCTTTGGGGCAGTGGCTTATATTTATGATGCAGGCAGTAAAACATATTGAAACTGTCATGGTTGCAATATTTATAGATACTGAATGCATATTAAATTAGAAGCAAAGGAGAAGAAGAATTACATTTGTTTTGCAACGCTGTACCGTTAAGGGCAGAACCGTTCCTGCCAAAGCATCTGCAAATGGTTTAGCTTGTAGCTGAGAATCAGAGCAACACTGCTAAACAAGGGTGAATGCTATAGCACAGCCCAAGTGTCACCCATTGAACGAAGAACCCCACAGAGAATCTGGCTGGGGTAATTAATGAGTCCATTTGGAAAAGTCAGTGCCCTTCAATTAGCCTAAATGTAGCAAAGCAGATGGGATCCCATCCTCCAGGGAGAAAACTGAGAAAGATCCTAAGAAATACTGCATTGGATTGATTTATCTGGGTAATTATAAGTCTCATTTGCACAAAACTGTTCAATATGGCTGCAGCAAGAAAATTAAGAATTTATAAAATGTGAATATGTGGCCTAAACTATTGGTGGTAGTGGAATCATCTGTCAAGCATTGGTTCAGAAGATGAAACTAATCATCAGCCAGGAGAGGCTGAAAGGCAAACTTGGCCCTGGAGCTGAGAGGTTGAGGAGGTGTATTTCTAGCAAACCTTTTGTTAAAAGCTCCAGTGAGCTCATCTGCAGTGGAAACATTTCCTGCCATCCTAATTTGATACCATGTCCTGCTGTGAAACATCCTGAGAGTTTTCAGAAAGTGGAAAGATTGCCTCCAAAGAAACAAAGGAAAAAAACATTTAAGTGCACATTTCCTTTAGACATCTGGTGGTGGAGCCATACAACGAGAAGAGTAACGAGAGGGTAGCATTTGAGAGCATGTGCACCCTAAGCCCTATCCCAAGGGGTCCCCTCCATCCTTGTGGTCAGGCTCTTTTTTAAGTCAGACCATCACAGGACTAATTTCACAGTATCACAGTATCATCAGGGTTGGAAGAGACCTCACAGATCATCAAGTCCAACCCATTTGTGTGAATGGAAAGTTGCACAGTGTCTTCTAAGGGCTAAACTGGAAGGCAGTACCACTATACTGTAAGTGTGTTTAGGTGTGATAGAAAAGGAAGCTGGATGGTTTATAGAAGCAGCGATAGCAAAACAAACCATTCTAAACAGAATTGGCATCACATAGAAATTATAGGCTGCAGTTTCTAGGGCTAAGGGGGCTTTTGACTATAGGGACATTGTTCTCCATCATGATAGATTTTTTTCACATACTTTGTGCTGTTTGAAACAGCTCTGCTCAGCTTCAAACAGTATTTTGCATTGGGGGAATTGGGAGCATCAGGAGTTCAGAAGTCTTAAGACTCTTTAGTGAATGGGAAAGAAACCTGCTAGTCCTAGATAGGCAGGATCATAAAATCATAGAATCAGCCAGGGTGGAAGAGACCTCCAAGATCATCCAGTCCAACCTAGCACCCAGCCCTGTCCGATCAACCAGACCATGGCACTAAGTGCCCCATCCAGGCTTTGCTTCAACACCTCCAGGGACGGCGACTCCACCACCTCCCTGGGCAGCCCATTCCAATGCCAGTCACTCTTTCTGAAGAATGGCAACCCCATAGAGCACAGAAATGGGCCATGGATGGAGGAGGGCAGACTGAAAAAGAGTCAGAGGAAGGTTGTGTCAGTACTGGCACTGGCCAAAACTAAAATGGTACCCTGCCTGCATTTAGAGAAGAGGGAGACCTTGTTGTAGTCTCACTGCCTGCTATCCCAGCCTTCTGAAAGGCTTTCGGGCCTCAGGTCATTCCTCTGGCAAAGACCAGCCCTTTTTTCCCCTCTTGTCTTCTTCCTCCCTCTGAAATGTACCCTTCTCACAGATGGCAAATGTTGGCAGGTATCTGGGCAGCACTGTCCTTGCCCTCTCCTACAGTCTCCATCTCCCAGTGCTGTATTGCTGTGTTGATTTGAACACTATCCCAAGTGAACTTGAAATTCAAAGTGTGCTTGTCCACTGTAATGATTTTTCAAAGACAGATGTGGGCAAAATGTCAGACACAGCAAATGTGTGTAGGGCACTGAATGGGTGTTAGCAAAGCCTCATGGCTCCAGTTGTAAGCCTGCCTTGCTCATTGATTGAAGTGTATCACTTATGCTGTTAGACTTTGCTGGGTTTTTGGTTTGATTTGGAGTTGGCTGCTTTGTTTTCAACCTTAGGTGGGCTCAGATAATGTGCTGATGAGTACACTGGCCAGAGCAGCTGGGATGGGGTGTTTCCGTTCCTGGTTGTCCTCTCAGCCCAATATCAGGTGGTCTGTCTGATGCTGGCACAGTTTGGCCTGTGGCTGCACCTTCTCACACTCTCTGCTGATAAATAAGTAGGCTAATTGAATTAATAATCAGATAGCTCTTTTCCCTGCCAGCTGGAGCACCATCAAAATGTGTGATAAATTATCTGTCAGTGCTTTAACCACAAGGAAAAAATGAAGAAAGTAGCTGCCTCAACCTTTCCTCTCTTACTTTTCTCCCCATTCTCCCCTTTTTCTGTCCAGCAAAGCTCCCAGTTTGGTTTGCCTCCATCCTACTCACCCATTGTCTTTTCCTCCTTTGGCAGATCTCCAAGGAGAAGTAGCTGTGAGGGAGTAACTCATTTGGCCAGGACTCTAATGGGTTATTAAGGCTGTAGCTGGTGGTGGATGCTGATGTTCCTGTGGCTGGCTGGGAAAGAGAGACAGAGACAGGGGGAGAAGAGGGTGTGTGTTTGGGGCACAACTACCTGTGCCTCACCTGGCAGTGCAGAGTTGTCTCTTAATTGTCCTTAATTGTGAACTCTTGTGGCCGAGACAGAAGCTGCACACAAGAGGCTGTGAGGGGTTCAGCGAAACAGGAGACACTTTCATGTCTTCCTCATTGACACAGACAGTGGAATCAAGTGCACCTTCAGCAACTTTGCAGGCAGCACCAAGTAGTGGGGTTGACATGCCTGAGGGATGGGATGCCATCCAGAGGGACCTAGACAAGGGTGAGAAGTGAGCCTTCGTGAACCTCATGAGGTGCAACAAGGCCAAGTGCAAGGTCCTGCACATGGTTCAGGGCAACTCACCGTGTATCAATAGAGGCTGGGGGATGAAGGGATTTGAGAGCAGCCCTGTGAAGGACTTGGAGGCACTGGTAAATGGAAAGCAGGGCATCGCTGGCAGTGTGTGCTCACATCCCAGAATCTTAGAATCATAGAATCAACCAGGTTTGAAGAGACCTCCAAGATCATCCAGTCCAACCTATCACCCTGCCCTATCCAATCAACTAGACCATGGCACTAAGTGCCTCATCCAGGCTTTTCTTGAAGACCCCCAGGGACGGTGCCTCCACCACCTCCCTGGGCAGCCCATTCCAATGGGAAATCACTCTCTCTGTGAAGAACTTCTTCCTAACATCCAGCCTATACCTACCCTGGCACAACTTGAGACTGTGTCCCCTTGTTCTATTGCTGGTTGCCTGGGAGAAGAGAAAACCAGTTCTTTCCTGTGCTGCATAAAAACCAGTGTGGCCAGCAGGTCAAGAGGGCAAATTCTGTCCCTCTATTCTACTCTGATACGACCCCACCTGGAGTAGTGTCCAGCTCTGGAGTCCTCAGCACAGTGAAAACATGCACTTGAAGCAGGCCCAGAGGAGGGCCACAAAAATGCTCAGGAGGCTGGAACACCTCACACGTGAGGACAGTCTAGGAGAGTAGTGGCTGTTCAGCCTGGAGAAGAGAAGGCTCTGGAGACATCTTATTGGGACCTTGCAGTACCTAAAGGGGGACTGTGAGAAAGATAGGGACAATCTTTGTAGCAGGGCCTGTTGTGACAGGATGAAGGGCTAATGGTTTTGAACTAAAAGAGGGAAGATTTAAACTACATATACAGAAATAGATTTTTTTTTTACAATGAGGCTGGTGGAGAACTGGAACAGGCTGCCCAGAGAGGTGATAGACACCTCATCTCTAGAAACCATTCCGGCTCAGGTTGGGTGGGGCTCTGAGCAGCCTGATCTAATTCAAGATACCCCTGCTTATTGCAGGGAGATTAGACTAAGATGGCATTTGAAGATCCCTTGCAATTCAAACTGTTCTGTGATTGTAAGAGACAAGGCATCACAAAAAACATGCACTGGCTTGCTGCTGTGCCAGCCAAAAGGGGGAACTTCATCCTAACCCTTCGTTCTCAGTGCCACAGAGGTGGGTAGTGCACAAGCCTTTTGTTTCAGAAGAGAGGAAAATGATGAGAGAGAAGAGCTCAGTGATTTCCATGGTACCATCAGAAACAGGAAAATGCTGGTTCATTTCAATAACACATATCTATATAGAGTTCCTCAACAGCCTGAGTAGCAGGAGACAAGGAAGATTTTGCTGTTTCACACTTTAGGTAGGAGGTAAATAGCTGAAGTTTCTATGGTAGCACCTTGATTTTTGTGTGCCTTTGCTGGGCTGGTATCCCACTCCACAGCTCCTTTATAAGCCTCCCAGTGAGCAAGCTGGAAAAACTTCTCAGTCCTCCTCTTGCTAGGGAGGTGTGGTGGAGTCACTGAGGAGTCTAGATGGGAATGAGATCACAACATTATGATCTTGTTCAGAACATGACTTTTTTTTTCTGGTGCATGTGTCAAGTGAATCAGACAATGGTGGTGTCATGAAGATGGATAATGCTGTTGGCAGGGCTGGGAGAGGAGACAGGGAGATGTGTTAAACACCAAAACAAGAGAGTACTTAGGCATTTCCTCCACACTGAGTAGAAGAACCAAAGAAATCTAAACCCCAGTGTAGGCAGGGCAGATGCTGGGGCAGCTGGATCCCTGATGTGCTTCTCAGAAGACTTGTCCATGCTGTGAAGGACAGTGAGTGTGGATGGGTAACAGGTGTGCAGGAATTGACTGCTCCTGTGATCCTGGTAGCTGCTTCTGGTGTGTGACAAAGTGTCTGAGTCTAGCATCGCCCTGTCCCCATGGCAGATGCTCACCTAACACATGACCTGTTTTGCCTCTATCAGGATGCAGGATGCTGTGGGACACCCTACCTGCCACTCCACAGGCAGGGCACCTCTGCCAGGAATGTGCTCTTAAGTGGTTATTTCTGCCCTCTTTCCCTTGGGTAGGAAGGACAGTGAAGAGTCCACAACCAGATGTGGCAGGATACTCTGTACCTGTTACTACTTGGTCCCAGAAAGGAAGTCCTGCTTGTGTGGCATCTGCTGCAACTGTGAATCTAGCCAGGCCCCTGACCCATGAAATCTGTTCTGTATCCTGTAGTATGTGCCATAGGAAAGCCAGATCCAGCTGTCCAGAAGTGACAGGGTGAGTCAGTGACTTACCAAGCAGACAGCATCCTTCCCTTCCCTGGGGAAGGCTGCTTTTTTGGTTTGCTGGGACATGTTGCCCTGAAAAGCAGCATTGCCAAAGAGCCAGCACACGATGTGCCAGTGAGTGAGCAGCTGGCATGTTGCGTTTTACTAAGTCACTGCTTGTCCTCTGAGCCATGGGAAGTGTCTGGGCATGCATTCCCTGCCCCTTCAAACACAAACTAAAGTCTGTTGGTGTAAATCACTAATTCCAGTATGAAATAGTTGGAGGGTTGATCCTTCTTATCTCTTGTTTCACACTGTAGCTGTCGTGGATTTAAAAACCCTCATGGCACTGATAGAGTAGTAGGCTGGTATCTGGTAGAGGGTTGAGATGTTGCTGTTCCTGGAGCCTCAAGTGGCTTTGAAATTCAATGCATCTGACCCAAGATACTGCTGTTTAAAAGCAGCTGATACATGCGAGGTGGTGAAAAACACGGCGGCAACTTGAGCCGTGCACAAACGGAGGGGGTGGCATTGCAGGTGGAGAGCATAGGGGCACGCTGGAGGGCAGCAGCCTGAGGGATGAAGTCAGGAGGAGAATATAAGTCAGGGGGAAAGGTGGGAGGGCATATGACACATTGCATAGAGGTGTAAAAGGGCAGTCCCTATCAACACTATTACGTTGAATGCTGAATATTCATGATAGCCATGCAGAAAACTCACAGCATAGATGACACTGATTTGGTAACAGTGAAAGCTGACACTAAATGAACCTGTTCACACACTTCACACTTTGTGGCTACCTACTACATGCCATGCATGGATTTAAAAAGTCACTAGCATTAGGTTTTCATAGGTGGATAATTGAGAGCTGTCTGATAGAGGCAAAATGTTATTTTCACTTTCTGCATCACCTGCTGGAATTTGTTGTGTTCGGGTTTGGTTGTGGTTTTGGGTTTTTTTTAAGTGAAACAACCCATAGGAACATTCTGGTTTCAGATCTCCTTGCACTGTACTTTAAAATCTATGGACACTTTAAAAACGTTTTCAGGAATCAATTACCTTTAGAAACAAAGGGAAAAATAACTTCACGTGAAACTACGCGGTCATGAGCAACGTCTAATGACCTGCATTGAATTCCCCAGTCAGGCCAATGGGCTAAGGAACATCAATACTCTTTCACAAAGAGCTCTGGGATCCCTAATGGCTGTAAGCGGTCAGGGCTTTGGTTTTACCTTTCACAGTCTGCTTGGTATCATCCTGAAACGGAATCGACAGAGCAGATCGTATCCACTGTGCAGTCAGCGTGCCTCTGTGTCTGTGTGCGTGTGTGCACATGTATGCGTGTGTGCATGTGTATGTGCATGTGTGCATGTGTGTGTGCATGTGTGTGCATGTGTATGTGCATGTGTGCATGTGTATGTGCATGTGTGCATGTGTGTGTGCATGTGTATGTGCATGTGTGCATGTGTGTGTGCATGTGTGTGCATGTGTACGTGCATGTGTGCATACATGTGTGTGCGTGCATGTGTGCACGTGTGTGTGTGCATGTGTGTGTGTGCATGTGTATGTGCACGTGTGCATACATGTATGTGTGTGTGTGTGCGCGCACGTGTGCATGTGTGTATGTATGCATGTGTGTGTCTTCAGGTATGTATCTGTATGTGTGTGCATGTATGCATGTGTGTGTCTTCAGGCATGCATGTGTGTGCACATGTGTGTGCATGTATGTGTGCACGCATGTGCGTGTGTGTTTGTATGTGTGTGTACGTGTGTGCATGTATGTGTGTGTTTGTATGCACGTGTGTGCATGCATGTGTGTGTGTATGTGTGCGCATGTGTGTGCCTGCATGTCTGTGCGTG
This sequence comes from Pogoniulus pusillus, assembly GCF_015220805.1. NCBI lineage: Eukaryota > Metazoa > Chordata > Aves > Piciformes > Lybiidae > Pogoniulus > Pogoniulus pusillus. Next base: position 6,750,939 of record NC_087291.1, on the reverse strand, counting down.
TGTGCGCATGCATGTGTGTGCATATGTGTGCACATGTGTGTGCATGTGTTCATGTATGTGTACACGTGTGTGCCTGTATGTGTGTGCATGTGTGTTCATGTGTGTGAATGTATGCAGGTGTGTGTGTGTATGTGTGTGGGCATGTGTGTTCATATGTGTGCATGTATGTGTGTGCATGTGTGTTCATGTGTGTGAATGTATGCAGGTGTGTGTATGTGTGTGGGCATGTGTGTTCATGTGTGTGCATGTATGCATGCATGCCCATGTGTGTGTGTTCATGCATCTGCACACGCATACATGTGCGAGCCCTTCAGCACTGCAAGACATCTGGGATGGAATCAAAGCACTTTGTAATGCACAAGTGCCCCACTTCTGGCTTGCTATTGGCCAGGAAAAACGAGTACTCAAAAATCACATCAGTGAAGGAAAAAAACCGCCAAACATCCAAGTTTTGGATACTTGGATGGCATTTTCCTTTGAATATGAATGACTTAATCATAATCAGCCTTAGTGAGAGGGTGGTGATGAGAGTTCAGAAATCTGACAGAGAAAGACTGAACCTGCCTTTCTCATATCCGTATGCTCATGAGAGGGAAAAGAAGAGCAAGCAACTTGCATCCTTGGCTTTAAACTGAACTCACTCCTTAAGGCATCTCGAGGATCCAGAGCAGTGTTCTGCAGAGAGAGATCTTTGTGGTGCTAATCTCATCTGATCTCTGAGTACAGATAAAAATATCCAACATCAGAGTGTTCCTTCCAGTGTTAGAGTGCTCTGGCTGATTTCTCTAAATCAGTTCCCACTTCTCTCATGTAATACATTCATAAACGTTCATTGTATGCTCAGGTAAGACATACATATATGTCTTGCTTGCATATACATACATATATATATAGCAATGCAAGCACTGTACCAGCCCTTCCCACTTACATTGTACTCAGAGATGGGAACATGATTTTGGAGACCCAGTTACAGAGTTTGCTTGTGGGAGTGAGGAAGAGCTGAGCTCTAGTCGCTTTGCCAGAGGCTATGCCAAAGTGTTTGATGCCCAATGTGATAAAAGACTCCATGGTGTTTTGCTTGGGAACCAGCTGTAATACAGGCATTAGAGAATGGGCAGTACAGACTCACTGGATACTGGAATGGGCTGCCCGGGGAGGTGGTGGAGTCGCCGTCCCTGGAGCTGTTCAAGGCAGGGTTGGACGTGGCACTTGGTGCCATGGTCTGGCCTTGAGCTCTGTGGTAAAGGGTTGGACTTGATGATCTATGAGGTCTCTTCCAACCTTGGTGATACTGTGATACTGTGACTCAAGTGCTCTCCAACCATGTTTTCTCATTTCCTTGCAGGGTGCTGTTACCCCTCTAAGTGATTTTATTGCCACCTCCCTTTTCTGTGTTTTCCAAACTAGCATGTATAAGAATATCCCACGTAGCATCTAAGATGGTAACCGAGCAAAAGACTGTCTGTTTGGAGAGTCAGGGCAGAGATTAGGTATGTGCCTGTCTACAGATAGCAGGCACAGGCAATTAATCCCCAACGTGTCAGGCATTTTGCTGTCAGAAACCTGCCTCTCCAGGGGTAGGTAGCAGCTCAGTAGCAGCTTTCCTTTTGGACTTTGGCACACCAGAGGGGAAATCAGGCAGAAGTTGGTTGTATTTTTTGGATCCCTCCATTGGTATTGTATGTTGAAATTAAATGACACCATTTGCCAGTAATAAATCACTCTGCTGTCTGTTGTGTGATTACATAATTAAATATCCCTTGTCATGGATACACAATGCAGGGATTGACTTGGACTTGGTGGGAATTAGGGGTTTGGTTTTTTGAACTTTACATTTCCTGACTCCTGTGCAAATCAAATCCAGTTGTTTCACACTGCATCGACACATGATTCATGCACGACAGAGTACAGAGCGAGAAGCACAAAGTGTGCTTTCACCGTGTCTTCTGTCTTATCATTTGGTTGCTCACTGAAAATGTGTGTAGCATAGGAATGGAGGGTTTGTCTGGGTCTAATCCTTAAAGAGGTCGTGCATTACAGAAGGATAATGATGCTTATCTCCTCCGCAAGGTGCTTTAGGATGAACGGCAGGAAATTGCTGTGTGCAGATGGGGTGTACACTTCCTTGTGTTTTCTGCTCTCCCTGGAACCTTGGCCATACTCAACACAATGTCGTCACCAGAAGATGGCAGTTCTGGTAGAGCGTCCTTGAGCCGTCCTGCCTGTGACCTGCATTTGATTACTTAAAACTGGCAGTTGTCCGGAGAGGTGTCACTGGGACTGATGTCACCAGGCAGCGTGGCTGCCTGAAGCTCCTCTGTGCCCCGGGTTCAGAGGCACTGGAGCAGCTCTTGCAGCTGACCCGTCCTTGAGCAGCATGGTGTCTATTAGTTTTATTGCCACTTTCATTGTTTGCAGTTGATTCTCACTGTTTTCTGCTGAAGTTTAATTCAGTTTGCATTTGGAAGGACAAGGGAGCAAATTTGTTGCTTTTACTAGAGCTAAGCTGCACTGAAGGCTGGATGATGATCCATTGTTTGTGTTGTTACAGAATCCAACTAAGTAGGGAAGAAAGCACAAAGGAAGGGAAAAGTATAATTCAGATTTGCCAAGCAGCCTGAGAATAATTAAAAGATTAGCAGTTTGGCACTCTTTATTGGCAAGCTGTGAATTAAATGCATCCCCCTTTTCTCTTTACATTAGTGTAACCTGTCACTTCAATTCTGGATCTCATGTCCTTCCCACACCTCTAACTCCTCCTTCAGTCAATATGCAGGACTGTATTTTACTGCACAAGAAAAGCATTTAATGTGACATCAGAGACTTTCCAATTACCAGTCTCTGAAATGTGCTCATAAGTATCTGCAGTTCACTTATTGGGTGGAGATGAATTGCCTGCAATTTGCTTTTATGAATCTGAGTGGAACATTTGCAAAGTGGTTTCTGTTATTTACACTGTGAAATGCTTGTAAGCAGCCAGCTATAAAAAAAAATAGAGTAGGGTTTATGCTTAAGTTCTCTCACTGCAGTCATAATTGGAGGAAAGAACAACATTCAGTGGAATGCTCTGAAATATTTTGTGTCAGGTTCTGTTTGTGCCACTGGTTGAAGTCCACGCATTCATCTCGGGTACAATACTTAGAGGAGCACGAGTGAGAAAGAAAACTTGACCATGGCTGATGAGAAAACAGTATTAGTGCCACTGAAGTCAGTGTCGTGCTTGCCATGAAATTTGACTAACCAAGGTTTTTACTCTGAGGATGCTACCTAATGGCTGATGTGGGGGGATGCTTGATGTCTGTTTTTTCTTATTCCCACCCCTCTTTGGTCTCCTGCAGGGAACTCATTACACCCTTGCATAACAGGGACAAGATTCACAGTCACTAGTGCAAGAAAATGTCTTTGAATCATAGAACCACAGAATGTCAGGGGCTGGAAGGGACCTCGAAAGATCATCTGGTACAGGCCCCTGCCAGAGCAGGATCACCTAGAGCAGAACATATTCCATCTGCCTACCAGGGTCCGATATAATCTCCTGATAAGAACATACAAGACATTAGACTGATATTAGAGCTGATCTTGCCTCTTCTCTAATCTAGTGGGATTTGGGCATGTAGACCAGAGGAGGAAGAGATTTTTTTCTGAGTGCAGCAATGCATACCTCTTCAGGCCTATTCAAAACCAGCACTCTCTGCCTGGCCCAGCCTAAAATTCAGCTGGCTGATATAACAGCCTATTGTTTGGTGCAAGTGCACACCACTGGGGCAATAACAGCTGTAAAACTGGAGGAGACTTTTGTCATTTCTCCACTGAGGAATTCATGGGAGAAAATGGTAGTTTATTGTCATATACAGATGATGGCATATAGTAAAATATGCTTTAAATATTTAGATACACATGAAAAACCCTAAATTATTTGAGGTTTTCAGTTGTGGAAAAAGCAGCATCCAAATGTACAGTTTTAGTTTGATTTTTTTTTTTTCCCTTTTACTGCTAAGAAACTGACAAAAATAGTATCTATTTTTCACTAGCAATTTTAGAATCATACAATCAGTCAGGGTTGGAAGGGACCACAAGGATCATCTAGTTCCAAGCCCCCTGCCATGCCCAGGGACACTCTACCCTAGAGCAGGCTGCACACAGCCTCATCCAGCCTGCCCTTAAACACCTCCAGCCATGGGGCCTCAACCACCTCCCTGGGCAACCCATTCCAGCCTCTCACCACTCTCATGCTCAATAACTTCCTCCTCACATCCAGTCTGAATCTCCCCACCTCCAGCTTTGCTCCATTCCCCCCAGTCCTGGCACTTCCTGAGAGTCTGAAAAGTCCCTCCCCAGCATTTTTGTAGGCCCCCTTCAGATCCTGGAATGCCACAAAAAGGTCACCTGGGAGCCTCCTCTGCTCCAGCCTGCGCAGCCCCAACTCTTTCAGTCTGTCCTCACAGCAGAGCTGCTGCAGTCCTCTGAGCATCCTCGTGGCCCTGCTCTGGACACACTCCAGCATCTCCACATCCCTCTTGTCATAGTGGCTCCAGAACTGGATGTAGTACTCCAGGTGGGGTCTCACCAGAGCAGAGTAGAAGGGGAGAATCACCTCCCTGCACCTGCTGGCCACACTTCTCCTGCTGCAGCCCAGGCTCTGGTTTGCTTTCTGGGCTGCAAGTGCACACTGCTGGCTCATGATGAGCTTCTCATGCAGCAGCACCCCCAAGTCCCTCTCCCCAGGGCTGCTCTCCAGCCACTCACTGCCCAGCCTGTATTTGTGCTTGGGATTGCCTTGACCTAGATGCAGGACCTTGCACTTGGTCTTGTTGAACCTCATGAGCTTGGCTTGTGCCCACCTCTCCAGCCTGTCCAAGCCCCTCTGAATGGCATCCCTTTGTCCAGGTCTCTCTGGATGGCATCTCCATTTCGGAGAAAGGAAGGTGGGGCAAAACCCAAGGCAACCTTTAAATACATGTTATGATAGAGAAGTTAGAGATCAGCAAGATCCTGAACTGCAGAAGTGTTAGGGAAGTTGATACTACTTTTCTTTCATGATTTCAAATGTTTGTAGCTCATTTTTGGCAGACTTTTGCCCAGAGATGTTCAAAGAATAAATTAGGCTCTGTGTCGATGAAAGGAAACATCAAGCAATGCAGTTCATCATGATGTCAGTCTCCGTGTGGAGGAAGCACTGTGAGAATTATCTGCTTTCAGAAGGAGCCCTGAACTCCAGCTATAATGATGGCTTCTTTGAGACTTTCAGTGAGGTGGCTTCATAGTAAATGTGTCAGTTAGAGGCACTGCTGTGAGCAACAGTACAAGGAACACAACACTCCTACCCACAGAGCACTAATTGTCACCTTTTCTGTTTCCTCCTAGCATCAAAGATGAGAGTTTATGTGCTTCTGGTGTCCTGGAGGATCAAAAGGGACTTTTTATTCCCTCGATCAGAGGCAAAGCAGGCTGTTCTCTGTGACAGATTGCTGCTGTTTCTGTGCCACTGTCAGCCAGCAATGCACATGGCATGACTGAGTGGGATTCGAGTTGGTCACTATGTTTCTTTGATGCAATAGTATAAACAAGAAGTAAGGGCCCAAAGGCAGGTAGGCTGAGCACCTGCATTTCCTCTTGCTATGAGGGGTGGTGCAGGTTTGTTTTGAACTGTGCTATAAAAGAGAGAGATGGAGAATTTGCCCTAAAAACCACTGCCAGGTCAGCTAGCAGAGATTTCAGGTTTTGGTGAGAGCAGGTCTGAGTCCTCTGTTTCAGCCCCAATTTGTGAGCTGCCAGGGTCCCACAGGCTTTGGGGAAGTCAGTCACACAGCTGCTGAAAAAGCGGGTGGCCACAGGATTGAGTCCTGCCTTATCATTTCATTCTAGAGAGGATTTGCTAATGTGGGCAGTCCAGTAAGATCAGGTTTGATGCCATCTCATTTTGCTTGAGACTAAGCTAAAGCAGCTGTTTGCAATTAGCACACATAAAAAGAACAAAAACAAAAGAGGCAGCCTGCCCTTCCAGCTCTACACATGCTGGAAGCAGAGAGTTCACCAGGTTCTGGTGACTTTCCCTCCCTGTGCTCTAACTAAAACATCCAGAGCAATTGATCTTGCTGCAGACCAAGTGAAAAAAAAAATGTTTGTCATTCCCCAAATGGTTCTGATGGGCAGCAGTGACTGCCTAGTGGAAGATGAACATTGCTTTGGGCGTGTGTGCAGACAGGGCTCTCACTGCTGCGGAGCTGATCTAAGCACGAATTTAAGGGGAGGTGAGGGCCAGGCGATGGCTGTTGGTGCACTGGGACAGGATGAGGTAGAGAGCTGGTCTCGCACCAGGACTGGGATCCAGGGCAGCTGACCCACCCTCCCATTGGGAACAGTCAGCAAGGAGCTTCTAAAATACACAGACCAAATGGCAATGACCCCTGTTGACTGAAACCAGCTGCATGTCAGACCTCTCACTGTCTGTCTTGATTTGCTATCTCAAATAAATGGATGTGGTAGAAGGGGCTACAGAAAGAAAACAAAGTAATTTATACTCCTTGAAGTCACATAACACTAATAAGCCAGAGTTTTTACAGCTGAAAATCAAAAATGGCTTTGTGTAGATGAAGGGTTTCCCTCTTTTTTGTTTTTGGCTTTGAAAATCTGTAGTTCAGAATAAGAGGTGCTGCAGGGCAGTTTCACAGGATTGACAAATGCAGCATTGGAAGGCTTTGTTAGATATTTATCACATAAAAGCTGCTGGCTACTGAGGGCTTGGCTATTTTGTGTTGTGATTCAGCATACAAAGTTAGGACAGCTTCTGTTGGTGCTTTGGCTTAGATCTGCGTGGTGGCTCAGCCCCATGAAAAAAAGCTCTTAGCAAGTTTTGAAGGAGAATAATAGGCAGCAGGGCTTGACCTATTTATGTGTTGTTACCCATAGTTTCTCCTAATGCACTCCTGGCTGACACCAGTTATTCTGAAGAGCTTCTTACACTAACTAGGCTAGCACTTAAATTCAGAAATGGTAAGGGCTACTCAACTGCTCCATTTTATACCTGGGATGGGCCACTGCTGTTGATACTCTGTTTTGACTTTAGGGATCATGAAGGAGATATTTAACCTGACTGCCATAGTTCCCTCAATCACTCTTTGAGAATATTCAGGTTGTGATAGATGGTGCAGTGTGGTCATGGTTTGGCAGGCTTTCACAGAATCACACAGCCAGGCTGGAAGAGACCTCTAGGATCATCGAGTCCAACCTATCACCTAATCCATGGCACTAAAACATAGGATCATAGAATCAACCAGGTTGGAAGAGACCTCCAAGATCATCCAGTCCAACCTAGCACCCATCCCTAGCCAGTCAACCAGACCATGGCACTAAGTGCCTCATCCAGGCTTTTTTTCAACACCTCTAGGGACAGTGACTCCACTACCTCCCTGGGCAGCCCATTCCAATGCCAATCACTCTCTCTGACAACAACTTCCTCCTAACATCCAGCCTAGACCTCCCCCAGCACAACTTGAGACTGTGTCCCCTTGTTCTCTTGCTGGTTGCCTGGGAGACCAACCCCACCTGGCTACAGCCTCCATTCAGGTAGTTGTAGACAGCAATGAGGTCTGCCTTGAGCCTTCTCCAGGCTGCACACCCCCAGCTCCCTCAGTCTCTCCTCACAGGGCTGTGCTCCAGGCCCCTCACCAGCTTTGTTGCCCTTCTCTGGACATGTTCCAGTATCTCAACATCTCTCTTGAATTGAGGGGCTCAGAACTGGACACAGCACTCAAGGTGTGGCCTGGCCAGGGTTGAGTATAGGGGCAGAATAACCTCCCTTGTCCTACTGGCCACACTGCTCCTGATCCAGTACCCCTGATCCAGTTCCTGACACAATCAGTACCCCATGCAGAGCAGTGGCTTTGCTGAAGCCTCATCCCAGCAGGGGTGATGCATGCTCATCCACACATTTTCCACTAGCACATGTTTGAGGACAGCCATTAAACAGCACGTCTCTACACTCGGTCTCTTGAAGTATGCAATATGCAATTTCTTATCCTAATTTCACCAGACTACTGGTCGTATAAGAAAACATAAATGTTTCCCTGAAAGGCTTGTGCCAGCTACCAGGAATGCCCAGACACTGGAGAGTTAGCAGCGCTTTCACAACACAGTCAGTGCTAGAATACTTTGTACAAGCTTCCCCCCAGTGTTTTATTTCTGTGAATTTTACATGGCAGTGTTTTAACAATTCCACACCACAGCTGTTTCTTAAGGAGACTTCTTAAAAGTCATCAGTCTCGGCCTCCTTCACATCAGCTGAGGCATTGATGTGTTTTGCAAATGCAGCTTTTCTTATTGTCTTTAATATTTCTGTAATCCAATTGATAATGCCCTGAGCCACCAAATTGGGATTAATGGATCTATTAGAGTATCTCAGTGAATGACCTTCATGAAGTTTGCAAAAACATATGGGATGCAAAAGGTTGAAGGTGATACTTTAAATTGAACCTCTTACTTTTTGCCTTCTGTAACATTTTTTTCCCTCTCTTTTTTTTTCTCCCTCAGAATTTGTTTCTTCCTCACTCCTACATGGAAAAATGCAGTAGGGTAGAAGCTTTGAACATAGGATCATTTATCTGTGGTCTTGCAGCAGAGCTGCACAGACAGATGTTATTTCAAGATAAAGTAGACTGAAACTCCCATCTATAGGTTCTGAGTGTCCAGACAGTCACTCTCTTTGCTTTAAAGACAAAACCAAAGTGTCATTCAGTCTGGTCACTGCTTTTTCAGTGGCAGATTTTAGCCTTGTTTGCTTGTGACTGTCACCTGTGACCCAGGGAAAGGTGGACCTCTGTTCCTTCTGTCACTGCTGTTCCTTGACACCTGTAGGTGGTGTCTCTTACCAGAGAGCTGTCTGGCATCCATCATGTCTGCTGCCTGGGTGGTGTATTATGAGCTAGTTGATGTGTTATTCACAGCATGCTAGTCTGGCATCAAGTGACATCGTGGCAGTTTAGCCTTGAGAAGAGGAGGCTCAGGGCAAACCTCACTGCTGGCTACAACTACCTGAATGGAGGCAGTAGCCAGGTGGGGGTTGGTCTCTTCTGCCAGGCAACCAGCAACAGAACAAGGGGACACAGTCTCAAGTCATGCAATCAGGGGAGGTGTAGGCTGGATGTTAGGAGGAAGTTGTTGCCAGAGAGAATGACTGGCATTGGTATGGGCTGCCCAGGGAGGTGGCGGAGTCACCATCTCTGGTGGTGTTCAAGAAAAGCCTGGCTGAGGCACTTAGTGCCATGGTCTAGTTGATTGTCTAGGGCTGTGTGCTAGGTTGGACTGGATGATGTTGGAGGTCTCTTCCAGCCTGGTTGATTCTATGATTCTGTGTTCTTCCTTCCATTTCTATCTTACCAATTTTTGCTAGCTATTTGCATTTAGTGATAGTAAATGAAGCTCACACTGACTTCTTCCAAAATGTAAAGAGAGAAGAGGTCTCAGGTGGATGCCTCTAAAGAGTCTTCTGTGATGAGCAAGATGCAGGACTATGGATGCAAATAAGGGCTTAAAGGTGCCCTTCTAGCTGACATCTAGGCCCTGCTCTTTGTGATTTCAGCAGTCCACAGGTAGAATGACACTCACTCTGGAATATATTTGAGCCTGAAGAACAACCTTGATGCAATGTATTTATCAATTAGTCTTTTCTATGATATCTGTATTAAAAACAAGAGGACTTTGCTTCACTGTTATTTTAATCAGTTTTTCCTTTTTCAAAGTTGCAACAATACAAGTTCAGTGAAGCCAATGCTACTGAGCTGGCCAAGGAGAAAAGAATGAGAGCCAGTTATTTTTCCTCAGCAGCACAGTAGGAAATGTGTAACTGTTAAATTTCAGTTTGAATGTTTATATCTTTATGTATTTATAGTGGAAAACTAGATTAAATCCCAGGAATACATTCCCTCTCAAGCTGAAATAAGATGCCTTCTATCAAAGGAACAGGAAGAAAAAAGCAAAATTCAACTCAAAACGCAGGACAAAGCACTAGTTCTGCAACAGCAGAAATCTGATTCTGGTTGCTCAGTTTGTCTTGTGTGAGTGTTGAATTTTCTGCCTTGTTCTGTTGCAGAGACTGAAGGCAGCACTGACTCACCATCCTGCCGCCATGTCCAACGGGAATATGAACACCATGGGACACATGATGGAAATGATGAGCTCGCGACAGGACCAGATGCCACACCACCATATGCACTCACATCCTCATCAGCACCAGACACTGCCACCTCATCACTCATACCCACATCAGCACCAGCACCCGGCACACCATCCTCATCCTCAGCCTCATCACCAGCAGAATCATCCCCACCACCACTCTCATTCGCACCTGCACACACACCCGGCACATCACCAGACCTCGCCGCACCCCCCGCTGCACTCAGGCGGACAAGCACAGGTAGACCTTCACACAATGCTGCATAGCTGAATTCTGCTGTTACGTGGAGTTAAAGCCCTTTGTCGTTTCTTCTCCATGCATGTCTTGTTAGATACGAGCCCCTCAGGCTACTCGTAATTGTCTGCTGCTGGTGGCGGGGAAGTGCAAGCTTTTTTCTGAACATGGAGTGATGCAAGAACTCGCTTTGCTGCTTAGTGTGCTAGACATTGGTAATATTGGACTTTATGAGGAGCTCCAAGGTTTTTAAGTTCTCTGAGCTCTGTAGCTTGGCACACATGCTTTTGTGGATGATGTTTATTATGGGGATTGGCACATTATATATTTTGCTTCATGTCCTCAAACCTGAACTTCTCAGGCCGACATTTAAAGAGCTGTTATGTGTTCTACTGGTGGAAATGCACAGCAGTTTTAGTGAAGTAAAAGGGCACTGGTGTGTGTGTGTCTGTGTGTCCAAGACATAACAGGGGTAGTCCTAAGGAAAGACAGATGGTTTACAAGAGAAGAAGAAAGGATCCAGCCCTCACCTGCAAAAGCATGAAAGGAAGTCAAGATTAGCTGAGAGTTCAGGAAATAGTTGGTAGATGCTGTGCAGGAGAAAAAGTTTAAGCCATTCCAAGTATAGAGATTTAAACCAGGAAAGCAATTTGGAATTGGATTCAGATGATGAGAACTCAGTGCAGGTCTCCACTGAATGAGATGGAGGTCTCAAGTTCTGGACCAGATGTATTGGCCTCAGCAGTTTGGATAATTCTATCTGAATTGAATGTTTCTTGTACTAATGAACTAGTGGGCATGGACTTCAGCAGAATCATTTTCAAAAGGAATTCTCTTCATGTCTTAAGGTAACAGTCTTCTGTATCAGGACCACAACAGAAAACAAAACTCTGGGGACAGTGACTGCAATATGTCAGGTCTGGGGAGCAAATTTAGGAAGGATAAGCAGGCAGTGTCTAGAATAAGAACAAAGAGAAGTACCAGCCATAAGAAGTTCAATCTGTAAAGTATTGTGTTGCCTGCAAATACCTTTCAGACAAGCTCTTAAAAAACATTAAAGAAAATGAGAGAATTTGGCTGACATCCCAGTGTCCCACAACATTAACTATTTACTAACATCTAGCTTTATTATTGCAGAGGCTGCAAGCACATGGGATTTCCCTAAAGCATTTGCTAATGTAAAATGAATTGTCAGCTTTAGAGAAACAGTCTAAATAAGAAAGCAGCAGACTCCCCAGTGAGAAGATGTCCAGAGCTTCCCTAAGTTTAGTTCAGTTTTAACCTCATGAATTCAATTATTTTCCCATGTGTTAATGAGTTATTTTTCATTGGAGTTGTTTAAAAACGCCCATAAAGAGACGTTATTTCATAACAGAGGAGCCAAAAGAAACCTCATGTCTGTTTTGGAGATCCATGAGATAGTAAGGATAAAGTTATGCTTATCAGACTGAGGACTCTATCCATAGCTGAGGTGAAGGAAGTCACTTAACCTTTCTGGGGCTTTTAAAACAAAGGTAATAGTACTGACACCTCAGTGAGGGGCTGGGAAGGAGTCAGATAGCACGGTATGGGGCACTACTGCAGAACATCCCTGTTGCCTTTTCTAACAGGTGAGGAGAAAGCAACCACCAGAGAAAACAAACCTCCCAGGTTTAAGTATGAGATCAATAAGCCAGTGGCTCTCCTCCAGACTCACTTGGGCAGGTCATGTCTTTCTTACACTCCTTGCAGTTAGGACAGCCTAGACTTCTGGTGCTTTGCATTCCCTGTTAGCTAGGCATGCCAAAAGACCTGTGAGAGGGCAAGAGGAGATACAGATTAGGTGGGCTGAGTGGCAGCCACAAAGTTGTTGGATTCACCCTGTGTCCCAGCACCACACAGTCTCAGGAGCTGAGCTTGTGCTGTTAGATGAGCTTTGCTATGCACAGCATGTCACCAGAGGCAACAGGCCCCATCAGGGATCAGGGAAGTCTTCACCAGGACCATACCATAGGTGTAAGCATCATAAAGAGGATGGGAATAGAGAGTGATGGAGTAGGAATTCTGGGGTCAGTGACTTTCTGGGCTGCAGAGCACTTGCTGTATGTCTATCCACATGGTTGCAAGGCAATGGTGATTTCTGAACAGATGCTCTAGTGGGGAGAAAAGAAGGATTTGCTGAGTAATAGCCATGTGGTTATTAGTTTTTAAGCTCATCCATCGTGCCCATGATAATGGTCTCTTTTAGGAGTCAGATTGTTCCAGCAGACATTAATTTTATGGTGCATTTTACTGATTATTAACCTCCTTATGCTTCTGAGCCAGAGTCTTCCATTGCAAAGCACCTGACAAATGACAGCGTGGTCCACACTGCTGTAAAGTGTGTGATCCCATGCTGAGGTGGTTGTTATTCTACACCACACCCTTCGGTAATGGCACAATTCATTTCATGCTTTTCACCTGCCATTCTGACATGCAGAAACCCAATGAGATACACCTTCATAGAACAAGTGAATGGGCATTAGTTTTGTGATAAGTTGCAAGGAGCACAGAGAAATATTAGACCAAGCTTGAAAGTAGAAGTCACCTTCTGGTAGGTATCTTCCTGAGAAAGAGAGGTATTTTATCAAGTTGTAGCTATGTTGCCTCAACTACTATAAAAATGATAGTATTATTTTTGTGTGGGTGCTAGGAAGGTTTCTTCCTTTCAGACTTGACAGAGTGCTAGTTTAGGCAGAGTAGAGGTTTGTATGTTTTTAAATTCTTAGTGTCCTTTGTTTTCATTATTAGCATCCTCTAAAAATATACTAACCTTAATTTTAACATATGTTTATTTTCATTCTTATGTCCCTAGGCAGGGCAACAAAATCCTGCTAGAGAATGTTGCCGGGACAGTTACTAAGACATAGCCTAACAGGTTTCAGGGCTCAGAGCTATCTAGTAAGCCTCAGTTAATTATCCTCTGACATTATTAGTGTTGTAATGGCAACCTTTGTAATTAATATCTGCCAGAGATGGAGAGAAGATTTTGCTGTTCCAAAAATGGGCTCTGGCTGCACAAAGACTCAGGAGAAAATGACCATAAGAGAGGAGAGAAAAAGGAATTGTATCAGTTATCTTTTTCCACCTGTGTAGCAGATCCCACTGAGAAAGCTAAGAAACAAGAGGTTTTAAAACTGAGTGAAAAAGGAGAGAAATGGGCTAAGGAAAGCTTTTGGTGTCCAGAAACATAAATAGCAGCTCTGGAAAGGTGTTACGTGTGAGAAGATAGAAGGCCTTTAATGACATTAAAAGGGATATCTGAGGCCTCTGCACTCAGATATATTGATGAAGAAGTAGCGTGCCCAGCCATGGTGGATGGGGAGCAGAATGCATTCCTCAGCAGTGATCTCCTGGCAGCAGCAGGAGGATGCTGTCAGGGACAAGGACCACAGCTGGTGGCCCTGTGTGGTGGCCAGTGGTTCTGTATGGTGCTAGCCAATGATGCTATGTGATGCTGGCCAGTAGTTCCATGTGGTGCTGGCCAGTGGTCCTACGTAGTGCTGGCCAGTAGTTCTGTGTGGTGCTGGCCAGTGGTGCTATGTAGTGCTGGCCAGTGGTGCTATGTAGTGCTGGCCAGTAGTTCTGTGTGGTGCTGGCCAGTGGTGCTATGTAGTGCTGGCCAGTAGTTCTATGTGGTGCTGGCCAGTGGTGCTATGTAGTGCTGGCCAGTAGTTCTGTGTGGTGTTGGCCAGTGGTGCTATGTAGTGCTGGCCAGTAGTTCTGTGTGGTGCTGGCCAGTGGTGCTATGTAGTGCTGGCCAGTGGTGCTATGTAGTGCTGGCCAGTAGTTCTGTGTGGTGCTGGCCAGTGGTGCTATGTAGTGCTGGCCAGTAGTTCTATGTGGTGCTGGCCAGTGGTGCTATGTAGTGCTGGCCAGTAGTTCTGTGTGGTGTTGGCCAGTGGTGCTATGTAGTGCTGGCCAGTAGTTCTGTGTGGTGCTGGCCAGTGGTGCTATGTAGTGCTGGCCAGTGGTGCTATGTAGTGCTGGCCAGTAGTTCTGTGTGGTGCTGGCCAGTGGTGCTATGTAGTGCTGGCCAGTAGTTCTATGTGGTGCTGGCCAGTGGTGCTATGTAGTGCTGGCCAGTAGTTCTGTGTGGTGTTGGCCAGTGGTGCTATGTAGTGCTGGCCAGTAGTTCTGTGTGGTGCTGGCCAGTGGTCGTATGTAGTGCTGGCCAGTAGTTCTGTGTGGTGCTGGCAGCCGCAGGTCTGGGACTCCAACACCTGGAATGGACAGAGGGTTGGAGATTTTGCCAGCAAACATGGAGTTCACACAAAGTGGAATCACAAGGATCAGTCAGAAGGTGGGGGGTAGCTTATTTTGCACAAGGTTATTGTTTTATAAGCATCTTGCTGCTCCTGTGAGAGACATTCCCTGACTGCACAACCTGAAGCTGGGAGTAAATTCAGCTTTATGCAAAATCTTTATCAGATGCACAGAATAATTGCACACAAAATTGCCACTTTAATTGACCCAAGTCAGCTAGGGGAGGGAACAAACTCTTCTTCACAGTTTGTGGTGAGATTCTAGACAGAAAAGCGACCTTGCAAGACGATAGTATCGTTTTAATTGAGACAGACAGAGGTGTTAGGCAAACACATGTTAATTGCCACAATTGAAATTCAGGGCTCAGTCTGACAAAACGCTGAGTACGTCCACTCCCTGGAGTCAAAAGGAAGCACCTCGGAGGTTTGGGTCTTTGCCAGAACAAGAGGGTTAATTATGAGTCAACAATTCAGGTTTCCAGACTGTTCCAGCCTGTGCCACGGCTGCGGCAGCAATGTGAGCAGCAGCAGCAGCTCCAGCTGGGCAAAGGGACCCATGGGGTGGGGTATTAAGTCCCAAACACAGTCTAGAGCCCTGCGGCCTGGATACCACAGTGAGGTGGTAAAGCAGTCCAAAAGTTGGTTATTCCCAGACAGTTGGATTTTCCCATCCTGAAGGAGATATGGGCACGTATTTCATCTGCCCAGGAGCTGGAGCACAGACTATGTGGGGCTCCCCACTACCATGTTCCTTTTCTGTAACAGCATGGGCCAGTGACTGTTAGAAGCAGGATCATTACTAGAAAATACACAAATACCTCTTTTTCTGTAGTTTCATGGCATGGGGGCTGAACACTTTGTGCCTGTAATGTTAAAGAAAGAACTGCAGCATCCACAGGGGGAGAATGAAAACATCTGGTAAGAGGAATATCCCTTATCCATGCATTGCAGGGATACCAGAATGCAAGGCTGAGTTCAGGTACCTAAATCCTTTCTTCTGCCCTTAGCTAAGGGGCACAACGGTCTTCCCAGCTCCACTCAAGTGCAAAGAGCACTCCCATTCCTGTCTCCAGAGGTGGTAAAGGCCAAGACAGAGATGAGGGAGCCTGTGATATAGGAATGTCCTCAAATTTTGGAGGCAATTTGGAAAAAAAAAAAAAAGAGAGTGTCAGAGACAGAAATAAGTCCACTACTGTCCTCTGCTCTGATTAACCTAGTTTCTGAGAGAAACCTGACATTTCAGCTTTGAAATAGATGGTGGCAGATAAAGCACCTAAGTGAATATTTTTAATAGCCACCTGCAAGGGGAAAAATATTTTCCCTACTAATATCCAGAGGCTTGTTTCACAAGTCTCCCCTTTGACCACAGTAAGGAATTGCCAGCAGCTAAGTTCAGTGGCAGCTAGTGTGGCCTTTCAGCTAGAGCCTGTTGCAGACGTCTCCCCGCAGCACGATGAGCATGTGAGCTTTCAGCATCCCCCCCTGTAAGGCTCCCTCCTCATCACCCCTGCCAAACCTCTCCTTCCCCACCAGGTTTCGCCGGCAGCAGCGCAGCAGATGCAGCCCACGCAGACGATACAGCCGCCACAGCCAACTGGAGGTCGCCGGCGGAGAGTGGTGGATGAAGACCCGGATGAGAGGAGGCGGAAGTTTCTGGAAAGGAACCGAGCGGCTGCCACGCGCTGCAGACAGAAGAGGAAGGTCTGGGTGATGTCACTGGAAAAGAAAGCAGAAGAGCTCACCCAGACAAACATGCAGCTTCAGGTGCGAGCCACTGTCTGCGCCCCCGAGGACACAGAGAGGCTTTGTGCTCGGAGGGGCTGGCGGTGCCTGCAGGCCTTTGCCTCCTTCGGGGCTGCCCCCGCACAGCCAACTCCAAGCAGGCGCACAGGCATAATCAAAGTTGATTAATCAAGATGTGTGTGCTTCAATTAAAGGAATAATTACATTTTAGTGGGAGAAGCCAGGAAGAAGCTGTCTTGGGGTTTAGAAACCTATGCTAGATGGAGTTGTATTTATTTTCTTTTCTTGTCACTGCTTTTGGTGGGGATTTGTTTTTTGGACGTGCCATTAACTTGGCTGTAAAAGACCTACTTCTTCAGAGCAGGGCACGTAACCAAATCCTTACTGAAAGCCAGTGAGATAGGAGCATAAATAGATTGGTCTACCAGCAAGGAAAGTCAAGCAGAGGGATGAAAAGATCCCAAATAAGATAATAAAAGCTTTTCTTACACAGTATGGTGGGCACAGTACTTTCTCCCCAGGCAGAGGTGTTCCTGTGTGCTGCCATGAGCAGAAAGACCATGTGCATAATGACACTGGCCTAAAACACAGGCCCTCAAAACACAGAGGTGGGAGCAGCAACCAGGCACTGGATGTAGCAGAACTATAAGTGACATAGTGTAAGTAACTGCAGCCCTGCCACGGTGTCCCAGCGCACAGCAGGGTCTGGCCCACCCTGTCCTGATGCAGAGAGCCAGAGCATTTCCTGAGTACATTAAAGTACTGCCTCAAATATCTCTGGTGCTGTGAAGTTAGTTCTTCTGTCAGTTTATGTCACCAAATCTGGAAGCCAAATTGCCTTCAAAAGAAGTTAGAATGTCATGGAAAAATATTAACATAAACCCATCAAACGAGCACTCAGTGCCATTTTTGCTAAGTTCTTCCAAAGTTGTGGAGTGGTTTCTGTGTTCCTGGGTTTAAACTTTGTAGAAGACCCTGGTTTAAGCACTGTGAGCAAACCAAACTCTCTCTTTCTTTTCCAGAATGAAGTTTCCATGCTGAAAAATGAGGTAGCACAGCTGAAACAGTTATTGTTAACACATAAAGACTGTCCGATAACAGCTATGCAGAAAGAATCGCAAGGATATCTAAGTAAGTAGCTGGTATGTTTGCAGTGTCTCCACACTCCTCACAGGAAAGCAAAGTTTCCAATTCCTCCCTCCAGAACCCCTTGTCGGTCACATTACCACTTGAACCTGTCTTCTTAAACATCATCTGAGCCATCCAGTCTCCTGCCCTTATTTTCTGAGCCCTGCTCAAAGGCAAGCAAAAGCCCTGGTTTGCGTGCCACACAGCAGCGCTAGACTTCCCCACCCCTCCCTTCTGCAAGGAGATGCACACGGATGGACACTCGCTCCCCTGTGGAGGATCCCGCTTGAACTCAGAGCTCCAAACCTGCAAGAGTCCTCCTGGGCGCAGCGCTGCCAGCACCTTAAAATAACTCTTGAAAGGGAAGTTAAAAAGAAAACATTACAGTCCCCTCCAGCGAAAATGGTACTGTGCTCTGACAGTGGCGCAGACCAGGCGTGGCACAGGTTTCCAAGGTTTGTTAACTCTTTCTTAACTCTTTTCTTTTTTCTTTTTTTTCCCCTTTTTCTAAAATTCTCTTGTAATAGAGACTCTGAATAGATTCCACCTCGTGGATGCATTTTACAAGTGTGGTAATTTAGGGTCAGATTGGCTGCAGAACAGCTAGAAGAGCCTCGGGGTTAACATTTGCTAGATTGCAGCATTCTCTTAAAATAGAGCCCATTTCTGTCTCCTCTGCATCACTATGCATCTGGCTCTTCAGCAGCACTCAATGAAAAAAACACATAATTGCATTACATGCCTATCAACTGTTGCTTGAATTAGATTTTCTGTGCTGCAGTGCACTGCACTCTATTTTTGATTCATGCTGGAGCAAATAAAGCATTTTAGCATCTCAACTGATTTTACAGACCTTAAGATGTCGGACATTGCTTTTATAATCTTTAAGGTCTTGGACTTTTTTCAAGGTTCCAACTCCTGAGGTCAGGTTGATATCTGAAAAGCTGGCTTAAAAAAATAAAATAAGGAAACCAGAAAAACGAACAGAAGAAAGAGAGCATTGGATAGCTGTGCATTTGGAAATCCTGGGACTTATGCAGGCCTCAGGTTGTTAACATTGTTGCTGTAGTAGTACATCCTTTTTCCAGGAGTGTCACTCGGCCTGGGCTTGTTACTCTGATGGAGAAATGAATGTGTTGTCTCTGTGCCCTCACTTCCTTCTCAGGTCCCGAGAGCAGCCCTCCTGCAAGCCCGGTCCCAGCTTGCTCCCAGCAGCAAGTCATCCAGCACAACACCATCACAACCTCCTCCTCCGTTAGCGACGTCGTGGGAAGCTCCACTCTCACCCAGCTCGCCAGCCACAGAACAGACATCAACCCCATCCTTTAAAAGTGGTTGATCAGAAACTGCTAGGGGAGTGTGGTAGCATATCAAAGCACCCTCTGTGCTAAGGACTTTTGCAACCGTAACTCAAGCCTGGAAGATTCCTCAGTTCTTGAAAGACTCTGGCTTTCATTTTTATAGTTATTAAAATGTCTTTTATACTTAGTTACATAAAGGGAGTTATGCAATTAATATGCTATCAGCTTGAGAAATGCTTTGGTGCTTTCTCCAGTTTTTTTGGTACCAGTTACTTGTTTATAAACCTAACTGTTTCTGTACATAGTCATGTTTCCTTCCCACCAATCTAGCCTGAAGCCTCAGAAATATGGAGTTGTGTTAAACTGCAGCTTGTTAACCAACGTGAGGCATGAAAAGTATTAAACAGAGTAATACATAGGTAGCTAGGAGTAATTAGGCTATAAATATAGAAAGAGGGCATCTGCTGACAGCATAATAAAAAATGAGTTAGCATTGTGCTATCAGCAGACTCCATCTTGCATGCAGAGCCTCTTTCAAAGCGGTTATATAGGATATGGCTATCAGGACAAAATCAAGCCCAAATAACGTGCTCTTTTGTCTAGCTCTCCCCCTTCTTCTCTCTCCCCTGCCCTGGCCTTTTTCTCCTCCAGTTATTCTTACACCTTCCTTTTCCCTTTCCAAACCCTTTTCATCCCCAAGCTTTTTTTTTTTCTTTCCTGCTCTTTTTTGCCCCCCTCCCCCCACCCCCCATTCTAAGGCTTTCTTGCTTCCCTCTCATTTTCTCAAAGAATGGTGATGAACAAGCAAAAACTTCAAGCCCACCTAAAAACTGTCAGCACGGCTGCTGCTTTCACTAACTCTTCACCCGCAGCTGGGCTGCAAGGAGCGTTTGGCTTTTAAAAACCAGAAATACTCCTGATTTAGTGTTTTTAATAAACAGCAAAAGGCAAAAGCAGTGCAGCCCCAGGTGAAGCAGGATCGAGAGGCAGCTGTGTTGATGCTAGCAGTCCTGTAAGCTTTGGTGGCACGGTACAGGCATAGCAAGCAACACCTGAGAATCACAGGAGTTCCTTTGCACTGCTAGTCATTAACATAGCAAAATCCATCTAGCATGTAATGATTCGGAAAAGTTCTGTTCCCTAACGCGGCTGCACTGCTCTAGCAATGAAAGCTAACAGTCTCAGGTTTCACGGGCTATAAATGAGAAATAAATCAGGATAACAGTTCTGACCAGTTGGAAAAATGCAATTATTAATTCCCGTGGAAAGATCTGGTCTCTGCAGCCATTCCTTTAAGGGTCCACGACCGATCCCAAGCTGGTAGAAAGCAGTGTAGCTTCACCGGCTTAATGGCACTTAATGCCCACTTAGCACAGATAAGGAATTGTCTCGTTAGGATGCGGCAGAGTTTTCAGAAGGGAGGCAGCCGGTAGAAAGCCCTGCAAGAATGGCAAATCCCACTGCACTAGCTACAGCATTCAGCCCTCTAAAGAGGGTCTGCAAAAGAGCCTTTCGCCACAATTAAGGGTTTTGTTTGAACTCTGGGCCTGCCCCATGGCTGATTTGCAACCCAAGGTGGTACCACTGATTGATAAGAAAATCAGATGGAGATGATGCCACTTCCTTACACTGTCTTGCTGTTTACTGGGACCCGATTTTTCACTCACATCTGTTTGTAGCAAAACCTCCTGCCGCTTACCTGGGGAGCAGGCTCTGAGCCGGTGATAAATGTTGAAGCGTTTTGAACTGTATCTTTAATAACAGAAGCTAATTGACGTTTTTCTCAGCAAACCCCCTGCCTTTGAACACGCTTTGTTCTGAAGCAAAATTCTCCTCCTCAAAGACTGTCTTTAGAGGAACGACGAGTTTTAAAAGGGTGGCTCCTCTGTGCGGCAAGGAGAGTGAACCAGCTGAAGCGTGAGGTGCTGCACAGAGCAGGGCTCGCCTGGAAGGGAAAGCAAAATTCTCAGAATCATTCATTGCCAAATTAGTTCTTATCTTGGTAATTTTTAATCAGCATTCTTTTCTTTAACAGCTTGCTTTCCACTTATGCAAATACATTCAAAAGAAGAAGATTTTTTCATGTACAGTGCAAATCTTGACTTGATTCTATAGTCTAAGAACCAAAAAAACCTTACGAGAACTACAAATGTAAAGGATTTTCTATTCTATTTTAGACAGACATATACTTTAAAAGTGTTTAAATACTGAAGCTATCATTTTTTTTTAACCTCCAGTTGTAATAGCTCAATGGTTTTACTTCATCACAGCTCCCAAGGGAACTTTTTTCAAAGCAAAATGTTCCATCTGAGTACCCACCATGAAAAAAAAACAACAACAACCCAAATAAGCACTTCCCCTGTCTCTGAATTTCATCATTCACCATGAAAAAGAAAATGCCATTGCAGGGCTAATTTCCCTCTCTATGGGTAGCACTTGAATACATTAAAAACTTAAAATCAAAGTTGTTGGTAATATTAGAATACCCAGTTGAGCTACACTGCACTAGAATTACGGTTTAGCTTCATTTCATTCAGTCTCCTCAATTAAAATATTTAGCTGTTAAACTGAAAGCGTCTACATGAAAAAGAAAAAAAAGAAGAAAAAGAAAAAAAAGAAAGAAAAAAAATATAAAAACCTTGCCTAAGTTTTGTTAAATTCAGCAACTTGACAGTTTGACTGATGTGTATTATATATAGCTCAATTATTCCTTTTTTTAATGCTAACTAGGCAAGCCAACCACACGTTGGCCTAAATGTGTAATTACAATGAAATGTCTCCTCTCTATACTATTGGCCTTTAGGTATAATCCTTGCTAGTGATGTGGAAATAAGTAAGGGATGAAAAGCTATTTGCTCTTGCTTCTTGTAACTCTGTCGCAGGTTCACAGGCCGAGACAACACGCAGCATATTTATAGCAGCTTTATCATCGGTAAAAGGACCAACTGTACCAGGCACCTTATATTATTCATCAGATTTGCTTCCACATTAAAAATACTCTTATTTTCCAAGGGAGCGATCCTGCAGCCTTTCCCTAAACTGCTGGTCCAGCCTGGCACTGAAGGCTGCCTGAGCAAGGGCTGCAGGAGAGATTCCTGCCCCTCTGTCTTTGGGATGTCCCTATGCCGTGTGGTTGGTGGCAGCAGCCTCTTCCCAAGCACGTCACTCTAAATGCACTTCCTGGGCTCTTTCTGTCAAAGAGAAATCCCACTTGTCCACAAGCTGCAACTGGAGCCTCCTCTGCTCTCCTACTGCCCCACCAACCCAGCCGGTGACTGGGCCTGCTGAGCTCTCTACCCTGCCCCATCACCAGTGGACGATTCAGCCTTCTTCTCTTGCCCAATCTCCTGGGCGCTGGTAGGGCAGCAGGCCTTGGCCGGTGCGACGCTCAGGAGGAGATATTTCTGCGGACAGCATCTCTTGCCACATGACCTTGGAAGCATGTTGGAAATCTCAGCCACGGACAACTGCAATACTTTGATCAAAAAGAAATGATGCTGTGATCCAGTTCCTTCACCCCTGGCCCCTCCTTCCCCAAGTCAATTTATGCAAGCCATATTCATAACGCTGCCTGTGGGAGACAAGTAGTCTGTGTGCTATCATGGTGTGTTTTATAAGGATGATGGGGATGATGATGATTTATGGAGGATTTCGTGCAGCTGGAGAGTTAATTCCTGCTTCGAAGCTCAATGTCTGCTGCCCACCTTCTGAATAGTGGAAAGTCAATGGTTCAGTGCCTCAGTGCGTGTGAATTAGTGTTAACTAACAAGCCAGCTATAACTGTCGTTAAATGCCCAACTTTTGAGGATTCATATTTTTTTAAGCAACAATATTTAGTGTTGAAAAGTAGCCTTTTAGTTTAGGCAAAAATGTGCTTTTTAGCAGCTAATACCTTTTTTAAAAACAAACAAACAAACAAAAAAAAAGCATATAGAATGAATTTATGAAAATTCACGAGGACCAAAGCAATTTTAAACAGGAATCTATTAATTTAGTATTCACATAGAATTTTATAAAGTATTTATTAATAAATGTTATTTTAACACATTCCATTTGAACAGTGTTCTTGTACAGAATCTGTTTGTTTGTTTTGGTTTTTTTTTTAAGTTACCATATTAGTTTTGCAATAAACTACTCTAGGTGTGTGTTGCATCTTAATCCTTCAGGGTCTCAAGCAGAAGTCACCCATCTAAGATGGAAGAACTTGCTGAGGTCAGTTGTACAGAAGTTCCTAGAATTAAGTGTTTTCCTTAAAGCAGCATCTGCTTCTTTTTTTTTTCTCCCCCAATTATTTTTTATTGTAACAGCAAAGCAGATTATGAACCTTCAGTTCTTTGTATCAGAAAATGTGCTTTCTTGTCTTTGAAAGCATGAGTCAACACATAACTGGAAAGCCTCTTTAACCCCCCCCCCTTTTTTTTAAAGGCTGATTTTGTACATCACCATGGAAGATCTAACCCAATTTTGTTTCTTTTCTAATATCACATAGTGAGTTGCACTATACTGCCTTACCATTGCCTCTTCTGTCCTCTTCCTAAGCAGTGTTCCTTAGATTTAGGCCATTGAAACTCCATTATACATCAGAGAAAATTACTGGAGAGGGAAGAAGAGAAAAAGATTGATCTGTAGACATAAAAACTAAACTGTGCCTATAAAAGAAAACCAGTTACAACTAATTAGTATCTTATTTCTACATTTCAATTATTTATATTATTTTTAAATTGCACTTTAGCTCTCTCTTTCTTGCTCTCCCTTGTTGAATCATTTATAAATACTCTTGTAAAACATTTGCACCAAGTACATTTATATGCTTTCACTGGTGGTATATCTACAACTTGTCTCTCACACCTGCCCGAACAAAGAGGCTGAAAACAGCCAGTCTGCAGTGTGACTTAGACTTTACACCCTCGTCATGACAGCATATAAATGTTGTGTTATGCAAAGTGTGTGAGGCAGCGTCTAAGCTACGTTTCTAATCTCTCATCCCAAGAACCAAAGTGTCCTGTATATCCTACGGTCAGGAGACTGGCTCTGTTGTGCATTGTTGTGCACTTTGACTGTTGTCCAACTCACGGTAGCTGCGAAGCTGCAGTGATAACAGTGGCCATATTATGTATTAGAGTTCTGAATCAATTAAATATCTTGTTGCCTTATAACTTGACTAGGGACAGCACCTTTGAAGAAAAAAAAAGGAAAAAGAGACTAAAAACTTCTAAGGACAAATATAAGCAATAAAATCTCAAGTGATTTGAACAGAAGGGAAAAAAAAGGTTCAATTTTTCATCATCTTACTGCAAAGACAAAAGAGACTGTTTACAGCTGTAACCTCTTTCTTTCTCAGTTTTATCAGTGGCTTTACACTTAAGAGCTATAATGCTTACCGTTATTGGTTTCTAGAGCTTTCAGAATGACTTTATAGCAAATATTAAGCTGCATGAGGCCAAAAATGTCAGTGTTTGCACACACTCACATAACGAGATTGATGTTTTAAGTCAAAATCTCATCCTTTCCCAGGCTCTCCTAGGACTGGAAACAATAATTGCAACTTGTTATATTTAGACCGATGCGTAATACCTGGGATCCAGGATCTCCATTTTGACATGTATGCAACTTAAACGTTAGTTGAGTTTCACCTGGTTCCCCAAGTTCATGGTAAGAGCATGCAGTCTGATGCCATGAGACTCTTAGAACTGAATCTCCCTCTTGAATTAAAATCTGTGCAACAGCCTTCGCAATGAAGGCTGAAAGCTCCTTCTGGCTTTGCAGAAACCGCATCAGTGTCCGGAAGTGGTGGGGTGGGGAAGGCTGTTAGGGCATTTCAAGGGAAATATTTTCCTTGCTGGGATTTAGGAAATTCCAGAGAAAATCTTTCCCCACCCCTCAGAGCTGAGGTTGCAGAGAGATCCCTGTCGAAGACACCCTTGCTTCCACAAGATAAACTATTTTGCATGCAATGTGTATTTGCTCTTCTGAATAACTGCCACTGAGAGTTTTGCCAAGGACTTTATCACTGGGACCCAAGTGTTTCCCAGCCCATGGCCACGAGCTCCGTACCTGTCTCAGTAACGGCTCTGTTCAAACACTGGGTAGAACTCATCGGTGACCATTGCATCTCTGGACTATTGCCATTGTCCTGGTTTTAAGGAACTTTTAGCACTGCTTGGAGTAAGCCTAAACTATCGAAGTTTATATATAAATATATAGAGATATGTTATATTAAAAAAAAAAAAGAAAAAAAAAGGTGCTGTCACAGTAAGTTTTGGGCTTGAGGTTGTTTGTATTGTATGCAAAGGTTTTGTGTTTGTTTGTCTTCTTCTGTAAAGCAACCACCTTCCATACTGGAGGGAGATAATTTTGTTGTGGTTTTGTTTTGGGTTTTGGTTTTTTTTTTGTTAGGGTGGGTTTTTTGTTGTTGTTGGTTTTTTTTGGGGGGGAGTTGGGGTTTTTTTTTGGTACATAAGTGTAAATACTTGCTGCAGCATTTAATATGTTTAATTTTATGTTAAGCTTTTTGTTGCATTGTGAACCCATTATTGTTACAAATGGACAATAAGTTCATTGAGACTGTTCAACTAGGTCAGATTTTTACATCTCTTTCTAGCTAGAAGAGACAGGAATTTTGTGCATTTGTACAAATGTTAATAATATCACTGCAATTCCAATATAATAAAGCACTCAAATACAAATAGTTCCAGTAGTTTGGCTCTGTCTATAACCTGGATATTTTATGGTGTGGACAATGCCCTCAAGTAAACCAAGCTACTGTTCAGTGATTTGTATTCTGAGCCGCAAGCCTGCATCTCCCCTGCTGTCAGAGGAAAATGGTACTGGGCATCCTCCGCCTGGTGGTAAGAGCAAGGGGCTGTGCAGACCTCAGAGCCCACCGTTGCCCTCTAGCAGTCAAAGTGACTCCGCAAGAACAAGTTCTCTGAAGCTCTTCCAAGCAGGGAGGCTGCAAAGCCTCAAACAATAAGACTTAGGTAGTGGAGCCTGACGTGAGGCCTCCGCATAAGGATGAGACAAGCTGTTATTTAACTTCTCCTTGCAGCTGGAGTGTGCTTATATCAAAATACACTCTACGCTTGTTATCCCGCCAACCTCGCCTCTTGCCAAAAGCTGCCTGGAAATGGATTTCCTGCTGGGCTAATTAGCTCTAATTGTGATGCCCCTGTTATCTCGCCAACTTCATTTCTCACTATAAATTGGTCCAATGCAGATCTTGGCACAATAATGTGTAAACTATAATTTAAAGTTAGTCAGAATGGACCCGGACCCACCTTACCAGTGGGAAAGCCAGCTTTAGATTACTACAACTTGGTGACCTTGCCAGCAATCCTGGAGCAATGGCCAGACCTGGTGGGGTCCAAGACATGAGAGATGCAATTATGGCTACAAGGAGCAGCCCACCCACAAGCACTCGGTCCCAGTGTCTCGCTGCAGGAGATCACTTCCCATGCAACATGCTCATGCTGCTCCCTTGGAGGCACTGGCACAGGCACAGCTTCTGCTGCTTTGCCCCTGGTTTTCAAATCTAGCCAAGAATAGTCCCCCTTCTAAAACAGGTAGGAAAAAGGCAGAGCCCTACTCCTGTTCCCATTCCCCCTTTGCAATAGAAAATGGGGTAGTGGGCACATAGGGCTTCTTCTTTAAGCGGGTATGGTAGATGTTTTCCCCCAGTATCAAAGCATGGCATTAGCTGGAACTCTTTTTGAGGACATACATTCTGCATCACCTTTAAACAAGGTGTCCCATGCCACAGCTTATTTATACAGCAGAGCTCTTGGTCTAAGACCAAATACTGAAAGAGGAACGTCTATCTTTAAAAACAGATGCCTGTCATGAAGGCCTCTCACAGGACTATTTCATTGTCCACACCATTATATTTACACCTGACAGTATGAGCTAAGCAAGATGTATTCAGGCTGAGGTAACACTCCCCTTTACAGCTGATTCATGGTTTCCCAAACCTGATCAAAATATCTGTTGCTCTTCCAAGCAGTCCACTGTTACTATTGCTCTCTCTGGGCTGCTCTGCACATAACAGAGTTAATAGTAGAGAAAAATGACCCAGAGTGATTGCGCACTCCTGCCCCTCTCTTTTGCAGGGATGCAGAAGCAACTAGACTGAGCTGAGGATGCTCTCCATCAGCAGGAGGGTTGCCCCACCTTATATCAATCAGAGCAGTGGTGCGGAGAGACTCTTTCCCCCTGATACACCAGCCCCTTGTGCCTTCGTTGGGCCAGCTTTGCCTCTCGACCTGACCCCAGCTTAAGCCCTAACACCAGATGCAGCCTGAGGGATAGTAAACTAGCACAGAGGGCAGTGCAGCACAGGACGGTAGGGATGGTAAGCTAGCACAGAGGGCAGTGCAGCACAGGACGGTAGGGATGGTAAGCTAGCACAGAGGGCAGTGCAGCACAGGACGGTAGGGATGGTAAGCTAGCACAGAGGGCAGTGTAGCACAGGACGGTAAGGATGGTAAGCTAGCACAGAGGGCAGTGTAGCACAGGACGGTAGGGATGGTAAGCTAGCACAGAGGGCAGTGTAGCACAGGACGGTAGGGATGGTAAGCTAGCACAGAGGGCAGTGCAGCACAGGACGGTAGGGATGGTAAGCTAGCACAGAGGGCAGTGTAACACAGGACGGTAGGGATGGTAAGCTAGCACAGAGGGCAGTGTAGCACAGGACGGTAAGGATGGTAAGCTAGCACAGAGGGCAGTGTAGCACAGGACGGTAGGGATGGTAAGCTAGCACAGAGGGCAGTGTGCACCCAAGCGCATTGCCAGAAAGTAGGGAGCATAACAGATCAGGCACAACCATCTGGAGAAAGGAGACATCTCCTGAAAAAGGGACTGTGGGTCTATAGGAGGAGGTAAAACACAAAGGAGTTCAGACATAAAGGGAGGCAAAAGGTGAGAAACTGGAAGCAATCTTGTGCTAAAGAAACTTCTCTGTGGGGAGATGGAGAACCAGGGAGATGTAAGTGCTTTCTCTTTTTTTAATTTTAGGGTGAGTTTTAAAAAGTACTGAGGGAACACTGAACATGCAAAGAAGCAAAGCAATCTGATATCACACTGACTCTTGGGATAAAAGAGCCCAAATGAGTCTGACACCTTCCTGGGTAATCTCCTAGCATGCAGCACTTGGACACAGCCTCAGAAATGGTGAGGTTGTTTTTCCTCCCTCCAAAAGCAACCCTTGCTACCTTTAGTTATAGCAAAGACCTCTCGACTCTCCCTACCCATCCTGGAGCCAGCACTGCCTGGATGAAAGCAAGCATGGGTCGGTAACTACTGGCTGCTGAGGCCCCATTCTGGGAGACTCCAGCTCTGGGACTATCCCCAAAATTACCCTCTTTCACCCACTTTCCTTACAGAAGGGTTTTAATCACAGTCACAGATTTGGCCAACAAGGAATAACCACAGAATTAAACTCACAACTTCCTGAGAAACAGCTTCAAGGGAGTAAAAAAATTAATCAGGTATGAATGGGAAAGGAAGGATTAAATTTAAACCAGGCTTGCCACCACCCTTCAGATCAGAGCTAGTAAGGATTTGGGGCTATTTCCTCAATTCTTTGGTCTGCTTTGTTATTGCAACTGCCCTAACTTCTTTCTGCCTCGCATCTGCCCTGCTGCGACAGGGACCTTTGTTTTAGCTGCTTTAAGCAGGGAATTAGTGCTTGCTATTTTCTTAAAACTCTCTTTCTGCAGCACTCGAGTACCGTTTTTCCTCCAGCCTGCCCTATTCTCCAGTGCAACACAATGCCATGGTATGAGAATGACCCTGCAGAGCTGATAAAATATTTAAGACTCGTGTTCTGATTGTGTTAGGTAAGCAAATACCATGAGAGCCTGATCATTAGTGAACCAGATCAGCCCATTCCCCCAGGACTTGCCTGCAGAGCAAGAGCAGCCTGAACAAGGAGCAACAGGGCAGCTGCTTTTCCCAAAACAGAGAGGAGCTTGAAGGTGTATTTTCCAGGGACCTGAGGAATTTGCAAGATGTGTTTCCAACTCTGAAAGCAAAGGATACAGATTAATATTTAAGCATAGAGATATATAGGTAGACATAGATTACACTAGATATGTATAAATTATATAAGTAGATATACAGATGCAGAGGGTCTAAATGTGTGCATGTGTGTGCCTCTGTGTATACAGCAGGTCAGCAGGTGTTTTCACAGGACATTGCATTCAGCTGACAGCAAGTCAAGTTAAAAGAAAGAAAAATACTTGACATAACTGGCCAGTTCATGTAGGAAATAGAGTCAAGAAAAAATAAATAAAGGCAGAAACAGATTAGTTTAAATCTGGGGCCCTCTGGATTATAATGGATCACACAGAAAGGCAGGAGGTTTTGTACCGAAGGACTTTATATCCTCCTCACACTTTCTCTTTTGTTTCACTAATCATTTTCATTCTCTGCTATAGAACGTCTGAGCAATTCCAGCTTAGTAAAAGTTTTTCTTTGCCTCAAGAAGCTGAGCTGCAAAGACAACACATAGCTGTGGATGGGAAAAAGGAACCGTCCGCAGCAGGAGGCAACCATGGACTCCAGATACACATGATTGTGTTTTGTATCACAACACTGGCTCTTGTTTTGGTTTGGGTTTTCTGTTGTTGGCACTTTGCTGTAGCTATTCCCTGCACTTTGATCTAGAAGTTAAACTGCCAAAACTGAAGTTTAAGCCAGGTGGTTTTCACCAGCTGAACAGGGAGGGTGAGGAACAGGTAGGTGTTCTTGTGTCCCGCTGCAATGGCAGCTTGCCTTTAGAGGAGATTTTTAAATGAGGCAGTTAGGGTGGGTGCAGTCTACCGACTGACGACCCTTTGACTGACAACTCCTTTGCACCTAATTCCCATGATCCTAAAATCATCACCTAAAATAGCTGAAGGACTTAGGAGCCTGCCATGAAGATGTTCCTGCTACCTCTTTGTGCTAGTACCTTATGGGATGAGGTGGAGGGCGTGCAGGGACACCCAGAGCAATACAATGTGGTAGTACTCTGGCCCACATTGGGAAACGAGGTTTGCACTGTACTGGCCTGCTTGGCTCTGGCACTACAGGTGACTCCTGCCACCACATTGCCAGAGCTGAGTGAAACCAAGGTCTCATCATTCACCTGACTGTACCCAAGGCCAATCTGACTGACTAAACCCAGGGGAATACACATCAAAAAGGTGCCTACTACGTTGCCAGTAAAGTAAAATGCTGTGCCACAGGAGAATGGACAGAGAGCAAGCAGAGCGCAGGGAAGGCAGTGGAGTGGAGACGGCCAAGATGTTGTGAGTTGCTGCACGGTGAAACCGTCCCCCTACAATGTTCCCAGGGCACCATACACAAACTCAAGTGAGGTAGAGTCCATAGTTTGTGCCATTGCTGGCAGTGGTGCTGTCCTGTTGCCCCTGTGAGCTTTACCCACGTGACAGTACTTCTGGCTCTGACCCCTCAAAATGGCTTCACACAGAGCTCTTCCTTTCCAAAGCCCACAAAACCAAAGGTAGTTTTAAAACATGACCTCCTCTCTGGCTTGCAAGAGTCAGCAACTCTCATTCTCTAGATAGAGGGAAACCCAAGCTGCTGATTAAAACAATTCTCTTGGTTTTGCCTTTCACATTTGCTTTCCAGAAGAGAACTCTCATTTTTAATTGCTTAGGATGAACTCCAGGTGTATCTTCCTGAGTGCAATCTCCTCTGCCATATTATGCTCCATGCCACCCCAAGAGAATTGTAGAAACACCTGTTTGCTTTCACAAAAGTCCTTTCTCCTCTCACAAAACCATTCCCTTCTTTACGAGCCCCAGCTAAGAGCAGGGCAGGCATGAGTCTGAGCCCTGCTGAGGGACAGTGCCACAGGAGGAAGCACACCACCTAATGAGATGCTGGCACTCACACCTCTTTTTTGGGACGCGATGAAAAAGGTCCACTTTTCTCAGTCAGAAAGTAAGCCTTCTCAGCTTGCCAAAGCCATGGAAGACATCAAAAGCAAAGCAGTCCCTTTTCCAGGAAAGCTCTGCTTCTTACATGGTATGAGAACTGTAGGAGCTCATTGGTGCTGCAGAGCAGAGCTCCATCAGCCACTGCCGGGCTAATCAGAGCCAGCAGCTGGGAGGGGAAGCCAAGGACAGCTTTTAAACACTTGCAGTAGAGAGTGGAATGAAAAATATTAATTTTAAATGGGTCAACGCTGGCCTTGGAACTAGGCAGGCAAACATCCAAGCCTGTCAGAAGGGAGTAATGAGGGCTTTTAAATTAGATGTGATCACCTGGCTGCGGCTGTACAGTGTTTGCTGTGTATCCCCGTACCCTGGGGAGAACCCAGACATACAAGGTTACAAGTGCACTGTCCATGTATGGGCTCTTTCATCAGAGAGTTTCAAGTGCTTCTCCGGCTTTAATTTAGTGCCTTAATTACCCATGGATTTAGGTAAATAGAATTCTCTTTTTTTATGTTTTTCCCAGCAGCATGCAGAGAGGAATAGACTGACAGAGAAACCGGCCTGAGCACACACCCCACTTTCCTACCCACCTCTTCCTGCTCTTCCCAGCAGCCTGTACATCAGGCAGGAGATTTTGGGCAGGTGAAGCTTTACCTACTGAAGGCATATCCATGCAGTCCTCACTAGAAATTGTAATCCTTGCCCTCAAGGAGAAATGAGCTGTTTTGCTTTCCATTTGTCTTCTTCAAAGCTCTGGCCAAGCACATCCTCATTAGGAGGCCATTAAAACACTGATGTTCTTCACATTATGATTTCCTCTTGGATCAGACAGGAAGGGTTTTATGTGCTGTAAAAAGATTCTCTGGTTCTGACATCTCTTTTTTCTGTTTGCCCAGACCAAAAGTTCATGAACAACAGGAATGGGAAACCGTATCGGCATTCAAATAAAATGCCACAATAATCCACGGAGACGAGGGGAAAGCCCTGCAGTCTCATTAGCCAAACTTGCACATGGTTCTAATCAAATGAGTAGGAGGGAGACATTCCCTTGGCCACGGATACCACCAATTTTTTCCTCAGGTTCCAATTCTGTAACTCTTATTCATCCGAAGATAAACGGGCTTTTCAGGCAGGGAAAGAGGGCTTTGGGACCGGGCTCTAAGGCTTTTCATGCATTCAGTTGTCACTTGCCTTTTACATTCAAATTCTGATGGGTCAGACTTCCTAGACGGTGTCTTTCAACACCTAATAACTCACCCAGCAAGCTCCAGTGCTAATACAGATGTCTTCTTATCAAGCTTGAAACAGGGGAGGAGGGGCGTTGGGATTATTTTAAAGACACTTTTTGGTGCTTTCTCCCTCAAAGTTTATACAGAGTCCTTCACAAAGATTATTTATGTGGCATTTCTTTCCCATTACAGAGAGGGAAAAGTTGAAAACATCACCTGTTTTAGCAGGAGATTTCTGGGGTGAGTGCAGAAACATTCTGAGGACTTTGGTCATTGCCATTTGCTAATGGAAACTTTAGTAACCAAAGTGGGTTATTTTAAAACCACAATAAATTTTATATTTGTTACTGCTGGATTCCCATTAAATACATTAATTACAGGAACGTTTAATGAAGCAAATGAAAAAAAAAAACATTATGTATAGAGCACTGTGAAAAACAAGGTATTCAGCAGCGTGTGTTCTTATATACTCTTAATAAAAGGCCTTACCTTAAGGTAAAACCCCAATAAAATATGCCATAATGTCCTATGGGACCCACCATTGATTTACAATGCACTACTCCTTGAGCAGTAAGCAACTTTGGCACAATACACAGCAAGTTCTTATATATTTATATACAAGATCTTGTTTTCTTCTAACGAGGTTTCACTGAATTTCCCCAGAGCATTTTCATTTTCTAAGAAGTCCTTTGTTTTGCTCTGCTATATTAGTTGTAATAAAGGCAACAATCCCCTTCCTGACTGACACTTGTGATATTAACATTACTAATACTCTGAGAGTCAACACCACAATACCTTATGCAGAAATACTACTCTATACACTCCACCAGACCAAATGCAGAGTTCTGCCTAATAGCTGGCATTTTACAAAGCCATAGCACACTGGGCGAGGCCTAGAAATACATGGTGGAATTGTTGTAAAGTCCCAGCTTCTAATGCCTCTGAGGAGCAATAAATGAGTAACTTTTAAAACGAGCCCATACACCTTCTTTTCCCACAAATCTAAATGATGGATGTGTGAAACCCCACGCCAGCAGGTTCAAGCCGAGAGAGTTAACTCAGGAACAACGCGGCGAACGCGGGTCAAACCCTTGAAGAAACGAAGGAGGATTCCCCGAAATGCACTTGTCAGTCCTTTGCATGTCATCAAAGGCTGTTTTTTCAAGCACGATGTAATGTCTCATGATATAATGGAACAGCTCTCAGTGTTCCCTATTAGTCACACTGATTATTATGGTTGGCACAAGGGCCTCGCTGTTTTTGCTCCTCAGAGGTGTGCTTGCTCTCCAGTGCCCACTCATTCCACTATAAAACCCCTTGTTTAAAAAGGGTCCACTTTTGCTTCAGCTGCACCTGTAATAACGGCAGGGGAACACGCAAGACCCTCATCCTTCAAATGCCCACACAGAGGCAGAGCGACTGTCCCCCTGAAGTCCACCTGCGGCAGTTCTCCCCTCCCCCCTCCCGCCCCATGCACACGCACAGTACTCTGCCCTCCAAGCAGAACAATTTTAAGATATTTTTAAGAAAGAAAGGAGAAAAAATGTAAAGAAAGGCTCTTTGCTTGCCTTGGTCACCTAGGAAAGGTCTGTGGGGTCACAGCAGAGCGGGACGACGCTTCTCTGCCTTTCACGCTTCCTCACCCTTACCCAAGGCCCTTGGCCGCTCACTCCCAAACCGCCAGCGCACGTTACTAGGCCCTCCTCGTCTGCTCCCTCACCTGCCGCCAGCTCCAGCCGCAGTGGACACTCCACTCCCCGCACTCACCCAGGCCAAGGAGGCAGGTGGCCTGGGACAAACCCGGAGAGGCCCCAGGTTTTGCAGGGTCTCCGCGTTTGCTCGGTGTAGGCAGCCCAGGCGCTGCCGCACAAGCCGAGCCGCAGGCCACAGCGTGGCCGCCACACACGCGGCACCTCCGACGGCACGGCCGGCGCTGCAGTGCCCGCGGCCGCTGACGGGGCCAAACCGGCGCTAAGGAACAGCCGAGGCCGGCCGCGGGGCGTACAGCTGAGCACAAGGGGTCGCGGCGGTGGCGCGGCTCGGCTCGGCCCAAGGCGCCCCGTCTCAGCTTGGCCCGGCTCGGCTCGGCTCCTCACAGCTGGGTATGCGCAGCTCGCCTCTGCGCCGCTCGTTGCCGGTCCGGCGGCGCCCCCCTGTGGCACGCCCGGGAAGCTCAGGCCGCCGCCGTTTGGCCCCAGGTAGCCCGGCGGCGGGGCCGGCGCAGGGCCCGGGGAGCGGCTCGGCCGGCTCGGCAATTGAGGACCAGCACGGGTTGGTAGCAGGTGCCATCGTTAGCCTTGGGTACGGGTCGCGATCAAAAGCGGTGGTGCTGGTTTTCCCAGCTGCCGTAAGAGAGGTGGCTACGGAACAAACTGCCCGGTGGAAATTCGCTCAGGAAACGCCAGCAAAGACAAAATCACCACCAAAATGGAGTTGTTCGGAATTGTTTCCTGCCCACACCAGCCAAGGGCATGTCTGCACAAATGCTAGGTCTCACACGGGGGGAGAGGCCAGTGTGATCCTTTCTCTTGCAGGAGCAGGGCACAGTGGTAATGACTCTGCTGGCAGCCCCACGGTACACCAGGTTACTGCTGCCCCGATCCACCCACTGCTGCTCTGTCACCTTGAGGAGGGCACTGAAAAGCACCATGGCTTCAACAGGCTGGCATCTCACTCTTCCTGCAGTGCTGCTTGACCTGAAGGGGAGAGCGCAGTTGTTCTCTTGCCTTTCCTGTTTTGGAGCTGACAGTTATCCCTGTTCTCTCCCTTACCTTAACGCACACCTGAGATTGCCATCTACTTGTGGTTTTCAGCATGATACCAACTATGAAGATGCAGTTGTAGGAATTAAAATGAAGAATTCCAGAATAAGAATGAAAACAACAAGGGAACTGAAAGAGCTGCTGCCATAAGTGATATCCTTACTCTTTATATATCCATTATATATATATATATATATATATATATATATATATATATATATATACACACAGACATGCATGTATATATACACACACATGTACCTGTGCACTGTGCTATTTCTGTTATTGATTTCAACTATTGCAGCAATGACAAACTGAATGTTTGACAAGAAATGCTCAGCTGGAGCAAAGTTCCAGAGCTTATACAGAGCACACACAGCCATGTGCTGTGAATGATGCTGCTCTCTTTTCTGTACAGCAAGAGCAGTCTTCAGGTTTCTGAAGCTTTTCCTTTCAAAATGCTAGTCCTGAAAGAAATTAAATGAGTGGAACGGAGATCTGTCTAGAGGAAAGAGCACAACCTGCAGAGAGACCT
Organism: Pogoniulus pusillus; assembly: GCF_015220805.1. Taxonomy (NCBI): domain Eukaryota; kingdom Metazoa; phylum Chordata; class Aves; order Piciformes; family Lybiidae; genus Pogoniulus; species Pogoniulus pusillus. Next base: position 6,715,611 of record NC_087291.1, on the reverse strand, counting down.
TGTGTGTTTGGCATTAATGGCAGGGATTTGGTATCAGGGTGGAAGGAGGCCATGAAGAGTCAAGTGCCAATCTCTGAAACACAGGAAAATACCCCATTACCTGCTAAAACTTCTGCTCATCTGAGGACAACATGGTACTCTGGTTCAGATGTGTTTAAGAAGGCAAATAGTAGCCTTCAGGGACAAGTAAAGCTCTTGGAGATACTGTGGAGGGAGTGGATGGAGTGAGAGGGCTCTTAGATGGAGGAACTCTCTGCCACAGAGAGGGATGTCTCTGAAGGGCCCACACTGGGACAGGCACAAGGCTGAGTGACTACAGCCAGGAGTCACTCAAGTAAGAAGGGATATCAGCAAAAATCATGCAGAAGCCTGAAGGAAGCAATATTCCCAACATGGCAGATAGAAACCAGTTGCCTCGGGAAATGGGTTGGGTCAGATCCAGCGTAAATTGTGTGGGAAATGAGAGAATCTGTGATAAGGCAGAGCTAGGAGAGGTGTCTGACCAAAGCTAAACATTGGGAAGGGGGAAGAAAGCCACATACTTTACTAGTTAGTGCTTTGTTTTTCTGAGTACTCTAATCAGTAATCAGAAATTGATGTTAATTGGCAATAAATAATGGAGTGAAAATTCCATGACTTGAGACTTTTTTGCCTGTGACACCCTGAGCATATTATGCTGGCTGACATGAATAAGGAGGCCATGACCCCTTATTCACACCATAAATCCACCCTAGTACAATATGCTCTATGCTCACCATCTTGTAAGAAGTTACTCACACATCTCCCATGATATAATTCATCTTTGGACCTCTATCTTATGGGAATCTGGCAAATTATCATTTAGGCTACTGACTTACCCTCGACGCTCTCTCTAGGCATATCAAGGATAAGAAGGTCATTTGGAACAGGCAGCATGGTTTTACCAAAGGGAAGTCATGTTTAACCAAGTTGATAGCCTTTTGTGAGGGCATAACTAGGTGGATAGATGATGGTAGAGCAGTGGACGTGGTTTATCTTGATCTCAGGAAAGCATTTGGCACCATCTCCCACGGCATCCTTGCAGCGAAATTGAGGGAATATGGTCTGGATGATCAGGTAGTGAGGTGGATGTGAACTGGTTGAAAGGAAGGAGTGAGAGAGTTGTGGTCAGTGGGGCAGCCTAGTTGGAGGCCTATATCTAGTAGACTCCCTCAAGGGTCAGTACTGGACCAGTACTGTTCTATGTATTCATCAACAACCTGGGTGAGAGAATAGAGTGCACTGTCAGCAAGTTTGCTGGTGACACACAACTGGGTGGAGTGGCTGATGCACCAAAGTCTTGTGCTGCCATTCAGCAAGACCTGGACAGGCTGTAGAGTTGGATGGGGAGAAATTTAATGAAATACAACAAGGACAAGTGTAGAGTCTTGCACCTGGGAAAGAACAACCCCATGGATCAGTATAGGTTGAGGGCTGATCTGTTGGAGAGCAGCTCCTGGGGAAAGGACCTGGGAGTCCTGGTGGACAACAGGATGACCATGAGGTAGCAATATGCCCTTGTGGCCAAGAAGGCCAATGGCATCCTGGAATGTTCATAGGTCAAGGGAGGTTCTCCTGCCCCTCTACTCTGCCCTGATGAGGCAGCATCTGAAATATTGTGTCTAGGTCTGGGACCCTGACTTCAAGAAAAACAGGGAACTACTTGAGAGAGTCCAGTGCAGAGCCACAAAGATGATGAAGGGAGTGGGACACCTCCACTGTGAGGAAAGGCTGGATGAGCTGGGTCTCTTTTGCCTGGGGGAGACTGAGGGGTGGCCTCATTAATGTTTATGAATATGTGAAGGGCAACTATCAGGAGGATGGAGCCAGGCATCCAATGATAGGACAAAGGGCAACAGGTGCAAGCTGGAGCACAGGAGGTTCCAGATAAACATAAGGAAAAGCTTTTTTCACTGGGAAGGTGGCAGAACACTGGAACAGGCTGCCCAGAGAGATTGTGGAGTCTCCTTCTCTGCAGATGTTGAAAACTTGCCTGGATGTGTTCCTGATCTTTCAAGGCACCTCTAACATGCTGTGAGTCTACGATTCTGTGTGACACTTTGGGCATCAATGGGAAGAGCAGGAACTGAGAAGAAATCCAAATCTTTTGGTCACATGGAGCTCCTCAAAAGAAGCCAGAAACTTTTGTGTACGAATATTTAGAAGTTTTCAGGCCATGTCCAAAGTTTTCAACCCAAAGAAGTGCTAATCTATTTTAGATAAAACCTCTAAAACAAAGGATTTAGAAAGTAAGAGAAATCTTAACTATCTGAATGAAATTTTGAGTTGCACACCTCTTACAGTTTCAAAGTAGTAAGTAAATAGGAGATTAAAATATGGTTATTGTTCACCAGTAAATTGTTTTTCCCCCACTTCGCTCTGTGTTCCAGCAACTGTGATTTATTGAAGGGATCTTTAACAACTCAGCACAGCTATCCTGCTTAATGCTGGTGTTTAGAATGAAAGTCTGAAGCAGACAACTCAAACAAACAAAGCAGCCCTTTGAATCATCCTATCTAAAGTGGGCTTTGCTGGAAGCTGCTTCTAAAAAATAGTCATTAGGTTAAAACCAAGGCTGAAACCTTCTTTCTTCATCCTGATACTCCATCACAATACAAAAGCTACCTGTGTAATTGCTGATTTTTATGCCTGTGCTAACTTTTAGTACTGTGGGACTCTTTGTGCTAGTGAGATAAGCACAAGCATGAGTGTTTGCAGAAAGGGAGCTTATCCCCAGCCTGTGTTAGCAGGACTCAAGGTACTCAAGTGGACACACACAGCTTTCTCCCAGGAGCCACAGGGTGAATAGTCTCCAAGTTTCAGATCTCCTTTTCCACTTTAAAGTTAGAACTTCAAAAGTCTGCAGTAAGAACCTTCAGGGATTAATGTAATTCGTTCTTTCCTGTCCAGGTTTTACATTGTGGGGTTATTACACTGCTCACCACAACTGCAAGCTCTTGGCCAGAGACAACTGTTTCAGTTTATTTTAACAGGGTGTTTACCTTATTAAAGTAATAACAAAGAAGGATGATTGCATTAATTACTACATCAATCTAGCTGCCACAGCACTTCTCCACCAACTCTCAAATCAATTAGTTGCATCTGTTAGTAGAGTGATTGAAGGGGTTTTTAATTATTATTCCTCTTTTTTCTTCTTCTTTTTTTTTTTTAAGTCCATTTTGCCATTAATAGTGGCTCTGTGTCTCTTCAAGTGAAAGCTATTGTTCTTCACTGAGAGGATGGGAAGATTTAGATGGCCTCCTAATATGTGGTAAGAGGTTCAAGGCTTGATTCATGGCTACTCAGAACCTTCTAAAGTGATACATACCCAGCAAATTGATTTTAAAATGCTGCTATTTTCATCTAAGTTTAAATACACCTTCCTCTGGTGTAACTGGTTGCAGGGGTGCCAAAAAAGCAGGAAGCCTTTGGGATTACCATGTCTCTGTGAATGAATAGAATTACTGGTGTCACACTAATGTAAATCCAGTACTGAGAACATGGCCATAGTTACAGTACTTGTTTTTATGTTAGATCTGGCTTCCTAAGGAAAAAAAAATATGTGCTGCATGCAGGGGAGCAAGTGTACATCTTTATCTGCCTTTCAAGAAGTGAGATGGGCAGCAGTGGCAAAGCTCCAACCAGATTCACAAAGGAAAGGGCTGGATAAAGGAAGAGAGAGTGCTCGCCTCATTATCAAGGGAGAGGTGAGGACAGTCCTTGCCATCCTCATATAAGGCACAAAGACATGGTTCCATCGCTCCTGAGCAGTGTGGGCTGAGCATGTATTCTGGTGGGTTTGGTGGGGCCCACTCTCCTTCTTCACACACAGGCCATTGCAGATGAGCACCCAGGGTGTTCCTTTAGCCCTGAGACTCCAAAGGGACATGTGCCATCGGGATTTTTTAGGAGAAGAGTTCCTTTGTCATCAGAGAGTGAGGGAATGCCTCTTTATGGGAAGCTGCCTGCAACAAGCACAGCGCAGCCTCCTGTGTGTCTGAAGGGGAGCCCCTCAGCATCCTTAGCAGTACTCTCCTGCTGCCAGTCACAGCTATAAGGTACAATGATGACAATGGAGCTGGCTGCTGCTTCTCAGCTCTAATTTTATCTAAACTAGATCATGAGCAGTTTAAAAAAAAAAAAAAGTCTTGGGGATGCTTTAAGCTAAACCAGCTGTTTATCAAGAGCTCACAAAGGGGAGGGAACAGCAGTACTGTTCCTGTCATCTCCTGTCTTCAGCGTTCTGTCTGCCACCAGCTGCAGAAGCCACTGGGGCTAAAGATTTCCCAACAATGGAATAAATTGCACAGTGGGAAGATCCATCTCGTTCTGGTCCCATTGTTTTAACAGTACAAAATGTCTCAGTGCAGCAGAGAATCTGGCTCTTCACATCTCTCCCAGCTTCTAATAGGTTTCAGCAAGAAAATGTGTTGCTTATCCCATTTCACTGAGAAGACATAGTCACAGTAAGAAACATTTAAACAGATTTTTCTGGGAGAAAAATGGTTGCACATTAGATATGTCAACTTGGGTTGCTTGAGATGGGAATAGGGGAAGAGGCCTCTGCCTGTGCCATGGGGGAGATCTTCACAGGAAAATGGTCAAGGTGGAGGACATCACATTTCCACGTAACAGCTTCAGTTGTCACCACTGCAGTCAGTTAGCAGAACTAGGAATTTCTCAGGTACCTCTGGGTCAAATTCTGCTAGACGATGCTCCATTTGGCTTCTGTTTCCTTCAGCTAGACCTCATGTATGCATCTAAGAGTAGATTTGGCCCCAGAAGAGGAATTGGCACTTCTGTTATAAGCAGAAGCATTTGGTACACCTCATGTGGGATTTCATTGCTGGGCGGGAAAGTCTGGGGCGATCAACAGGGTTCCTTTGTTGCCCAGTGATTTAAGGTGTGTTGATTTGCATGACTTCATCTTTCATCCTCCAACACTCATGAGGCTTTACTGAATTAACTGAAAGAAAGAGAGGCAGCAGAGGAGTGGGAGAATGGGACCATCTCACAGGAATCGTTTCTGTGTGCTGGTACTTGGAACATGAAGAGAATTCCTGTGCTCAGCAAGAAAAAGAGCCCACCCACCATCGCTGCACCCTGGTGCTTACGGTGTTACGCCATGCAAGGAGGAGAGGGGATGTTTGTATTCAAAAGAGTGTTTCAAAGCCAAGTGTGGTAAAGAAAATACCTAGCGAGATAATAAATCACTGCAGATGCTTGCAATCTTACAAAACAGGGGTTGTTGAGAATTTTCACGTTTCACTCCATATTTGCCTTCAAAGGGATGGGAGGAGAGAAAATTCTCCGTTTGTCTCCCAGACGTGGCATTTTCATGTTTGTGCTATGCATTTCATTGTCAGTGAGGAATTCTCAGCAGAATTTGCTTCCATTGCAGTACCTTCGGAAATGCAGAGTTAGATTCTTTGCTAGGTAGGAGAATTTTCATCTTCATAACACCAAAAAAAACCCCACAGTCGTGGCATTTCACAGTGGCTCAGGGCACATCAAGAATAATTCAAGTGTCAAAGCACAGGCATTTAATTCAATAGGTGTAAAGTAGCCTTTGATGCCCTACAGCTTCAAGACTCCTGCTTAAGACTGGCAGATGTGACATGGGACTCTGCAGAACATCTGCAACCTCTGGAAAGGCATGTAAAGGGTAGGCAGGGTGTCTAAAATGATACACTCTTGTCATTAGAATCAGTCAGAGTTGGAAAGGACCACAGGGATCACCTAGTTCCAACAGCCCTGCCATCAGCAGGGACACCTCACACTAGATCAAGCTGTCTAGAGCCTCATCCAGCCTGGCCTTAAACACCTCCAGGGATGGGGCTTTCACCACCACCCTGGGCAATTCGTTCCAGGATCTCACCACCCTCACGGTGAAGAATCTATCAGCTGTAGACACTGCACCCACTGTCACAGCTCTGGGCCTGCTCTGACTTCCAGGCCCTTGGAAAAGTGCAACCACCCAATGAGCTAGCAGGAGCATCACAGCCACTGACAGTCACTACAACTACAAGGGAAGATTCCAGGTAATTTTCTCTCAGACCAATGTCACTATAAGGCAACTGAGAGAAGTATGGATTGCACCTGTCAGTCCTGCTTACACAGCAGATAACAAGTACTTATTTTAAGGTATTTTATGTCTCACATTTTTCCCTACAGAAGTACCAACTGGTACACCCTGGAGTCAGCTTTCCAGGTGTACAGCCATGAACACATGGCTGATTCAGCCAGGAACTCAGACTGCTGCTCTATACAGTGTTACACAGACAGCAGTCAGAACTTCAGCACCTCACAGGACCATGTTCTCTATTTGCAGTACAATTAACTGACATGAAGAAAGTTCTTTGGATCACATGAAAAAGCAGAGACTGTATCCAGATCACTTTTCTATTTATTGCTGCATAGGTCTGAAATTCTTATTCTGGCTTTGATGGGAAACATACACTTTTGTCTCACTTATTATGATATCCTAGTCTGTCTCTCACCATGAAGTAATTCTGGAATAGACTTACTAGAATTTTTCTGTGCTGTTCTAGTACCATACTAAGAAGTAATTATTGTAGCAACATTCTCAGTAATTCACTACAAATCCAACGATTACAACTTCTATTGCAGGCAGGTATTCTTATGCAGTATCCTATAATATTCACATACTGTGATGGTTTTCTTCCCCCCAGTACTGCATGATACATAACACTGATGATTAAGTGGCCAGTGGGTCCTCATTTAAAGGCTGCAAGAGCGTAAGCTTTTGACAGTGTGGATGAACAGCAGATTGACCAAAGCAAAGGCTGAAATTGAGTTGGGATGCAGATCATGCCATTAAGGTGCACTCTGAGGAGATGAATGTGCTAAAGAACTTATGATAGAATATTGAAACATGGAGAGACAGAGACAACAGAAGCTGGTGGCAGAGCAGGCATTGAAGTCTCAAGTTGTGCCGGGTAAGGTCTAGGCTGGATGTTAGGAGGATGTTCTTCACAGAGAGAGTGATTTCCCATTGGAATGGGCTGCCCAGGGAGGTGGTGGAGGCACCGTCCCTGGAGGTGTTCAACAAAAGCCTGGATGAGGCACTTAGTGCCATGGTCTGGTTGATTGGACAGGGCTGGGTGCTAGGTTGGACTGGATCAGCTTGGAGCTCTCTTCCAACCTGGTTGATTCTATGATTCCATGAATCTAAGTGGTGGTGGCTGAAGAGAATACAAGTTGATGTAAACCAGAAGAAAAAAGAGCATCTCTGTGAAGAAGTAGATAGCAAGTAGATTGGACAGAGTATGTTTATGTAGAGGTGATTTTAGAGTAGACATATGTGAGCAAGAAATACATCAAAATGATGTCATGATGTTTATTGGATCTCTCCTTCCATCTTACTGGCAAGATGAAGATCCATCAGAAGTTAACTGCAGAGAAAAAAGTGAAAAGTGAAGTTTGCTTAAAGACATGAAGATAAATTCAGGAGCATTGGCTTCATCTGTTATCTTATGAAACCAGTATGTTCTAACTGACAACAGCCATTCACCTTCACTGTGACTTCTCTGGACTTTTCTACAGTTGAGCATGTAATGAAATAGCTACTCCAGAATAAGTGTCCTTGCCAGAAGTTACACAAAGTGAACTGAGTTGAAATCAGAATTGTATAGAGTCAGAGTGGTTATGTATGGAATAAAGGAAAACAATAATTCTGGAAGAGTTATCCTCGAGAAATTCAAGATTAATCACACCCATGGCCTTGCAAAGGAAATAAAAAACAACTTTAAACAAAGTCTGTCAGAGTTGTGCTTCAAAGGTTTACCTCAGCTTCTTTATTTGTTGCCTAGGAGTTATATTTTGACTAGAGCTTCATTGCTTTTGAAAGGTTCACAGGCTCACAGGATGTTAGGGGTTGGAAGGGACCCAAGGAGATCATCCAGTCCAACCCCCCTGCCAGAGCAGGACAATGCTATCTAACACAGATCACAGAGGAACACATCCAGACAGGCCTTGAGAGGCTCCAGAGAAGGAGACCTCACAACTTCTCTGGGGAGCCTGTGCCAATGCTCTGGGACCCTTACAGTAAAGAAGTTCCTCCTTGTGTTGAGGTGGAACCTCTTTTGCTGCAATTTATACCCATTGGGCCTTGTCCTATCCCAGGGAGCAAGTGAGTGAGCAAGCAAGGTTGCAAATAAGAGTACCCAATTGTACAGAATCATGGAAACGAGGGCTTTGACAGCCCAGGGTGGTACTGCTCCCCACAGTCTCATTTGGAGGAGGACTGCTCAAAGGGCAGACTGTACCTGTGACTAGGAGCACACACACTCCTCACTAGTGTCAATAGAAATTCCACAGGCAGACCTAGGTAGTAGTGCTGCACATTTACTGTAAAAATTGGTGGTAAGAAGAAACACAGGAGATTTCTCCAGAGCTTGTGCTGTGTGAGAATGACTGATACCATCATGCATAAAGTATTGAATAGTTAAATGGGCCGACAAATCTCATTTGCTGATAACTTTGTGGCAAGAGATGTCATTTTAGAACTCAGAATACCCTTTAAAGAAGAATTCTAACTTTCTCACTCTCTCTAGAGTCATTAATTATACGGTTTTGAGGAGCAGTCAAGAGACATAATAATTTTCTCCCCCCCTCCCCCTCTAATATGCAGAGAAATCCAGTTTAAAGTATTCTACCTAGTCTCTCAGCAAATTAATAGACTGCCATATATGCTTCCTTGGCTAACACTTTTCACCTGTGACAACTGCAGGTAATTATTTTGCACAAGTGAAACTGATTCTGGGCATTCTCAATGAGAAAACCTCTCTTTTCAGGTTCAGCAAAATTTGGTATGCATTTCACCCTTGGAACTTAGATCTTTCATTAAAAAGCTGCATGGCAGTAAGAGCTGACTTTTTGCATTTGAATATTGGTCTCCAAAGAGACAGAGATAGTGGGAGCGAGAGTGCCATTGATATCCCTTAAAAATGAGGCAAGTCACATCTCACCCAAACTTAAGGGAGAAATGAGCTTGTGGCAGTTATTTTATTATGACAGGACTGCTTGTAATGGTTGAGGAGAAAAAAAGCAGCTGGTGAAAAGTTTTCTAATTCTGATGTTTCATAGAATCAGCCAGGTTGGAAGAGACCTCCAAGATCATCCAGGCCAACCTAGCACCCAGCCCTAGCCAGTCAACCAGACCATGGCACCAAGTGCCTCATCCAGTCTTTTCTTGAAGACCCCCAGGGACGGTGCCTCCACCACCTCCCTGGGCAGCCCATTCCAATGCCAATCACTCTCTCTGACAACAACTTCCTCCTAACATCCAGCCTATACTTCCCCTGGCACAACTTGAGACTGTGTCCCCTTGTTCTCTTGCTGCTTGCCTGGCAGATAGATCTGGCTACAAACTGACCCAGAAATCTAAAGACCAACAGGGCTTGGGCCAAAACCACTATTTAAAAACTATTCATTGTTGCCAGATAGAAATCCCCTCAGAGCAACATCAAATGAAAGGCCATTTTTTCCAGGTGTGTTCTCCTCTGTAAACATCATCCAAAAAAAAAAAGGGGGGGCAAAAAAAGAACAGAAAAATACAAAGAGAAAGCCACAGGTTCAAAACTGAAAGCAAAGCAAGATCTCTTTGGTCATAGTGGTCATAATTATAGAGTGATAGAATCAACCAGGTTGGAAGAGACCTCCAAGATCATCCAGGCCAACCTAGCACCCAGCCCTAGCCAATCAACTTGACCATGGCACTAAGTGCCTCATTCAGTCCTTTCTTCAACACCTCCAGGGCCACCCAGAAGTCTGTCAGTATTGCCTCCCTGCTACTGTCATATTGTTCAGACTGAACCATCATGTGTGTTGCTGTACCTGATGCTGATCTCACGTCCCAGTGAGTGTTGCTGTTTGAGTTCAGCTTTCTGAGCTGTATGGCCATTTTCAGCATCCCAATGTAGACTACTTTGTGGACACTCAAAGAAACTTTAGGGCTGGTGCAAAGAAGGAAGGAAATGATGGTTCCACTCAACTTTTGCTATATCTCAAGCCTTTAACCTTCATGTGGTTGAAGGGTCCCAGGTTCCCTTAAGAAAGCTACAGAGACCAAATCTCACCCCAGGAGATGGACGTGGTTGTCCCAGGATGTTGTAGCTCAATTTCTATTACTTGCCCGAGTGCAATGGCTCTTTTGGCCACAGAGATTCACCCATCAAAATGGCATTTGCCAAGCTGACCATATGAGGTGAAACCAGGGCTTGCTCATCCTTATTTAGGCCAGACACCAACAAGTACCTAAACCCCTGTGGTCACCTGTTTATCACTTTGGGAAGGGACATATGGCCCAAGCCTATTTTCCCTCCATCCTTGCTTCCCCCACCAGCAGAAGGGTGGCCAGGGAAGCCAGAATATCTAATAGGCCTATTAGCCTTCCCTTCGTATCTCATGGTGTGTGTGGGGAGATGGCTTCTAGCTGGCAAGGAATTTTGAACTGCATCATACAGCCTGAAGAGGCCTTGTAAGTCTAAGCTGGGGGGGGGGAGAGGGGCAGTTTTGGCCTACTCTTAGGCCTGCTGAGAGTGGAAGGGGTGGAGGATGCTAGAAGGTGTTAGTGTGATAGACTTGTCTTAGCTTGTGGATGTATTCATTCTACCTGATTGCCTTTTGCATATATGCACTAGTGAATAGAATCACTCTTTAACCTTCCAGTCAGTGTGCAGTATCTTTGTTCTCACTCTGCAAAAGGTGTAAGAGTCACTTCTGTCCTCCAGCAGCCTCAAACTGGGACATTTGTCTCTTCATTTGAGCGATCTAAGAAGAAATAAGCAATGGAATAAGGAGAGAGCACAGAAACATTAGCGCAGCCACGGTATTCTGAGACTTGTAAAACGCTTTCAAACACTCAAATGAAAGATGGGAGAGGTTGGGTTATTGCTAGAAAAATCAAAGTCACTGACTGAAGAATTCATGAGGTGAATGGACAAGTTATATCATTAAGCCTTCTTAAAGCTTTTCACAATTGAATCCTACAAATCAGCAAACAGTGAAATTACTCCGCTTGGTTATTTGGTGCGGTAATATTTTCTTCACCACTACAAGTTGCTTTTATTGGGCATTGTTACATCAGCTAATCATTAGCAGGCCTGCCCTTAGGAAATTTTGTTTAGCAAACCAAAAATATATCTCTTTTTAATATGAAACAGTTGACATGAAGGATTATGGATATTAAATGAGGGTTTGGATTTCGAAAGGGGGGGAGCTGGAATGTGAGAGGCCCCAAAGCACATATATTGCTGAGCCATCTGTTGTGCCAGTTATACACAAGCCAAAGAGAGCCAGGAACTGCTTAAGCCTGTGATTGGTGTCATGAATACCAAGGGAAGAAGGACCCACAAATAGGGCCCTAACAGCCAGACTTCAGAGCTAAGGGGAAAGAGGAGCATCTCAAGCAAACGCAGGATCCAAACTGCATTCCCTTTCCTTTCCAGACTCCAGCACTCCCATCATACACATGCTAGAAACAACTGCAGTCATTAGAGCAATGAGGGCTTCAGAAACCTTTCAGGGCAATGCTAGAATTTGGATGCTGATAAGTACCCAGTAAATTCATTTGCCTTATTTCATGTTGAGAGCCTCTGCTATTATTTTTTTCCCCTTGAAAACCCAGCCTCTCTCTTTGCCCTGGAAAAATTCTACTACTACTGCAGACTGATAAACAATTAAAGAAAAAGCCCCCAAAAATAGAAAAAAGCCTCAGCCCTTCATCCCAAGGAGAGAGGAAATCAACCTACTTCCCACCACTTTATCAGAAACACCAGAGTTATTTCTTTTCCTTTGTTTTTTGCCACAACCACTGGACTTTTTGCTCAGTTATCTTACAGTTCTGTAGAAGTTGAATTCTACATACAGTTTTGAAAAGCATGTGTTAGCTTCCTGAAAGGCCAAAAGACATTATAGGATCAGTGAAACATTAAGATGTAGTAAAACAGCTATGCAAAACAAGTTCAAAAGCTTAAAGTCACTTGAATGAACATTTTGCTCCAGCAGAAACATACAGTAAGTGGAAACACACAGGAAGTGCTTACTCCAAAGCTCACATTTTCTCTCACAGAACCCAAACACTTTTGAATGCCAGTGTGATTGCTTACAGGAGGAAGCAGAATGGGACCCCCTGACATGGACTGAGCCCTTTAGCACATGCTAAAAGACAGCACACAGCCCTACATAAAAAGTTGTGCAAACTTGGAAAGAAACCCTAGGAACTTATGGGGTTTGAAATCTGGAGTTTGAAATCCCCATGAAAATTTCTGTCTAGAAAAGAACAGGAAAAGTGTGACCCACTGAATTGCCTTGAGTGATGCTGATGGCTCTGTCCACTTCTTCTCTGAGCTATGCCTACCAGCACCAGGTGAAGAGTTCACATTAAAACAGGCTGCAAGCAAAAAAGAGTGCAGTATGTCTCACCTGCATTCATTTCACATGGATAGAGAAAACCATCCAGAGTAAATGTATATCTTTCAGTCCTGGAAGGAAAAAGAGTTGTTTGGGCTTTCTGTCCACCACATAAAGCTTCTCTACAAGTCCATGGAAAGATACCTTTTGAGATAGGAGTATTCTGGGAACTAAACACGTTGTTCAGAACAGAAGAAAGATCCCATAGTTGTTTAAACTGCTTGAAAGAGATGATAATGTTTAACCAAGATGTAGTCTTGAATCCTGTTTGTGGGGGAAAATAAACCCCTTCCTCAGTTGTTCTGTGACTGATTTGCAACTTCTGGATTTCCAGGCTGGCAGGTATAGCTTTGAAGAGGAGATCCTGATTTCTCTTGTCCCTTTTAAGTGACCCAAAAGCCAAGAAAATTCAGTGTACAATGCCAGGGAGCCATGGGCTGTCAACCTGGAAGATTCTTACCCATTTTTTTCCATTTGGTGCGGAGAGGCATAAAGAAAGAGGTGATGAAGAGTTTATTTCTGACTTGAACAGAGTCATTAGTAATTTACCAATAACCCACTTGTTTGTTTTGGTGTGCATTTGCTGTCATGTCAGTGCTTGCCTTCCTTTCACACACGCAATATAGCTTACCTCTATTCCTAGCCCCTAGCATTTACTCCTCAGAACAGCATGTGGTTGTGGCTCACCTGGGAACCCCGAACTTCCAGGGTTGTTGCAAACTGCTTACAATACCTTGAAGATGGACAAGGTGATTGAAAAGCAAGATCTTTCCTTCCCTGTACAGTTAAGGAGGCAGTTGTTCATCTACTCCCACGGAAATCAGTAGATAAATCTGGAAAGAGAAACAGTTTGGCTCTCATGGTGTCCACTGCAGCACTGCCACTGACTTCAGGATGGCTGTGAAGTCACCTCATACCTTTAGTATGAGCTAAGTGTGTTGAATGATACCTCTGCTCCCTATGGGCAATTTGTTGATTATATTTTAAACTGTTGAAAAAGGACTGATTTTTTTCTTTAATTTGGCAAGCCAAAGAGGTAAAATTTTCAATGAAATTCCCTATCCTCATGTTGGGGTTTGGGTGGCTCTGGGTGACTTGAAATAAGAGAGCAAGAGGGGTAGCATTAGGACACAGAGAAGGATTTGAGATAAGGAGCACAGCTTCAGGGAAAACAACCTTGAAAAGCTGGCAGAGAAGCTGCAAAGTTAGCTGTGTGAGGGGGCTAAGGGGGGGTGGTCAGTCAGATTTGCTCCTAGGGTGTGTGGGCAGCCCATACTCTGCTGTGCAGCCCACCAGAATTATACACAGTGTATTGGTGCTCTATACAGGCACTGCTTTTAGCTGCAATAAATGCATCACATTGGTGTCTCAGCATCGTTCCGGTCCCTGCACGATCTAAGTGACCCCAGCATCTCCATTAAATAACCAAGGTCAAAAAAGGAAAGAAAGGACTAGATCAGACTTCTATTGGAAGAGTGAGAGGAGTAAGATCTGAAGGGTTATTTATCATTAACTCAGTGTTTAGACAAATTAGATAAGGTGTCCAGATATAACAGTGCTCCATATGGCATCACAGAGGTTGCACTGTAAATGTCTTCTCTTTTTTTGAACCACACATTATTTAACCTCATTTGTGTATATAACACAGAATCATAGAATCATAGAATCATAGAATCAGCCAGGTTGGAAGAGACCTCCAAGATCATCCAGTCCAAACTAGCACCCAGCCCCAGCCAGTCAACCAGACCATGGCACTAAGTGCCTCATCCAGTCTTTTCTTGAAGACCCCCAGGGACGGTGCCTCCACCACCTCCCTGGGCAGCCCATTCCAATGCCAATCACTCTCTCTGTGAAGAACTTCTTCCTAATATCCAGCCTAGACCTACCCTGGCACAACTTGAGACTGTGTCCCCTTGTTCTATTGCTGGCTGCCTGCAAGATGAGACCAATCCCCACCTGGCTACAATGCCCCTTCAGGTAGTTGTAGACAGTAATAAGATCACCCCTGAGCCTCCTCTTCTCCAGGCTAAACAGGCCCAGCTCCCTCAACTTCTCCTCATAGGATTTGTGCTCCAGGCCCCTCACCAGCTTTGTTGGCCTTCTCTGGCCACGTTCCAGTATCTCAACATCTCTCTTGAATTGAGGGGCCCAGAACTGGACACAGCACTCAAGGTGTGGCCTGACCAGTGCTGAGTACAGAGGCAGAATAACCTCCCTTGTCCTACTGGCCACACTGCTCCTGATGCAGGCCAGGATGCCATTGGCTCTCTTGCCCACCTGGGCACACTGCTGGCTCATCTTCAGCTTACTATCTATCAGTACATGAATTATTTAATTGCTTTTCATTAAGCAAAATATAAACAAGTAGCACTGAAACACAACCTGACTTTTGGAGCTTTTATTTACACTGCCTTGACAGCAATGCACTCTCATAAACCAGTGTTCTTCAGCGCAGAGGCTTGATGGCTGAAGAAGTGTTTGATCATGAAGCTTCAAAGGTGCCACAGGGAACAAAGACTCTGGAATATCTTTCACATTTAAAGAAACCAGTGAATATAGTTCAGGTTGCACAGGCCTTATCTGTGGCTTAGGATTTAGAGGCTGGCTGCAATTTTACTGTAATAAATGTAAGAAAACCCAAAGGTCTGAAGATAATGCAGCAATTATTCCAGTGGTGCAGTTATAAAGTGCCATGGAAGCACTGAAACATAAGGATATAATGCATCTGAAGGGAAGGCTTGAATATACCAAATGTCTAACAGGATGCATAGATATAAAGTGTTCCGTGGAGCTTTTTTCATACAATCATAGAATCAACCATGTTGGAAGAGACCTCCAAGATCATCCAGTCCAACCTAGCACCCAGCCCTAGCCAGTCAACTAGACCATGATCTCATATAGGTGTGATCTCATATAGGTGATCCTGCTCTAGCAGGGGGGTTGGACTAAATGATCTTTCAGGGTCCCTTCCAGCCCCTGACATTCTGTGATTTATGATTCTATGAAATCCAGTTTGTTGAACTGAAACAGTCAATTGCAGAAATTTAAAACAAAAGCCTCTGATTTGGTGGCCCAAGCTTTGGTGGTGTTGCTGTGAATAGCTTCCCAAACACACACAAGTCATGCTCCACTGACATTTTGGAGACTTTGCTAAAGAATGTAAATGTGTTTATCAGAAAGGACAAAATGACATTTTTGTGGTGCTCTAATAGATACCTATGCTATTCCTCACCTCACTGTCGCTCAGTAAGGGGTTCAACTCCTAAGAACCTTCTATTTGCCTCTCTCAGTTGTGAGTAAAGCCCAAGGGTAAATTTATTGAGAGCCCATGATTAAAATAAGAGCTTTGTTTAGTAAATAGAAGCAGGCATTTCAAAGAGCCTTTTGCTTCTGGATACAGCACACTGGCCTACTTTTCAGAAATGCTCAGCACCTGCAGTCCTCCCTGCAAAGAAGACTGGAGAATGAGGCATTTCACACCTCAATTAGTGCAGTGAAGGCACAAAAACTTCCATTAACATAAAACCCAATGCAGGGATTTATGCAGATTAGCCTTACTTACAACAGTTGAGCTTTAACAGGTGTTTTGCTGTCCTCCCTCCAAATTTAACAGTTTTCATTTTCACTTAAGCAATCAAGCTCTAACAGAAACTAAGTTAAAAAAAGGTAGGACTGCTTTTGCCGTTCTCACTTCACAAAGATCATTAAATCACAGAAGACTGGATGCCATCTTAACAAGATGTGATGGTTTGGGTGTTCCCTGCCCCCCCACTTTGGATAATCACCCAGACTACACTCAGTGGCTCTGGAAATTGAATGAAGCTTTATCTTTACAGCTTAGCACAATGTACAAGCAGATAGTTACAATAGGTACAGCTATGGACAGAAATACACAAGTTAAAAGGTAGTACAGAGACACAACAGCCCTCCCAGAAACCTAAGTCCCCAGGAGGAGCTCTCAGCCACCTTTCTTCCTACTCCTCAACCTTACCCTAGATCTTGCCTTATGTTTAAGGTAGTTTTGAGGGTCGGCCAGGGGAGTTAGGAAGCAGGTGGATTAGACACACAGACAGCAGGTTAGGTTAGAGAGAGAGAGAAGTTCAGCCCACAAAGCCCAGGCAGCAACTGTGTTGTCTATGTTTGGGTTCTTGTTCTTATACATCTCAGCAAGCCTATGAGTGCAGTAGCCATCACCACTGTTCCTTATCACAGCCTATAATCTAATTCTTCTCACCAAAACATTCCAGCTAGGCTCAAACTAGCACACAAGAAAGAATGCCTAATAACAAAGAAGAAAAGAATAATGAACAACCCTGTGTATGTAAAAATGCCTTCCAAGAGAGACTGATCACTGATCAAATTCTTCCTGGCTTTGCAGTAAAACTTTCTGTGCTGCACTTTCACTCTTGTACTGCCAGTGGTTTGCCTTGCCAATTCATAATGAACATATGCTGGAGCTAAAGAACCCAGTGTCAGATGTGAACTGCGAAGGATGTTTGAAATGGTCGCACCACAAGTGCACTTCTCTAGTAAGGGGGAGTAGGGTTCAGGATATGCTCTACAGAATGATTCACTGTAAAAAGTCATCCATGGTGTTCCTTAGCAGGGTTCTTTCTGTAGTTGCCTGAAAAGTAGGGATAGAGACTCAGCTGGTGAGAAAATGCCAGAGCATCAAGCCTGTCAAGGCCTGTCTGGATGTGTTCCTCTGTGATCTGTGTTAGATAGTACTGCCAGAGCAGGGGGGTTGTTAGATAGTACTGCCAGGGCAGGGGGTTGTTAGATAGTACTGCCAGGGCAGGGGGGTTGTTAGATAGTACTGCCAGGGCAGGGGGTTGTTAGATAGTACTGCCAGAGCAGGGGAGTTGTTAGATAGTACTGCCAGAGCAGGGGGGTTGTTAGATAGTACTGCCAGAGCAGGGGGTTGTTAGATAGTACTGCCAGAGCAGGGGGGTTGTTAGATAGTACTACCAGGGCAAGGGGGTTGTTAGATAGTACTGCCAGAGCAGGGGGTTGTTAGATAGTATTGCCAGAGCAGGGGGGTTGTTAGATAGTACTGCCAGGGCAGGGGGTTGTTAGATAGTACTGCCAGGGCAAGGGGGTTGTTAGATAGTACTGCCAGAGCAGGGGGTTGTTAGATAGTATTGCCAGAGCAGGGGGGTTGTTAGATAGTACTGCCAGGGCAGGGGGGTTGTTAGATAGTACTGCCAGGGCAGGGGGTTGTTAGATAGTACTGCCAGAGCAGGGGGTTGTTAGATAGTACTGCCAGGGCAGGGGGTTGTTAGATAGTATTGCCAGAGCAGGGGGGTTGTTAGATAGTACTGCCAGGGCAGGGGGTTGTTAGATAGTATTGCCAGAGCAGGGGGGTTGTTAGATAGTACTGCCAGAGCAGGGGGTTGTTAGATAGTACTGCCAGAGCAGGGGGGTTGTTAGATAGTACTGCCAGGGCAGGGGGTTGTTAGATAGTATTGCCAGAGCAGGGGGGTTGTTAGATAGTACTGCCAGGGCAGGGGGTTGTTAGATAGTACTGCCAGAGCAGGGGGGTTGTTAGATAGTACTGCCAGGGCAGGGGGTTGTTAGATAGTATTGCCAGAGCAGGGGGTTGTTAGATAGTACTGCCAGAGCAGGGGGGTTGTTAGGTAGTACTGCCAGAGCAGGGGGATTGGACTCAAAGATCTCCTTGGGTCCTTTCCAAACCCTAACATCCTGTGGTCCTGTGATCATGCTGTATCACGGTAACCTCAGTAGTCTGCCTTTGAGACTTCACCTGGCACCTCAGATCAGAGAGGTCTTTTGCCTGTGTCTCACCCAGAGAAAAGACTTCAACTCCATTTGACCTCTTTGGCTGTTCAGGAAGGATTCTGTTAGGACCACCTTCCAATCTTTGCAGATGATGGCATATAAGCGTACAAAAGTAGGCTTATATGAGTACTGTGTCCAGTTCTGGGCCCCTCAATTCAAGAAAGATGTTGAGGTGCTGGAAAGTGTCCAGAGAAGGGCAACAAAGCTGGTGAGGGGCCTGGAACACAAACCCTATGAGGAGAGGGTGAGAGAGCTGGGGCTGTTTAGCCTGGAGAAGAGGAGGCTCAGGGGTGATCTTATTACTGTCTACAGCTACCTGAAGGGGCATTGTAGCCAGGTGGGGGTTGGCCTCTTCTCCCAGGCAACCAGCAATAGAACAAGGGGACACAGTCTCAAGTTGTGCCAGGGTAGGTATAGGCTGGATGTTAGGAAGAAGTTCTTCACAGAGAGTGATTGGCATTGGAATGGGCTGCCCAGGGAGGTGGTGGAGGCACCGTCCCTGGAGGTCTTCAAGCAAAGCCTGGATGAGGCACTTGGTGCCATGGTCTGGTTGACTGGCTAGGGCTGGGTGCTAGGTTGGACTGGATGATCTTGGAGGTCTCTTCCAACCTGGTTGATTCTATGATTCTAAGATAAAACAGATACAAGGAAATAACCTGGAGATCTCCAGTCATAAACATCTGCATATGTAGTAAACAGGGAGGTGAATTTAAGGGTGACAAGAACCAGAGCCTCCTCCAAAATTAAAATTCACTGTGGTATCAGCAAGCACAGCTCTGTGTGTGCATACAAAATTAACACTGTCTGTGAAAATAAATAGCCTTGGCAACAACACTCCAGAGCTAGAGCGTAATTGGCCTGCATTTTACTCCCTTCTTTTCCCTTGTAATTTCTTTGTGCTGTGTTTCTTTGTGTAAAGAAACCCTCATTCAAGGGATTTATAGCCTTTCAGGGAGGAAATTAAAGATTCAGTGTCTCTTAATCACTCACAAAGAGGGAGGTTTGATTTTTAAACCAAATTATTGTTATTATTTGTGAATGCAGTTTCTCTGCATATCTTCGGACAACTCCAGCTGTTCTTGCATGAGAACCTGAAATATAGCAACTAGTGAGTGTGACTAGATGGAGGTTAAAATGGGAAGCCTTTGTCTTTACCCCCCAAGGGATACTCAGAACACGGGGTTCATCTGAACAATGAGGAGACAGCCCATATTTGTACCCTTCCTCTCCAAGAGAGCCAGTGCCATCCTGGCCTGCATCAGCAATGGTGTGGTCAGCAGGAGCAAGGAGGGCATTCTGCCCCTGTACTCTGCACTGGTTAGACCACACCTTGAGTCCTGTGTTCAGTTCTGGGCCCCCCAGTTTAGGAGGGACATTGAGATGCTTGAGCGTGTCCAGAGAAGGGCGACGAGGCTGGGGAGAGGCCTTGAGCACAGCCCTACGAGGAGAGGCTGAGGGAGCTGGGATTGGTTAGCCTGGAGAAGAGGAGGCTCAGGGCAGACCTTATTGCTGTCTGCAACTACCTGAGGGGTGGTTGTGGCCAGGAGGAGGTTGCTCTCTTCTCTCAGGTGGCCAGCGCCAGAATGAGAGGACACAGCCTCAGGCTATGCCAGGGGAGATTTAGGCTGGAGGTGAGGAGAAAGTTCTTCACTGAGAGAGTCATTGGACACTGGAATGGGCTGCCTGGGGAGGTGGTGGAGTCGCCGTCCCTGGAGCTGTTCAAGGCAGGATTGGACGTGGCACTTGGTGCCATGGTCTGGCCTTGAGCTCTGTGGTAAAGGGTTGGACTTGATGATCTGTGAGGTCTCTTCCAACCTTGGTGATACTGTGATACTGTGATGTAGGGATCAAATTTAGGTTCATAGCATTCCTTCCCTTGCTCCTCCTAACACCTGATAAAACTAAAACCCAGACAACTGATTATGGATATTTCCCAGCCCCCCTGCTCCAGACATTACATTGAAACTTCAGAAACAATGGATTCTAAAGGGAGCCTTAAAGAGCAGGATGAGAGGTTATTCATTACCTCCTGCAAACTGGAGTGTGTTAAGTGCCTGGTCCTCAAATAGATCTGATCCTGGAGAGAGGGAAGCCCTGAGTCCCACAATGGGCTCAGTGTGGCAGCTCCCCTTGCCCGCACAGAATCCCATTGACGACACTCAAACAATCTCACCCACTGATGGGACATTTAGAGATCTACACTGGGCACACCACAAGGTTTTTTCCAGGAACACTCACAGTTATTCATCCTAAATGGCCCAGAAAGTCTGGAGACAGCACACATATTTTTCACTGGCCGTTACGCACGCAAATCGACTCGCAGGAGCTAGGTGCAGACGTGAGGAGAGGGAGACATGAAGCACCCAGGTTGGTTCTACCCCTTTAAGTCAATTAAAAAACCCCAAACCCTGTGAGAATTAGTCTGGTGATATATAACTGTAGTCTCTCTGAAGATTGCAGCAAATGGAAACAATGAGAAGTGCTGAAGCTAAATCCGACCCCTGGGTAAATGACATAATCCTCCCCCCAGCCAAAACGTTGTCTGAGGAATTCCTTGGTTTACACTAACCTGCTGTAATTCTTTTAGATGTCCCTTAGCTCTCATACATCTCCCACAGGCACATGAAACGTGGCCATTTTACTGTGCTCAAATGCTGGGATTATGCAAACAGCAAAAAAGAATTCCACAGGGAACAGAAACAGGTATGTTATGAAATTAAGCCAGGACAATTTTCCCAATACAAATAACTTAAAGCATGTCACTGCCTCTTTGTACTATAAGCCTCATGCAGAATGAAAATAGCTCTTCAGTTGGCCAGACTGCACTAATGGTTCATTCTGCCTCATTATTTTGCCAGTCCTGTTCAATATCTTTATTGATGATACGGATGAGGGGATTGAGTCCAGCATCACTAAGTTTGGAGATGACACCAAGCTAAGGAGCAGGTCTTGATCTGTTGGAGGGTAGGAAAGCCCTGCAGAGGGACCTGACAGGCTTCATGGGTGGACAGAGGCCAATGGGATGAGATTGAACAAGGTCAAGTGCAGGGTTCTACACTTTGACCATAACAACCCCAAGCAGTGCTACTGGCTGGGGACAGAGTGGCTGAGAGCAGCCAGGCAGAGAGGGACCTGGGGGTGCTGGTAGGTAGTAGCTGAACATGAGCCAGCAGTGTGCCCAGGTGGGCAGGAGAGCCAATGGGATCCTGGCCTGGATCAGGAACAGTGTGGGCAGCAGGACAAGGGAGGTTATTCTGCCCCTGTACTCAGCACTGGTCAGGCCACACCTTGAGTGCTGTGTCCAGGTCTGGGATCCTCAATTCAAGAGAGATGTTGAGGTGCTGGAAGGTGTCCAGAGAAGGGCAACAAAGCTGGTGAGGGGCCTGGAGCACAGCCCTGTGAGGAGAGGCTGAGGGAGCTGGGGGTGTGCAGCCTGCAGAAGAGGAGGCCCAGGGCAAACCTCATTGCTGTCTACAGCTACCTGAAGGGAGGCTGCAGCCAGGTGGGGTTGGTCTCTTCTGCCAGGCAACCAGCAACAGAAGGAGGGGACACAGTCTCATGTTGTGCTGGGGTAGGTCTAGGCTGGATGTTAGGAGGAAGTTGTTGCCAGAGAGAGTGATTGGCATTGGAATGGGCTGCCCAGGGAGGTGGTGGAGTCACCATCCCTGGAGGTGTTGAAGAAAAGCCTGGATGAGGCACTGAGTGCCATGGTCTGGTTGACTGGCTAGGGCTGGGTGCTAGGTTGGCCTGGATGATCTTGGAGGTCTCTTCCAACCTGGTTGATTCTATGATTCTATGATTCTATGAAATATGATGAGATACTAAGTGAATGGAGAAAATGTCAAGATAAAAGTCCCAGGGAACACAGTCAGGAAAACCAGCAATCACATGCATATTAGGCACAAGGGGGAGGCTTCTCAGCAACTCACAACTATTCAGAAAAGAGCTTTTGAAGTTGAAATAGCTGTATGAAGATGTATCAGATAAGAATCAGATAAGAGGAAGACTAAAATGCCAAGTGCTCCAGTGCTGCACCTACAAAATGTGTATCATCATGCAGTTCTGATTCTGCCTCAGCTGAGAAGTTACAGAAGACCTAGAAAAGGTGTGGAAAAGACAACAGTGGTGACTGATGAAACGTACAGCTGTCATTTCAGGGATGATTAGGGAGGCAAATTCCCTAGACCTGCCTGTAAGGTGGTATACTGCAGGCCAATTAAATTATTAATGACAAGAATAAGGTAAATAAGGAAAGCGAGATTGTTCGTTGTCCTTCGGTTCAAGAACTAAAAGCCTCCTAAAGATACAAGCAAGAAGCAGGTTCAGATAATCAAGAAGTATTTTTGATCTCAGTGCACTCTTAAGCCATAGGACTGTGCAGATTTATGAAGACTTCATAGAATCATAGAATCAACCAGGTTGGAAGAGACCTCCAAGATCATCCAGTCCAACCTGTCCCCCAGCCCTATCCAGTCATTTGCACCTTCTTGTCAGGCAGGATGCAGAGCCCCTCAGATCAAACCACAGATGCTACAATGGGAATGGGTTTGCATGTTTTTCTATTTTTTTTGTGCTACCAATTGTAGTTTCAAAGCTGATTTATTATGTGTTTCTTCCTCTTTTTAACAAGAATTACTAAGGGTATTTATAATGGCTTTTTGTTTTGGGGAAACTAAGTGTAGGAGAGGCATGGAGGCTCCAAATGTATTGTCTGTGACCATTTGCTTTGGCCAGGAACTTGATTTATTTGCCATGCTGTGCTAGTTTGAAGCTAGCTAGGATGTTTTGGTGAGAAGAACTAGATTACAGGCTGTGAAAGGAAAACAAGGGTGATGTCTACTTCACTTATAGGCTTGCTGAGAAGTATAAGAACAAGAATCCAAACATAGATAAGGCACTTCTGCTGGGGAGCTCTGAGCTGCATTTCTTTCTCTAGCCCTTCTGCCATCTCTCTGATTAATCCAGTTTGCTTCCTAACCCCCTGGCTGAACCTCCACTCTTCCTTGGGACTGGGGTAAGGTGGAGAGGGGTGGGGAGAAGGTGGAAGGGTGGTTGGGAGCCTCTCATGGGGACTCAGGTTTCTGGGAGGGCTGTTGTGTTTCTGTATTACCTTTTCCCTTGTCTATTTCTGCCTATAACTGTATCTACTGTAAATATCTGCTTGTATATTTTGCTGAGCTGTAAATAATAAGCCTCATTTAAATTTCCAGAGCTGGCTGAGTCTAGTCTGGGTGATTTCCAAAGTGGGGGGGGAGGGGTAACACCCAAACAATCACCTCTTTCACCACATAGAATCATAGAATCTTAGAATCATAGAATCAACCAGGTTGGGAGAGACCTCCAAGATTATCTAGTCCAACCTATCACCCAGCCCTATCCAATCAACTAGACCATGGCACTAAGTGCCTCATCCAGTCTTTTCTTGAAGACCCCTAGGGACGGTGCCTCCACCACCTCCCTGGGCAGCCCATTCCAATGGGAAATCACTCTCTCTGTGAAGAACTTCTTCCTAATATCCTTGGTAATAAACATAATAACAAACCTGTGAGAAGCAGATAGAAATGTTCAGCCACATCAAAAGTTAAAACACAGAAAAAAACCAGGTCAGAGTGATAAAGCATAGAGCTGTTAGCCAGAGCCTACAAAGCAAAGACTGTAGTGGTAATAGAAAATAGCACCAAACGAATTCACCCAATTAACAAATGTCACAGGAAAACAAAAAACTAAAAAAGACAACATAATTAACTTATTGAGTCTGTCACATATAAGCATAAGCCTGGATTATGTTTCCTGTGAAATCAGTATACAGCCCCCAAAAAATTCCACCAGCCTGGGAATGGTGAAAATTGTTTTAAAACAAAGCCAGGAGGTTGCATTTATCCACAAACCATTTATTTTCATAAAATTGGGGCCAGTCTAGAGCCATACTTCAGAAATGTTCCCAAGTTAGAAATTAAACCAAAATCCATCTCTTCAGAAAGCAGAGCACGGAAAGTTTTTTGTCTCCCATCCGCACTGTGTCACTCTGAGAAATTAACTGAAAGAGTTCTGGGCCCCCCAGTTTAGGAGGGACATTGAGATGCTTGAGCGTGTCCAGAGAAGGGCGACGAGGCTGGGGAGAGGCCTTGAGCACAGCCCTACGAGGAGAGGCTGAGGGAGCTGGGATTGGTTAGCCTGGAGAAGAGGAGGCTCAGGGGTGACCTTATTGCTGTCTACAACTACTTGAGGGGTGGTTGTGGCCAGGGAGAGGTTGCTCTCTTCTCTCAGGTGGCCAGCGCCAGAACGAGAGGACACAGCCTCAGGCTGTGCCAGGGGAAATTTAGGCTTGAGGTGAGGAGAAAGTTCTTCACTGAGAGAGTCATTGGACACTGGAATGGGCTGCCCGGGGAGGTGGTGGAGTCGCCGTCCCTGAAGCTGTTCAAGGCAGGACTGGATGTGGCACTTGGTGCCATGGTCTAGCCTTGAGCTCTGTGGCAAAGGGTTGGGCTTGATGATCTGTGAGGTCTCTTCCAATTTTGGTGATACTGTGATACTGTGATACTGTGAAATCAATACATTTTCCTGTGTGGCTGTTTGAGCTAGCTTTCCAGCTCAGACATAAAAAACTGGGGACACAGAAACTTAGGAGTGGAAGAGTACTGGAGTCTCTGAGTGGAGAGGTGAACATTCCAGGGATAGGGCATAAAACGGCAACAATGGATAAGTTAATGTTATTCCATTGGAGCATCAAAAACTTTATGTCTGGAAGCACAGCTTGTACCTTCCCCTTGCTGCTTCTGCTGCTATCTTCCCCTCCCACTGTTTTGGCTGCTGCTTCACCACTTTGCCGCCACTTTGCCACCACTTAGAATCATAGAATCAACCAGGTTAGAAGAGACCTCATAGATCATCCAGGCCAACCTAGTACCCAGCCCTAGCCAATCAACCAGACCATGGCACTAAGTGCCTCATGCACTCTTTGCTTGAACACCTCCAGGGACAGTGACTCCACCACCTCCCTGGGCAGCCCATTCCAATGCCAATCACTCTCTCTGTGAAGAACTTCCTCCCAGTACCCAGCCTAGACCTCCCCTGGCACAACTTGAGACTGTGTCCCCTTGTTCTGTTGCTGGCTGCCTGCAAGATGAGACCAACCCCCACCTGGCTGCAGCCTCCCTTCAGGTAGCTGTAGACAGCAATGAGGTCACCCCTGAGCCTCCTCTTCTGCAGGCTGCACACCCCCAGCTCCCTCAGCCTCTCCTCACAGGGCTGTGCTCCAGGCCCCTCACCAGCTTCATCATCCTTCTCTGAACACATTCCAGTATGTGAACATCTCTCTTGAATTGAGGGGCCCAGAACTGGACACAGTATTCAAGATGCAGCCCGACCAGTGCTGAGCACACTTGACCCCATCCTCATCTTCTTTAAGGTTATTATACTCTGTAGTAGTTTATTCTCTTTATACTGTTATATTTAGTTTAAACTCTAAAAAAAATACTATTTCCTTTTTTTCTTTCTACTTTCCAAATTCTGAGTTGTAGTGAATTTACTCTACTAGGGCAGGGATGTGCTCTAACCCATCACAACATGTGTAAGCAATGGCAATACAGAACAGAGTGCAGCCAAGTGATGAAAAATGCTTTCATATTTTCAGGTGTTTCAACAACCACTGTTTCTTATAACTACAGGTATAATTCACTTTTTTTCCCCCCATATATGAGAAACTTACAAGTAGCAATTTACTCAGTGGCGTGACCTGTTGTCCCATAAGTCTTTGTCTACAAATTGGAGATAGTTTGACTCTGTGGCAGGACTGGGAGAGTGAGCAAGCAGATATGGGAGGTGAAAGAAGAGGGACATGGGTAACCTGGACAGGGACATGGCAAAAGCAGGGAGGTGGCTTCCTGGACAAGGCTATGGAAAGACACTTCTGGAGTAATAAATTTCAGTCTTCATCCTTGTTTCCCACCCTTTCCCAAGTTATCACACCCATTAACTTCATAAAGGTGGCAGGAGGCTTCGCTAACATCTGGGAAGTGCCTTAAAATTATGTCATGTTATTAAATGTGTGTTGTACGTGCCAAAAGGGCTCAAATCCTGCAGCTCTGGCTTGCCCATATGATTCAGCTAAAACCAATGGGAATAATAGTATCTGGGTGAGCAGGAAAAAAATCCTCTTAAGGAATACCATGGATCAAACCCCGGTACATTTATTGTGAGAAGAAGGGAAAATGTGTATTGCAGTCCTTTTAAAGCAAGCATTGCACAAAGCTGCTCTCACTTGCTTACCCCCAAGGGGTTACGCTCTTGCCAGGGGGAGTGGACTGTGCCATTTGCATCAGCCATCTTAGTCCCAAGCTCTGTTCTCATTGAAGTTAAAAGAGATTTCACAAGGGCCTCCTGTGGCAGACTCCCTCGCCTTGCCCTCCTTGTTGGCATTTCAGGGCAATCAATCTTATTTCTGTCACTGAAGTGAGGAACTGTGTCATCTTCTCTGCACAGAGCCACTGGAATAAGCATTCATAAATGAATGTACAAAGGGCTTACTGAAAAGCTACACCAAGAAGACTTGAGAGGGTACTAGACCTTATGACCCCAGTACACAGAGTGGTGGATGGACAAAGGGACAAGGGGGGAGATATGAAAGAGTTAGAGATTTGTAAAGATGGAGTTTTAAGAAGTTTTTCTGGCATGGAAATTGATGTGAAAAGGAGATCCAGAATATGTTTCTATGGATGAAAACCTGTTCTGTGCATATTTGAAGTCAGGATGGATTGAGTCCATCTTGCTGCAGACAGAGATGTTTCCCTCCCTCGCCCCAGTTCACGCTGCTTGCCCTTGCGCTCTTGTGCCAAGGTAACTCTGTGCAATTGATCCAGCTCAGCTGAAAGCTTCTCATTTTTCCTTGGTTTACTCATCAATCAGCTCAGTTCCCAGAACTGCCTTCCTCTGCAGATATTGGTGCCACAAGGTAGTGCAAGTGAGAAAGGAGCTAAACTACAAATAACCAGCAAAGGGAGAGAAAGGAGGAAGGACTTATCTACAGTAACAGGTGAACTGATTCACCAGGAACTGCAAGGGAGATCCTTTCCCACTCGAATAAAATAAACCTAGCTGTGGATTATTGTGAACCAGCAAAGGGGAAAAAATAATCCCCAGACCATAAAATAATGACATTTCACAACCTTTCTAACTTTCTAGGCTTGATAGCAATTTGTTACACAGCTTTCAAATCACAGGATGCACTGGGTTGGAAGGGACCTTTAAAGCTCATTTAGGTCAACCTCCTCGCAGTAAGCAGGGGCATCCCCAGGCAAAACAATGTTTAGTTTCAAATGTACATATTGCTCCAAAAAGATCATCAGAAAAAGTGCATAGAGATTCCCATGCTCCAATATTCTTATTTCCCATCTGTTTAAAAGCTGCACAGGATAACTCCACCTGGATTTATTGTACTATGTGATAAAAAACCCTACCAGAGTAACACGAAAGTAGATTTTAAGCAAGTCTCTTGCTGTCTAACTTAGTTCTGGTGGGAATATGCTGCATGAAGCATTTCTGAAACGCACTCTTCAGCACTCGAAGTCCTCCACAAAGCTTCACACTCCCCAGTTGTCAGCTGCTTAAATATCAGCCCAAGCTCTGAAATGAGCATCTCTTAATTATAGCATGAAGTGATGGCAGGAACACATCAGGAAAAGCAAAGGAAAATACTGCCATTCACAGGGGAGTCAACAGGTTTTGGTATGTTGAAAGGAAGAGGCCAATATTAATCTCACACACATAAAGTGCTATCTCCAGCATATCACAATTCCAGTGCAACAGTTGCATATACAAACAAGTGGTTTAGTGGTTTACAAGTACCTTCACCTTAGCTTTTTCCCCCTCCTTTTTTAATCTGCCTACCCAGGGAGTTAAAGTGTATTAACATATTTCAGGACCATGTCTGGTACCAAAACGTGGGCTAAAAGCCTAATAAAATACACAGTGCCTTCCAGACCCCTGGCATGTCTGCACATATCCCTACTGACAAGCATGAATAAAAACTGCTAGTTAAAAAATATGATTAAAAACAAATCATAAAGCTGCTGGAAGTTATAGATGGAAAAACATTATTTGACCATCTATATCTCCTTCTCAGGGATGCCCAAAAACCTCAAGTGCATCACCCAGCACCTTTCAGACTTTGCATCTTTAGTTCAAGATTGAGATTACTGAGATTGTAATGAAGACCTTACCAAAAGAAAATAATTTAATTGACTGGGTTTGTAGGTGACCTGGAAGACATTAGACTCTGTAAAATTAAGATAGAATCATACACTCAACCAGGCTGGAAGAGACTTCCAAGATCATCCAGTCCAACCTAGCACCCAGCCCTAGCCAGTCAACCAGACCATGGCACTAAGTGCCTCAGCCAGGCTTTTCTTGAAAACCTCCAGGGACGGTGACTCCACCACCTCCCTGGGCAGCCCATTCCAATGCCAATCACTCTCTCTGTGAAGAACTTCCTCCTAACATCCAGCCTAGACCTCCTCTGGCACAACTTGAGACTGTGTCCCCTCCTTCTGTTGCTGGTTGCCTGGCAGAAGAGCCCAACCCCACCTGGCTACAGCCTCCCTTCAGGTAGTTGTAGACAGCAATGAGTTCCCCCCCTGAGCCTCCTCTTCTGCAGGCTGCACACCCCCAGCTCCCTCAGCCTCTCCTCACAGGGCTGTGCTCCAGGCCCCTCACCAACTTTGTTGCCTTTCTCTGGATACATTCCAGCACCTCAACATCTCTCTTGAATTGAGGATCCCAGAACTGGACACAGCACTCAAGCAGTTATACTTTTTAAACAAGGTTTTTTACTCTGGAACACTCAAAATAAGTAAAAAATAGATTCAGACTCGAAGCCTTCCTGTACAACATAACACAGAAGTAAGCTCTGTGAATCTGTCATCAACAGAATCATGCAGTTAATAACATGACAACTACAACATAGGATCAGTTCCATCCTTTCCTATTCTTGCAGTTTCCTGTTTCCAAGGAAGCTGTGATCACTGATGACATTCAAACCTTTTGAAGCTAACATTTTTGAGTACCCAAACATCTGTAGTTTTCAAGTGAGTTATCACCTTTTGTTTTGCAGAAATATTGGCATAACTGCATAACTCCAAACACCTCAAACACAAGCAACCCAGATGCAGCCAAAGGAGGTAGCACCTTCTATCTTTCTGACCCTCTACTGCTTTCCTGGCTCCAGGCATGGGAAAGTATCACAGTATCACCAAGGTTGGAAGAGACCTCACACATCATCAAGTCCAACCCTTTACCACAGAGCTCAAGGCCAGACCATGGCACCAAGTGCCACGTCCAATCCTGCCTTGAACAGCTCCAGGGACGGCAACTCCACCACCTCCCCGGGCAGCCCATTCCAGTGTCCAATGACTCTCTCAGTGAAGAACTTTCTCCTCACCTCCAGCCTAAATTTCCCCTGGTATAGCCTGAGGCTGTGTCCTCTTGTTCTGGTGCTGGCCACCTGAGAGAAGAGAGCAACCTTCTCCTGGCCACAACCACCCCTCAGGTAGTTGTAGACAGCAATAAGGTCTGCCCTGAGCCTCCTCTTCTCCAGGCTAACCAATCCCAGCTCCCTCAGCCTCTCCTCGTAGGGCTGTGCTCAAGGCCTCTCCCCAGCCTCGTTGCCCTTCTCTGGACACGCTCAAGCATCTCAATGTCCCTCCTAAACTGGGGGGCCCAGAACTGAACACAGTACTCAAGGTGTGGTCTAACCAGAATGAAACTGATGTTCAGCAAACTCAAACTACTTTTTATAGATAGATCACACAGGCTCACAGGATGTCAGGGGTCGGTGGGACCCAAGGATATCATCGAGTCCAACCCCCCTGCCAGAGCAGGACAATGCTATCTAACACAGATCACAGAGGAACACATCCAGACAGGCCTTGGAAGGCTCCAGAGAAGGAGACCCTACAACCTCTCTGGGGAGCCTACTGGCCTAGTTTCTCACTGCTTCTTCCACTACCAAGCAAAACATGGCTCTTCTAGGAAGCAGAAGGCAACCCAGAGGAAAAGCTGTAATAATCCCCAGCACCACTGGATGGTAGCAGCTGTCTTCGTATGTGAAGCAGAGGGAGCTGCGGCCAGCAGTACTTCACATCAGAAAAGCACAGAATTAACCAGCTTGGAAAAGACCTCTAGGATCATCGAGTCCAACCTGTCACCTAACCCTTCTAATTAACTAAACCATGGCACCAAGTGCCTCATCCAGCCTCCTCTTAAACACCTCCAGGGATGGTGACTTCACCCCCTCCCCGGGCAGCCCGTTCCAATGGGCACTCACTCTTTCCATGAAGAATTTCTTTCCAGCATCCAGCCTGAAGCTGCTTTGGTGCAGTTTGTGACTGTGCCCTCTTGTTCTGTCACTGGGTGCCTGGGAGAAGAGACCAACCCCTGCCTAGCTACAACCTCCTTTTCCATACTAACCACAGGGGGTTCACGGAAGCCTCCATTTACTGCAGTCACAGCTCCTGTGGATATCGAGGGCTGTGGATGTCCTGCAGATGCTCTCTCACCATCCACATAAGCTCTTGCTCCTCTTGAGAAGGCAGAGCACAGCAATGCTTGGGCACCGCTGTTGCCATGAGTGCTTGGTGTTTCCAGTACAGCTGAAAGAATCCTCTCCCAAGGTGAAAAAGAAACCTTTTCTAGATAAAAATAGATTTTTTTTTTCTTCACTTTGCTCAAATGTTTTGCTCTCACAGAATCACAGAGGCTGGAACAGACCTCTGAGGTCATCGAGTCCAGACTATGACCTAACACCAGCACATCGACCAGATCATAGCACTAAGTGCCACATCCAAGCTTTCCTTAAACACCTCCAGGGACAGCAACTCCACCACCTCCCTGTGCAGCCCATTACAGTGTCTAATTCTCCTTTCCATGAGGAAGTGCTTCCTAACATCCATTCTAAACCTCCCCTGGTGCAGCTTCAGGCTGTGCCTCCTCATCTTGGCACAAGTTGCCTTGGAGCAGAGCCTGACCTCCACCTCACTACAGCTTCCCTTCAGGTAGTTGTAGAGCCTGATAATGTGTCCCCCCCCAAGTCTCCTCTTCTCCAGGCTAAACAACCTCAGCTCCCTCATAAGCAACTGATCTGACAGGAGAGAGAAAAATGTTTCTTCTCTGCTCTCTTCCCACTGCTGCCATCACAGGCCCATGCAGGGCCTCCATCCCTGCCAGCAGCATCCTCCCACACCCAGGGAAATCTGTGTAATCCAGTTTAGGGAATAAATGCCTTGTGAAATAGGGTTTTTTCTCACCTGGATTCCCATTAACAAAGTTGTTCTTACATGGTAGTCCCAGTGAAATATACAGCAATGCTTGTATTGACATCTTTGTGATCTGCACATATATAATTGGCATTGCTCGCTAATCCTAAAGGAACTCTCTTTAAGGAAGCACATGTCTTACCAAGACATATAGCAACACCTTAAAATGTTTTCTCCATTGATGAGTCTGGGCAGACAGCTCACTGGCACTTGTAAGCAGCTGGTGTCAATGTTATATTCACAAGCAGAAATGCTGAGCAAGCTGTGCATGGCTCCAGTAGGGTAAATAGGACACCACAGGCATCTTTTTCAGCTTGCAGAAATCTTATTACTAGTAATAGATGAGCTGGAAAAACACAGCTTCTACCTCAAACACAGCTGGAGCCTGGGATCAGAAGTTACCAAAGGCATGTTCTAAACTGAAGAAATATCTTACAGAATCACACACACACAGGCTCACAGGATGTCAGGGGTTGGAAGGGACCCAAGGAGATCAGCGAGTCCAACCCCCCTGCCAGAGCAGGACAATGCTATCTAACATAGATCACAGAGGAACACATCCAGACAGGCCTTGAAAGGCTCCAGAGAAGGAGACTCCACAACCTCCCTGGGGAGCCTGTGCCAGTGCTCTGTGACCTTCACAGTAAAGTTCCCCCTTCTGTTGAGGAGAAAACTAAACATAAAAGGTTTCAGGCCCTCTAAAACAAGCCAATGAGTTTACAACGATGCTCTGACGTTCATTCTTACTGAGGTGACTTTAAAACCTTGACAGACTGAGGGCATTTGTCTCAAAATGATACATAATTCTTTCACACTGCTGGAGTGGTAAGCAATTTCTATATGCTTGACCACACTGTGGCTCAAGTGAGAGGCATTTCTTTTTCTGCCTGAAGCAACATATGGTGAAAGAAAAAAGAAGTGAACTTTGTAAGGAGTGATTTGTTTAGCAAAAGCAAGATGCTGGGTTAGCAGCCAGTGAACTGCTGTAATGATCTGTCACAGCAGCTCTGTGGCCTTGCTATCTTGATCCAACTGCACTGAAGTTTCAGCATCCCCTGCAGCGCAGGTCAGTTAGCTGATGCTTAAAGCACCATCTCATTATGTCGTGCAGGCTTCAGCTTCAAGGACTGAAATTCAGCATTACAGCTGAAGATAACCTGTTCAGGCTTTGGAATTCTATGTGGTTTTGTTTGACTGCAAGCCAAGTCAGGAGAAGCACAGAAACCCTGTGACCATCTGACCACGCCTGGTTTCCAGTTCATCTCTGGGCAATCAGATGCTGCACTTAAGGGAAGCTAAGTATCTGAAAGTCAAGTTGTCTCCTACAAGCCCTGCCTGCAGTTTTAGGTTGAGCCAAAGGATTATATTCTTCAGCTCAGTCAACAGCAGGACTTTCCTCTTGAGCTGTTATTAGAGGTGGAATTGGTGGAGTTTCAGCCCATGCACTTAAAACACATTAATGGGATTCGTCTTTGGTGTGACTCTCTTCCCTACACATGCACTCTGCAAAAAAGGCTGTAATTAATGCTACCCAGTGCACCGTGGGTATCTTTATTTAATTAGAGTTGCTTAATTACACAGCAAAATGCAAGTCCTCCTCTCCCTTCATGTGCATGAAGGGTCCCACAGACAGCAGAACCAATACCTTCCTGGGGAGCAACCTTTTATGACACGAGACAGGAATTGTACATTCCTCAACACACTACAGACAGTCTCCACTGAGCCTGTGTGTGACTGGAAACAGAAACGAGAGTCTGAAGAGCATTAAATTGCAGTTCCTCTTAGAGCAAGCTCTAGAATTCTAGCCCTGTTGCTGGGTCACTACTGCCTTGATCAAGAATTACTTTTTGCCCTATTTCTTTCCTCACTATATTTATTTCCAAGTCATAAGTTTAGTCAACGTACAGAGAAGTCACTGTCCAATGTCCAGTTAGCATGACAGGAGGACACCTATGGTTCAAAATGGTTGGGAAAAAGCTTGTGGGCACATTTTAATATTCTGTGAACTTAAAACATGATCTCACTGGCATATCCAACTTCCCAGGAGCACAGATTACAGTGCTGTATCAATGGTATTGGCTCGCTTGGTATCTGAATAAAATAACTTCCCTGCAAGCCTTTACCTACTGAAGTCAGATGGTTTATTACCTTTGTCTCCTTTACATCAAACTGATCTGTGCCCTTGTGGCCAAGAAGGCCAATGGGATCCTGGGGTTTATTAGGAGGAGTGTGTCCAGCAGATCAAGGGAGGTTCTCCCCCCCCTCTACTCTGCCCTGCTGAGACCTCATCTTGAATACTGTGTTCAGTTTTGGGCTCCCCAGTTGAAGAGGGACAGGGATCTGCTGGAGAGGGTCCAGCAGAGAGCTACGAGGATGATTAGGGGACAGGAGGGCATGGCTTATGTGGAGAGGCTGAGGGACCTGGGGCTTTTTAGTCTGGAGAAGAGAAGATTTAGAGGGGATTTGATAAATGTTTATAAGTATCTGAGGGCTGCCAGGGGAAGGGGGACAGGCTCTGCTCACTGCTCCCTGGGACAGGACAAGGAGCAATGGGTGTAAGTTGCACCAAAAGAGGTTCTGCCTCAACACAAGGGAGAACTTCTTTACTGTAGGGGTCGCAGAGCACTGGCACAGGCTCCCCAGAGAGGTTGTGGAGTCTCCTTCTCTGGAGCCTTTCAAGGCCTGTCTGGATGTGTTCCTCTGTGATCTGTGTTAGATAGCATTGTCCTGCTCTGGCAGGGGGGGTAGACTGGATGATCTCCTTGGGTGCCTTCCAACCCCTAACATCCTGTGAGCCTGTGAGCCTGTGATCTTTTCTAAGAGCTATATATCTTTTTCTGGTTTGAAAGTACCAGTTCTGCTCCATCACATCAAGTAATGTTATTCTGTAACACAATTGTAGAGTGCAAGGAAATGAGAGGGGGGTAGCTTCTCCATCTGGCAGATGATCCTCAGAAGTGGAAAAGAAGATGTGCAGGCTTATGCTATTAAACTTTTTTTTGAGTTCAAATGGAATCCAGCTGTTTGGGATCCACAACATTCTTGCAGTTTAACTGCTCACAGTATGTATACTTTGAATCCTTTTCTTTTTGTTTTCTTTGATTGCTGGGGCCTGAGATCATAAACGCCTCAGTCTTTCAAATGTGAAGTGCAGCTCTTGGTAATTTGTCCTAATCAACTGCAGTAAGAAATGTCTGCTCCATAACCTTGAATGTTTTTTCTCTCCCCTGACAACAGAATGGGCTTCTTGCAAAAAAAAAAATAAACATCTGGTTTGAATTGAACATCAAATTGCAGTTACTTTAAGTGCCAACTATTAAATTACTTCAAATGTTTTATGTTTGAACATGATTTTTCTAGACAGCTAAATTTTTTAACTGTGGCACAAATGTACATGTAAAATGACTTTGGAAGGTTAATTCCCTTGAATAAACTTTTTTTTTTTCCCTTAATCATTTGTAGCTCACTCTTTTGGCTTTCCATTTACAGAAATTATTATCCATAAAGTTTTTTTTTATACAATCAAATATGCCTCAGCACACAGCAAGAGGTAGAAAACATCTATGTAGAACTCAGGGACTTAATTCTGAACTCTGTGACATATGAAAGGATTTTCAAGACTGTCCTGAACTCATTACATCAAGCCAGAAAATCACATGGACTGAAATTACAGTCTGCACTTTGATCAGAAAGCTCAGCATTAAAATTCCTGTCTAAGATTTTCCCCACCTGAAAAGCCAACCCCATTTGTTTATCTATTTATCTGTTTTCTGGAGATTTCTATTTATCTGTTATCTATTTCTCAGTTTTCTTCACTTACATCAAGCCAGAATATCATGTGGACTAAAATTATAGTCTGCACTTTAATCAGAAAGCTCAGCATGAAAATTCCTAAGACTTCCCCATTTGAAAATCCAACCCCATTTGTGTATCTATTTATCTGTTCTCTGGAGATTTCTATTTATTTGTTATCTATTTCTCAGTTTTCTGCATTTACATCAAGCCAGAATCACAGAATCAACCAGGTTGGAAGAGACCTCCAAGATCATCCAGTCCAAACTAGCACCCAGCCCTAGCCAGTCAACTAGACCATGGCACTAAGTGCCACATCCAGGCTTTTCTTCAACACACCCAGGCACAGTTGACTCCACCACCTCCCTGGGCAGCCCATTCCAATGCCAATCACTCTCTCTGCCAACAGCTTCCTCCTAACATCCAGTGTAGACCTCCCCTGGCACAACTTGAGACTGTGTCCCTTCGTTCTGTTGCTGATTGCCTGGTGTTTGGTGTATAGACTTACTGCACAATAATCCAAACCATCTTAATAGTAAATATTTGCAGTTATTATCCTTTCCCTGATGACTGCTTTATCTGTTCACTTTTTAGTGTGGTCACAGATCTGTCATTTGCTTAGCACAGCTGACTATTCCTGTTATTTGTGCGTTGTCATTTATGGATGCAAATAAATAACCTAGTGATCCTATCAAAGAGCAGCATGGAGAGGCAATATATCCTAGGAAGCAATCCTATTAGCCAGAATGTCCTGGTTGAGCAGATGGAAGGGATGAACATCCACCAGCCATCAGGACGTTTATTTAAACAGCATTCTGGCTTGTCCTAACTTCACCTCTCTGGGAATCACAGAATCATAGAATGGTTTAGGTTGGAAGGGACCTCAAAGATCACCAAGCCTCTGCCATAGGCAGGGACACCTCCCACTAGAACAGGTTGCTCAAGGCCTCATCCAGCCTGGCCTTGAACACCTCCAGGGAGGGAGCAGCCACAACCTGCCTGGGCAACCTGTGCCAGTGTCTCACCACCCTCACTGTAAAGAACTTCTTCCTAACATCCAGTTTGAATCTCCCCTCTGCCAGATTAAACCCATTACTTTCCGTCCTGTCATTACAGGACCTTATAAATAGTTTCTCCCCAGCCTTCCTGTAGGTCCCCTTCAGATACTGGGAGGCCAATCCAAGGTCTCCTGGAAGCTTTCTCTTCTCCAGGATGCTGAGCCCCAACTCTCATAGCCTGTCCTCATAGCAGAGCTGCTGCAGTTCTCTGAGCATCTGCATGGCCTCCTCTGGACTGGCTTCAACAGTTCCATGTCCTTCTTGTGTTGGGGGCTCCAGAACTGCACACAGGACTCCAGGCGGGGTCTGAAGAGAGCAGAGCCAAGGGGCAGAATCCCCTCCCTTGCCCTGCTGCCCACACTGCTCTTGCTGCAGCCCAGGACACAGTTGCTGTCTGGGCTGCACTCACAGTGCAGGCTCATGTTGAGCTTTTCACCACCCCAGACCCCCAGGTCCTTTTCCTCAGGGCTGCTCTCAGCCACTCGCCGCCCAGCCTGGAGTTGTGCCTGGGATTGGTGAAACTACAGCTCGTTTTCCTTTCCCAGTTGTGCTCAGTGCCAGGGGAGATTTAGGCTGGAGGTGAGGAGAAAGTTCTTCACTGAGAGAGTCATTGGATACTGGAATGGGCTGCCCGGGGAGGTGGTGGAGTCGCCGTCCCTGGAGCTGTTCAAGGCAGGATTGGACATGGCACTTGGTGCTATGGTCTAGCCTTGAGCTCTGTGGTAAAGGGTTGGACTTGATGATCTGTGAGGTCTCTTCCAACCCTGATGATACTGTGGTACTGTGATAACAATCAAGGGAGTCACAGATTTACACAAGCACAGGGAAGCTTGAAATCTACACAGTACTTTAAAGTAAGATGTGAAAAGAATATCCTAAGCCAGTGCACGTTAACATGCAACAAGGACACTGACACCAAGCTGCATTCCACTGGGGATGGCTTCTTCCTAAGAAACAGCTTTTGAAAGAAAACCATTTCCCATGTAACATTTTCTAGTAGTTTGTTTTTCTTCATCCTCTCCAATTTTCCTGCTGCATGAGATAGCTCTTGTCGGGAGAATCCTGCCAGACTTCGGGAGCTGCCAAATTAGAGAGACCTCAGGTTTTTCACAGTGAGTTGTTCTTTTCTCTGCTGGACCCTTCTAAAGCAAACGTGATTGAATTGATATGTTTTTACTGTATTTGTTCCTCTGCTCTGCTGTTTCCCATGGCCTAGAAGAGGAAGTCTGACTGCCAAGTGTTTTCTCATTTTGTTTAATCTGATACAAAAGGTCAACTCAAGTATCCTTTTGGTATTTGCTCCAGAGCTGAGTATAATAGGTGGCAACCCCAAGAAGAATGCATGTTGCTAAACTTCAGCAATGTTTGGGTTTTAGATACAAACAGATGTTTCCTTTTGGTAGCTTCATTTTTCCATGTGATATTCCAAGAAGTATAATGGGTACAGTCAAATCTCAGATGGTTTGGGTGTTAACTACCCCCCCCACACACACTATGATGAAAATCACCCAGACTAGACTCAGCCAATTGGAAATTGAATGAAGCTTTATACTTACAGCTTAGCACAACGTACAAGCAGATAGTTACAATATCTACAGAAATATACAAGTTAAAAAGTAATACAGAAACACAACAGCCCTCCCAGAAAACAGCTGCCAACCACCCTTCCACCTTCTCCTGACCCCTCTACCTTACCCCAGACTTTGCCTTACACCCAAGGCAGTTTGGAGAGTCAACCAAAGGAGGGTTAGGAAGCAGAAGGATTAGTCACACAGATGGCAGGTTAGGTGAGATAGAAGTGCAGCCCCAAAGATAGAGAGCAAACAACTGTCTTATCTATGTTTATGTTCTTGTTCTTATCCATCTCAGCAAGCCTATGAGTGCAGTAGACATCACCACTGTTTCCTTTTCCCAGCCTGTAATCCAATTCTTCTCACCAAAACATTCTAGCTAGCTTCAAACTAGCAAAAAATGAATTAGCTTTAGACACTGCATCTCAAACCATGAGAATAAAACTTCCCAGGCAAGTGAAACAGATCAATAACTGATTTGTTTCCTCATGCTCCTGGTTAGACTTTCAATTCTTCTTGATATTCACAGATAATTTTTGCAGCAGAAGCAGGAAAACAGAAAAATTGGCTCACATTCAGGTCTGATGTAGATCCACTAAAATTAGCAACTACTGCTAGGCTCCCCAGGTGACCTTCTTGTGGCCTTCCAGTATCTGCAGGGGGCCTATAAAAAAGCTGGGGAAAGATTTTTCAGGCTCTCAGGGAGTGACAGGACTGGGGGGAATGGAGCAAAGCTGGAGGTGGGGAGATTCAGACTGGCCATGAGGAGGAAGTTGTTGAGCATGAGAGTGGTGAGAGGCTGGAATGGGTTGCCCAGGGAGGTGGTTGAGGCCCCATGCCTGGAGGTGTTTAAGGCCAGGCTGGATGAGGCTGTGGCCAGCCTGATCTAGGGAAAGGTGTCCCTGGGCATGGCAGGGGGGTTGGAACTAGATGATCCTTGTGGTCCCTTCCAAACCTGACTGATTCTATGATTCTACTGGGCTGTGCATTTACACTGAAGAAACTATTTTAGGAGTAAAAATTAAAGTAGGACTAAACAAAAATAACAAACAAATGACTGTGAGTTTGTGCTGTATTCCTGTGGTCGAAATCTGTTATTCATAGATAATAAACACAGCTTTAATTACATCCCTGCTGTTCTCCTAAACAATCCCTCTTGCAAAGTGATGATTACCTTTATGCAGTTTTAAATGGATAGTTAATAAAGTTTTCCTGGGCTGCAGTCCTTGTGGGAAAATAAAGGCAATTCCAAGATTTTCAGATGCAAATTATTGGCTTTTTTGGAAGTTTGGTATTAATGGGTTGGGTTTACTGACTTTACATGAAAAAGATGAGTCATAAAGACTCCACTTCCTTCTTTAGATAAGTAAAATGAGAAACTGAGGACATAAAAAAGGCAGAGAAAATATGGATTAAAGACTGCCTGAAATGTTTCAGCATTACAGTGAAGCAGACAAAGCATCAGTTCTAACTCCTGATTTCAGAACACATAATAGCTTCAGCAGCTCTGCTGCAATGAGCCAGTTGCTGTAACCCTGATGTTTAAAATGCTAATCAGGTAAAGAAAGAGGGGATATGGATGAGGCCTGCTATACAGCAGGAGACAAACAAAAGGAGAAGCACCAAATCTTGCCAATGGTATCCTGGCCTGGATCAGGAGCAGTGTGGCCAGTAGGACAAGGGAGGTTATTCTGCCCCTGCACTCAGCACTGGTCAGGCCACACCTTGAGTGCTGTGTCCAGTTCTGGGCCCCTCAATTCAAGAAAGATGTTGAGGTGCTGGAATGTGTCCAGAAAAGGGCAACAAGGCTGGTGAAAGGCCTGGAACACACAAACCCTATGAGGAGAGGCTGAGGGAGCTGGGGTGCCCTCATTGCTGTCTACAACTATCTGAAGGGAGGCTGTAGCCAGGTGGGGTTGGTCTCTTCTCCCAGGCAACCAGCAATAGAACAAGGGGACACAGTCTCAAGTTGTGCTGGGGGAAGTATAGGCTGGAGGTTAGGAGGAAGTTCTTCACAGAGAGAGTGATTGGCATTGGAATGGGCTGCCCAGGGAGGTGGTGGAGTCCCCATCCCTGGGGGTGTTCAAGAAAAGAGTGGATGAGGCACTTAGTGCCATGGTCTGGTTGACTGGCTAGGGCTGGGTGCTAGTTTGGACTGGATGATGTTGGAGGTCTCTTCCAACCTGGTTGATTCTATGATTCTGAGAAATGCAGGCTGATGCCAACAGTGCACAGATGGGTGGCCTGCTCTGCAGAGCAGCTCCCGTTGGCACCACAAAGGGTATGCTGCCTAAAATGAGATTAGTGCATTTGAGAAGTATGCCAGATTCCCAACTCCTCTGTACACTGTATGAATCACTCTTGGGTCGAATATTCAAATTCCTGAATAAAAATTCAGTTTTTGACTGTTCCCATCAGATTCTGACCACTGCAGATCCAAAGGGCAGTGTCTGAGAAGAAAGCAGCTACTCAAGGTTGTTGATGTGAAAACATACACAGGTAATAAAAGCTCTACCACTGGCCCATACATCAGGATTTTGCCTCCTTCTGTAAAGAAACTTAGGAAACTAGTTTCAAAAGTCTGACAGCTTCTATTCTCTCAGGAGCCTTTCTGAAGAACCAGACCAAACTATAGATCACCGGGACTGTCTGCTTGGATTACGTTCAGTATGTTCTGCTAGTTTGAAGCTAGCTTGAATGTTTTGGTGAGAAGGATTAGATCACAGGCTGTGGAAAGGAAACAGTGGTGATGTCTGCTGCACTCATGGACTTGTTGAGATGTATAAGAACATGAGCATAAACATAGGTAAGGCAGTTTGGGCACAGCCTGGGCTTTGAGCTGCATTTCTCTCTAACCTCACCCTCCATCTCTCTGATTAATCTCCACCTGCTTCCTAACTCCCCTGGCCAACCCTCCATTCTTCCTTGGGGCACAAGGCAATGTCTGGGGTAAGGTTGAGGGGTGGGAGAAGGTGGAAGGGTGGTTGGGAGCCCCTCCTGGGGACTCAGGTTTCTGGGAGGGCTGTTGTGTTTCTGTATTACCTTTTCCCTTGTCTATTTCTGTCTATAACTGTATCTATTCTGTAACTATCTGCTTGTATATTGTGCTGAGCTGTAAATATAAGCTTCATTCAATTTCCAGAGCTGGATGAGTCTAGTCTGGGTGATTTCCAAAGTGTGTGTGTGGGAGGCAGGTAACACCCAAACCACTACACATGTACTGGCAGCTCTGGAAAGAAATGCAATCTGAGTGGCTACTGTTAGTCAGGACCAGGTCAAAACACAACGTAAGAGGGACAAAACTTGACACTTCATTACGGATCACAAAGGAAAATGGAAGGCAGGAAATCATGATCTGGGGATAAAGAGAGATGATAACAAATGTATTTGGACAGCTATCTGTGTAATATCCACTATGTTGAACCTGAATGCCTCTCAAATTCTCTGTCTTCCAAATTTTTATTAGCCATCATATTTTCTAAGCACCTTCAGCTTCTCAGACACATTGGATGCTCAGCTTCCTTAAATGCACATTCCAGTCACTCTTGCTGTATTAACCCAAGAGCCTGTAGCCAAATGGAGAAGGAAAATAGAACATTTGGGGAGAAAACAAACAAACAATCAAACAACCAAACCACACAACACAATAAAATAACTTGTAAGTCCTAAGGGTATAAAATCAAGTCTAGTGGTACTTTACATGTGTTCAAATTGTGCAGAGTTCCCAATCCCAAGCAGCCAAATGATTATTCCAGTGCACAGATGATTTGGTTCTGCCACTGCAGTCCCCACTGACAGACTTTAGCAACTAGTCTGTTTGCAAAGCTCTAATCCATCAGTTATTTACCAGAGAAAAACCTCAACCAAAATTGACTAAACAATGACAGCAAAACTCCAAACAACAAACAGGTAAAGAAACCCAACAAACCAAACAAAAATACCCACCCCCCCCAAAAAAAAACACCCTAATCTATTCTAGTTATTAGAGTTTGTCTGTGCTTGAAAGGCTGGGAAAATTAGTTCTGTTTTGTAAGCAATTTTGTCCATCTAAAGGTCTAGGAGCTTGTAGATGATTTTCTCTCACAGTGTAAGTGAAAAGGTGAAATGCAAAAAGCTGTACATGACAGCAGCAGCAGTTTTACAGTTACAGTTGTGCTGTTCACAAGTGTAGGTGGTTTTAATAGGTTGGAAAAAAACATATGATCAGACTGAAGTTCAGGAAGTCCTTAGGTGCATTTGCAAGTGCAAATATAAATAACAAACTAACCCAAAATCTAAGTAGGTCAGTGTCACTGCAAGCCAGCAGCTTGGAACTCATTAGTGGTTTTCATGTGGGACATATTATTAATACCTCTAAATAAAATATATGAGAGAGTATTTTAACAGAATGAAGTGTATCCAGTTGCATATTACAGACACCTCAAAGAGCTGTTAACACCTTCATCAAACTAACAGTTAGTTCAATCTGTGTTGACTTCAGTTTTACAGAGGAAGAGTAAGGCGGTTTTGTCTCTGAAACTGATATTTTTCAATGCTGCCTTTAGTGAGAAACCTATTTATAACTTTCCAGTTACAAAAGTAGCTTAGGTCAAATAAATGTTATAGAATAAATAAAGTTCTTAGCCATTCCAGTGGAAAAGATGCTGCCTCTTGTGCTAGTTTGAAGCAGGCTAGAATGTTTTGGTGAGAAGAATTAGATTACAGGCTGTGGAAAGAAAACAATGGTGATGTCTACTTCACTCATAGGCTTGCTGAGATGTATAGGAACAAGAAAGAAAACATTAGATAACCACTCTCACTTGAGCTGCATCTCTCTAACCTCACCCTCCTTTTTGGATTAATCCACTTTGCTTCCTAACCCCCTGGCCGAACTTCCATTCTTTCTTGGGACTGGGGTAAGGTTGAGAGGGGTAGGGGGAAGGTGAAGGGGTGGCTGAGAGCCCCTCCTGGGGACTCAGGTTTCTGGGAGGTCTGTTGTGTTTCTGTATTGCCTTTTACCTTGTATATTTCTGTCTATAACTGTCTATACTGTAAATATCTGCTTGTATATTGTGCCAGCAGTAAATATAAGCTCCATTCATATTTCCAGAGCAGGCTGAGTCTAGTCTGGGTGATTTCTAAAGTGTGGGGGAGTGGGGAACACCCAAACCATCACACCTCTGGACCTCCATTCCAATTTGAGCCACAGAAATGGAAGGAAAGGGATGTCTTTTGTTCCTGGTGGACCACTGCAGTCTCAGATTCTTAGAGATACATTCTGATAGGAAAACCAGAAGCATCTGCACCTTCCTTTGAGCCAGCAGAATAGTATTAGTGGGGTTCCACTGAATGATTACCACAAATCATAAAATACTTTCAGTTGAAGCAGTATTTATTTAAATTCATGTACCACTTCCTTCTCTAAGAGCAGACTCTATTTCCAATGGCTGTTACATCTTCTTTCTAACCAGTTAAAATGAGCCCACCCAAAACTCCCATCACACAGAATGTTTTAAAACGAGGTAAGAAAAGTCAAATAACTGAGC
This sequence comes from Pogoniulus pusillus, assembly GCF_015220805.1. NCBI lineage: Eukaryota > Metazoa > Chordata > Aves > Piciformes > Lybiidae > Pogoniulus > Pogoniulus pusillus. The sequence goes on along the minus strand of NC_087291.1, from coordinate 6,672,106 downwards.
AGATACCAGGCTGAACAGAACATCCCTAATCTGTTCAAGAAAATGCAGGGCCAATGTGCAAGATGCTAGAAGGAGACAGTGCTGTACCAGTCAGAGCAGCCAGCGAGAAGGTGCGAGCAGCGTGGCAGAACTGTACAGCAAGAATCCCAGCACCTGCACTAGGTTTACAGGAACCACTGGCAAGTTTAAGATTTGTTGACACATTTACTACTTCCTTAATTTTCACACTGAACTCAGCGAGTACAGTAAGCTCTGAGTTCTGCCACTCTTACATTATGAAGTGGCTACAAGTTGCAGAATTTTATGTCAATACTTAATTCAGGAGTGCTGCTGGGATAAAGAAAAGTGAAGGTTTTGACAAAGCATTTTAAACAAGTAGATGCATTTGAGTTTGTTTTGCTTTGTTTTTGCAAGAAGAGGGAGTGGGGAAGCTTAGTTTGGGGGAAAATAAATTAACTGAGTCCTTGTGGTAATGTCATTAACAATAAAGCATTTAGCATTTGGTTCGGTACCTTTAGGTTTCAGAGTTAAAAACTTACTACCCCACTTCTGGGGGTGAATGTCCCAAGAAGGACATCTTCGTGTCAGCACTCAAGTTCATCTCTCTGAGCTGGTCAGATCTAAGAAATACTTGTTTTTAATGTCTTTTCCTTCTTTTCTAAAATTAATACTACACCTTAGAGCACAGACCTACAATATAATTCATTTCTTTGCTACAGGCCTATTCATAGGTACCTACATTAGAATCATAGAATCAACCAGGTTGGAAGAGACCTCCAAGATCATTCAGTCCAACCTAACACCCACCCCTAGCCAACCAACCAGACCGTGTGCCCCATCCAGGCTTTTCTTCAACACCTCCAGGGATGGCAACTCCACCACCTCCCTGGGCAGCCCATTCCAATGCCAATCACTCTCTCTGCCAACAACTTCCTCCTAACATCCAGCCTAGACCTCCACCAGCACAACTTGAGACTGTGTCCCCTTGTTCTGTTGCTGGTTGCCTGGCAGAAGAGCCTTGAAATCACTCTCTCAGAGTGAAAACAGAAGAAGGATCAAGCTGTAGTGGCACAAAAACTGGCATGTTAAAGCATCTGCTGTATGTACTGAACAACACTCCAAACTGTCTCAGAAGTGAAACATATGATCCTGGTCTTGAAGTGCACTTGTTCAAGATTTAGATCATGACATAAGTAAAGGCAAACAAACTGTGCTATACTTCAGTTATAAATAAAATACTTTTTTAAAAGCATGCTTGTTCTAAGTATGTTCCCCTAGAGTAATACTATTCATCACCTTTCATCTGATAGGTAGCACCACTGAATTCTCTCCCTTAAGTCAAATTGTTTACAGTATGAGGGTCGTGACTGTACTATGCAACTCAATATTTAAACTGAATTTTAACTTTAGTACTTAAATAATAATCAAGATGGGAGGAAAACATCACTGCTGTAAGAGTGCAATAAGAGAGTAAGTTAGGATTGTACTAAAACATGGACTTGGAAATATCAAAAGAGGTCTTTCTCAATGTCAAGATGAACTACAGCAGTGTAACAGTGAATAACTCAGTTTAAAAATGACAGAACAGATATACTTCCATGTGCTTTTCTGGATCCAGATAAGACATATGCATATCCCCATGCAATATAATTTACCAAAAATGCTAATTGCTGCTCTTATTGTCAAGGAATTAAGTAAAAGAGTCATGCAATTGTTTACAGCCTTTCAAGCTTCTTCATGTTTCAAGGAAAAAGAATTCCTTTCTTGACTTAAAACTGTCATTCACGTTCAATTTAAAGGCAACATTGATGAAATATTTGTCCCTTATCAGATGAAATAGACTCACAGTGAAAAATAGCTTGGTTTTGTGCTAGTTTGAGGCTATATAGAATGTTTTGGTGAGAATTAGATTACAGGCTGTGAAAAGGAAACAATGGTGATGTCTACTGCACTCAAAGGCTTGCTGAGATGGATAAGAACAAGAACATAAATATAGAATCATAGAATCAACCAGGTTGGAAGAGACGTCCAAGATCATCCAGGCCAATCTAGCACCCAGCCCTATCCAGTCAACCAGACCATGGCACTAAGTCCCTCATCCAGGCTTTGCTTCAACACCTCCAGGGACGGTGACTCCACCACCTCCCTGGGAAGCCCATTCCAATGCCAATCATAGAATCATAGAATCAACCAGGTTGGAAGAGACCTCCAAGATCATCCAGGCCAACCTAGCACCCAGCCCTAGCCAGTCAACTAGACCATGGCACTAAGTGCCTCAGCCAGGCTTTTCTTGAAGACCTCCATAGTGCCTCCATCACTTCCCTGGGCAGCCCATTCCAATGCCAATCACTCTCTCTGCCAACAACTTCCTCCTAACATCCATCCTATACTTGCCCTGACACAACTTGAGACTGTGTCCCCTTGTTCTATTGCTGGTTGCCTGGCAGAAGAGACCAACACCACCTGCCTACAGTCTCCCTTCAGGTAGTTGTAGACAGCAATGAGGTCACCCCTGAGCCTCCTCTTCTCTTAACTGCATTTGACCAGACATGCACAAGGTGCTAGTTCATAGTAATACATTTGCCATAGCAAGAAGGCACAGCTGTGGCCCTGCATGAATGTTTTGTTAGTCATCCATCCTCACAAGACTATAAAAAATAAAACCCTCAATTCATGACCTCTGAGCACTTGCTACATTACAAAGTGGTGTACATGCTGACTGGCAGATTGCTTTAATGTTTGTTCAGATTCTCTCCTGGTACAGCTTCCACATGGACTGATCTTCACAGAACAGAATTTTGAAATACTGAATATACAAAACCCCTGAAATCTGTATTTTGAAAATATTTTTGCCTGAACATGGAAAAACTTTGGTAAACTAAGAAATAGCATTACACCATAGAATCATAGAATCAACCAGGTTGGAAGAGACCTGAAAGATCACCCAGTCCAATCTAGCACCCAGCCCTGTCCAATCAACTAGCCCATGGCACTAAGTGCCTCATCCAGGCTTTTCTTCAACACCTCCAGGGATGGTGACTCCACCACCTCCCTGGGCAGCCCATTCCAATGGCAAATCACTCTCTCAAGACACCTATTTATCTGAAGTCAAGAGACACCATTTAAAGAATTAGCTAAACTCTGCAACTTTCAACAGTACTCCAATTTTCTCTGTTGCACTCAATAGCTTTTAAGAATTTTCTATGTGGGGACCTCCTCATCCCTGGACAAATATGTCTATGATATAAAATTATTACACACAGATTATCAAATTAAACCTGCCTTTTAAAAACCAGCAATGAATGAGATCACAGGCTCACAGGATGTTAGGGGTTGGAAGGGACCCAAGGAGATCAGCGAGTCCAACCCCCCTGCCAGAGCAGGACAATGCTATCTAATACAGATCACAGAGGAACACACCCAGGCAGGCCTTGAAAGGCTCCAGAGAAGGAGACTCCACAACCTCTCTGGGGAGCCTGTGCCAGTGCTCTGTGACCCTTACAGTAAAGAAGTTCCCCCTTGTGTTGAGGTGGAACCTCCTGTGCTGCAACTTACACCCGTTGCTCCTTGTCCTAATAAACATCACACTGCACACTCATAGATTCTCTTTAAAGTATCATGATTCTTCTTCATTAGTAAATTACTCTTACGGTTTTAGTAAGTTTACTTCCAGCTATTTGTCCATACTCTGTTATTCATTTTAATTTTTACAGCCTTATTTGTAAAAACAAATGAGGTATAGACCTCTTAAAAAAACATATCAAGCAGCATCTATATAAACAAATTATTGTACAACGATATTAAGATAAATATTTGTGTCTAAGGACAATTGACTCTTTTTTTTCTACAGGAATTTAATTTCTATGGGAACTAAAGCATGCTCTTGAGGAAACTCAACTTTTTATGGAGAAAAACACAACAGCAGTATTTTGGACAGGCTGCCAAAACTATGCTATATTTAGCAAGGAGCAAACCCAACAAATACAGCATCCAGCACTCATGTGGTTTCCTTACATTTATTCCTCACTCCCACTTTGACAAAAAATCAGATCAAAAAATCAATTCAAGAAAGATGTTGAGATATTGGAATGTGTCCAGAGAAGGGCAACAAAGATGGTGAGGGGCCTGGAACACAGCACTGTGAGGAGAGGCTGAGGGAGCTGGGGGTGTGCAGCTTGCAGAAGAGGAGGCTCAGGGCAGACTCCATTGCTGTCTACAACTACCTGAAGGGAGGTTGTAGCCAGGTGGGGTTTGTCTCTTCTGCCAGGCAAGCAGCAATAGAACAAGGGGACACAGTCTCAAGTTGTGCTGGGGGAGGTCTAGGCTGGATGTTAGGAGGAAGTTGTTGGCAGAGAGAGTGATTGGCATTGGAATGGGAGTCGCTGAGCCTGGGTGTGTTGAAGAAAAGCCTGGATGAGGCACTCAGTGCTATGGTCTGGTTGATTGGCTAGGGCTGGATAGGTTGGACTGGATGATCTTGGAGGTCTCTTCCAACCTGTTTGATTCCATGATTTTCTGATTCTATGAATATTTATGTAGCAACTGATCTCAAAAGAGTTGCACAGATGAAAAATCAAGTACATCATTGTGGACACATTGTGTCCACACTTGTGGACATTGTACAACATATGCAAAGCCTTGGTGGGCAGAGAAACGTGAATTAGTGCAAGTGCCCAGGTTTTGCAAATGAAGTAGTATTTCTCTTGCTCACTGAAGTAGTTTCCTGCAAATATATACACTGTCATGAAAACAAATTATGTTTTGTGGACTTCACCCACTCCAATCTAAATGTAAGTTTACTAGCTAAATAAATATCCTGATGGAACTGGAGTAGAGTGGGTTTTTTTCCTCCCAACCTCTCATTTTCCAAACCTCTCTCAGGGAAGAGCAGAAAGGGAAGTGCACAAGAGATATGTATAATTTACCAGGTCTCTTCCAGTGTAATAACATGGTTCAGATGATGATGGTACTTTAAAATGTGGCACCTGCAGTGCAGTGTGAAAACTTACAATGGCACTGCAAAAAAAAGAATATGTGTTTGCATAAATCCAACTGTGTTAACACAGGCTCTGACAGTCAAATGGTGCTTTTCAGCAAGGGTTTTTCATGCACATGCAGACCTTTGCTCACACCATTACAGCCCTGTTCTCTGCAGACTAGCTCTCTTTAGCTCTGTGCTGTAATGCCAATGTTTCTAGGTTCTCATACAGAAGTTTTGAGTGTTTTCAGTTTCGCAGGTTAATGATTTTCCCTACGTGTATCTTCAACATAGAATTTCCATATAATGTAGCCAAGATTTTCTTGTGCTACAGACAAGTGTGCCAAGACCACTTGAGATTGTTTAAGCAGCTTCCTATGTTTGACTGATATTTGTTTTTTCCTGTCTCTCAACTGCCCCCCAGATTTTGCCACTTCCGACACTTGTGCAAGCTGAACAGAATCAAAGAAACTGAGCTCAATGAAGAACAAGGGAGAATGGAGATGCTAAGATTATTTTCCAGGAGGGTCAATTTTGCAGCTCAGCTTCCAGCTGCACAAACAACACTGCCAGCTGACTGCAGTGAAGGGTTAGGGACTGGAGGGGAGAAGGAACTGGGAAGAGGCTGCAGAACCAAGGAGCGTGGTCACTAGGGAAGTCCTGGTGCCTCTTGCAGACCTCCTCAGCAGCAGTCTAGGACAATATGATGGAACAATATTTTGGTGATTTTCAATCTTTCAGTGCTCAGTAATTGCTTGCAGGAGAACAATACTCAGCTCACTTCCCCAGGCTGCATGGATTCCAGGAGGGGACAGGGCAATAAAACCCTATTTCTGCCAGAAGGACAAACATTCTGAGCACAAAACAACGGTGGATTCATCCATTGGGAAAGGGTTGTTTTTACAAGCATTCTTTATGCAGAAGTTTATTTTCTAAAATGATCCCCAAAATATACATAAATCCTACTAGCAAAAATAGTAATATTTGCATCATTTAGTCACTGAACATCACTGATGTTTCCTCAACCACCTGCTACACAGCTCCTCTCCTGCAAAAGAGCTGCAAGTAATATCTGCACATAAAGTATTCCTAGGGTTACAGACTGCATGACTTTCAAGAAACCACCAATGTTCATTAACCATCTTTGTTGTTGTGTAGATCCATACAACCACCTCTCCTAGACTGGAACAAAGAGCTATTTTCATTGCATGCTACAAATCTCCAGGTGTTTCTATACATTCAGTTACTTCTTCGGTAGAACAACACCTATGTGCTCAACATGACATGTTGGTATCATTACCCTGACACTACTGCAACTCTCTCATAATGGTAACTTCCAATAAGCATGAACTATCTATGCTATTCCAAACTATCACTATTTTTGTCTTTAAAAGTATCATTGTTTTACTGACACAATGGCATCTTATTGGTCTGTGGAGGGACAGTGGTCTACTTGTTGCAGAAGTCACCACATTTTAAATGTTTGCACTAAGCAAACATAGCACAACCAAAGAAGAAAACATCATGTATGCTGAGAAGACATGAGAATGCATGATGAGGCACTCTCAGCAGTCCTATGAAACATCAGTGCTAGTGACAGGAAGAACTGACAGTCAGTCAGTGAGGAGGCACTCTCAGCAGTCCTATGAAACATCAGTGCTAGTGACAGGGAGAACTGTCAGTCAGTCAGTGAGGAGGCACTCTCAGCAGTCCTATGAAACATCAGTGCTAGTGACAGGGAGAACTGCCAGTCAGTCAGTGAGGAGGCACTCTCGGCAGTCCTATGAAACATCAGTGCTAGTGACAGGGAGAACTGCCAGTCAGTGAGTGAGGAGGCACTCTCGGCAGTCCTATGAAACATCAGTGCTAGCGACAGGAAGAACTGACAGTCAGTGAGGAGGCACTCTCAGCAGTCCTATGAAACATCAGTGCTAGTGACAGGGAGAACTGACAGTCAGTGAAGAGACACTCTCAGCAGTCCTATGAAACATCAGTGCTAGCGACAGGAAGAACTGACAGTCAGTGATGAGACACTCTCAGCAGTCCTATGAAACATCAGTGCTAGAGACAGGGAGAACTGACAGTCAGTCAGTGATGAGACACTCTCGGCAGTCCTATGAAACATCAGTGCTAGTGACAGGGAGAACTGACAGTCAGTCAGTGATGAGACACTCTCGGCAGCCCTATGAAACATCAGTGCTAGTGACAGGGAGAACTGACAGTCAGTCAGTGATGAGACACTCTCGGCAGTCCTATGAAACATCAGTGCTAGTGACAGGGAGAACTGACAGTCAGTCAGTGATGAGACACTCTCGGCAGTCCTATGAAACATCAGTGCTAGTGACAGGGAGAACTGACAGTCAGTCAGTGATGAGACACTCTCAGCAGCCCTATGAAACATCAGTGCTAGTGACAGGGAGAACTGACAGTCAGTCAGTGATGAGACACTCTCGGCAGTCCTATGAAACATCAGTGCTAGTGACAGGGAGAACTGACAGTCAGTCAGTGATGAGACACTCTCAGCGGTCCTATGAAACATCAGTGCTAGAGACAGGAAGAACTGACAGTCAGTCAGTGATTGAACAGTGCTGCATTCTGAGATAGAATCTAAAGCATTAATTTTCTTTCAGCAAATTGATTTATTGACATAACTGATTATAACCATGTACAGCATCTATGCATCTCCCATTGGAAGAATATCCAGTGATAGAGCTATCGTTAGTGTGATACACAGCTTTGCTCAGTACCCCCCGTTGCATTTCTAACAACAATGGTGTATCCCACACTCAGTCACAAATGGCCAAAAGCATCAAGGTGTCCAAAAGAATGGAAATTTAACATTTTTAACAAAAAAGAAAACCTGATCCTGGACTCCATCAGTTTTAACTGCATTCAACATTGTGCCTTTAAGAATTATGAATTTTAACACTGACAGCTGACTTTGGCCTCTGATACTCATGAAAACTACTGCCTGTCAAAATGAAATCCCAAAGAACTTTTTGCTACTGATGCAACAATCAAGACTTCTTTTCTGCACTTAAAAGGTAGAGATTAAGACAAACAATCTCCACATGCTCTTTCCTCTCCTCCCATTTGAAGACTGAACAAAATTTCTCCAGAACATGTGTTTTCTCTCCATTCAGTCCCTCAATGACAATTGAAGGTAAGGGTTACCATGGTGTCTTTTGTAAACACAAAGTAACATAAGTATCTAGGGAAAAAAAGAGGAAAGGAGAAGAAAAGAAAACTGCCCAAATTGCTTACACACAATTATGGTAACAAAAAAACTTGTCATGAACACCTCAGGTCAGCAGTGAATGCAGGACACGGAGACAAATGTCTCCATACTCCAATAGCACTTCCTTCAAAGCCATTTGGTTTCACAAGAGTTCATCTGAGGTTCCACATTAAATTCAGAGGAGCAGAAGTAGCATCAACGGCCCCAACAATTTAACAAACTCCATCTAAAACATTTGCATTTGAAGTGTAACCTCTGTTCAGACCCTTTACATTAGCTTATTTCTAGACTACACAGAGAGAATTATTAATGTAAACCAAACCACCAGATTTTGTAGCAACAGAACCACATTCTGTAAATATTTAGGGAAATCAGAAAGTCCAAGAAAGTAGAGAGCAACTGACCACAAAATGATTAGCACAGCTCTAAAATCAACACTAAAAACTAAATTAAAAAGCTCAACCCAACCAAAGCCAACTCAAACATCATATCCAACCGCATAAGGCTTTCAGTTTAGCGTTACTCACTCAGCTACACAAAACACAGAATCTAGATTAATACAGAAAAACGTTTTATTTCACAGTGAGGTACATAAAGCTTCTAACTTTAGCAGGCTAAGGCTAAGAGAGAATTGCCTGTTAGGATAAAGACTGTTTCACATTCCTGAAATATTCTCACCTATTATTGTTTCTGAAGAAAGGCACTAACATTATTAACCCATCAACAGTTCACCTCTGCATCCACCCATCTAGAAATGAAGATGGATTATGCGAGGGTCAGTGCTCTACTGACCATCACGGACCCAGACAACTCCAGCACACATTAATGTGTACAAGTACCAAGCAGTGTTTATTCAGAAACAATTAAGAAATACCTCGTTTGTAAACATTACAGAACTGTTAGTTTTTTCCTAGTGGTGTTAGCAACATATTCCTGTAAAACTAACCAGCTGCATTATTGTTTCCCGTTGACAAAAATATTATGAAAACATACTTGCCCTCATGAAGTTGCCTCACATTCTGTTTGAGTTACAATGACAAAGCCTTCAAACTGTCCAGCACAGCACATGCACTTCCAGCCCTTCAGAAGACTCATCGGTTCCATGCAATTCACCAGTAAAATTAAAAGCTGACCAATTTCTCCCTTTGGAAGGGCTGGCGCCTTGGAAAGGTTTAAGTATCCTCACATGGAGCCAAGACTCACTGTAACTCGTTCCCAACTACGATCTGAGAAAGAACACCTGTAAAATACTACACTGAAATTCACGGCTCCGAGTTTGTGTAAGGGAGCACCAGCGGCTACTCTACAGTAGCTCCCTCGGTTGGTTCCTCATGGTATGGCTACCAACAGGGCTGGGGCATTTGCTTGAACTCTGTTAGTGACGACTGAGAAAATGCTGACCTCTCAGCAGAGGTGACTGGGTAAGCCCATCTCGAAGATGGCATCAGGCCCAAGCTGCAGCAGGGGTGGCTGAAGGCAACGACTGCACCACACCTCTCCTCCTTGGAAGCAGCAACGCCCTGGGGCCACGCCGCCCCTTCATAGCCGTGCTGAGAACAGATCGCAGCGGGCCTCATCGCACGGCAACGCGGAGCACCCACCGAGCGCAGAGGGCCCGCTAGGAGCTGCAGCTTAGCGGGCTCAGTCGGCGAACCGCTGCAGCAGATGCTCATCGCCGTGGCGGGTGCTGCCGCCGCTGTCGATGAAGCGCTCACAGGGAAACTCGATGAGGTCGGCCTCGCTGAGGGCGCAGGCGGCACCACGAGGAGGCCGGTGGGACTGGAAGCCTGAGAAGTCATTGGAGACACCGGTACCCATGGAGCGGAGGGGCCGGCGAGTGGAGTAGAGCTGTCGGACGTGGACGGGGGCCGCCTTCCGCCGTCGCCGCCCTAGCACCTTCTTCCGCAGGAGGCGGGAGCCCCAGGCGGCCAGCGCTGCAAAAAGCAGCAGGGCGTTCACCGCCAGCAGCACTAGGGTGAGAAGCTGCTGATCGGGCCCGCGGGGTCCTCCTGCCGTCGCCGCGGCCGAGCCGCTGTCGGGCAGGGTGACCAACCCGGCGCAGTGATCCCGTGGCGCCACCGGGCACACGCGGCCGCCGAGGACGCCCTCGATGCAAACGAGGTAAGGGGTGTCCGAGCGGAGCTCCCGCAGGGTGGCGACCAGCTCCCCGCGCTCCGGCAGGTAGACGAAGCGCTGGAACTTGACAGCTGCGCCAAAGCGGTCGAAGAGGAGGCGGAACCGTGCCGGCCCTAGCAGGCGGGGGATGCGGTGCGGCCGCACGGCCCAGCGTACTGTCACCGAACTGGAGCCCACCGACTCCACCGACAGGTTGCAGAGGAACAATTTGTTGAAATCGCACGGGTCGGACACCAGCGGCAGGACCCCGGCGGCCGGCGCCGAGCGAGCCTTGCCTGCCCGCCGAGGCCACGCCGCGCTGGGCGGCGCGGGCCTGGAGGCAGCTGGGCGGGCGGTCCCCGACGGCGTGGGACTGGACACCTCCGCCGCAGCCCTTGGCGCCGTCGCCGCGCCCTTGGGCGCCCCCAGCAGGTGGGCGGTGGAAGCAGCCGCCGGCGGCCCGCGGGGCAGGCTTGCACCACTGCCGCTGCTGTTGCTGCCGAGCCCGGCGGCGGCCGGCGACGGTCGTCGCTGTACCTCAGCCGTCGGCGGCGGGGACGCGGAGGATGGGAAGGCACTGTCGTGGCAGGGACCACCGTCTTCCGGCGCTGGCAGCTGGGCGTCCTGCAGGTAGTCGAGGTACTTACCGGCCAGGGTGGACGGCAGGCGGCACTGCACGAAGACAGTGAGCAAGCGGCCCTGGGAGTGCCAGGACCCCAGCCAGTGCTTGAGTCCGCGGAGGCGGCAGTCGCAGCTCCAGGCGTTCCCTTCCAGCTCCAGGCGGTAGAGAGCCGGGCTGGAGGCAAAGAGCTCTCCGGGGAGGGTGGCCAGCGCGTTCTCCCGCAGACTGAGCTCTCGCAAGCAGCTGAGGCGGCTGAAGGTGGTGGGGTGCAAGGCAGTCAGCACATTGCGGCTCAGATCCAGCACTTCTAGGTTGCTGAGTGGTTCCAGCAGGGCAGCAGGCAGGTGGCTCAGCAGGTTTCCCTCCAGGCGTAGCTCCTTCAGTGAACTCAGCCCCATGAAGGCATCTGGGGCCAGGTGAGCCAGTCTGTTGCCACTGAGTGAGAGCTTCGCCAAGCTAGGCAGGTGCTGGAAGAGCCCTCCGGTCAGCTGCTGCAGGCTGTTGCTTGCCAGCAAGAGAGTGTGGAGGGAGCGCAGTGGCCCAAAGATGTCTGCATGGCGAAGGGAGCTCTGCTTGTTCCCTGAGAGGTCGAGGAAGCGCAGCTTAGCCAGGCCATTGAAGGCGCCACGGCTCAGCCAACGGATGCGGTTGGATTCCAGGTGCAGGTAGAGTAAGTTTGGCAGATCTGAGAAAGTAGAGTCACCCAGTGAGCCCAGCTCGTTGCCGTCCAGCCGCAGCTTGACAAGGCTGCTGAGGCCAGAAAAAGAGGAAGCGCTGAGGCGGGCAATCTCGTTGGCATTCACGTAGAGGATGCGCAGCTTGGCTAGGGCACTGAGGGTGCCAGGAGCCAGTGCTGGCAGGAGGTTGTTGCCCAGGTAGAGCTCCTCTAACCGACCCAGGCGCTCAAAGGCCTTGGGATGCAGTGAGCGGATCCGGTTGTACTGCAGGTCCAGGCGCTGGAGTCCTGCCAGGCGATGGAAGTCGAAGGCAGAGATGTTGGCAATGAAGTTGCCCCCGAGGCTGTAGGTAAGGATATCCTGGGGCTCGGCAGCCTTGGGTACGGAGCGCAGGCCTCGGTTGGTGCAGAGAAGGTGCTGGTGCTGTTGGCAGTCGCAGGGCTCGGGGCAGATGGGCTCGGCCGGGGGCAGAAGCAGCAGGAAGAGCGGAACAGAGCCCCAGAGCATCCGCGGCAGCACCATCAGTCGGACCCGGCGCGGCGCCCCCATCCCGGGACAAGCCGTAGGCTGTATCCCCCGCTGGCTTTGTGTCTCTCCGGCATCCCCTCTTCTCTGCAGCTGCTAATCGGCCCCTCCTCTCCTGCGCTTTGGGCTGAGCTCCGCGCCGGGCAGGCAGGCGCGGCGGCTGAAGGTGGCCGTGTCCAGCACCATGGGCTCGCCCGGGGCGCGGAGCGGCCGGGAGGGCTGCAGGCTGCTGCCTCCCGGGTTCTGTCGCCCCTCGCGGCCTGCAGTCTGGGGCGGCGGGGCCGGTGCTGCTGCCGCTGCTGCTGCCGCTGCCGCGGGGGGCGGGCGGGGATGCGTCCGGCCGGCGGGCTGCAGAGCGGCTGCCCGCTGCTCCGCCGGCTCTCCCAGGGGCGGAGAGGGGCGGGGGGAGAGCGGCGGGCGGAGCGGGGAGCAGGAGAAAGACGAGCTCCGAAAGTTGCCGAAAAAACTGAGCGGAAATTCGTACTTCCCACACTGTGCCCTGGGGGACCGGAGGATCGGATGGAGCGGGGGAGAGGGAGGACGACGCGGCGGGGGGGAAGGAAGCCCGCGGCCGGTCCTGGCTCGGCTCAGCCCCGGCGGCGAGCAGGGGCGCAAAGTGGGAAAGTAGGAATTGGAACCGGCTGTGGCTGCCTCTCAGCCACATGGGCTGCAGATAGAGCTGCGCATCGGGGAGGGGGAAGGGAACAAAAGTAAACTGGTCGTCGTCTGCCCCTTCTCTCTTAGTAGATTCGAGGAGGGTTGTTTTGTTCTGTTTTTCGCTTGTATATAGAAAAGCGCCAAAACCCCAATAGTTACGGTTTACTGCGATTTAAGGACTTCGTTTTGTTTTAAGCAGACGGTGACCACCTATAATACATGATGAATACAAATGAATTTTCATTCTTTCTCTGCACTATTCTACCCAAACAGAGCTGTCAGTGAAGATCCAGCTGAGCGTTGCTCCAGCTCCGTGGTTTTGTCAGCGTGATTGAGATGCTCTTCAAGAATAATTCTCATCCTAAGTAACCCTCTCAGCAGCATGCAAATTCAGAGTGAAAGGGAAGCATACGGAAAACAAAATAAACTTGTTCATTAAAATCCTTTGTTTTAAGTTTATTTTTTGTTTTTCTGAGCTGTTGCCAGTGGGTTAAATAAATGTCTATAGGCGGGAGTATTGAAATACCTAGATGTGAAGAGTGTATGAAGGCGGTCGAGGGTGATGCAAGAAAAAAGATAATACCCAAAATACTGTGTTGCAAATGTAATTAGTACATTGGAAGCTGTTGTGACATGAAGTTTTATTCAACAGCACACACTTTATATGTACTCTGGACTAAGGCAGCTTACCAGCCATGTTCTTTCTCTCACCAGAAGGCAGAATTTAGGTAGCTTTTATGGAAGCTTTGGTTTTAGTGGCTGTGTCAACGTGAGCAGGTAGCATGGCATCGCAGTTTGTGCTAGGTCTCTGTTCACTTTCATGGAGAGATGTTACTTTGAACTAACTCTAATGTAGTTCTGCTTCTTAGCTGTCGGAGAATATGAAGTGTGCTCCAGACCTGCTTTGGAGAATGAAGCAGTGTTCTACGTGGAAGTGATCAACAGATCTGCTTCAAAATCACACCATCAGTCTCAAGAAATCTTGGAGAGAAGGGATAAGACTTTGCTCAGTCAAAGGAACATCACTATGAGCATCTGGATTCTCAGGTCTTGTAGCTAGCTGAGGCTGGACCTTAAAGAACGTTTCTGTGGTAGTGACTGTATTGTGCTGGTGTGGGTAGCAGTATTTAGGGCAGGAGAGTGGCATTTTAGATAGTCATTATAACTTGCTCATTGGGAAAACCGAGCATGAACTATAATGTGCCGGGATATGGTTATGGCAAGAGGAGCTGGTTAAAGTGCATAAGAAAGTTTTAATGCTTGAGATTTTTTTTCTGGTGAGAAACAGCAGTTGCATAGGCACTGTTGATATGCTACAAAGTGACTGAAAGATTGAGTACTACAATCAAAAGAACTACTTATAGGAGAAGGGATCATAATATATTGCATCAAAACTTTGGATACAAAAATGGTGAAAACCAGGTTTGTTGCATTCTAGAATTTCCTGGCTGCTGCAGCTGTGCACTGCCTTGTCATCAAACAAACATGGGTTTACATTTTGAAATGTGTCCTAAATTGTCACTGCCTTGTTTTCTGCGCAAGGACAGAAGTTTGTCTGCTTCTCGAATGAAGTGGAAAGTTTCTGTTCTGGTTGTTTGTAACTGCTTTATTTTGAGCAGTGCATGGTCGATTGGTAAGGTTTTTTTTTCTCCTGAAATAAATCCGAGGAAGCTGCACAGAAGGAACTTTTTGCTAGCCATTTTTTTCAGGTTATGAAAGAAACCCATCCAGCACTCATTCACGATTGTAATGTCTATGGGCTAAGGACCTTTTAGCTCAGGCTTTTCCTTCTTGCATATGCTTAATTTGCCAGCTTTTTGTTTTCAGGACTAAGTAGACAAATATTTTTTGCCTTGCAAAGACTGTGTGTTCCTTTCCTCCTTCTCAAAGGCACTACAGTTCAAAGGAAGACATGATGGCTCTCGAAGTTTTCTTTAATTCTGAGCAAACCCTAATTGATTAGAGGCTTTTCCCCTCGACAGATTTGCTCCACTCTGGTGTATTTTGAATACTGAAATCTTCAAAAAGAGTTCTGTATAATCATATGCTTATTTTCTGTTCCTTTGAGTTTTTCTTTTGAAACATATTTAAGCTTTTAAGGTCAATTAATGAACTGTCCTTCCTGTAAATCTTCTTCTGGTCAAGTGCCATTGCAGATATTAAAGATTTAAGTCAAATTGCTTTTATGTATTAATCTTGATTTATGATTTCTGACAATTAGCCAGCATTATTATTATTTTCACTGGGTTTGGGCAATTGTAAGTGATGGGAATTTAGTAACAATTTTTTACTAGCGGTTCTTAAGAAGACAGTTCATCATACACTTGTTTTGACACTGGAAATATTTTATACCAAAATAAACAAATACAGTGGGGGATTTGCTGTTTTGTTTTTTTTTTAATGATTTTAATTCAAATAGGATGTTATTATTTGTAATACATTAGGAAAACATCTGTTCAGATGAAAGGTGCCACATTTGTTTTCCTGTTTTGGAATAGGAACTTTCCAGCTGTAGTAGTTGTTGTTTTTTTGTCCAAGCATGCAGTAAAATGTTTAATGTGTGATTGAGAAATAATTATTTTACCTCAACCTTATAAAACATATAAATCCAACTATGAAAAACTAAGGGGAGGATTTAAAAGCTGGTTATTTTTTAAAGCTTTGAAGGTGTACTTCTTTAAAGTACACCTTCATGATTAAGATTTGAAGTATGAGGACTTTCAAGGGCCAAGAACAAAGAACAAACCCAGAAATACTTCCTTTCCACTGATACTTATCTATTCCTGTGAAGATTATGAGAGAAATTACCTTCAAGAAGGTTTTGTTTCATGGCTAAATAGTATCCATATGTTTATTATACCCAAGACCAAATACCTCTGTGATTTTCTCGGTTTTGTTGTTACTGTTTCAAAAGATGTTATCTAGACACTGATGGTGCACACACGTTTGTAGGCAGAATGCAAAATGGCAGTAAAGAAATGTCATGCTCAGCAGCCTCTCCCTTTGTATCCTGGGACTATGGCAGTATCCCTGTGAAAAACTTCCATTAAACAAAATTACTCTTTCTTGGTTCCAGAATAAGAGAATTCACGCTGAAACAGTAAGTTTAAGGGCTGATATCTCATAGATTTTTGTAGTTAACCAGGAATGGAAACTAGTTGTGTGGAACTGGAGCTTCATTTCATAAGAAGTTTTCTTTGCTCTGTACAATTCTTCATCTGACTGCATATCACAGGTGTCTTCATCAGAATCTGTACAAAATGTTTCTAGAAGTGTTGGCTTTAAGCTTTTATTTCTCACTGAGCCAGCAAGCTTCACAGAAGCTTTATCACAGTATCACCAAGGTTGGAAGAGACCTCATAGATCATCAAGTCCAACACTTTACCACAGAGCTCAAGGCTAGACCATGGCACCAAGTGCCACGTCCAATCCTGCCTTGAACAGCTCCAGGGACGGCGACTCCACCACCTCCCTGGGCAGCCCATTCCAGTGTCCAATGACTCTCTCAGTGAAGAACTTTCTCCTCACCTCCAGCCTAAATTTCCCCTGGTGCAGCCTGAGGCTGTGTCCTCTTGTTCTGGTGCTGGCCACCTGAGAGAAGAGAGCAACCTCCTCCTGGCCACAACCTCCCCTCAGGTAGTTGTAGACAGCAATAAGGTCTGCCCTGAGCCTCAACACTGTGTCAGAATTCCCATTTAAAACAAGGCAAAAAGCATCTCTAAGTTGATATATGAAGCTGTTCAGTTGGTTACAATATAAAAAACAATGTGGGTCTTTTTTTGGCTTACACTGTCATTGGAAGTGATGGTATACATCTTACTCCATGAGTAAGTTCCTCTTTGGTAAACATAAAGAGAAGCAAAAAGCTACTGCACCATTCCTGGGTTTTAGCTGATAAAGTACACTGTAAGAACTTACACTTTTGTAGCTATCTTTGGTTTTGAAGAGAGAAAAATGCTGTGGAACATTGCAAAGCACTAACAAAACAGTTCTTACACCATCAGTGCCTTTGGTAGCAGCTCCTTCAGCTCATGGATTAAAGCATCTTTCAAGTGGTCACAATTTTCAGTGCTATTCTTTATGTCACTGCCAGCTGTGCAAACACTATTGGAAAATAGGAAGATTCTACTGCCAAACATACTAATGTTTTTCCCCTTTGAAACGGCACAGACAGTTCACCTGTGTTGTGTAGTTTATGCTGGTTGCACTTACTGTAGTAATAAACATTCAAAATAAAACTTTTTTCTTGATATGATGGTTCATGTTCACTTGTAATGAAATGCCACATTCAGTTCATCATAAAACAGGAGTCCAGGGCCAGCAGTTAATGTTACATTCCTGTTCTGCTCCACAGAAGGAAAGCTAACAGATGTTTGTTAGATATCTGGTCTCATCATCCATAGAGGTCTGAGGCCAACAAGGCTCTGCTGATTGCACATATCTTTAAATCTTTTAGCAATTACACATCTGAGTAAAGTATTCATGGTTTTTTGGCATAGGATGCTGGTCTAGACATGATTTTACCATCGTGTGCATGCGCTGTCAAACAATCAAAACACTGAATTTCACATAGTGTAGGTTGTGCCTCTTAGACTTCCTCTGGGCAGGCAGTTCCAGGACTGCCAGGATTACAGCAATTGGTTCCTTTGTGCGTATTAGTTTACTGCATAAGCAATTTCAGATCTGCTCTTTGGATTTTCCTGTCTAGGCTGCATGAAGCAAATTGTAGCTGTATCCACAGGTTAACAATGTATTCTCATGTTCTGTCTGCAAGTGAAAAGTCAGCTAGCTCAATCTGGACAGTTAAATGCAAATTAAGTAATGATGATGTTGCTTTAATAGCAACATATATATATATATATATATATATATATATATGAATGGGCTGCCCAGGGAGGTGGTGGAGTCACCATCCCTGGAGGTGTTGAAGAAAAGCCTGGCTGAGGCACTTAGTGCCATGGTTTAGTTGACTGGATAGGGCTGGGTGCTAGGTTGGACTGGATGATCTTGGAGGTCTCTTCCAACCTGGTTGATTCTATGATTCTATATATCATAGCAATAAACAGAGAATTTGGTTTCATAGATTTCATAGAATCAACCAGGTTGGAAGAGACCTCCAAGATCATCCAGTCCAACCTAACACCCAGCCCTAACCAATCAACCAGACCATGGCACTAAGTGCCTCATCCAGTCTTTTCTTGAAGACCCCCAGGGACAGTGCCTCCACCACCTCCCTGGGCAGCCCATTCCAATGCCAATCACTCTCTCTGTGAAGAACTTCTTCCTAATATCCAGCCTAGACCTCCCCTGGCACAACTTGAGACTGTGTCCCCTTGTTCTATTGCTGGTATCTGCTTTCATCTGTGTAGTGATGTCTGCCAGTATGGATCACTAGCAGATTAGCTTTCATCAGTTAGAATCATACTTGCAGAAGTCTAACTGATGATCCAACACTTACATCCTGAGGAGGAAACTCCTGAATGGAAGGACATGCTCTTTGGTGTAGTTTAGCATCTGTGACAGTAAGAAAGGACAGAACTCTACTTGTGTCAGAGTGGTGTAATTTATGTGAAACAAAGGCTTGTGTAGCTTATGCAGGGGCAGTTAGCTGTTGCAGGGTCTGCAGTCCTTTGCATGATCATCTGTTTATATACTAGATCTTTGCAGGATTGTTAGACCACTATTTCCATAATGGGCTAACAAACTGGGCAAGTGTTCTTGCAAACGTTTTCTACTTTTCTTTCTCCATAAAAGGATATGTGTACTTAGAACAATCTCTTTCATAATGAGTAATACTCTCTCGCCCTGTTTTTAGTGTGATAGATGCTCTTTTTTGTTCCTCTCATCCCATAATTGGGAGAGTCTGTGGCAGAAAACCCCTAAACCAAAATAATCACTTGGACCAGGACGTCTGTTGCTAATTGGTAAAATGTGTTCTGATAGATATGTAGAAAAATAGAAAACACTCCCTGTGTGATGCAGTTAACCTATGTCAGATTAGAAGGGATCACTCAATGTCATTTTATCCAGTCTCCCAATTAGGTCTGGTTGCTCAGGGCTCTGTCAGGTCTCTGGGGATGGAAGTACCACAGTGCCTCCCATTAGGAAGCTGAAGACAGAAAAGCTGTCTTACAGCTAAACAAATCCTTTTATTTCAGTCACTCCTCATACATTGATAGGCTTCAGCTTTGTGATATCTGTGTCCCTCCACTGAACTTGCTTCAGTATCTCAATGCTATTCTTGGACAGCCAAAACCCAACAATTAAAACCCCAGGACCACTCCTGAGTTGATTAAGGGACTGACTGTTCTATGAGGGAAGACTGAGAAAGCTATAACAATTTCACCTGGCGATGAGAAGGCTCAGGGGGGAATCTTATCAATGTATACCTGAAGAGAGGGTGCAAAGATGAGAGAGCTGGGCTCCTTTTGATAGTGCCCAGGGACGAGACTGGAGGCAGCAGCCACAAACACAGGAGGCTTGGCTCGGGTGATCTTATTACTGTCTACAACTGCCTGAAGGGGCATTGTAGCCAGATGGGGGGTGGCCTCTTCTCCCAGGTAACCAGCAATAGAACAAGGGGACACAGTCTCAAGTTGTGCCAGGGTAGGTATAGGCTGGATGTTAGGAAGAAGTTCTTCACAGAGAGAGTGATTGGCATTGGAATGGGCTGCCCAGGGAGGTGGTGGAGGCACCGTCCCTGGGGGTCTTCAAGAAAAGCCTGGATGAGGCACTTAGTGCCATGGTCTAGTTGATTGGATAGGGCTGGGTGCTAGGTTGGACTGGATGATCTTGGAGGTCTCTTCCAACCTGGTTGATTCTATGATTCTATGATTCAGCTCTGTCAGAACGTAGAGTAATACTTTCTCTCTGTTGAGGGTGACTGAGCACTGACAAAGGTTTTCTGAGGAGGTTGTGGGGTCCTCATGCTTTGAGATATTCAAAAGCTGTCTGGACATGGTCTTGAGTAGCTTGCTTTAGGTGACGTTGCTTGAGCAGGGATTGTTGGACAAGATGAGTGCCAGAAGTACTTTCCAATCTCATCAATTCTGGGATTTTAAAGATGGGCACAGTACTTCCATGTGCTCTCAAGTTCCTAATAAAAGACAGTAATCACTTTGATTGACTGGCTATGCCCTTGGTAATCCAGCACAGTATGCAGTTGGCCCTATTTGCTGGAAGGGTACACTGCTAACTTGTGTTCTTTTTGCTGTCTGTGAGGTCTTCTATGAGCTGCTTCTTCGCCATCTTCGATTGTGATGCAGCATGGTGGTTGTACTGTCCCATGTGCAGAACTTTGCTTTTGCCTTTGTTCAATCTCAGGAAGTTTCATTTGTCTCTTTTCCAGCCAGTTGAGGTCCTGCTGAAGATTGATCTTGCACTGCAGCAGATCAGGTGCTTCCCATTGTGTCATCATTCAGGAAGCTGCAGAGCGTGCACTCCATCCTATTGTGCTGCTTGTTAATAAGTGTGTTAAAGAGTATTAAACAACATTAAAGAGTGGCTAAAGACCCAGTTTTGATACTTGGGGGATGACTATAGTAATTGGCCAACAGTTGAATTTGTTATTACTGGTCAGATCCTAAGATATCTGAGAGGCCAACTGATTTTCTGTCCACTGTATCCACCTGTTTAGCCTGTGTCTTACCTGTTTTCCTGCAGTGATGTTACAAGACACTGTGTTAAGGCTTTGCAAAAATCAAAGTAAAGGTCATGTTTTGCTCTCCCTTTGTCCACTGAGCCAGTCACTTCATTACCAAATGAATTTTGATTGGTTAGGCACAGTTTATCCTTAATGCATCCACACTATGTGTTTTCAGTCACGTTTGTCCCTTTATGTCCTCAGAAATTGTGTCCTGGAGGACTTACTACATAACTCTGCTGGGTATAGAGGCAAGGCTGAGTGGCCTGTAGTCATCTGGATCCTCATTGCTGTCCTTGAAAATGTTTGGGGTTTTTTTCCAGTCATTGAGGACCTCACAGAATTTGCCTGATCCCTTAAAGATAGAGAACAGACTTGTAATGAAATTAACCCACTCAAATGTAGCATATCTGGGCTCATGGACTTGTATATATCCAAATAGCTTTAGTGGTTCCTCTTTTCATCATCATTTGTTGTGTGTAATGCTTCACTCCCACTGACTCTGCTATTATGGTGAAGGAGCTGCAACACTTGAGAAAAAAGGCCTTACCAGTAAAAGCAGAAGCTCAATGATATTTAATACCTCAGATTTTTCCATTCCCTTTTTCACTAGGTCCCTTGTGCTGTTAAGCAGTAACTCCACCTCTTCTTTAATCTTTGTTTTGCTGCTTATATCGAAGTCTTTCTCATTTTTGCATTTCAGATTTCTAGCTAGTTCCGGCTTCAGCTGAGCTTTGGCTCTCGTGTCTGCATCCCTGCATACTCAGGCAATCTCTCTGCAAATAGGCTGTTTCTGTGTCCATCTTCTATGATTTTCTGCTACACTTGTTTTCCTGAGTGTCAGAAAGGACCATTCCTGTGCTTTGATATGGTTGCCTTTGGGAATCAGCCAGCTCTTCTGAGCCCTGTTGCCTTTCCTCACCCTATCTCATGGGTCCTGCCGAGCTGATCCATGAATAAAGCAACTTTCCTGAAGGCCACTACTGTAATTTTTCTAATTACTTTGTTCACTTGAGTCAGGATTTTAAACTCCACAGTGTTATGGTCATTGCAGCTAAGCTTCCCCTATACTTCCACAATCCCAACTGACTCTTGATTGTTCATGAGAGCAGGTCCAACAGAGCGCCTACTTAGCTTGTCAGTCACTTGTATCAGTTGTCATCAACACACATCATCAAATTGTGCTCCCAACTCCTCTTTCCTAATTAGTATAAATGAATCTTAAATGACTGAAAACTCCATGCTAGACCCTGAAGGAGTGACTCAGCATACCTCTGATGTATGCTCATGTGTTTCCACCTGAAGAGCTGACCTCAGGTGTTCTAGGTGTTCTTCAAGAAATCATTTAAGCACACAACTAAGTTTTGATTGAAAAGACTGAGTGGATCATCAGATTTAGTCATCTGCTATCAATGTATGTCATATATGAGGCTGTCCAGGGTATTTTGCTCCTTTTGTTGCTACAAGGATGAGATACTGTTAAATCTTGGAGAACATTCTGGCTGTAATAAGCAGCCTTCCCATTTCTGATGTAACTTCTTCCTCTTTAGCATTTGAATTATCCTTTAATGTAAAATACTCTACCTATATTGGCTATTTAGTGGTCAGATACTTCCAAAGACCTCAGTCCTATCTCTTCAGTCTGTTTTGCTGTAATAAACAATCCAAGGTGGTTTAAGCTGCCAGAGTCATATGGACTCTTGATTCCACTGTAGGTGCCAGTGTGTCTCATCTTTGTTTTAATTACTCTTTCTTGGATATGAGAGAAATCTACACCCAACTCCAGCCAGGGTCTTTTTAGTGCCTGAAGAGAATTTCAGGTGCTTAAAATTACTCCTGTTTTTAAATCCCTTCAGGCCATTTAATTTGACCCTTTTCACTAACTTGTACATTTGTGCTCTGTGTCAACAGTGACATTTCTAAATGCAATTTAACATTAAATGTCACTGCTTCTTAATAGCACATTTTTGCCATATATGGTGATAACATGTTATTAAGAATCATAGTTTTTAGTGAAAGTGGGCAGTAAAGCAGCATTAGGCAATCCTTCATAGAATCAACCAGGTTGGAAGAGACCTCCAAGATCATCCAGTCCAACCTAGCACCCAGCCCTATCCAGTCAACTAGACCATGGCACTAAGTGCCTCATCCAGGCTTTTTTTATCCACCTCCAGTATTAAGCACTGTATAAATTGACCTGTGGATATATGTGTATGGAGGACAGACATAAACATATTTTCTTTCTCTTAATGCTGCAGGCACTGAGCCTTTGAAGCAGAGTAGTACATGGCTTTAGTCTTGTATTGGGAATCACTCTGTACAGCCACTTCATTTGTACCAGTACCTTGCTAAAGTGTTTGTAGAGTTTTTCAAAACATTACTGATTAAAATGAGAGGACATAGAAAAGTGAAGCAGAAACAAAGCCATTGTAGCCCTTGCATTCTTTTGTTTTTATAAATATTTGCATTTTGATTAAGCTATACTTAATACCACATGATGAAATGTGGTATTGGATCAAAGCTGTTGAATATGCTGTAGCTGTGACTTGTTTGAAAAGGCTGATTTATTGGTAGTGTTCCATTATACTTCACAGTATTGAGTTACTGATTACTTCAGCGGAATATCTTCCAGTCAGCCCCAAAGAAGAGTATATAGAATCAGTCAGGTTGGAAGGGACCACAAGCATCATCGAGTTCCAACCCCCCTGCCATGGGCAGGGACACCCTACCCTAGATCAGGCTGCCCACAGCATCATCCAGCCTGGCCTTAAACCCCTCCAGGGATGGGGCCTCAACTGCCTCCCATTCCAGCCTCTCACCACTCTCATGCTGAACAACTTCCTCCTCACGTCCAGCCTGAACCTGCCCAACTCCAGCTTTGCTCCATTCCCCCTAGTCCTGTCACTCCCTGATATCCTGAAATGTCCCTCCCCAGCTTTTTTATAGCCCCCCTTCAGATACTGGAAGGCCACAAGAAGGTCACCTGGGAGCCTCCTCAGTCTGTTCTCATAGCAGAGCTGCTCCAGCCCTCTGATCATGATATTGTCCAGCATTGTGGACAGCAGAGAGGTTTGCTATGACATGTGGCTTAAGGTATAGGGCTGGTGAAGGAAGTGTTAGGAGAACACAGAATAAAATTAAGAAGTTACTCTGATATTCTCAGAGTCTAAGAACATGTAGACTGTGTGATAACAGTCCAAGGCAGGGCTAAAAGTGCCTGCAAAACTCAGCCCTCGTCTGTGTTGGTTAAGTATTCTAAACTTTGTCAGGTTTATCAGCTTTGTTTCTGCAAGGATTTATCCTTTGTCTGCTGTGGATTGTTATCTGTCATTAGAAACTCTGGATGATGGACTAGAGCATGTTCATTTCATTTGCTGGCAGTGCTACACAGAGGAGAAGCTGCAGATACTGGAGAGTAGGGTCAGAGTTCAAAATCAACTTGACAGTTAAATGGTCAGGAAAAAAGTAATTCATAACCCCCAAAAGGATATGGTAAAGAGGAGAATGTAGGCATGGAGGGCAGGAAGGATAAGTGTAACAGCAGTTTCAGATGTGGGAGAGGATACACAGGCTGGTGTGTTCTGCATGTCAGTTGTTTTCACCACTGTGAGTAACAAGTCTTGTCTTACAAACATGCTGGTGAGACAAGGAAGTATTGCTTTTATTTTAGGAGTGGTTAACTGAGGAAGAGAGCTCAATAACTTCTGAGTGTCTAATTTGAAAGGCTCATCGACTTTTATAGTTATCAAAAATTCATGCAGTGTTTACATATTAAATATATAGCTTCTGCTGGCCCAATTTGCATTTTTAATTTAGAGGTCACTTCCCAGATGTCTCAAATTACACAGCCATGAAATGAAGGACTCCAAAATTGTGGGGCTTGTGGGTTGATCTGTGATAGAGACAATTATAGATTCTGCTTCTCCATGGCAGCATTTAAGCATTTGCACTAAAGAAATGCTTTTTTAATGTTTCCTTAACCCTTCCAATTCTTGTCTTCTGTACAATGTCACTCTCATGTTCTGCTGAAAACAACCTCCTCAAGCCTTTTGAGTTTCCATGCCACTATCCTGAGATCCCTGCCCATTGGTAAGGAGCTGTGCAGTACTTAGTACCAGAATGTATACTCACATATGTGTACATAAGTGTTGACAAGGTTTGAAGGCAACTTAAGGTCTGGAATTTATTAATAGCTAAGCCTTTACAAGCATAGTGCATTTTAAAGTGTTTACTCTGCTATTGGACTTGACAACTCTGAAACTGGAGACAAAAATGAGTTTTCACTGAGATGGAGATGTGTGAATGCTCCCCTCATAGTTATGTTCATGTATCAGAGCATCGGAATTCTTCCATTCCTTCTGCTATGCCAGGGGAGATTTAGGCTGGAGGTGAGGAGAAAGTTCTTCACTGAGAGAGTCATTGGACACTGGAATGGGCTGCCCAGGGAGGTGGTAGAGTCGCCGTCCCTGGAGCTGTTCAAGGCAGGATTGGACGTGGCACTTGGTGCCATGGTCTGGCCTTGAGCTCTGTGGTAAAGGGTTGGACTTGATGATCTGTGAGGTCTCTTCCAACCTTTGTGATACTGTGAAGTTCTTATAATTTGGAGTACTCTAACACTTCTGTGAGTTATGGTGGTCCTGTATTTTTTCTTACTACATTATAAAAGTAAATATCTAAGTATTAACTGTTTTTTCTTTCCATATCAGGTTGTGAAGAGCAATCCTTGCCTGCTCCCAGATGTCACCGTGGTAACTGATGGTCCTGCTTGAAAGTCACAATCTTCTGGGAAGTTTGAAATGTCTTGGCCACTGGGTGCTGACTCATGTTCTAAACTGAGAGCTTTCTTTGGTGGAAAACTCATATATTCCTGGTGTAGCACACTGCTTGTAGAAAATTTATGCAATCATACAATATAGTTCTTGGCACTTGTGGTGGAGGGGCTGCAGCCCCAAAACAGAGGCCTCTCTATGCCTCTACATGCCTGGACATGCTTTTCTGCCAGGACCCATGGCAGTAAACAGGTTGTGTAACGCACACACACACAGCCCGTATATCCCTGGGGTCTGCCCAGGTGATCCCCATATTTGGAAAGGTCCAGGCAAACAGCTCCTGCCTATTAGGGTAAGGTTTGGCTTACTGCCAACCTGATTGGTCACTTTAGATGGCCAAAAGAGCCATGAATCTCAGCCCAGAATCTATAAAGAGGGGTGTAAAGGTGCACCACGTGTTCAGAGTGTTCAGAGGTTCCGACATAGCTGTTCAAGCTCAGCTCTCTGACCCTGCCTGCAGCGCAGCTCAGCTCTCTCATCCATATAGCAGCATCCTGCTGCCCTGACTTGCTTGCAAGGCCTAGACACAGAATCAGACCCTCACTTGCAAACTCACTGAGGCTCAGACCTCTTGCATTGATCTCAAGGTGCAGTCATCCTGTCTGCGAATCATTGGAAGCAGAGCACATTCACCCCTGCACCTGATACATAGATGGGGAGCCAATAGCCCCCAAGCCTAAGCCTAGAGCAGCCGTTTATACTGGCCTGCTATCTTGCATTACAGCAGCCTGGCACACACTGCATGCCCGCTGCTTTAGCCTGGAGAATCCAGATCAGCAGACCTTCCAGATTGTCTGCAAACCCACAAACACAGCCTGCTAGCTGTACAGAAGACCGTGCCAGAGACTGCACGGACAAATCCTGCTCCTGTTCCTGGAAATCCTGCCAGCTGAACATCCCTGAGCACGCAGCATCCAGAAGACCAGCAGCATCGAGGCAGAGACCACCTCACACCAGGAGAAAAGGTTAGAGAAAACCTGTTTACCCCAGAGACTGGGAAGATTCATCATTTGCCCTCACAAGCTGGGAAAGATTCCAGCTTCACAAAGACCCGAATACTGGGCTCCTGCTGTGACACAATCCCGGGAGGGTGACTAGTGATTAATACTTAAGGGCAACACATTTAAGTAAGCTTTGATTCCTTTGTAAAATAAGTTACCTCTGTCTTAGAGCAGACACAGTTTCAGCCCCTGCTGGGGGGACAGTATAGTTGTTAAGAGGCATTAAGCCTAAGGGAATCTTTCTCTCTGTCTATAGTTGTTGATAATTTGATAATTAATAATCCAATCCCTGTAAATATGTTATATCCTAATTGTTTTCATAAATTTGCAATAGAACTTACTTACACAGTGGTTGGGGGTGGCAGGAGTTTGCAAATATTCATTTTAATAAATAATTTTTATAACAAATTAACACTGTCTCAAATTAATTTCTCACCTCCCCCTAATAAGGGAGGAATAGAGAAATCCCCCTCTGCAACAGCACTACATGATCCTTGTGGTCCCTTCCAACCCTGACTGATTCTATGATTCTAAATACAATGAGTGTGTTGAAGAACTGCTACACCTTTGGTCCATGATCATTCTCTTTTCCTGCTAGTTGCAAACAATGCAATTTTATCTTATGCCATAATGAATTGTGAACACAATAGACTTAGACATTTGCAAGTTAAAGATAGCAAACTGATATACCAGTTCTCAAAAGAATAATTGCATTAGTACACGAGGAAATAAATATCTGAAGCAGTAGGAATGGAAGAATTCCAGTGCTCTGATACATGGACATAACTATGTGGGAAGCATTCAAACGTCTCCATCTCAGTGAAAACTCATTTTTGTTTCCAGTTTCAGACTTGTCAAGTCCAATAGCAGAGTAAACACAAAATGGACTGCTCGGGAGGAAGCTTAGAATACCCTTGGGACTCTCTTTGTTCAGCTTTAGGGATCTCAAATAGAAAGTGCCAGTGGCAGTGGGGTTAGTCCACTTTCTGGCTTAATAGAAGTGAGAGGCTCTGAACTTGCTCCTATTGTAAATTAAGGCATGCTCCTGGCAGCAAAATACCAGTGGCCTTGGTAGGGTCAAGAACAGAATACACATCAATCCCACTGCTCTGTTTATGTTTAAAATAGATGCAGATGGAATGAAAATAGGCAGCCTTTATTCAATTGACAAACATGACAGTAATGGCCACATTTCTGAAGGAAAATTGCAAGGAATAACATTTTACTTGTGCACAGACGTTGTTAGGTGATGATTTCAATTGAAATAGATTATTACAATTATGGTGTTTTTACAGCTGTACCAAAGGCTTCTGCTGTGGACTATTCTGCTCTAAATTTGCCTTATGTGTGACAGTGATGCTTGTGTATGAGAAGAGAATGGTGTCTGAGGTTAATCCATGGCTGTAAGTGCAGTGTTGTGGAGTTGGAGACAGAAGGGAATGCATTGTGTCAGAATACTGAGAGAATCATAGAATCATCATAGCATCATCATAGAATCAACCAGGTTAGAAGAGACCTCCAAGATCATCCAGTCCAATCTATCACCCAGTCAACTAGACCATGGCACTAAGTGCCTCATCCAGGCTTTGCTTCAACACCTCCAGGGACGGCAACTCCACCACCTCCCTGGGCAGCCCATTCCAAAGCCAATCACTCTCTCTGGCAACAACTTCCTCCTGACATCCAGCATAGACCTCCCCTGGCACAACTTGGGACTGTGTCTCCTTGTTCTGTTGCTGATTGTCTGGGAGAAGAGACCAACGCCCACCTGGCTACAGCCTCCCTTCAGGTAGTTGTAAACAGCAATCAGGTCCCCCCTGAGCCTCCTCTTCTGCAGGCTGCACACCCCCAGCTCCCTCAGCCTCTCTTCATTGTGTTCCAGCCCCCTCACCAGCCTTGTTGCCCTTCTCTGGATACCTTCCAGCACCTCAACATCTCTCTTGAATTGAGGGGCCCAGAACTGGACACAGTACTCAAGGTGTGGCCTGACCAGTGCAGAGTACAGGCAAAGAATAACCTCCCTTGTCCTACTGGCCACACTGTTCCTGATAACAAACTAAAAACATTGCAGAGGAAGATATAGAATGGACCTATACTACCATATGCATTAATCATAGAATCATAGAATCAACCAGGTTGGAAGAGACCTCCAAGCTCATCCAGTCCAACCTAACACCCAACCCTGTCCAGTCAACCAGACCATGGCACTAAGTGACCCATCCAGGCTTTTCTTCAACACCTCCAGGGACGGTGACTCTACCACCTCCCTGTCTCCTCTTAGTCACAATCCTACCCCTTTATTATGTTTTCTTTGTTTTTCTTTTTTATTCATTTTTACTTCTTTACCTGATTTAGAGTTACCCATAAAGTGTCAGCTCTTCTAATCTTTACACTCTTCTTAATGCTTTCCATTTAAATACTTATTTTCTAAAAAATGAAACTCTCTTCACCAGTAAAGGAAGATTAAAAAGCTTTTTATGCATCACTACTTGCAGTTCACTGTGAAAGTGCTCTTGTGCAGCTTGATCAGCTATTTCTGTTGGCACACAACAGAGCTGGAGTTTTGCCTAGAGTAGCACAATCTTTTTACTCAATGGAGAAACAGCCAGTCACCACCTCAGCTATGTGATACTCTGCCTACTGCTATGCAGGGACAGTTTCTGGCTGCTTGTGCTAGTGCCCACACCTCTAAAGCTCTGTAATGTCCACACTTTATAATTTCTTTTCCTAGCACTTCTCTCTATTTTATATGTTTTTGCTGGTTCCTTTCAGCTTCTTACTCTGAGTTGGTGCCTGACTTGGCTACTTGCTTACAGTTGTCATGCCAACTCCCAAGCTTGGAACCTCAAGCAGAGAGTTTCTTGCTTCACAGTTAGCAAGCTGCATGAGCAGAATGTAGAAGTGTGACAAACAGCTCTTTGACTTTCATCTGACACTTACATTTCTAAGTATCCTTTTTGGCTTCATGAAGCTTTTTTTCAGCCCTTCCTTAATCCTCACTGTTTGTCTGCATGCTGAAAATCAGGAAAATTAGAGCTTGATGGAGTGGGGAAGGGATTCTACACTTTTCTTAGTTAAAAAGAACTCCAAACAGAAAGAGTTGGGGCTGTTCAGTCTGGAGAAGAGGAGGCTCCAAGGTGACCTTTTTGTGGCTTTCCAGTATCTGAAGGGGGCCTACAAAAAAGCTGGGGAGGGACTTTTCAGGATATCAGGGAGTGACAGGACTGGGGGAAATGGAGCAAAGCTGGAGGTGGGGAGATTGAGACTGGATGTGAGGAGGAAGTTGTTCAGCATGAGAGTGGTGAGAGGCTGGAATGGGTTGCTCAGGGAGGCAGTTGAGGCCCCCTCCCTGGAGGGGTTTAAGGCCAGGCTGGATGATGCTGTGGCCAGCCTGCTCTAGGGTAGGTTGTCCCTGCCTATGGCTGGGGGGTTGGAACTCGATGGTCCTTGTGGTCCCTTCCAACCCTGACTGATTCTACAATTCTCTATTTCAAATACCCTACATAGAAGTAATTTTTTCCAAACTTTTCAAAAGTCTGTTGCATCTTTCTGAAAGTTAGATGCTGCTGAACTTGATTGACTTTCCATGCCAAGTCAGTCATTATTTATGTCTATCAGCTTTCCAAACAACCAAGTGAAAAATATGAGAAAAAAGCAGACTCTTAACTCTGTATACCAGGGTTATGTGCAGTCATTATGCCTTGTTAGTAATGTGTGTAACAAAGATGGAACTCTGTGAAATAACTTCTGTCCAAAATAGTTATTTTAAGAGGTTTGTAGTAATTGACAGCTACATGCACAGGTGAATCACAATGTGCTTAAGAGAGGAAGAAACATGGAAAATTCATCTCAGACATTCTTGCTCTTTGGAGATTCCTGTAGGCGGTGGTGGAGTCACCATCCCTGGGATGTTGAAGAAAAGCCTGGATGAGGCACTTAGTGCCATGGTCTAGTTGACTGGCTAGGGCTGGGTGCTAGGTTGGATTGGATGATCTTGGAGGTCTCTTCCAACCTGGTTGATTCTATGATTCTATGAAATTTGTTCTAGGTTTCACAGGAACCACCTGTGTGATTTGCATAATACTACATCCAACACATATCTTGATTTCTCAAGTTGAACAATGTGTGGTTTATCATTAGAATTATTTTGGCTATAAATATTTAAGGACAATGCAGTTCTTATTTGAAAATCAACTTTCCTGGCTGCAAACTTCTATTGAGAACATGCATTTATATTGTATGAAGGACTTTAGAGAATGAATTAGACTGGCTCAGGCTCTTCACAGCTGGTTGACAGTAATTTCCTTTTCTTCTGCTGCATCAGATAGGTATATCTGACTTAACTGAAACCATTCAGAAGTGGAAGGCTTCTTGATCTTATTGAAAGAGACAAGGAACTTACCTACATAAAGGAGCAGCTGTTGGGAATCAGGGTTCCAGTGCTGTATCAAACTTCACACTCAGGCCACCTTGTAATAGTCTCAGGCAATTTCACTCCAAATACTGGAGACTCTTCAATTTATCTGAAGCATTGACTTTTTCTTCTAGCTGCAGCCCTTATAAAGACAGAAAACAATTGCTTTGGTCAACAGCTCCAGGTTTTAGTGATTGTAGATGAGTGTGCAGTAGATGTTTAGTCTAGAAGGTACCTAGAGTCTGTCTGTATGTCTTACTATCTCACACTCTACAAAAGCCTGCAGAAAAGGCCAAGTGTTATAAACTGCTATGAAGAAGGACGATGGAACATTGCAAATGGCTTGGTACCCTGTGATAACACAATCTTTGGTCAAGAGTTTCTACATGAACTTTAACAAATAATATATATAGAAGTATATATATATACACACATTATATATATACTATATATAGAAGCATATATATACACGCACACTGTATGTATAGACACTATATATATATAGTGTATATATATATATATATATATGTATACATGCTACAGGAAAAAAGAATCCTTGACAAGATTTGTCTTTCTGATCCTAAAACAGGTGACTTGTTTAAGTGGGCATGTAGACAAGGCAAAACAGACTGTCCTTGAGAGGTTTTAATAACGTGAGGAGCACCAGCACAGTCCAACTTGTTTATTTCTTCTTGTGCTTTCCATCCTAATACTTGCTAATGATGGGACAGGATATAAACCCCATAAAAACAGATGATCAAGCTGCCAAATGACAAGAGAGATTGTTTACATTCTACATCTGCCAAGAGGAAATAAACTCTTGGTCTTCTATGCTAGGAATGTAGCTTGAAGAGCAATGATACTTTCACATCATCTCCCTGGTACTTCCTTGATGCTGCATTTTATGCAACTTTTCATGGCTTGATTTACTGTAAGAAGATCCAGGGATAGGGAGACATAGAGCCAATTAGGAATGCTAATCAGCTGGAATGTTGAGAACCATTGCTTGGGAGGCCTCCCATCCACGCGGCACCATCAAATGCACTTTGCTGAGGAAAGGACAACTTGTTTGTTTTGGCCATGGCTCATGTGAGCAGAGATAGCAAGAAGGCAGTGAATCCAAGTGGATAAAGAACATCTGCAAATGATGTCCTGTTAATGCATATTCTATCCAGAGAAGCTTTGCTGCTTGGTCTCAGCACCGCTCTTGACCACACATGTGGCTTTGTCAGGTTCATTCAGAATCAGCTTTTGTGTCCTGTAAATAAAGGGGGTGCAGAGTCTGTTCCATGCTATTTGACAATAACAGTGGAAACTGTAAAAACTCTAAAAGGAAGAAGAAGAAAGAAAAAAATGTTTGGTATATGAAAACCTTGGATTTAGAAGCTTAGTCAAGTCCTCTGATGTTTGAATCTTGCCTCTATTTCTCTTTATTTTCTTTTGCTTTAGTAACTAAATAAGATGGATTTGGCAGTCCATCAATAGAGTGTGAGAAATAAGTTCCCTGATGCTCCATGTAATACAGAGGCCAAAAAGTTAAATGTAAAATATTGAAGAGTAGGCTGGGTGACTTTAGAGAGGAAATTGGGTCATATTGCTGCAGGGGAGGCTATTTAGTGTTCTTTGTATCCTGTGATTTTGATCTAGACAGTTAGCAAGACTGATGTAAGTTAGATTTTTCTCCAATCCTGTTTCTATCACAGTATCACAGTATCACCAAGGTTGGAAGAGACCTCATAGATCATCAAGTCCAACCCTTTAGCACAGAGCTCAAGGCCAGACCATGGCACCAAGTGCCACGTCCAACAATGCCTTGAACAGCCCCAGGGACGGCGACTCCACCACCTCCCCGGGCAGCCCATTCCAGTGTCCAATGACTCTCTCAGTGAAGAACTTTCTCCTCACCTCAAGCCTAAATTTCCCCTGGCACAGCTTGAGGCTGTGTCCTCTTGTTCTGGTGCTGGCCACCTGAGAGAAGAGAGCAACCTCCTCCTGGCCACAACCACCCCTCAGGTAGTTGTAGACAGCAATAAGGTCTCCCCTGAGCCTCCTCTTCTCCAGGCTAACCAATCCCAGCTCCCTCAGCCTCTCCTCGTAGGGCTGTGCTCAAGGCCTCTCCCCAGCCTCGTTGCCCTTCTCTGGACACACTCAAGCATCTCAATGTCCCTCCTAAACTGGGGGGGCCCAGAACTGAACACAGTACTCAAGGTGTGGTCTGACCAGTGCAGAGTCCAGGGGCAGAATGACCTCCCTGCTCCTGCTGGCCACACCATTGGTGATGCAGGCTAGGATGCCACTGGCTCTCTTGGACACTTGCAAGGTAAAAGCCACCTGATACAGTGTTTGTTACCAGTTGTGTGAGCTAAGTTACCTTCTAAGGACAAAGTGTTTTGAGTAGGCCACCATGGGTTGTTCTAGACACCTCCCAGAAAAAGAGAACTAAGCCCAGTGAAGCTGGAGCCAACAACAGGTTAGGCACTCCTGCCAGGCAATGCTTCAGTATCTGCCTTCCCACCCTGTGCCTCGTAACACGAGTGCAGTTAGCTATGTATTGGATTGCTCAGCTAGAAACATGCAGTACTGAGTGACATCTGAGCAATCCTTCCAACTGTGTATAAACAAGAACAAGGAGATCCATTAGCTAACCATTGCTTAGAAACAAACAACCAAAGTAGAACTCACCAAAGCAAAATAAGGAAAAGTCTGATTTACATTGCAGAATGACAACTTTTCTTTAAGCTCTTAGATTTGCTCTTGTCCAGCAACGTGTGTGTTTAATTCTGTATCATTTGGGTGGGTTTGCTGTATTTTGGCATAGTATTTTAATTTAGGGTTTTACTTTCAACTCATAAAGTTCACCTTTTAAAGAAACCAATTACTTCCATCCAACTCATTCTACCTGTTTAATTAAGGGTCTAGATGACTGGCTAGGGCTGGGTGCTTGGTTGGACTGGATGGTCTTGGAGGTCTCTTCCAACCTGGTTGATTCTATGGTTCTGAGGTATGAGATTCTCTTTTCTGAAGATGTGTTTGAAATGTGTCATTATTCCTATGAGAGGATTAGTAGATTGATTTTTAAATGTCTAAGTTCTGGGATTTCTGACATGCACATGAAGCAAGAAGAAAATGCAGGAAGAGAAACTTTACTTCATTACTACTCTCTTCACCTAGACAGAGTGAGAAAACTTGGACTTCAAAGGGTGAGAGAAAGTTCAGGCTTCACACTAAATCAGTTTTGGGCCTTGCTCCCAGGGTTTGCCAGCTATACCATTTTTTTAGGACATAAATTGTAAGATAATGTTGATGGAAATAAAACCACAGCCACCACACTCATTTTACTTTGGCTGGGGGATCAGTTTAAATCCCCAGAGTGGCCAGTGCTGTATCCTTCCAGACAGCCCTCTCTCCCCTAATCCAATCACCACCATGACCAGAAGCTGCTAACTGCACTGTGGATTTCCAGATTTCTGCTTTAATTACCAGCCTGCAGGAACTTGAACTTGAGGCAAGAGACAATAGCTGGCTCAGTCAGTCGGGTAAACATCTGCAGCCCTCCTGCTCCAGGCTGTGCTGCAAAGGACTGCTGCAAGAGGGTCCCCCAAACAGAGCCCTACGTGCTTTGGCTGCACTGGGCACCCTCATAAAAATCGTGGGCATGTAGTGTCCCTGTTTACATTGTCTGTGACCCAAGCTTGCTCCTTGACCTTTGTGTTGCTGCTAAGAAGTGCACTGGCTATAGGATGCAGCTACCCTGTGTGATTATATTAGAAAGAGCACAACCAGCAGGAGTGGTGAAATGGTCTTCCCCCTGTACTCAGCACTGGTGTGAGACAGTGCCTTAAATGATGTGCTGCTTTGGGGCCCTCACTATAAGAAAGACATTGAAGTGTCCAGAAACAAGCAAAAAAGCTAGGGGAGGGTCCAGAGCACAAGTCTTAAGCAGCTGAGGAAACTGGGG
Organism: Pogoniulus pusillus; assembly: GCF_015220805.1. Lineage (NCBI taxonomy): Eukaryota > Metazoa > Chordata > Aves > Piciformes > Lybiidae > Pogoniulus > Pogoniulus pusillus. The sequence continues at coordinate 6,637,450 of NC_087291.1, read as the reverse complement.
TGATTTAACCCAGAGAAAAAGAGGGTGAGGAGATGTCTATCGCCCTGCAGAGGGACCTGGACAGGCTGGATGGGTGGGCAGAGGCCAATGGGATGAGATTTAACAAGGCCAAGTGCAGGGTTCTGCACTTCGGCCACAATAACCCCAAGCAGCGCTATAGGCTGGGGACTGAGTGGCTGGAGAGCAGCCAGGAGGAAAGGGACCTGGGGGTACTGATAGATAGTAAGCTGAAGATGAGCCAGCAGTGTGCCCAGGTGGCCAAGAGAGCCAATGGCATCCTGGCCTGCATCAGGAACAGTGTGGCCAGTAGGACAAGGGAGGTTATTCTTCCCCTGTACTCAGCACTGGTCAGGCCACACCTTGAGTACTGTGTCCAGTTCTGGGCCCCTCAATTCAAGAAAGATGTTGAGGTGCTGGAACATGTCCAGAGAAGGGCAACAAAGCTGGTGAGGGGCCTGGAACACAAATCCTATGAGGAGAGGTTGAGGGAACTGGGCCTGTTTAGCCTGGAGAAGAGGAGGCTCAGGGGTGATCTTATTACTGTCTACAACTACCTGAAGGGACATTGTAGCCAGGTGGGGGTTGGCCTCTTCTCCCAGGTAACCAGCAATAGAACAAGGGGACACAGTCTCAAGTTGTGCCAGGGTAGGTATAGGCTGGATGTTAGGAAGAAGTTTTTCACAGAGAGAGTGATTTCCCATTGGAATGGGCTGCCCAGGGAGGTGGTGGAGGCACCGTCCCTGGGGGTCTTCAAGAAAAGACTGGATGAGGCACTCAGTGCCATGGTCTAGTTGACTGGCTAGGGCTGGGTGATAGGTTGGACTCGATGATCTTGGAGGTCTCTTCCAACCTGGTTGATTCTATGATTCTATGATTCTATGATTCTATGATTCTCTACAACTACCTCAAAGGAGGTTGTTGCAAGGTGAGTGTCAGTCTTTTCTTCCAAGCAGCAAGGGACAGGATGAGAGGAGGTGGCCTTGAACTGTGCCAGGGGAAGTTTAGATAGGATATTAGGAAAAATGTCTTCACTGGAAGCAATGTCAAGCATTCAAACAGGCTGCCCAGGGAAGTAGTACTAAGAAAGCATGTAGATGTGGTGCTTAGGGACATGGTTTAGTGGTGGACTTGGCAGTGTTGGGTTAATTGTTGCACTTGATGTGCCTGGATGCATTCCTGTGTGATCTGGTAGGGGTGATCCTGCTCTGGCAGAGGGTATGGACTAGGTGACCTTTTGAGGTTCCTTCCAGCCCCTAACATTCTGTGATTCATGTTGTGATCTTTTCCAGCCTAAAGGATTCCACAATTCTACGACTGGGGACAGTCAGGAATTTAAATAAGATCAGCATCCTGATTTAGGGTAGGGTGTCCCTGCCCCTGGCAGGGGGGGTTGGAACTAGATGATCCTTGTGGTCCCTTCCAACCCTGACTGATTCTATGATTCTAAGAAATGTCAAGCTGCTTGAATGACATCATGGTAGTGTGTCTCAGTGGCCATACTCATGTTACATGCAGGTACAACTAAAGTAATGCTCACTAAACCACTCTGGTCTTTGTTTTGATCTGAGCTGACTTGCAGGAGAGGTTGCATGTTCTCTTGCATGTAGCATACCATGTATATGTCTGGCAGAGGGAACTGCAGAGAGAATTTTTTGCTTTCACCACTTGTCCAGCTTACCACATACGAGGACAGACAATAGGTTTAGTATCATTGGCTTCTCTATGAAGGAAGCTATAGCAGTTGTTGATGCCATGACAGATCCCACATGCCAGTGACATACAGAGTACAGCAATGTTTATTTCTGGCTGTATCTATTCCAAACCACCAAGGAAACCGAGGGGGGTTTATAGTTCTATCCTGCCCTCTCCAGCAGCTGAATTAAAGTGTCTCCAGCTATCTTCTTCATATACATTTCTCTATCCTTTCCTTCTCCTCTATACTTGTGGCAACTGTTACCTCCTGGGTGAACCTCTCTGATAGCTGTAATCAGTGCTGCTCTACTGAAGAGTGATCAGGTCTCCACAACATAAGTCCTGCAGGGAAACCGAGATCATGATGGACATAAATGCTGCTGCTATTTACTGTGCTCAGCAGTGGACTGACTCCTAACACTGACTCTGGTGGCTGAAAGGAAGGCCTTGGGAAGTCCTCAGGGCACTTCTGCAGCACTGCACATGAAAGAGCTGGAGGAAAGGTATTTTTCTGCACTGAACCTTCCCAGCACAGAGCAAGCATTGTCCCACATCTTAAATGAGCAACAGTCAATGTGCTGAAAGCGATGACTTCTAAGTTTAACCTAATTTGCTAAATGGGTAAGTCTATTGTTTAGAATAAATACTAAAACAATCAGTGGAAGTAGCCAATCTCCCTGAAGGATATTATTAGAGAATGAAAGATTAAAGGGGCCGTAGGTTTGTCTGGATCCCACTGAAAATAAGCTCTCACTGACATCCTTCCTTTTCTCAAAAGAACAAAAAGGAGATTGCTAAGAGCAAGTTAGAGATTTAGAGTGAAGGCTGTAGATTTTTGAGTAAAAAAATTATTAAACTGGTGTGTGTGATTAGTGAGATCTGCAAAGAGAGGATTTATGCTCTATCTATTTCTCTGATGCAGAAATAAAGATGAGTTTGCGTTTAGTTTTGTTCAAGTGCTGGTATTTCTTTGTATTCTCTTCATTAGCTGGCTTTACACAAGTGGTTGCCTGTGGTTTGTCTAGCCTATCAGTAAGCATGTACAATTAAGCCAGTGAGAGGAGTGCTGCAAAGCAGATGTGGACAGACCCCAGCAAAATTAGGAGGGTGAGCTGCAAGAAGCACTGAGTGGAGAAGGCCAAGTGTGTTCTTGTTTTCTGATCTCTGCCCGGGGAATGGAGTTGGCTGAGAGTGGGTGTTTTGAGCAGCTCTGTGGCTTTGTGGTAACACACTACAGTGTCATTTGGGAGAGCAGCTGGTTTCCTGATGTGGAATTACTGTTCCCTGGCTGGGATGTGCTGTGGAAGCAGTGAGCTCTGCTCCAAAACTCAAAGGGGAATCTGCCCTTCACAGAGAATGCTGGAGAACAAACTCTTTCAAGAGACAGCTTCACTCTTCATGCAGATGGCTAGCAACTGCAGGAAACTGAGAAATTCAGTGTGAAGTGAAAGATGATCAAGGGCTGTGAGGTGGGTGAAGATCTAAGAGCCTGAGATTGATTTTGGAATAGCTCTGAATAAGGAGGATGGGCGTTTTGGCTTATGGACTCATCTGTGGTTCCCAGTAGCTATAGAGAACCAGAGCAGATTAATAAATATCAGCATCACCTAATTCAAATGTTAAGGTTTTTCAACCAGGTTTTGTGCAGAACTTAAACATTATTTGCTATACAGAAACTAGGAAAACTTCTTTTTAGATAAAACTGTATGAAAGATTCCAGAGATCTGTTCATGATTTCTTCAATTTAAACTTTAAATTAAATGTGGCTATAGCAATTACTTTTGTCTGAAGAGTATACCCTGAACCTGCATCCAGTTCTGGAGCTACTGCATCCAGTTCTGGAGCACCCATTACAAGAAGGATGTGGAGATGCTGGAGCGTTTCCAGAAAAGGGCCACTGGGATGCTCAGAGGGCTGCAGCAGCTCTGCTGTGAGGACAGACTGAAAGAGTTGGGGCTGTGCAGTCTGCAGAAGAGGAGGCTCCAAGGTGACCTTCTTGTGGTCTTTCAGTATTTGAAAGGGGCCTACAAAAAAGCTGGGGAAGGACTTTTCAGGATATCAGGGAGTGACAGGACTAGGGGGAATGGAGCAAAGCTGGAGATGGGTAGGAGCAGACTGAACATGAGGAGGAAGTTGTTGAGCATGAGAGTGGTGAGAGCCTGGAATGGGCTGCCCAGGGAGGTGGTTGAGGCCCAATCCCTAGAGGTGTTTAAGGCCATGCTGGATGAGGCTGTGGCCAGCCTGATGTAGGGTAGGGTGTTCCTTCCCATGGCAGGGGAGTTGAAACTTTGGAACTGGATGATCCTTGTGGTCCCTTCCAACCTGACTGATTCTACCTTCTATAATGGCTTCACAGTAACAAAGTGAGAATTTAATGTGAACCAACTCATGTGCTCAGCATGAAAAGATGAAACAACATCCTGAGCGGTCAGACATCACTGTAAAATCTCAACCAATTGTACCGTTTAACATGCCAATTTTTGATGAATAAAACAACTGTGTTTCCTTTGTTGGCTCCCTGCATCAGCCCTGGAAAAGGATCATTTATTGTCCTTTGCTCCTTTACTTTCTGCAAGAGTTACTGCAAGGGAAAAGGATCCTGCTCTCCCTAAGGAAGAGCGTGCAGTACAGATGCACTCCTCTCTCCACAGCATGCCTCAGAGAAGTGACCACTGACTCGTAATCAATGCTGGCAATATCTACTTTGTGTCAGCTGTGAACACTAGGCAATATAAAGAGCCTTTTTATTAGCTGCTACATATTTCTATGAAAAGGAAAATCGTGCTATTAAGAGCTCCTTTTTTTTCTACACAAGCACCAATGAAAATGTCTGCTCAGCTATTTTCTCTGCACCAGTGGTTTGTGCCTGTCCAGTTTGACCCTCACCAGCTGAAATGAATGCAGCTGTTCTTCATTCTGCACATGCCAATGGCAGGGCATGCTGGGTTTTGAACACACTTCATAGACTGTCCATTGTAGCTATCCTTGTGTTGTATGTGGCAATGGTATCACAGTATCAGAGTATCACAGTATCACCAAGGTTGGAAGAGACCGCATAGATCATCAAGTCCAACCCTTTACCACAGAGCTCAAGGCCAGACCATGGCACCAAGTGCCACGTCCAATCCTGCCTTGAACAGCTCCAGGGACGGCGACTCCACCACCTCCCTGGGCAGCCCATTCCAGTGTCCAATGACTCTCTCAGGGAAGAACTTTCTCCTCACCTCCAGCCTAAATCTCCCCTGGCACAGCCTGAGGCTGTGTCCTCTCATTCTGGTGCTGGCCACCTGAGAGAAGAGAGCAACCTCCTCCTGGCCACAACCACCAGCTGGTGTCAGCTGTATCACAGTCTTGGTCAAAGACAGAGGAGTCTCTGGTGATTCAGCAATTAACTGGGGGATTTTGAAGCTTCAAAACTAAACTGAGGTCATCCAGAACTTGTTTGAAGTTAGTTAAAGGCATCAAGTTTAAATAAACATGATAACAATCTTAGAGGGGGAGTTGAGAAGAGGATTTGCTTGATTGCTCTGTGAAGAAAGCCCCCATCAGTGAACTAGGCTGGGGTGAATCCTGCTTTTTTTTTGGTGTGCATGTGATTCAGAACTGGATCATGTATTCATTAACTATTGTTTTACAGTCATGCCTAGGAAACACCTATTTCATACTGCAGGGTTTTGGGCACTTTTGGCCTACAGCTCTAGAGACATAGCTGTTGATTTGGAGCACAAGGAAGATCCTTGGACTTAATTTGCATTTCAGTTTAAATGACACAGCAGGTAACTTCCACAGAGTTTGACAGTATGGTGAGAGGATAATTAGTTCTGTCTCTTTCAGGATTATTTTTTTTTGCTGCCTATTTGCTTGCATGTTTGCCTCAACCAGAGACTGCAAAGTAAGGACTGGGCTATTTTTTCTTGGTATATGTGAGTAATCTAATTGATTAATCTGTGTAGGTAGTTGAAATGAGAAGGTCACATCCACTTCACAGGGTGAAAGAAAGAGAAGGAAATATAAAGGTAAAAATTACACTATTAAATTGCACTTTAGTGCACTTTAGGCTTTTTTGCTACTTGGGCTACTCTTGGAAGCTACAGCTGCTGCTGTAGATGTCCTGGAACCACAGTAGGCAATCCAAGAAAAGACTGGGTACCATGCATGGGTCTGCAAGCATGTAAGCTCAATTTCACAAGCAAGAATTCAGGTGGAAAGCTACAAATCACTTGCCATGTTAGTTTTTTCAGTGGCTGGACAAGTGTTTATTTAACACATTAGGATTACAAAGGCTGTGAAAATAAGCAGGGCTATAATAAAACATAAAGCACAGATTTTGACTAAATGGGTAACCACGACAGATATTTTAAAATCTCAGTTTGAAAGATTATATCATTGGTGACAATAAACAACTCTTCTGCCACCTCCTAATTTGCAGAATTGTTTCCTATTTAAAATCAGTTCTATCTTGAGAATTCAGAAGATGAGTTAATTTCTATTGTATTTGCCTACCCAAACAAAATCCTACTGCAGTTAAGCTTCTCTGAACTCAGCCTGTGGTACATATCGTTGCTTGGTAGTGGAACTGCAGAATGAGCATACACTGAGGTTTATGTTTTGAGGGGGAAAAAGAGAGAGAAAGAAAATCTAAGGGTGACAAAATGCATACCCATCCACATACATGTTTGCACATACATGTATCTAGCAAGAACTGGCATCAGATATTCAGAGGCCCTATGCTGCCTATGTGCTATACACAGACAGTTTACCAAGTTTTCTTTTCACAGACTTGTGTCTAAGCAGCAAGCATGAATACAGTTCTATGCTTTCCAGAGCAGGCATCTGCATTTTTAATTTAACAATGACCACAATAAAATCAAGATTTTCTTCCTGAGAAAGAGCTACTCCAGCAACAATTATCCTAAATCTATTTAGCAGTTTGCAGATTGAGCGATATGATGTAATGCAGAGGGGGAAAGCAGAGATATTGGATTAGGACTTGTTGCTTTGCTACCTTTTTATTTTGTGTTTAAAAGATATGACTTGGAAAGTTACTAAGCATTTGCTTTTATTTATTTAGCTGTTTTGGTTAAAATCCCAGACTGCCTCCTCTGAGGCCATCTCATGCAGTAACATTTAGGCTTTAAGAATTATGTTGCGAGTATTAAGGTCTGATGAACATCACATCTGCTTCACTGAAGTTAAACTTAATCATCAAGGCAAAGTGATTTGGATTTGTTTGGGGAATTTTTACTTTTGGTTTACTGCAAGACCAGTCTGTGTGTAAGAACTACCTGTTCTAGATTGGTTTAGTAAACTGAAGCTTGGAAAGTTAATCAAAATTCTGTTTTCAGTGTGCAGGTAGAGCAGTCTATTACTAAAATATGTTTTAATGTGAAGTTGTCTCAAATGCTTTCACATTGCAGTCTATTCATTTCTTCAATGTGCAATCATTCCAGGCAGTTTTTTTTTCTTATCAAGACATCAGCATGTGACTATTTTGCAATTATTTTCCCTTTCTGCCATGTATTTTTCTGCAGGAACTAAGGACTAGGCTTGACAGCAGAGAATCATAGAATCAACCAGGTTGGAAGAGACTTCCAAGATCATCCAGTCCAACCAAGCACCCAGCCCTATCCAGTCAACCAGACCATGGCACTAAGTGCCCCATCCAGGCTTTTCTTCAACACCTCCAGGCACGACAACTCCACCACCTCCCTGGGCAGCCCATTCCAATGCCAATCACTCTCTCTGCCAACAACTTCCTCCTAACATCCAGCCTAGACCTACCCCTGGCACAACTTGAGACTCTGTCCCCTTGTTCTGTTGCTCCTACTTTTGAGCTGAATATTGGCTAGGGCTGGGTGCTAGGTTGGACTGGATGATCTTGGAGGTCTCTTCCAACCTGGTTGATTCTATGACTAAGGCAGTAAGCAATGGCAGCAGGCAACAGCAGGCACGAATAAAATGGCAGAGCATGGCAGAGCATGGCAGAGCATGGCAGAGAATGATGTTTACCTGTGTAATTCTTCTATCAATGTAGGCTGAGACTAATGGGCCTTTGTATACAGAATAGCCAGTCAGAATGCCAGTTACCCAAGCTTGACCATATTAGGTGAAGCCATAGGCTTGCTTTACCCAAAGTGAGTACCCCACTGAAGGGGGCCAACTAAAAAGCTGGGGAGGGATTTTTTAGGCTCTCAGGGAGTGACAGGACTGGGGGGAATGGAGCAAAGCTGGAAGTGGGGAGGTTCAGACTGGACATGAGGAGGAAGTTGTTCATCTTGAGAGTGGTGAGAGCCTGGAATGGGTTGCCCAGGGAGGCATTTGAGGCCCTGTACCTGGAATTGTTTAAGGCCAGGCTGGATGGAGCTCTGGCCAGCCTGATGTAGGGTAGGGTGTCCCTGGGCATGGCAGGGGGGTTGGAACTGGCTGATCCTTGTGGTCCCTTCCAACTCTGACCAATTCTATGGTTCTATGGAATGTGGCAAAAGCATAGGCCTTGCACAAGGCAGGCAGGAGCTAAACATGTGTACCTTGTTTGCCGCAGGAGAAAAGCATGCCTGGGCAAGCCAGTACATGTAGAAGCCTGTTTCTGGCCCATCAGGCCTACCACATCACCTGGGAAACTGCTTTTGGTCATCGTTGGAGGCAGAACTTTTGGCTAGCTTGACCTTTAGCTTTACCCAGTTGCTATAATGCCAGCCAATGGATGAACTCATCACAGAATCACAGATTACATCTGCTTGGAAGAGACTTCAGAGATCACCCAGGCGAAACTCTCACAGTATCACAGTATCATCAGGGTTGGAAAAGACCTCACAGATCATCAAGTCCAACCCTTTACCACAGAGCTCAAGGCTAGACCATGGCACCAAGTGCCACGTCCAATCCTGCCTTGAACAGCTCCAGGGATGGCGACTCCACCACCTCCCCGGGCAGCCCATTCCAGTGTCCAATGACTCTCTCAGGGAAGAACTTTCTCCTCACATCAAGCCTGAATTTCCCCTGGTGCAGCCTGAGGCTGTGTCCTCTTGTTCTGGTGCTGGCCACCTGAGAGAAGAGAGCAACCTCCTCCTGGCCACAACCACCCCTCAGGTAGTTGTAGACAGCAATAAGGTCACCCCTGAGCCTCCTCTTCTCCAGGCTAACCAATCCCAGCTCCCTCAGCCTCTCCTCGTAGGGCTGTGCTCAAGGCCTCTCCCCAGCCTCGTCGCCCTGCTCTGGACACGCTCAAGCATCTCAATGTCCATTTTAAACTCTCAACCCAGCACTGAAGGGTCAACACTAAAAAGTGTCCCTAAGTGCCCAGTCCACACACCGCTTAAAAACCTCCAGGGATGGTGAGTCCACCACTGCCCTGGGCAGATCATTCCAGCGTTTGATAACTCTTTCTGTGAAGGAATATTTCCTAGCATCCATCCTGAACCTCCTCTGTTGCAGCTTGAAATAATTTCCTGTCACTTGACAACAAAGAGAAGAGGCTGACCCCACCTCTTTCCAAACTCCCTTCAGGTAGTTGTAGACAGCAATGAGGTCTCTCCTCTGTCTCCTCTTGTCCAGACTGAACAAGCCCAGATCCCTCAGATGCTCCTCACTGGTTATGAGTTCTAGGCCCTTCACTGTGCCAAGAATCTTATCATTGTCAGTACTAGTGACATAGGACATGTAGCACATCCTTAGGTCTTGATGTTCTTTGGCCTCATCTGTTATGAAATTAATCAGCCATTAGTGCACGCTCCAAAAGCCTTCCTACACTTCATGTGTTGAACTTGACATCTTTAAGTCTAGCTTAAGTTGGCAGGGCACTGCATTTGGTTCATTCATATAATAAGCTTGTGCTGCACTGAAGATCAAAACTGAGCTGCAGTCAGTTACTTCAGCCCATGTCTCTTTACTCTTGATTTTCTGGCTTGTTAAAAAAGAAGGCATTTTCTCCCTTCTCCTTAGCACACAGCACAGACAGCAAGCATCTATCATACTGCAGTTTGTTTTAACCTTAAGGGACAAAGGGTTGGGCAGAAAGAAATTTCATTGTGGTCCACAGAAGCATACCCTTCTGGTTTAGGTCACTAATGCTGAAATGAAAGTCTGCTGCAATTACAGCCCATTTTTCCATTACCACATGCCTGTCATTTGAAAACTCTCTGCAGATCCAGGTTTCATGGGGAATGCCTTTTTTTTGGTGGCTGCTCAACAATCATGATTGACTTTTGAGCAGTGAAAAGGCAGGTTCTCTGCCAAGATTTTTCAGTCACCTCTGTGAAAATGCAAAGGCCTGGATACAGAATGAAACACTTATTGCAAACACATATAAGTCTCTTTCCCCTCCCCCTTTCTGCATGTTAGGAATGGTTAGAATCTCTTCTCAACATATGTGTAGTGGCATTGTGGTCTATTAGACAAATCACTAGGCTTAGACTTCTGAAGTTTATACATTCTACCCTTGACTTCATTATAGGGAAAAGCCTATCACAGTCTTTCTGGACAAGGTTTTCACCAGAAAAATGTCATGATGATTGTGCAAGTTTGAGCCTAGCTGGGATATTTTGGTGAGAAGAATTAGATTACAGGCTGTGAAAAGGAAACAGTGGTGATGGCTACTGCACTCATAGGCTTGCTGAGTTGTATAAGAACAAGAACATAAAGGTAGATAAGGCAGTTGTTTGCTTTATGTCTTTGGGGCTGCACTTCTCTCTCTAACCTAACCTGCCAAATATGTGATTAATCCATCTGCTTCCTAACCCCCCTGGCTGACCCTCCAAACTCACCCTGAACAGGAGGTGAAGTCTGAGGTAAGGTAGAGGGGTGGGGAGAAGGTGGAAGGGTGGTTGGGAGCCCCTCCTGGGGACTCTGCTTTCTGGGAGGGCTGTTGTGTTTCTGTATTACTTTTTAACTGGTGTATTTCTGTCTATGGCTGTAAATACTGTAAATCTCTGCTTGTGTATTGTGCTAAGCTGTAAATATAAAACTTCATTCTTCCAATTGCCAGCTTGACTGGACACCCAGTCTAGTCTGGGTGATTTTCTTAAGTGTGTGTGGGGGTGGGTAACACCCAAACCATCACAATGACTGAGCCAGACAGAGGGTATTTGTTTATGGGTATGTGCTTTATTTATGGAGACAATTAACTGTACCCTGTAACTTGTCAGTAGTTTCTGATAAGACTTTCAATAAACCAATTTTGCTTGCCTTTTCACATACCTGCAACTGGCTTATTCTAGTTTAAATCTGATCCAACTTCCACACTGCTAAGTACTCTGAAAGTACCAATTGTCATAAAACCAAACAGAAATGCTGTAGAGTGTATACACAGAAAGAAAAGAAAGGAGGAAACCTGGAAGCTCTTAAGATCTTGTTTTTGGAAGAAAAGCTGGCTGTGTCATTTTAGTTCTACTTACTGTGTATCTCCAGACACAAAACAGGGAAGAAACCAACACAAAACAAACACAAAGCCAACTGGAAAATATATAGTTTACACTCTCTGAAGTAGATTAAACTCTAGAAAGGCTTAGTTATGTTTCACTATAAAGTAGACAGCAACAGTGGACACTTGTCAGGCTACATAGTTCAATTAATCCTCCAGCTGCTGACCTGCAGGAGATCCACAGCCCCTCAAAGAATCACTGATGTGACTGAGACCTTTGGCAACAGCTGTAACAGCTATAGTGCAGCCTTACAGGCTGTCTTGAGGCAATTCAGCACAGTGAGGATGGGGATGCATGAACCACAGCAGAACATGGTGGTTTCCGTGTGCTGCAGTGTGAAGTTCTCCCAGGACAGGACTAGGGCAGGAGTAAGGAGAGACATCATGCAGCCGGGCAGATGCTCAAAAGGCTCTGTGCAATGTGCTGCTTACAAAAGTTTTCCTGTTTGAAAGACTTTGTTACAGAATGAAATATTCAGAAGGCATTTCTGTGACTTCTCAGAGGCAAGGAACTGAATGGCCTTCAGGCAAGAGCTGCCCTGTCTCTAGGTGGCAAATTGAATAGATGACTGTGTGGGTGGAGGGCAAAGGGGGCATAAGGAGAAAGAGAGATGTGGGTAGTCAGCAGTAACAGGGCAGCACAGAAAGTTAAGAACCTATTCTCAAAAGAGATTGCTTCAGTTTGCACAGTAAAAAATGTAGGTGCAGACTAAGTTCAATATGAAGCATTTGCAAATCTGTAGGATGTCTGTGATCTCCAGGGGCAGCATTTTTATGCCTTTCTGAATTGGATCCTGAAGGTCACAGACAAAATTATTCTTGGCTTTAACTATAGGATCAGTGTGGGCTCTGGCTCTTTTCTCCTTAACCATTTCATGTGTCAGTGACCTGGACACAAATCAAGTTTCTTTTTTAACACGTTTTGATTTTCTCATTATAACCAAGAAGCAACTACAGACAATTAAAAGCATATTGTAGCAAGGCAGAGTTCTGGAAGAACATTCAGAAGAAAAAGAACCAGTCTGAAGTACTATTTAAGCAAAGAGTTTCATTTTCTTCCAACTGACAAACTTCAACTACCACACTGCTGTGTATATTTTGATACCTTTAGAAGACATCACTGAAGATCTCACAGAAGCTATCAGTAGTGATATGAGTCTCCCTCTGTTGCTAGCCTCCTTCAAGAACTTGTCTTTCATATTTAAAGACATTTAGTGGAGCATTTTGCCAGCTTTTTAGTACAAGAGGCCTCAGATTCTCAGCTTTCATAAGTATTTTCCAAAATTAGAGTGTTCTCATTAACTGGCAACTTTCCAGATTCTGAAACAAAGTACATGCTGGTAAAAATCTCACTGTGAGCTATCAGCACTTGTCTGCAACACCAATGTCTAAGCACCTCTACTGGTGTTCTCCAGCTGCCCACAAGTTACCTGGATCATGGCAAAGAAATTGCTTGCAGTTAGAACTGGAACTCACTTAATGGGAAATTTAACAAGGGTCACAAAGAGGTCCTATTTAAGGTGAAAAACATAGCAGAACCTTATGAATATGATTCAAACTAGAGGAGAATCAGGATTGTCTTGGTACTTGTCTTCCCATCACTAATTCTGTAATCATTTGCCTGGAGTTTAAAGCAACTACTGTTGATCTCAGTATTAAATACTTTTTCAACTGGGGACCAACTTTTTGCTTTAATTTTGAAAAAAAGAACAGTGCTGGTGAGGAAAAACCTTGACCCTTCAAGTTTCTGACCACATACAGGGAGAGGAGACATTTGGATTGTATCCACAGTTGTAGGCTGTCTTCTGCCAGAGTTGTGCTAGTTAATAGCTCTCAGCAATGATTTCTCTGCCAGTTAAAGGAAACTGCACATCACTTTGTCCTAAATAAAGAAGATACTGCTCTTGGCAAACACAGGCCCAGTACTAACCATCCCTGTTTGCCTCCATTTACAAGGAGAGGGCTTCTAAAGCTCTGTGACTTCATTGAATGCATTTCATTTCCAAGTGAAGTGCTCTGTGTTTGTCAGTTTTTGAGAAGCCACTTGTCAGAAAACTACCCTGAAGAAGAACACAGAGCAGCAATAGATTAAACTCTTGATCCCAAAACACAGCTATGAAAGAACATAAAAACAAGATGCAAAGCTGGACTGCTATCAGTCACCTATCCTAGTTCTCATTTAGTGGTAGCAGCTTGAATTCTAATGGATTTCTTGTCTGTAACTCTTTCCAGTTTGTACTTGTCTCCATTTTATATCATTAGAGATCTTGTGTGCAGGGTTAACCGGGCTAACCCTGTACATCTTGCTTAGGGTGCACTCTGCCCCATCATCCAGGTGAACATGGAGATGTTGAATGGTATTGGACCCAGTAGGAATCCTGGGAATTATATTGCCAGTTCCTGCTTGATTACTTTGTTAGGTTTATCACATTTTGAATTGGCCTTAAATTTCAGAAGTGAAAATTACTTCAAGCCATCTTTGTCTGTACAATTTGCTTTTCTCTTTCTTCACCAGGACTGTTGTAAGCTGTTCTTAGTCCTGGTCTTTTTTGAGAATGAAAATTCGAGGTGATGATCACTAGCACATTCACAGACAGTATGCTAGGCCTAAATTGCCACCAGAAAGATCTAAAACTCCAGAAATAATGTTATATGTTTGTCTTGAGCATTCTCCATAGACAACTAACGATTTGCAGAGACTGAACAAAACAAACCCCATAGCTTTTTGTGAAATTTCAGTGGCAGCATCTTGCTATTTTGGCAAATTCAGCATCTGGCTGTATAGTGCACACATATTTCATATTTCAATGACAAAGGAGAAATTGACAAAGGCTCACTTCAATGGTGGTGTGTCAACAACAGGGGGATTTTGGAGGGTGATTTAGAGCAGGAGCTTTACTTCAGACACTCTAAATTGTACCTCTGAAGGAGCTCCTTTCTTTCCAATGTCTGCAAAGGAAGTGCAGAGAGATTAGTCTCCATCAACACTTCTCTAGATGTCAATGCAAAGAATTGCATATGACAGCAGTTAGGAAATCAGATAGTTTAATGCAGCCATTAATTAAATAAAAGCATTAAGGCAGTCTCACCAACTGTAATCAAACTAGAATTTCAGTGTTTGAAAACATTTCTGTAATTAATCACATCTGCAGAAGCAGCAAAATACCAAGAGTCTGAAAAATTACTCCTTGATGCCCCTGACACATTTAAAGTGAGCAAAAATGGCATCATCTTTACATAAGTGCACTTACAGTACAAAAAGAAATGATTTGGAGAATTGTTGTTGAAATCATGGTATAGAATTGGTGCAGAATATAAATAAAGCAGAGTGAAATCTTCATTAAAATGTTTATGCACGCTGTAAGATTAAATGTTTCTACAAAAAAACACCACTTACAAAACTGGATGATATAGTAAAAAGTGCACTTAACCCTCAGGCTGTGTGTCTGAACATTTCTTGGTGTAGGTTCATGGTGGCAGCAGGAGGAATCATAAATCTGTGGAAGACACTGGGATAAATGTGCCAAACAGATGTTCTTGAACTCTGATGTGGGGTGGACTTCATCAAGTTGTGAGGATGAAGACTGCACCAGGGCAGGTTTAGGCTGGATGTTAGGTAGAAGTTCTTCACAGTGGAATGGACTGCCCTGGGAGGTGGTGGAGACACCGTCTCTCGAGGTGTTTAAAAGGAGACTGAATGAGGTACTTAGTGCCATGGCTTAGTTAATTAGGTGTTAGATGATAGGTTGGACTGGATGATCTCAAGGGTCTTTTCCAACCAGCTTAATTCTGTGATTCTGTGATTGCTTTACATTGGCCAGGGGGTAGGGGCATTGGGAGTAGATGAACTTCAAGCTCCCTTTCAACCCAAACCAGTCTATGGATCTATGAACCTCTAAAAATTGTACCCAAATGATGAAAGCAGATGCTGCCTTAAAGGAAATATGTTACCAAAAAACCCCAATGCATTGGGTGATATTCCTTTTTAAATTCCAGACTGAAGTAGTATCAGTTAAGAGCCAGCAGCAATTTTGTAGATTTTAAACGAAGATGAAGATCTTTTCCTATGTGGAATGTGAAGATGAACTACTAAAAATTCCAAGGCAGAAACAGAGAGGTTTTTTTCCCAAAGGTCCATCCCAGCCAGATGAATATTTGAGATGTTTATGTACATAAGTAATGTTGACAGAACTGGATTCCTCATGACTTTAAGGGACTTTTCTGCAGTTGCTGTGTTTACCAGCATAGACATAGTGTCATAGACTCATAGATGTGATGGTTTGGGTGTTCCCCGCCCCTCCACACTTTGGAAAATCACCCAGACTAGACTCAGCAGCTCTGGAAATGAAATGAAGCTTGTATTTACAGCTTAGCACAATGTACAAGTAGATATTTACAGTATATACAGAAATACACAAATTAAAAAGGTAATACAGAAACACAACAGCCCTCCCAGAAACCAGAGTCCCCAGGAGGGGCTCCCAACCACCCTTCCACCTTCCACCCACCCCTCTGCCTTACCCAAGACTTTGCCTTATGCTCAAGGTAAGTTCAGAAGGTTGGCCAAGGGAGTTAGGAAGCAGATGGATTAGTCATACAGATGGCAGGTTAGGTTAGAGAGAGAGAGAAGTTCAGCCCATAGACCAGACATCAGCTGTGTCATCTATGTTTGTGTTCTTGTATGTCTCAGCAAGCCTATGAGTGCAGTAGACATCACCACTGTTTCCTTTTCACAGCCTGTAATCTAATTTTTCTCAACAAAACATTCTAGCTAGCTTCAAACTAGCACAATAGAATGATTAGGGTTGGAAGGGACTTCTAAAGGTTATCTAGTCCAACCCTCCCCCCACAGTATGGAGGGACATCCTGATCAGGTTGCCCTGTTGAGCTTGACCTTGAATATCTTCAGCAATGGGACCTCAACCACCTCCCTGGGCAATCCATTCCAGTGCTCAAACACCCTCATGGTAAAGAACTTGTTCCTAATATGAAATCTTAATCTGCTCTTCTCTAGTTTAAAACCATTGCCTCTCATCCTATCACTGCAGGCCTTTGTAAACAGTCTGTCTCTGTTATATCTCTCATACACCACCTTATGGCTCAGAACACCAAACTATTGCTATGTGGCCAAGATTATGCATCTTGACTGCGTTATTCTTCTGCAAGGTATTAGTTCTAAAGTGTTAACAAGCACTTTGGTTACATTCACTGTTAGCATTGGGGTTTTTTTTCCCTAATGCTTACAATTAATACATGTTTTTATAATATAAAACAAAGCATGTTTTTATTAACTTTAAAATAATTGGGTTTATTACATAGCTTTGTCTATATAGAAAAAGCAGTAAGATGCATTCTGGTGTAATGCAAATGTGGGACTACAATACAGTTTGGATGGAAAACTCAGTCTTTCTTCTTCATTTTCTCCATCAATAATTGTTACAATATGATCTTGACACACAAGAATGAATTGCTGCTTTAATGATTTTTACTCTAAAGTACAAGAAAACTCGACAGATCTGTGGGTGTTTATCTGTTTATCTTTGTTAAAAGATAAACTGATCCAGTGCATATTAAACATTTTCTCATTAATTTATTTATTAAGTGCATTACTATTATGCTATCTTGTAGTAGCCTTCCAGTATCTGAAGGGGGCCTACAGGAAGGCTGGGGAGGGACTACTGACAAGGTCTTGTAATGACAGGACAAGGGGTAATGGGTTTAAACTGGAAAAGGGGAGATCTAAAGTAGATGTTAGGAAGAAGTTCTTTACAATGAGGGTGGTGAGACACAGGCACAGGTTGCCCAGGGAGGTTGTGGCTGCTCCCTCCCTGGAGGTGTTCAAGGTCAGGTTGGATGAGGCCTTGAGCAACCTGTTCTAGTGGGAGGTGTCCCTGCCTATGGCAGGAGATTTGAACTGGATGATCCTTGAGGTCACTTCCAACCTAAAGCATTCTATGATTCTAAGATCAGTTTAGCAGAATTTCCTTTTATTTTCAGTTGATGCTATTTCTCTTTTTCTCTCTCTTTTCTCCTCCTACGGCTCTAGGGTTGCTCAGTGGTAATTACTCATACGATATCAGTATTTTGGCCCCTAGTATATAAATGTGTATTAGACATGCAGGTACTGAGCCATGCAAACAGCATTAATTTTCAGATGAGGAATGCAGAGGGATGTATTCATGGCAGCTGAGTTATGGATATTCGGTATTACGGCTGGGCTTCTAGCCAGCCTTACAATCCTTCCTGTATTACCAGCCATTGAGGGCACACAGGCATTGGGAAGATGTCAGCTTGAGGCTGTATAAGAAAGCTGAGATCCCAGGAAAGCCAGCCATATGGAAGTCAGGTCTGAGGCAGCCTGGCAGCAAGTCAGCTTCTAAGTAGTAACGCTTGTATTAAAGCTATTCTGCCTTCCACACTTAATAGTAATAAAGTTTGATTGAAGACATGTTCAAATTGCACTCTGTCTGATGCCAGGTATTTAATATTAAGCAGTTTGGGGAGTTTTGCTATCTGAAGCAAAAGAGATTTAGATTTATTCCAGACTTTCACAGTAGAAGCTTGCTCTATAGCCTGGAGTCACTGAGTCAGGAGAGAGAGGGAAAAAAATAGCTACTGGAGGTCTGATTATCTGCCTCTTGGCAAGAATACTCATGGCTCTTTGCATGCTTTTCTAAATCTTTCCACTGTAGGAGGAGTTACCTTTTGCTGCAGCACCAGGAAATCCCCACTTTGCCTTGAAACTGATGCAAGGTTCAATATAATGATACCTTTTTTTTTTTTTTCCAGAAAGTATAGAACTCAAAACTCCAGTGATGATGATCTCCCCACCTCCCTCTCTCCTCTCACAGAGGCAGTTGTGTTTTCCAGAGCCTTTCTGTTCGCAAAGTTAAGCTTGCAGCAAACGGGCAGCTCAAAACCACAGAAGCAAATCAAAAGAGCTACAAGTTCTGCATTGGCTGTGCTATTTGTTACTTAGAAAACCTCCTGATTCTGTGGTAATCTAACTATATTTGAAGCCCAGCTCACAATTTCTGAATGCCTGATGGCACATCAGATATCCATGGGGATCCACAACCGGCTTAGGATATTCCATAAAACCTCTATTAGGTTAATACACAATTCACCATTTAGAAGACAGATAGAGGGACAGCTTTGCCTGTATGAACTCTTCCTTTATTTTCACAGTATCACAGTATCATCAGGGTTGGAAGAGACCTCATAGATCATCAAGTCCAACCCTTTACCACAGAGCTCAAGGCTAGACCATGGCACCAAGTGCCACGTCCAATCCTGCCTTGAACAGCTCCAGGGACGGCGACTCCACCACCTCCCCGGGCAGCCCATTCCAGTGTCCAATGACTCTCTCAGGGAAGAACTTTCTCCTCACCTCAAGCCTAAATCTCCCCTGGCGCAGCCTGAGGCTGTGTCCTCTTGTTCTGGTGCTGGCCACCTGAGAGAAGAGAGCAACCTCCTCCTGGCCACAACCTCCCCTCAGGTAGTTGTAGACAGCAATAAGGTCACCCCTGAGCCTCCTCTTCTCCAGGCTAACCAATCCCAGCTCCCTCAGCCTCTCCTCGTAGGGCTGTGCTCAAGGCCTCTCCCCAGCCTCGTCGCCCTTCTCTGGACACGCTCAAGCATCTTAATGTCCCTCCTAAACTGGGGGGCCCAGAACTGAACCCAGTACTCAAGGTGTGGTCTAACCAGAGCAGAGTACAGGGGCAGAATGACCTCCCTGCTCCTGCTGACCACACCATTCCTGATGCAGGCCAGGATGCCACTGGCTCTCTTGGCCACCTGGGCACACTGCTGGCCCATGTTCATTTTGAGGTGACAGAAATTACAGTGCCTTTATTTGAAGCTCTGATTCAAGAGTCTATTAGCTCAGTATTTCATATCACTACCAAGCAGCACACACACATGAATTTTAATTTGCATTTGCATGGATGGTGTTACCTATAGTGCAGCTGTAGACATTTAGAGGATATGAATTTTCAATAATCTCTATACTGAAGGAGATAAAGCCCTACCTGAGGCATAAACAAAGAATGTAAAATTCAGAACCACTAGTGTAAAGGCTTTTGAAATGTGCTTACAGGGTAAGTGTCCTTTAGAACCTAAGTGCAGGTAGCAAGAGAAAAGTTTGAAGTTCCACACCAAGTCATGGCTTTGGAAAGCAGGTCATAGAATCATAGAATCAGTCAGGGTTGGAAGGGACCACAAGGATCAGCCAGTTCCAATCCCCCTGCCATGGGTAGGGACACTCTACCCCAAATCAGGCTGGCCAGAGCCTCGTCCAGCCTGGCCTTAAACACCTCCAGGGATGGGGCCTCAATCACCTCCCTGGGCAATCCATTCTAGGCGCTCACCACTTTCATGCTGAAGAACTTCCTCCTCACAAGGCCAAAGCATGCAAACAAGCCACATCTTTCTGAACATTCTCAGACACATCCTTACAGGAACAGGTGGAGGTTCCAGACCCTCTGCTTGATGCAGAGGAAGTTTTACCTTTCCAACTTCATCAATAACATTGATGAGGGGACAGAGCATCTGCTCAGTAAGATTGCTGATGACACCAAGCTGGGAGGAGGCTTGGCTGATACAGCTGAAGGCTGCATGGCCATCTAGTGAGACCTGGACAGACTGACAGCTGGGCACAGAGGAACCAGATGAGGTTCAACAAGGACAAGTGCAGAGTCCTGCATCTGGGGAGGAATAACAAACTGCACCAGTACAGACTGGGAGGTGATCTGCTGGAGAGCAGCCCTGTGGAGAGGGACCTGGGGGTCTTGATGGATAACATCCATGGCACAGCAATGTGCCCTTGTGGCCAAGAAGGCCAATGGGATCCTGAGGTGCATTAGGAAGAGTGTGTCAGCAGATCAAGGGAGGTTCTCCTCCCCCTCTACTCTGCCCTGGTGAGACCTCATCTTGAGTACTGCCTTCAGGTTTGGGCTCCTGTCTTTAAGAGGGACAGGGATGTGCTTGAGAGAGTCCAATGGAGGGCTGGAAGAGGCACTTAGTGCCATGGTCTAGTTGACTGGCTAGGGCTGGGGATAGTTTGGACTGGATGATCTTGGAGGTCTCTTCCAACCTGGTTGATTCTATGATTCCCCACCTCAGACCTACAAGGCCTCAGCAGGCCTCATGATGCAGCTCTCAAAACTCCCTGCCAGCTAGAGGCCATCTCCCCCTCACAAACCGTGAGACCAGTATGGACACACAGCCTTCCCCCAGAGAGAAGTGAGGGCAGGAGGGGCAGGGGAACTGAGCGGTGTCAGCCAGGCCCTGCTGTGTAAGCTGGCACCAGAAAGCAGAACAGAGTAACAATGCTACCATACGCCAGGGTGACCAGGGCTGTCCCTTGGGATGCTCTGTCTCTGTTTGGAGGACTGCATCTCTCTGCTCATCTCAAGAGCACCTGGGCCCTAACCCACCACATAGCTTATAGAGTCATAGAGTCAACCAGGTTGGAAGAGACCTCCAAGAGCATCCAGTCCAACCTAGCACCCAGCTCTATCCAATCAACTAGATCATGGCACTAAGTGCCTCATTAGTGCCTCTTTTATTGAACACCTCCAGGGACAGCATGATAAGGTCCCCCATGAATATCCTCCTCTCCAGGCTGAACAACCCCAGCTCCCTCAGCCTCTCCTCATAAGACTTTCCCTCCAGTCCCTTCAGCATTCTCATCTCTAGACCATCTCAACTAGACCATGGCACTAGGTGCCTCATCCAATCTTTTCTTTAACACCTCCAGGAATTTCATAGAATCATAGAATTGATCAGTTGGAAGAGACCTTCAAGATCATCCAGTCCAACCTGGCACCCAGCCTTAGCCAATCAACCAGACCATGGCACTAAGTGCCTCATCCAGGCTTTTCTTTAACACCTCCAGGGATGGTGACTCCACCACCTCCCTGGGCAGCCCATTCCAATGTCAATCACTCTCTCTGCCAACAGCTTCCTCCTAACATCCAGCCTAGACCTCCCCCAGCACAACTTGAGATTGTGTCCCCCTGTTCTGTTGCTGGTTACCTGGCAGAAGAGACTGACCCCCACCTGACTACAACCTCCCCTCAGGTAGTTCAATGTATTTTGTGTGTTAAAACCATTTGATTGTCATATCCTGGCCTATTTCTAGGAGATTATATCTTGCAGCCAAATCTGTGGCCCTTTCCTAATGTCCCAGTGATGTAAAGCTTAATATGTTACCGATTCCTGAGTTAAGAATCAATGCAGCAGTTGGCTTCAATGCATCTACATTTTGCCTGATCTTCCATTCACTGACCAAAACAAGCCAACAGCAGGGAGAGCAGTGAAACATCTGCAGAGAAGAGCATGTTTCTTCCATGTACTGCTGGAGGTTCCTGGCTGACTTGGGAATGCTTTCGGCTACAGCAGTCTAATAGCTTCAGGTTTATGCTGTTTTGTATATCCTGTGCTTTTCCCTTGCTGCAGGGTAGGAAGGAGAAGAGAAGAAGGAGTTTCCCTGGTGCAATTGTCTGTGTCAGATAAAATTTCCATAAATCTCTTCCTGAGGAATTCAGTTCATTAAAGCCCAATTAGACATCAACGGCTCAATTTACCTCATTAAGGCTATTTTAACGTAGCAAAGAGCAAACTGCTGTTAGGGATTTATAGCTAGAGTTTTAGCAGACCATGACCAGACAATTACCAAGGCCAAGACAGTTGCTTTTACCGTACTCTTCACTCCTATTTTCATCATAAATGCATATTAAAAGGCATTTACTGAACCTAGAGTAAAACTTTGAGCACATAACAAGGAAGACATTACCCAAAACAGTAATTTACCTACAATTCTCTTACTGTTGGTTTGTTTAAAGAATAACTATGTTTTTCTTTGAGCTGTGTGGCCAGTAGGACAAGGGAGGTTATTCTGCCTCTGTTCTCAGCACTGGTCAGGCCACACCTTGAGTTCTGTGTCCAGTTCTGGGCTCCTCAAGTCAAGAGAGATGTTGAGGTGCTGAAACGTGTCCAGAGAAGGGCAACAAAGCTGGTGAGGGGCCTGGAACACAAATCCTATGAGGAGAGGCTGAGGGAGCTGGGGGTGTGCAGCCTGAAGAAGAGGAGGCTCAGGGCAGACCTCATTGATGTCTGCAACTCCCTGAAGGGAGGCTGTAGCCAGGTGGGGTTGGTCTCTTCTGCCAGACAACCAGCAACAGAACAAAGGGGACACAGTATCAAGTTGTGGCAAGGGAGGTCTAGGCTGAATGTTAGGAGGAAGTTGTTGTCAGAGAGTGATTGGCATTGGAATGGGCTGCCCAGGGAGTGATGGAGTTGCTGTCCCTAGAGGTGTTAAAGAAAAGCCTGGATGAGGCACTTAGTGCCATGGTCTAGTTGATTGGCTAGGGCTGGGGGATAGGTTGGACTGGATGATCTTGGAGGCCTCTTCCAAGCTGGTTGATTCAGTGATTCTTTCTATGATTCTATATTAGGTGAAAAGAAAAGAGAAAATAGTCTGGAGATGACTCTGAGGAGACCTGGTTGTGGTCTTCTAGTATCTGAAAGGAACCTACAGGAAAACTGAAGAGGGGCTTTTTAAGATGTCAGGTAGTGATAGGACTAGGAGGAATGGAGTAAAACCAGAAGTGAGTAGATTCAGATTGGATGTTAGGAAGAAGTTTTTCACCATGAGGGTGGTGAGATGCTGGAACAGGTTGCCCAGGAAGGTGGTGGAAGCCTCAGCTTTGGAGGTCTGTAAGGCCAGGATGAATGGGGCTCTGAGTGTGAGGTGTCCTTGCCTGTGCAGGGGGGGGGTTGGAACTAGATGATCCTTGAGGTGCCTTGCAGCCTTTACAGTCCTGTGGTTCTATGTCTGACTAATTAAAAAAGACAGGCATGCATTCAGCAGTCACAAACAAATGCAAACATCATAACAAAAATATGTGTCCATCTCAAAGAGAAAGTTATTTCTGAAAAGAAGCTCAAACATTAATAGCAAGAGAAGATGACATGTACTTTCAGCCTTAAGGTCACCAAAAGTTCTGTAGAAGCCTGATAGTCATGTCTCTTAGTAACAAAGAGATAAAACCTGACCTTCGACTTTCAGAAATTCATCTTCAAAATATCTACAGCTGCCCTAGCTTGCTGTTCCCATCACTCTCTCTGACCCCTCTCAGAGCTCTCGACTAGAAATGAGATGCTGAGTTAAGACAGTGTCCCAGATCTGGAAGCTTCTTTGTGGTTTGGGTTTGTTTTTTTTTTTTTTTATCTTTCTTCTCTGCTTTTCTTTACAGTCACTGCTAAAAAATCTTTTCTGTGCTGAAGATCACTAATTTCTGACAGCAATGTTAAAATCTAGTGGCTAAGATGTGCTTTGTCTGAAGAAGTTTGTTTTCTGGTGAGATTCATGGAAGAAATTTAGAGGTGATTTGACATGGAAAGTTGTGGATGGATTTCTTGCTGACAGAGAACATGACTTGATAAAACATGAGCAACCTGTGCTGCAAAGAGTGTCCTTGAGCCCATCTTGGAGGCAGGAACTAAGGCGATGTTCAGCCTGGAGAAGAGGAGGCTCAGGGGTGACCTCACTGCTGTCTACAACTACCTGAAGGGACATTGTAGCCGGGTGGGGGGGTGGCCTCTCCTCCCAGGCAACCAGCAATAGAACAAGGGGACACAGTCTCAAGTTGTGCTGGGGATGTTAGGAGGAAGTTCTTCACAGAGAGAGTGATTGGCATTGGAATGGGCTGCCCAGGGAGGTGGTGGAGGCACCGTCCCTGGAGGTCTTCAAGAAGAGACTGGATGAGGCACTTGGTGCCATGGTCTAGTTGACTGGCTAGGGCTGGGTGCTAGGTTGGACTGGATGATCTTGGAGGTCTCTTCCAACCTGGTTGATTCTATGATTCTATGAAACCCCCACATCCAGCTGCAAGGGGCAGGATCTGCTGGCCACAGGAGGCTGACCCTACAAATGTTTGTTTAAGCTTTAACCTATCTGTGCCTTACACACAGCCTTAGCCTATCTGTGCCTTCCACATGTACCAAACTTAAAGTAAGTTAGCTGTACACACCTCTTCCAAGTTAGCATATAAGATGCTGTATCACTGCAATAAAGGGAGCATGACTTTAACCACATTGGTATGGCATCGTGCCTCTGGCTGCCTTCCCACCAACAGAAAGCCTGAAACCTGCCACAGTAATTTAGGTCACATAGAATTAATTCTCTCACTTAAACTGAACTCTCACTTTTCCCGTGGAAATTTTACTATCTGAAAACTTGCACAAGCCAGCTAAGGGGAATTTTTAACAGCAGTTGTGCAGAACAACCTTCCTCCAGCTCCGCCTGGAGTGTGAGTGAGTTTATATTTACCCTAAAGTTAAAATCAACAGTTCAACTCTTAAACACTCTTAATGGTGTGTTCTGGTGAGCAGCTGAACTGATCTAAGAGTCTGCCATTGCCAGAAGGCAACACCTTCGCCCCACTCCTCCTTCCTCTCAATCCCCAGCATGTCACCCATGGGCTCACCTCTTCTGTGTAGACAGACCTCCACATGCAAAGGAGCCTCAGTATGAACAAGAAGGGAAAACAGGAGCTGAGAAATGAAGTGTCTGCCTTGAGATCACACAGTAAGCCAGCAGAAAAGAGTAGACCAAAATTCTGATTTTTCAGATGGCTGCCCTAGCCGTGGCTCTGCACTATGCCTTACATTCAATAGCTCCAAGTGCAGGGTGCTGCACTTGGGCCACAACAACCCCATGCAGAGATACAAGCTGGGGTCGGAGTGGCTGGAGAGCAGCCAGACAGAGAGGGATCTGGGGGTGCTGATTGATACCCGCCTGAACATGAGCCAGCAGTGTGCCCAGGTGGCCAAGAGAGCCAGTGGCATCCTGGCCTGCATCAGGAATGGTGTGGTCAGCAGGAGCAGGGAGGTCATTCTGCCCCTGTACTCTGCACTGGTTGGACCACACCTTGAGTACTGTGTTCAGTTCTGGGCCCCCCAGTTTAGGAAGGACATTGAGATGCTTGAGCATGTCCAGAGAAGGGCAACGAGGCTGGGGAGAGGCCTTGAGCACAGCCCTACGAGGAGAGGCTGAGGGAGCTGGGATTGGTTAGCCTGGAGAAAAGGAGGCTCAGGGGAGACCTCATTGCTGTCTACAACTACCTGAGGGGAGGTTGTGGCCAGGAGGAGGTTGCTGTCTTCTCTCAGGTGGCCAGCACCAGAACAAGAGGACACAGCCTCAAGCTGTGCCAGGGGAAATTTAGGCTGGAGGTGAGGAGAAAGTTCTTCACTGAGAGAGTCATTGGACACTGGAATGGGCTGCCCGGGGAGGTGGTGGAGTCGCCGTCCCTGGAGCTGTTCAAGGCAGGATTGGACGTGGCACTTGGTGCCATGGTCTGGCCTTGAGCTCTGTGGTAAAGGGTTGGACTTGATGATCTGTGAGGTCTCTTCCAACCCTGATGATACTGTGATACTGTGTGATACCTAAACAACCACTGATAGGCCAGTGGGGGAAAACAGGAATAGATAAAATAAGCAGAGAGCTTTTTTCTCCCTCCTTTTAGGAAAAATAAAACTGGTCAAATCAAAGGAGTTGATTTTCTATTTATGTTTAGAGGAAGGCATTGGTGTAGAGATCATGTTGCAGTTTGACAAGTAATACCAAATAATCCCCACTTTGTGTAAGTCACAGAGGAGTGAAGCAGTTGGATTTTCTGCCTGATTTCTGAAGGATGAGAGTCTCCTGCAGCTGTGGAATCCATTTGGCTTCCCCTACCTTACCCAACCACTTTAGAACCACCTGGCTGACTTCAGCGCAGTGTTCATGAAAAGCCATGTGTAAGCAGGGGAGAAAGAAACCTGAAGTAACATCTAACAAAACCAAGATTGCAGTCTATGGCAATTCAGGAGGCAGAGAAGAGAGACTGCAGTACTGCAGGAGGATTTAGGAGACACAGAGGTAATTTATTGATAGCACAGCAAGGAGTAATGGAAAGGACCTGAGGATGGAAGGTAATAGGAACCAATACCGTAGAAATCAAGGCTTGTTGATGCTACTGTTTTCTAGGATGAAAACCTATCTTTGTGAGGTTTTTAAAACAACACCAGGTGTTTGAATCTTTTAATTCAAAATCCTTTCTTCAGGGTCATCATCTGCATTCAAAGAGGCAGGATAAGCTTACACGTTTGAGTCTGTTGTGCTGGGAGGTCCCACAGAGACAATAAATGGTCATTTGGTATCATTTGTATCATTGAGAATCTTACACATGCCCATGCATAAACCTGCCACAGCATCTCTATTTATTCTGCTCTTTGCAAAGTGAAGTTCTAAGAATTTTTGTGGCTGTGTGTTCCTAACTGCTAAAGCAAATGTAAAATTAGATCAAAAATTTGAAATACAATACTGTAGTGCCTGGTCTAATTGAGAAAAGAGATGTTCCTGTTAATTGTTTTGCAGTGAGTTAGAGACAATCATAGAATCACTGAATCAACCAGCTTGGAAGAGGCCTCCAAGATCATCCAGGCCAACCTAGCACCCAGCCCTAGCCAATCAACTAGACCATGGCACTAAGAGCCTCATCCAGGCTTTTCTTTAACACCTCTAGGGACAGCAACTCCACCACTCCCTGGGCAGCCCATTCCAATGCCAATCACTCTCTCTGCCAACAACTTCCTCCTAACATCCAGCCTAGACCTCCCCCAGCACAACTTGAGACTGTGTCCCCTTTGTTCTGTTGCTGGTTGCCTGGCAGAAGAGACCAACCCCCACCTGGCTACAGCCTCCCTTCAGGGAGTTGCAGACAGCAATGAGGTCTGCCCTGAGCCTCCTCTTCTGCAGGCTGCACACCCCCAGCTCCCTCAGCCTCTCCTCACAGTGCTGTGTTCCAGGCCCCTCACCAGCTTTGTTGCCCTCCTCTGGACACATTCCAGTATCTCAAATTTTCTCTTGACTTGAGGAGCCCAGAACTGGACACAGCACTCAAGGTGTAACCTGACCAGTGCTGAGTACAGGGGTAGAATAACCTCCCTTGTCCTACTGGCCACACTGTTCCTGATCCAGGCCAGGATGCCACTGGATCTCCTGCCCACCTGGGCACACTGCTAGCTCATCTTCAGCCACTACCTACCAGCACCCCCAGGTCCCTTTCTGCCTTGTTGTTCTCCAGCCACTCTGTCCTCAGCCTGTAGTGCTGCTTGGGGTTGTTGTGGCCAAAGTGTAGAACCATGCACTTAGCCTTGTTAAATGTCATTCCAGTGGCCAATGCAATAATGCTTCTGAGCAGCAGTATGAGTATCAAGTATACAGTCACAGGCCGTTGCTCTTTATGGATTTTGGAAGTTAACATGCAAGGTAATAATGAAACAGACTTAAGAATTTCAAGTTCATTCAGAAACAATGCTGACTGACATTCCTGCCTGATCCAAGCCCATAAAAGTTTCAGCAAAGGACGCCCAACATGTGAGTAAATGTTATTGTGCTCCAGAACTGTCACTTTGGTTATAATTACTGGATGTTGCAAAGGGCATGTTCAGCCCTGGGAGTCTAACACAGGCATGGGCAAGGGATTTCCAAGGAGGACCAGCATGTTGAGCAGTGCTGCTTTCATCTCCAGAGGTTTTCACAACACAGTGTGATGCCTGAAAGAGCACAGGAATCCAAGTTTGCCATCAGGCTGCTATTCTGACTAGCGGAACTTCAGGAGTTAAACAAACTTGTCTACAGGAGAGCCACCACCTCTGTGACAAACAGGGTATTTCAGCAAGATGAAGCAGAATTAACTTTGAAAACAGTAACAGCATGGGCATGCCTTAGTACAGAAAACCAGCTGCATGGAGAATATCCCATCCAGAGTGTTCAGCTGTCCTGTCCCCTTCATACTATACTAAACAACAACAGAAAGGGTTTGAGGGGAGATTTTTGTCCTGCAGCACTTGATAAATGAAAGCAAATTAATAACTGATCTGTGATGAACTGTAAAATCAAGGCTGAACATCTGTATTCCTGCACAGGGATATACAGGGGCAGAATGCCTCCACATCAATAAGGACAGGAAGGGGGAAAGACTCCAAGAAGTCTATCAACCAAACAGCCATGTGAAGCCCTTGGAGGCTTTGCTGAGGGGCTTGGGACACTGCCTCATTTATTCCAGATGTAACCCATGCATGTATTGCTAGATAGCAATATTTCATATATGGCTTTCAAGTGGTAAATGAGTAGCGATTAAAAATAGCAGTCACACAAGCACTGCTCACATCAGCAAGCAGGAGATCTGGAATCACACTTAACAAGACCATTGTTTGTTCTGGGTCCATAAAGACTGAGAACATGACACCAAGAGTGGCATGAGTTGACTCTGCTTAGTCATAATGTGAGCTTTAGCATCAAGTCCTTGACATTTTGCTCTGTAATTTGCCCATTGCTAACTTCTCAGGCTCTTAGTTCTTTTCATCTACAAAACTAAGAGATTCCATACATTGCTCAAGGTCTGCAAGACCTGACCCATTAGTGTTGATAAACTTGCTCATGAGACAGATAAATGTTCCAGAATTTCTGAATAGAAACAACTCTTCCAAGATCCTAGTGGAAAAAGTAATAATTATTATTCAGGCATCATTATTTAGCATCAGAAGATTCGTGGGCAGTCTTGCAGAACAGCATTACCACTTTCTGCACACAAAAGGGTAGCTTTATAAATATTAAATGCCTGCTGCATAACAGCCTAGAAAAATCTTCTTGTGTTTGGTAGATTTTTAGATTAACTGCAGCTTTATTTTAGCTTCTGTTAACTTTATGAGTTTTGCGCCTTCAGGATCGATCTTTATCTCTTACAAAACTGTAGAGTGTCTGAAAAGATGGCCCACAGGTAAGCACAATGTAATTAACAGCACTCATCTCGATTTACAAACATAGTAAAACCTACTGAAACCAGCAGCAGCAGGGAATGTGTTAGCATGCTTACTCACAACTTCAGCTCCTTGTAGAAAATCACTGTAAGAACCTATCTCAGACAGGAGGTTTAACTACAAATGAATTAGTTTACTAAGGTCATTCATTTGGAAAGACACTTTAAATATTTCTTATTGAGAAGGAGTAATGATAAAGTATTTTGGTGATCTAAATGCACATTGTCATAGAATCATAGAATGTCAGGGGCTGGAAGGGACCTCGAAAGCTCATCCAGTCCAACCCTCCTGCCAGAGCAAGATCTCCCATACCAGATCACACAGGAACACTTTCAGGCAGGTTTTGAATATCTCCAGAGAGGGAGACTTCACAACTCCCCCAGGCAGCCTGTTCCAGTGCTCTGTCACCCTTACAGGGAAAAAATTCCTCCTCATGTTTACATGAAACTTCCTTTGCCTCAGGTTCCACTCATTGCCCCTTGTGCTGTCACTGGGCATCACCCAGCAGAGCCTGGCTCCAGCCTGCTGACACTCACCCTGCACATATTTATAAACACTGATGGAGTCACCTCTTCAGTCTCCTCTTCAAGCTAAAGAGCCCCAGCTCCCTCAGGCTCTCCTTGTAAGAGATGTTCCATTCTCTATTGCTACTAATAAACATGTATTTTACAACAACGAAAGACTTCTGTTAACTGAGATGGGCAGGTTTGGGAGCATAAGGAAAAAAGCAACATTTGCCCTATCATATGTGCACAACTGAAAGCAATCAGTTTCCATAACTTCAAAATAAAAGCCAATTGTTCAATGAGGGATAATCCTAAGCTTAGTGCATGTTACCTCCAGCTTCAAAAGCCCATTCTGGAGAACAAAGACCTCTGTCACAACTGACTCATGAATTGCTCCTGAAGTAGAATCATAGAATCATAGAATCAATCAGGTTGGAAGAGACCTCCAAGATCATCCAGTCCAACCTAGCACCCAGCCTTAGCCAGCCAACTAGATCATGGCACTAAGTGCCTCATCCAGGCTTTTCTTTAACACCTCCAGGGACAGTGATTCCACCACCTCCCTGGGCAGCCCATAAAGTAAACTCATGTGAAATTATGAGTAATTTTTAAACTATAACTTTTGCTTTAATTTATCATAATCAACCTGATGCAATCTGTGAATGAAAGAAAACACACAGTTTTGGTAAAAGCCTCTAAGAATTAGGTTCCATTTATATTTAAAATAGAAGATGAAATCTATTCCAGCACACTCTTTTAAGTTGGACATTGGCAACAGACATTTTTGGATGTGAAAGTGTACTTTTAATCATAGAATCATAGTGTCAAGCAGTTTGGAAGAGACCTCCAAGATCATCCAGTCCACCTTATCACCCAGCCCTATCCAGTCAGCTAGACCATGGCACTAAGTTCCCCATCCAGTCTCTTCTTGAGTACCTCCAGAGATGGTGACTCCACCACCTCCCTGGGCAGCCCATTCCAATGGGAAATCACTCTCTGTTTGAAGAACTTCATCCTATGTAAGGATGTGTTATGTGTAGCAAATAACCTCTGGAATACTTTCTCTTGTGATGTGGCTTACAAAAGAGATACGACTCATCCCAGCAAATCATATGATGACAAACATGTGACAGATAATTTATAGATAAAGTTGCTAATGGGGAGGAACAGAAGGAGTGAGAGAAATATGAGAGACAATAAGTGAAAAAGAAACAACTTTCATGCACAAACTGGAGTATCTTGGACTTATAAATACAATTTGCTCTGCATTTTCAGCCACTTCTGGGCATAAGCAGTTATCTCTAGAAAATCTCAGCTGCAGGATTGACTAACCAAAGTCTAATCTTCACTTTTCTGAGCAAGTTTAACCCTGGCACATTACATTGTTTTCTATACAAGAACTGACTAATATGAAGAAAATAATTTGGATCTTAGGATTTCAGTGTGCTAATTAGGCACAGAAACATTAGGACCTGGAAACGAGGGCAAAGTTGCAATTAGTTGAGATTTAATGAGCTGTGTAATGATAAGTGACAGGGCTATATAACTTTACAGCCATAATTTCCTGACTAGATGAACTCTTAAGCACTGCAATCCTGCAGCCTACCCCAAGGCTTGTTGACCTTTCTATCTGTCCAGAGGAGAAATGACTGCCTGCAGAACTTTTAGGACCAACACAATATTGCAGCAACAGGAAATTCCTATAATTTAAAGCCAAATTCTCACTCTGATCAGAGCAAACATAATTTTCCATGCTAGTCTAAATATTTTTTCTGCTCCTTATAATCTGCTCTTAGTGTCTGGAAGAACTTGTCTGATGACAAGAGGATCTTCTGAAGCAGGCAGATTTGAACAGGCTATCAAGGATGTCCAATATCTGCAGCCACATCAAATACGCTCTGGGTGATGAAAAGGATGCACAAAGGAAGTCTATAATAAAACACTTCATAAAAGAGGACCAGAAATGCAACCCCAGAAAGAAGGCAAAATCCAGCATCAGAAAAACCCTATTTGTAATATCTATGAACATCAAGGTGAAGGTCCTCTAGATGAATCATGAGTCCAAGAATCAAGTGACTTGTAAGTATTAATGGCTTCTGACTGTCCATGACTAGGTAGCAATCTTAACATGGGGAATGCTACAGACAAAAAAAAAAATTACTTGAAACACATAAAAGAAGTTATTTGAAGGTGATTTAGTCCTCAGATTTCCTGTGGAAGGCACTAACATACTGCTAATTATTTCAAAGTCCAGTAAAGAGAATATTTTCTTTTAAATCATAATCTGTCTAGGGTAGATAAACTGGGATGTGTGCCATACCTGTGTGACCACTTACATTTTATTTTTCTTCCACTCCTTTGCTTCTTCTAGCACACAGCACACATTTGCTCTGACTGATAAGCACCCCATAAAGCAGGGTATGAATTTTGCCCCTATTCTGCTTTTCAACCACTAAAATCGTGTTCTGCGTTTCCATTTTAACAGGATTTGTAGTGAACAAGACTGAGGGATAATGTAAAGAAAGACCATTTGAAAGATCAAAAATACCTAGATTCTGCCTATCTTGAGATTTTGGCAGCATTTAAGTCAATGAGAATTATAAAAATTCCATTCTTCTGCAAAAAAAAAATATGCTTGGAGGCAGCCAAGACCTCACTAGACCCTGTGAGGTCTTGGTTGCCTGCCTGTATATATGGCAAGAGGCTAGGCTGAGCAGTGAGTTCCTTCTCACACTCAAGCTTGGTCCAGGATTTCTGCACAGGTCCTGGAGGCATCGAACACCCAGGATCTGGCAGAAAACCCAGCAGCATGGTCACATTCACAGAAAACATGCACAAACTGTGTATCTACATGGTGCATGACGCAGCTTGGGGCTTCCAAACCAAAAAGATCTTATGAACATGAGCAACAAGGGAGGAAGTGATGAGAAACCAGATTCAAGACAGTGCTCCCCAAATATCTTGTCTACCTCTACTTCTGTATGTGTGCTACAGAATGAGTATTCTTCTGTGACACGTGATGCACCACCAGTCCTCAGGAGACAAGCAGAAGAGTCACACAGTTCACACTGCCAGGCACACAGACCACCAAATCATTGCTTGTTCCTCACAGTACCTGGATTTTGTACCTTCCTCAAACACCTGTGGCACAGCAAAATCATGGGTGCACAGATAACAAAAGCTTGGCATGTTAACTTTGTTCCCTGAACCCTCTTTCTTATCCAGTGAGAGGGATTTGAAGAATAGAGTGTAACATTCAGCATTTCCTTCAATTAAAATAATAGCAGTCAAGCATTTCATGTGAGAAGATTAAATGTATGGGAATTAACTCCTGAGGTCTTTTTTTCTGATTGCACTATGAACAATACAGCCACAGTTGTGAGAGAGTCTTGAAAGACAGCCAGTTTGCTCATGTGCCATGTTTTTATCACTGCCTAAACCTGTTGGTGTAATATTTCCTTGAGAGTGGCAGCATAAAACATCTTCTAGAAACACCTGATAAAAATCTGTAAACAACACGATGGAATTCTTAAAAAGCTGCAAGAGAGAAAGTTACCAAATCCTTTCTACCTAAAAGGCAGCTTGACAGAATATGTTCAAATAACAGAGGAAAAAAACACATCTTAACAATCAAAGCATAACCAGAAAATAGCCCAAGGGGAGCAAAAAATCCTTGTCCTATGTCCAAGCAGTGAGAATGTTTTAATAAGATTTTTCACACTTAATCTTCAGTAAAATAATACAAATTAATTAAAACCCCCTTTTGAAACAGGGTGGAACCTAACAAGATTTGAGAATATGAAGCAGCGAGGAGTTCACCAGGTTTTTGATCCCTCCAGAGGGCTGACTCTGATTTAGCCATTGCAAGGTTTTCCAGCCAGAAGTCTCCCTAATGCGACAGCACCTTCAGAACTGTAATTGATCAGATAGATAAACTGATGGAAATCATCCATCTCCTGGTGCAGCACGATGGAGAGTGATCAGTTGGAAACAATCACCTTACCTCTGTTCCCTCCAGTTTCAGAGAATCACAGAATCAGTCAGGGTTGGAAGGAACCACAAGGATCAGTCAGTTCCAACTGCCCTGCCATGGGCAAGGACACTCTACCCTAGAGCAGGCTGCCCACAGCCTCATCCAGCCTGGCCTTAAACACCTCCAGGGATGGGGCCTCAACCACCTCCCTGGGCAACCCATTCCAGCCTCTCACCACTCTCATGCTGAAGAGCTTCGTCCTCACATCCAGTCAGAACGTAACCACCTCCAGCTTTGCTCCATTCCCCCTAGTCCTGTCGCTCCCTGACAGCCTAAAAAGTCCCTCCCCAGCTTTTTTGTAGGCCCCCTTCAGATACTTCAGTAATTCCAGCAGCCTTCTTACAACAAGATCTGTAGCCAAAAAAATGGCTTCCCAGAAACTCTAGCCTGGTCATGCTATTGCAGTCTTGTAAGGAGTTCCATATATTGATAATCCTTCGCCAACAAGACCTCTTGCATCTTATTTTCAAACCCAGCTTGTTGCTGCTAGCCACAAAAGCAGCTTTCATGTTAATTCCACCTGGATTTGCTGGCCCACTGCGATTGCTCTGCTCTAATCAGGGTGATGCAGAGCTTCAATCCCAATTAGTGCATTGAATTGTAAGTATTTTACACCACTGTGCTCCAAGGCAATGCAAAAGTTGCTCAACTGTGTACTTTTGTATCTGTTTTGCTTTCCTTGAAATGTGATCTTAGCCTGGACTTCCTGAGGATGTAGTGCTTATTCCTGTGACAACTATCTGAAATGGCTGACATATGCACAATCTCAAGTACAGTTTAATGCTGCTTTCAAATGAAACTACTTCCTTTTGTTTTGAAAATGAAATGTTTAGCACATGTCATCTGAATTTTAAAAGTCAAAGAGAAAAATGTAGGTAGGATGCTTGGTTGAAGACACATACCAGGAGAAAATATTTGCTCCTGCAAAGCAGTGGGGTGGATTTTCTAGCTCTGGCTGCTCTTTGGTGCTTTAGAACAGATTGAAGCAGGGAGTACCCAGCCATGGTGGTTTCTAGCACCATTCAGACAAGCAGAGGAAAGGCATGAGTCCTTGGAAATGGTGAACTTAAGAAACCCCAGGCAGGACTTTAAACTATGGTGAGCAGCAGACTCAAGCACCAGGACTAGCCCTGCTATTTCCTTCTCAGTGTTGCCTAAGATGATACTTGTGGAGCAGCCACTCATTTTTCTTCATGATATTAGGTATAGCGATGAGCCAGGACACTTTGCTGCAGGGATTGCTCTGGCATCCCTAATTTTATCATGCCAATCCTAGCTACTGAGTCTAGGAAGCACATAGAGGTAATTCCACATGAGATTAAGAAATGCAATCTGCTGCATGGGAAGAAAAATGTTTGAAAGGGTAGCTTCATCTCATTGAGAAGTGAAAAAACACAACCATTCCACATTTCCTACAGGCAGCCAATGTAGGGAAGTTCACTAATTTTTACCTCCTTGTAAGGATTTCAAATGCCACTAATTACAACCACTTACTTGAAACATCTATATTGCTATTCAGATCAAAGACATGTTTAGTAAATAAGATTGCATTTCACCCAATAAATTCATTTCTTCTCATTTGATTTTGCCCCAAATAACTGCTAGTCTAGCCACATTGTAAAGTTTTCTCTAGAAGCTGGGGGCCCATATGCAGTGTCATTTGTGCTTAATGAGATGCTTGTAAACAGAATCTGGTACATAGATGAGGAAAAGCAGAAGTGGCTGAATTATTTCTCAGCAAATCATTTGCTTGCAGAGAAAGAAGCACACTCTGGACCAGAAAAGCATGATGATGGCTCAAAAATTAGTTCAGGCACATGGAAAAAATAAAGTGTATTGCACAGGGCTTAAGCTAATTGCAATCACTAAATTAAAACCCTTCTGGCTTTTGGACGAGCCTGGACCAGTTACTTCACTTTGAATTTGCATTCTGCACAGGTAAGCTGTGAGATACTTGCCTCAGCAAGCATTTAGACAGAATTTGTGTGTTAGATTCAGCCCCCTGCATCAAGCTTGCAGCATGCAAGATACACTCTGTGACAAGGATTATACTTCATTTTAGAGGACAAAACATCTATCACTCATCAGCACAAAAACTGTGCTTTATAATTAAAAACCCTCACAATTGCCTTCCATAATTTATTCATAGTATCAATTACAGAATTCCTGGTAGAGGAAGTCAAACTAATTATATATTTCTTAAAAATTAAAATTAGTTTCTTCTGTTCAATTAAGGGAAGCCAGAAAATCTTCAGGGTACCCACACTGCCAATGGCAAAGTGTAATAGCTTTGCAGCAAGACCACCATCTGGAGCAGCTGCTGAAAGAACCCTCTGCAAAACAAAATCACATTAGCCAGTTTATTCTTGGAGGGAGAGTGGCTGCTGGTATTACATGTGGCTGTAATTCTGTAACTTTCATACACAGAAACAGTGGCCAATATATTAAAGAGCTACTGTCTGCCTTACAGGACGAGGAATAACCTCTCTTGGCCCAGATGCATAAATACAGACAACTGTTTGTGAGGTGTGTGTTAGGGACACACTTATCCTAGACTCAAAGCACCTTCTTGGGAGAGCCTTGTCCTCCACACCTCTGAATGAAGAGCAGAGAACAACTACTGTATTAGGGCAGATGCCTCAGACGTCTGAGTTTAGGGGATGGGATTGGTGTCTTTATGGCACCCTAATGTGATGTGAGTCCTGCTGCACCCTCCACACTGATAGTTCAGGGTGCTGTACTCAACAGAGACACTCCCTTACACCTTCCTTGCATTGCTGCTCTTATTTCACTGGGCCAAAGATATCACTGCAGCTTTTCTGGTGGCTCAGACACCTCTGAAGTCATAAGGTTTCACCTAAAAAACAAAGCTACTTTATTTATATTAGATCCTCCAAACAAAACATCATTGTTTGCAAGCAGAGCCGTGCAACAAGCAATGCTTGTGTCAGAAAATGTTGTGGGCATTTTCTGATGTAATTTCAAATACCAAAGGAAAAAAAAAAACACTGGG
Organism: Pogoniulus pusillus; assembly: GCF_015220805.1. Classification (NCBI taxonomy): domain Eukaryota; kingdom Metazoa; phylum Chordata; class Aves; order Piciformes; family Lybiidae; genus Pogoniulus; species Pogoniulus pusillus. The sequence goes on along the minus strand of NC_087291.1, from coordinate 6,600,917 downwards.
CATATACTTCACTCACAACTGCTTATGCCCTGATAAAAGAGCAGAGGGCCCCAGGAGCCATCACAGCAGTTATTATAGGACATTCCTTCACATATCCCACACAGTGAATTACAGTGAGTTGTATTATAAATCCAGCTGTAGTTTTAGGTACGTTAGTGGTTGCTCGACTACAACTGAGCCTGGTCAGAGTTCAGATGTTTGGTGGAGGTTTTAATTTATTCTCCCCTTTCTTCCTAAGAGCTGTAAACTCATTTTCCAGATATTTCCCTCAAAATCCTCAGGGCTGCAACTTCCATTTATTGATTTGCTGGGGGTTTATTTCTTTCAGGACAAAAAATCCAGAAATATTAATACAACACCAAGGAGTTTATTGTGTTTCCTAATTACAAAGAGAGCAGGTTACCAGATCAAGCAAAACCAACACCTTATCTTTGATCCATTCCTTTGTAACCTTTTGTAGGAACTTCCTGATGTCTGAATAAATGATTTGTGGATGGCCAGGAAATGGGATATAGGCAGCATATAAGTAGCAGGGAAAGTCAGCTCTGCACAGAAGCAAGACCAGAGATTGGTGGTTAAAAGGTCTTGTCTGCACTAATGCAGCTAACAAGGCCTTATTGTTTTCATCATATTTTGAGTTAAAAAGCCATACAACTACAGTCCCAATTGTGGAAAGTGTGGTTTCTCACATGGGTAGATTTATTCAGTTCTGGGAGCAATGAAGTTTGCAGTCTTGAGGCTCCTGTTGTTGTGAGGAGAAATCGCTGGCATATTTGTTGTAAGCAGAATGAAAAACACCCTACAGAACCCAGACAGAACCCATTCCAAACACTGTGAGGCAGAGATTTGTGTTATGGAAATTAAAGCATAAATAATGTCTCTCCTGATTTTTGAGACCTCTACTAAGCACTTCAAAGTTCCTTGTCACATTTCATCACATCGTAGTCAGAAGAGTCAAAAACAACAGCAGCAAAGTAACACAAACACCTCCCATGCTCTGGAGGACGACACAATTCCTAACAGAAGAGAAGGTGGAAGAGGATTTTCTTTGCAAAACTGTCATGCTTCAAATGCCACAGCTGCAATCCCACTTTCTCCCAGGATAGAATACCACAGGGAAGCAAAACTGTCATACACAGCCTGCCTTTGCTCCTGCTCTGTGAGAAAGGGAGCGAGCAACCAGTTAAATGCACATTTTATGCGTGCCAGGCTAATTGTATCAAACTTAATCCCAGGAGTATTTTAGCATATTCCTGGTCATTTGTACTCCAAGCTCACAAGGCTTTGCTTTTGGACTGTATGACAGGATGTAAAAATGTATTTTATACAAAACAGGTGAGCCATTTGAGCCGTAAATTGAAACTTTAGTCTTTTAGATATCTCTTTGTGGCAAAGCATGCCAAGTTTGAGATGCATTTCTATTTCAAATCAATCATTTCTATAAGATACTGCAATCAGTTATAGCAAGTGTCTGTTCTCCCAGATGCAGGATGTGCAACTAAGACACCTTTAAGAATCAGTTTGCTCTTCTTTAGGTAATTCCAGAGAGTTTACAAACATCTTCTGACAGACTTAGAGACACCAGTATCAACCAATGATATCTCTAACACCAGAGTCAAGCAAAGAAGTCCTTTTTTACCCACCAGTGATCAACAAATGATATCTCTAACACCAGAGTCAAGCAAAGAAATCCTTTTTTACCCACCAGTGATCAACAAATATCTCTAACACCAGAGTCAAGCAAAGAAGTCCTTTTCTACCCACCAGTGATCAACAAATGATATCTCTAACACCAGAATCAAGCAAAGAAGTCCTTTTTTAACCACCAGTGATCAACCAATGATATCTCTAACACCAGAGTCAAGCAAAGAAGTCCTTTTTTAACCACCAGTGATCAACCAATGATATCTCTAACACCAGAGTCAAGCAAAGAAGTCCTTTTTTAACCACCAGTAATCAACCAATGATATCTCTAACACCAGAGTCAAGCAAAGAAGTCCTTTTTTAACCACCAGTAATCAACCAATGATATCTCTAACACCAGAGTCAAGCAAAGAAGTCCTTTTTTAACCACCAGTAATCAACCAATGATATCTCTAACACCAGAGCCAAGCAAAGAAGTCCTTTTTTAACCACCAGTGATCAACCAATGATATCTCTAACACCAGAGTCAAGCAAAGAAGTCCTTTTTTAACCACCAGTGATCAACCAATGATATCTCTAACACCAGAGTCAAGCAAAGAAGTCCTTTTTTAACCACCAGTAATCAACCAATGATATCTCTAACACCAGAGTCAAGCAAAGAAGTCCTTTTTTAACCACCAGTAATCAACCAATGATATCTCTAACACCAGAGCCAAGCAAAGAAGTCCTTTTTTAACCACCAGTAACCAACAAATAGTGCCTCTAACATCAGACTCAAGCAAGTCTTTTTTTTTACAGGAGTGTTTACATGGAGCAAAAACACTTATCAAATATACTATAATCAAATATTTTGGCTTGTTATAGTGAAGATTCCGAAGTATCCTGGCTCTAGAAGGGGTTACACCAGTTATGGGGAGTACAATCAGATACCACATTGCAGTTTCTAGTTTCACATCCAAATGCCTAAAAGCACTGAGAAGCAATTTTCAACAGTTTGACTTCAGGCACCAAGAGCAGGCCATAATCCTTATCATTTAAGCTTGTTCATAGAATTTGTGAGTCCACTGCAATCCTCAAATAACCCCTACTCTAATGGGAAGAGTCTTGACAGAAAACTAAAGCAGAGGAGAGGTGAAGGTGTAGCCCTGCAGTTAAACTGCTCTGTTTCTCACTGCTGTGGAAAGGAACCCCTCTCCAGCTAGAGACAAAGCTCTAGCATGAAACATGTTCGGGCTTGAACACAAGAGCTACCAAAAAGCTCATTACTGTTTCAAAGTCTCCTTACTAAAGGTCTAATCTTTAACCTAAATGAGTACATAAGCCAAAAGTTACATGTATGAGTATAGTCTTTGAAACAATTTCAGCTGCTTCTACACTTGAATCAACATACAGTGAAATGCATGAATAGATGGCAAGTATAAACTGAATTTTACACTAGCTACATTTAGGCTATTTCCTAGTCCTGGTGTGAGAACAAGGTTGCTGTTTGGTTTTATTTTCTGTGTATATCAACTGAATGGTGTAGCAAGGTCATTTGAACCATACTGTGAGCTTGCCTGTCAACAAAGTGATAGAAGTAACTATATTCTATAATATTCTTAGAGAGGGAAGGAAGACAGCCTGACAATCAACCTAATAATATCTGGACAAAGTAATGCTTCAAAAGAAGGTGGATGTCTGGCTTTAAAGTACAAACTCTATAATTAAGATTTTCTTCTGCTTGAATTTGTTTTCTACTGAATCTTCTGATGAAGATCAAATTTGATTCTTATTCCAGGTATATATATGTTAAATGACTTTTCATTTCTTGTATCAAACCACAGTGAAAGGACAGAATGCTTTCATACTATAGTACAGAATGCTTTCATACTATAGTACAATCTGCTTCCTCACACTGAGAAGGAATCGTATCACTTTTTAATTTAAGCAGTTTCAAAGTCACAGACTAGCTACAGGATAGAGAAGAGTCAAAGGTTATCTATCCTCTACAGAAGCTAATTGAAGATTAGTTGTACAATGTGGAACAGGTGTGTTAATGTTTGTAACTATTTGCATTTGCTTATGTCATTGAACACTGCTCTTTGTCTTTAGTTTTCTGCAGGAACTGAGGACTAGGTTTGACAGCAGAGAATCACAGAATCAACCAGGTTGGAAGAGACCTCCAAGATCATCCAGGCCAACCTAGCACCCAGCCCTAACCAGTCAACTAGACCATAGCACTAAGTGCCTCAGCCAGGCTTTTCCTGAACACCTCCAGGGACAGCGACTCCACCACCTCCCTGGGCAGCCCATTCCAATGCCAATCACTCTCTCTGCCAACAACTTCCTCCTAACATCCAGCCTATACTTTCCCCAGCACAACTTGAGACTGTGTCCCCTTGTTCTCTTGCTGCTGGTTGTCTGGGAGAAGAGACCAACCCCACCTGGCTACAGCCTCCCTTCAGGTAGTTGCAGACAGCAATGAGGTCTGCCCTGAGCCTCCTCTTCTGCAGGCTGCACACCCCCAGCTCCCTCAGCCTCTCCTCACAGGGCTGTGCTCCAGGCCCCTCACAGCTTTGTTGCCCTTCTCTGGACACCTTCCAGCACCTCAACATCTCTCTTGAATTGAGGAGCCCAGAACTGGACACAGCACTCAAGGGGTGGCCTGAGCAGTGCTGAGTACAGGGACAGAATAACCTCCCTTGTCCTACTAAGCTATAAACACAACATTCCCACTATTAATAAGGCTGAGGCAGAAGTCACTCACAGGTGAGCCAGGCTGTGTGAGAGAAAGGGCTCCAGAGGCTTCTCCGCTGCTCTCTTCCAAAGCCATCCCAGGCTCTGAGGCCTATGGAGCTGCAGGGCTCATGGTGGGAGCCATCCAAAGCAGGAGGGTCCTGTCCCTCAGAGCCTGCCCTGCGCAGCGCCAGGGGACTCTGTCTGCAGGAACTACCCAGGCGGGGGAGAGCTCTGAGGCAGGAACCCCAGGGTGGGAAGCACCCCAATATTTATACCCTTCCTAGACAGAGAGCTGAGTCAGCACTGCCTGGGCACGGAGCACAGAGCCAAGCACAGCCTGACTGCAGCACAGGCATCTGCAGGGGCAGCCCTGGTGCTGGAAGGGCTCTTTGCTGCCCCTGTGGGCACTGCACAGGCACCCCTGGTGCTGCAAGGGCTCTTTGCTGCCCCTGTGGGCACTGCACAGGCACCCCTGGTGCTGGAAGGGCTCTTTGCTGCCCCTGTGGGCACTGCACAGGCACCCCTGGTGCTGCAAGGGCTCTTTGCTGCCCCTGTGGGCACTGCACAGGCACCCCTGGTGCTGGAAGGGCTCTTTGCCGCCCTCCCTTCACGCCTGCAAGGCAGTGTGTGTGTGGGGGGGGGGAACAAGTTTTTTGCACCATTTTCCTCTCCCTTTCAAACCACAGAGGGAGAAGGATCTGGGGGTACACCAGACTCCAGGACACTCCAGAACTGTACACAGTACTCCATGTGGGGTCTGACAAGAGCATTATTTGTCCCATAAGGTTCTACCATTAAAAAACTGAAGTGATCCTTAAGTTTGAACCTGTCTTATAAAAATGGCCTGGCAGATGTTTCTCTCAAGCCTTTCACTTTGTTTAAATCCAGTCTTTATCTAAAGTTTAAGCTGAGTAATAGCAGAATTTATTCCTTTGCTTTAACAGAAGTCGTATCAGGTCGATTAAACCTCTCCTAAAATTACTTAGCTGTTCACCTTGGCTCCCACAGATGGCCTTTCCTTCCTAAACACCCAAGTTTGTGGTTGTATTAGAAAGCTCCACACTGGGTTTAGAACTGCTCTGAAACATCTTGTAGAGCTCTGTGACATTGCTGTCACAAGTTACATCTCTTAAGAAGATATCCAGCAAGGGTAGGCTCAGGACAAAAATAGGTTTAATGATACCTTCATAGCCTGAACAAATACTCTCTAATGCCTTGTGATAGCTTTTACTATGGACACTGAGGTAAGGTGTGAAGATACTAAATCAGACACAAAAATTCTTTAACTCCTGTTACTGTCCTGGAATGCATCCAGAAGTGGAAAACAAAGCTTGAAAGTGATGTTCTGTGAGGAGAAACTAGGGAATTCAGGTTCATCTAGCTTGGAGAAAAGGGAAGCTGAGGAGCAATCTAATTGCATTCTTCACTTCCCTGAGGAGGGGATGTGGACAGGAGGAGCTGACCCTGGCACATGGGGTCCTGTGGCCTCATTGTAAGCCTTAAAAGGCATTGATGTAACTGGAAACAGCCAGAACTGGAACCAAAAAGCAGTTTAGCTCAGGTGAAGTTTGTCTAACTGAGAGATGTCACAGGTTTTGAAAGACGAGGCCATCACAGCAGGGGAGCACAGGCGCAGCTGTAACTGCAGAACCTGTGTGCCTTATGCCAACGAACCCTCCAAAGCCAAACCATGCATGGTCATTGTGATGGTTTGGGTGTTCCCTGCCCCCCCACACTTTAGAAATCACCCAGACTAGTCTCAGCCAGCTCTGGGAATATAAATGAAGCTATTAATTTACAGCTAGCACAATACACAAGCAGATATTTGCAGTAGATACAGTTATAGACAGAAATAGACAAAGTAAAAGTAATACAGAAGCACAACAGCCCTCCCAGAAACCTGAGTCCCCAGGAGGGGCTCTCAACCACCCTGCACCTTCCCCCTGCCCCTCTCAAGCTTACCCCAGTCCCAAGGAAGAATGGAGGTTCAGCCAAGAGGTTAAGAAGCAAAGGTGAGTGGAAGGTGAGGTTAGGGAGATGCAGCTCAGTCAGAAGCCCAAGGCAGAAAGTGAGACAAAATGGCAAGAGTGTTATCTAATGTTTTCCTTTCTTCTTCAGCAAGACTCTAAGGGGAGTAGACATCACCACTGTTTTCCTTTCACAGCCTATGGTCCAGTTCTTCTCACCAAAACATTCTACCCTGCTTCAAACTAGCACAGTAATAAAGGCAGGCAGCAGCCTCTGGCCTTTTGTGCAATTTTGCTAGGCTCTTCTCTTCAACCACTGTTAAGCAGCTCCAAACTCACCTTGAGCATAAGGCAAAGTCTGGGGTAAGGTAGAGGGGTGGGGAGAAGGTGGAAGGGTGGTTGGGAGCCCCTCCTGGGGACTCAGGTTTCTGGGAGGGCTGCTGTGTTTCTGCATTACTTTTTAACTTGTATTTTTCTGTCTATAGCTGTATATACTGCAAATACCTGCTTGCATATTGTGCTAAGCTGTAAATACAGCTTCATTCTTCAATTTCCAGCTCAGCTGAGTCTAGTTTGGGTGATTTCTAAAGTGTGGGGGGGCAGGGAACACCCAAACCATCACACAGCTGGCTGAGCAGTCCCTACTCAGCTGTGCCTTACAGCAGCCCTGCTGCTTCTGAATGTGAAGCCTCTGAAGCATGTGGCTGACTCTGCACCAGCCCTCTAGGCTGTGTTTTTTCTGATTTCCATGGGATAAGTCAAACCTTCAGGGCTTGCAGCCCTTTAGTTAAAGAAATTAAAACAGCCCATGAAAGACAGGATTGTATAAACAGAGTCTGAAGGAGCTCTGTTTGAAATTAGGCCAAAGCAAACGCTGCAGCCAGCTCTTCCTTTCCCTTCAGTTGCCTCTCCTGCCTTGGCGCCGCTTTGAAGGACACCTTTGCAGATGGCTCCTGACCCACCATGTACCCCTTTCTGATTCCTGGCCACTCAGCTGGTTTTAATTGCAGAAGGCTAAAGTAAGGCCTGACAGCATGTGCTTCAGTGGCATCTCTCTGTTTCTGCTGCTGGATATGTTTAAGGGCCTGCTCAGCCAGCTGCTGGATGTGTCCCTCCACCTCTCTTCCTGTGAGCCTGCTGGGGAGGGGACTCTGCAGCCATCATCTTTCAGATGGACATTCTACATCTGAAGCTGTTTCCTGGTGAAAGGACCTTTTGCTTCTCAAAGATAATTTTTGTTTGCTTTTGATAACTACCAAAAAGTTGTGCATGTTAGACAGACTTCATATTGGACAACGAAACAGATCATAGAATCAAGCAGGTTGGAAGATACTTCCAAGATCATCCAGTCCAACCTAGCACCCAGCCCTGTCCAGTCAACCAGACCATGGCACTAAGTGCCTCAGCCAGGCTTTGCTTCAACACCTCCAGGGACAGCAACTCCACCACCTCCCTGGGCAGCCCATTCCAATGCAAATCACTCTCTCTGACAACAACTTCCTCCTAACATTCAACCTAGACCTACCCTGGCACAGCTTGAGACTGTGTCCTCTTGTTCTGTTGCTGCTTGCTTGGCAGAAGAGACCAACCCCACCTGGCTACAGCCTCCCTTCAGGTAGTTGTAGACAGCAATGAGGTCTGCCCTGAGCCTCCTCTTCTGCAGACTGCACACCCCCAGCTCCCTCAGCCTCTCCTCACAGGGCTGTGCTCCAGGCCCCTCACCAGCTTCATCATCCTTCTCTGGACACATTCCAGTACCTCAACATCTCTCTTCAGTTGAGGAGTCCAGAACTGGACACATCCTAATCAACTCCTAATGCACAAAATTTATGCTTAATGTCATGACCAAAGGGATTCTAGATTCTGTGGGCAAAGCTGTCAAAGTATCTGTAGGGTTATCTCACTGCTTACAAATGGAAGCTGAGCAGCCTAACCACATAGAAATGTGATCCTTCCAAAGTATTTTCTAATGAATGATTTTTATGTCATTATCCAGGAACACAGAGGCCTGACATACCAGCTTGGTTCCGAGCTCCTTGTTCACTGCACACAATATTAGGGCTATTTAACTAGTGTCTGCAATGGTGATGGTTATAAGAAAAAGGTCAATGTCTGAGCAGAATAACAGGTGCAGAGCACCTGGAACAGTAGTACCAGGACCAGTGAACAGCTCTATTCATCCCAGGTAGCCCATGGTGTAGTTTTGTGATACAGGTGAGCCACTTCATGCTTGGACTTCTCACCAATGGTCTTACTGGGGATGGAGTTTTTAGTGATAGGACTAGGATGAATGAAACAAAGCTAGGAATGTGTAGATTCAGACTCGATGTTAGGAAGAAGTCCTTCACCCTGAGGGTGGTTAGACCCTGGAATGGGTTGCCAGGGAAGTGGTGGAAGGCCCATCTCTGGAGGTGTGTAAGGCCAGGCTGGATGAGGCCGTGGCCAGCCTGATCTAGGGTAGGGTGTCCCTGCCCATGGAAGGGGAGCTGGAACTAGATGATTCTTGTGGTCCCTTCCAACCTTGACTGATTCTATGATTCTATGATCATTTCCATTGTCTGATTCTATGATCATTTCAGTGTCTGCTTGAACAGAGACAGATCAGAGAAAGGGTATAAAAGAAAGCTTTACTTCCAACCCTTCTCTACCCTCTAAAAAAGAGGAGGAAATAAGAAAAGGCACTTTTCCATGAACTGAGCGGTTGAGAAGAAATGGCTTTGAAATCTGTGGCCTTCAAATGTAAGAACGTGTCAAGTTAGGTCCCTCCTTAGGTAGAGCTCAGTGTATAATTTAAAATCTACTCACTAAAGTTAGTTACCTCATTAAAGATGCCTGAGTAAACCCTGATGATGCTAACATACCTGTGCTGCACTAGAACAGGTCTCAGGAACACATTAGCCACAGCAGCATTTCGCCGCTTCCAGCCTCAAGAGCCTGCCCTCAGTGAGCAGCCTTAGATGGGCTTGAGCCCAGGAGGAAAGTCAAGTGTGCACAGGTACATGTTTATGGTACAGCTATGCCATCAATACTTTATAGACTGGGCTGGCCTGTTCACTGGCAACCACCTTCCAGTGTGGTGCCTTGTGTTGCTGACATTTAGGTTATTGACTGACCTTGTTTTATTACGACCAAAGGGCAATGACCCAACAACATCCCTGGAGCCTTATGAAAGTAGGGTGTGCTTATCTTCCACACATCTAATTTCAGTCCTACATTGGCAAGGTGCATAAGTCCACCATTTCTCCCTTATCTCACACTTTGGGATATCTGAGAAGACAGTTTTGCTTTTAATCTGACCTGTAATTGGAGTCTATGACACACCAAATAAGAGAGGGAGACTTACTCTGGAATGTCTTACAGAATAGAGAGTAAGCTTCTAATTTGAATTTCACATTTCATCTAGTGACTACCACAGCATCTTCAGGAAGTCAAATGCAGAATGAGAAGCAGCTGGCACAAACTGAATCTGGCAGGAATGCAGTGATTCTGGTCAAGAAATGCTTCAAAAGTGTTCTGTACATAAGCATTTTCTTCCCTTGACTCTGTCTCTGCTCATGTCAGCACACAGGTCCTAGGTCATGCTAATCAGGTTTAGAAAATTATTAGAGTGTCAGCTATGACAAGCAAGAATCTAATCTCATTGTTCTTGATGCTAGAAAAATGAGGGCAGTAGTGAATCATAGAATCAACCAGGTTGGAAGAGACCTCCAAGATCATCCAGTCCAACCTAGCACCCAGCCCTGTCTAATCAGTTAGACCATGGCACTAAGTGCCTCATCCAGGCTTTTGCTGAACACCTCTGAAGAGTCTCATTCCAGTAGAAAGCCATAAGCTGTCTGTGCTGGCAGCTGCAGATGTTCCTGCTGTTCAGCCATCTCTGCTACAAGGACAGGCTGAGGGAGCTGGGGTTGTTCAGCCTGGAGAAGAGGAGGTGCTGGGGAGACCTAATCGCAGCCTTCCAGTACTGAAAGGGGGCCTATAAGAAGGATGGAGAGAGACTGTTTACAAAGGCCTGCTGTGACAGAATGAAGGGAAATGGCTTCAAACTAGAGAAGAGCAGATTTAGATTGGATATTAGGAACAAGTTCTTTACTATGAGGGTGCTGGAACACTGGAATAGGTTGTCTAGGGAGGTGGTTGAGGCCCCTTCCCTGGAGATATTCAAGGTGAGGCTCAGTGGGGCTCTGGACAACCTGGGCTAGTTGAGGCTAGTTGTGGGCAGGGGGTTGGCCTAGATGACCTGTGGAGGTCCCTTCTTCCCAGAACCTTTCTAGGATTTTGTGAAACTATGATCTCTTTGTGTTTCAAATGCTGTTGGTCAAATGTCAGAATTTAACCTACACATTCCACAATCATCTCAAAATCCATCTAATTTCCCAAAACAATTACACAAGACTCAAAGAAGACACTTTTGTTATCAAAAGGAGTGTAGTTCTCAGAAGCAGAGACTGTGGAGTAAACCTTTAGTAGTAAAAATGGAATGAATCTACCCTTAAAGCATTCCTTATCATTTCCCTTTGGACAGAGATTTTCCCCTTTAGCATTATGTGCATTTTTTCATTACCATAACTCCACTTCATTACTTAAGGCAGGAAGAGAAGATACTTCCCAAAGCACAAAGAAAGAATAAGTTCAAGCATGATTTGCTTAAGGCAAAAGCAAAGAACTGTGAACTGGGTCTTATTCACTCTGGTAAATCTGAAGAGAGACAAAGAATTTCAAGGCTATAAAACCCCAAGTGTCTGATATTTCCTGTGACAAAAAAAATGGAGGAAAGTATCACATTTAGATCAGGAGGTGAACAGTGCTTCACAGGAGCATGAGATCAGGTTTCTGCTTCAGGAAATAAAAATGACACTGATGAGGGCACAGAATGTCTGCTCAGCAAGTTTGTGATGACACCAAGCTGGGAGGCTTGGCTGATACAGCTGAAGGCTGCATGGCCATCTAGTGAGACTTGGACAGACTGAGAGCTGGGCACAGAGGAACCAGATGAGGTTCAACAAGGACAAGTGCAGAGTCCTGCATCTGGGGAGGAATCATAAACTGCACCAGTACAGGCTGGGAGGTGATCTGCTGGAGAGCAGTCCTGTGGAGAGGGACCTGGGAGTGCTGGTGGCTAACAAGTTATCCATGACACAGCAATGTGCCCTTGTGGCCAAGAAGGCCAATGGGATCCTGGGGTGTATTAGGAGAAGTGTGTCCAGCAGATCAAGGGAGGTTCTCCTCCCCCTCTACTCTGCCCTGATGAGACCTCAGATTGAATACCATGCTCAGTTTTGGGCTCCCCAGTTGAAGAGGGACAGGAATCTGCTGGAGAGGGTCCAGTGGAGGGCTATGAGGATGATTAGGGGTCTCTAGTCTCCAGTTATGAGGACAGGCTGAGGGACCTGGGACTTTTTAGTCTGGAAATGAGAAGACTTAGAGGAGATTTGATAAATGCTTCTATCTGAGGGCTGGCCAGGATGGGGGGGACAGGCTCTGCTCACTTGCTCCCTATGATAGGAGAAAGAGCAATGGGTGTAAGTTGCAGCACATGAGGTTCTGCCTCAACACAAGAGGGAACTTCCTTACTGTGAGGGTCACAGAACACTGGCACAGGCTCCCCAGAGAGGTTGTGGAGTCTCCTTGCCTGGAGCCTTCCAAGGCCTGTCTGGCTGTGTTCCTCTGTGATCTGTGTTAGATAGCATTGTCCTGCTCTGGCAGAGGGGTTGGACTCGATGATCTCCTTGGGCCCCTTCCAACCCCTGACATCCTGTGAGCCTGTGAAATAGAGGCTCAATTCTACACTAAGTCAGTGTAAAAGGGTAGGCTGTGGCTCCAGCAGAACGACAGCCTCCTTCAGCTTCTTTTCAGAGTAGCCTGCATTTCAGTTCTCAAAAAGAGGGAGCATTATTAGTTGCAGTATCTTTTCTGGCCTGTGTTGTCTGACTTTCCCAATTTCTGTGAAACCAGGCTCGTGCATTTTCCATAAATGCAAAGCATAATGAAAGAATTCATCCCAGGCATTCATGTTAGACATTAGCCCACACTAACACTTTTAAACAAAACCAACCATTGTCAGGGGTTTTGGTGCTTTTTCTGTTGTGTGTTTCTACTGAAGCAGTGGCTTTCCTAATGAAGAAATCAAACTGCAATCTGACACTTTATATAGAGTCAGAGTGGCTGCAGAGAACAAAGCTATAATGAAAACAATATCCTTTGACCAGTTGCACATATGTTAGTGGTTACTATTGCTGCTTTTCTCAGTACTGTCTATCTACATAATCATGGTCTGCGAAGCAAGTTCAAAGGGCTTCTCTTCATAGGCATCTCCACTGCTTCAGTTACAGCACAACACAACCTTGTGTGGATTCTTTGCAGTTTAAAGCTGAAGAGAAGACCTTGGCCTGCTTCTGCCCTACAGAAAAGCAGATCTTGGCTGGTGCACACACAGAGATGGACCAGCACTCTCCTGTTGGCTCAGTCACTTCATTATTTTGTCAAATCAGTGTTAAATACTCAAACTAATTAATGAAACTTCTGAGCCCCAGATTGCTTGTCCTGCTGTTACTTTCTTGTGCAGTTGTTACTAATACCTGACTGCCACAAGCAGGGTTGTAGACTGAGCAGGGTCGGTCTGATATGATACAACTAGGCTTATATCCATGTGGTGATACAGCTCTATTTATACCAGGGATGAACATTTGGCTCTAGTCTCATCAATTATATTTTGCCATTAACCTCAAGGTGGCCCAGGATTTCACCTCAGACCTTTAAAATGAAACAGTGCTAGAGGAGAATAAGTTTCAATTAAAAAAAAAAAAAGCAAAAAGAAAGGAAAGCAGTCTCTATTCTAGACAAGAATGTTAAACAAATGAGATCAGCCTGAATCCTTTAAAAATCACCACTTTCATATCAATGCTGACTCAAACTACTCCACATGAAAGCAAAAAGAAAGGAAAGCAGTCTCTATTCTAGACAAGAATGTTAAACAAATGAGATCATCCTGAATCCTTTAAAAATCACCACTTTCATATCAATGCTGACCCAAACTACTCCACATGAAAGCAAAAAGAAAGGAAAGCAGTCTCTATTCTAGACAAGAATGTTAAACAAATGAGATCAGCCTGAATCCTTTAAAAATCACTTTAAAAATCACACTTTTGTATCAGTGCTGACCCAAACTACTCCACATGAGAAAAAGAATCCCTCAGATGTTTCACTGGAAAGCTAAGTGGTGTGGGCATAATAACTACCATGCTGTTTCTTCTGGAAGTCAACTAAAATCCATTGTGTCATTAGTGAAATGCTGATCATAGAATCATATAATAATAGAATCACCCAGGTTGGAAGAGACCTCCAAGATCATCCAGTCCAAACTATCACCCAGCTCTGCCCTGTGCATCTAGAATCCTTCACTGTGGCTTGTCATCACTACCATTTAAGGCAACTTTTGTTGTGAAAAATTCCCCCCCCAAGCTCATCCAGTCCAACCTAGCACCCAGCCCTATCCCATCAACTAGACCATGGCACTAAGTGCCTCATCCAGGATTTGCTTCAACACCTCCAGGGACAGCAACTCCACCACCTCCCTGGGTAGCCCATTCTCTCTCTGGCAAGAACTTTCTCCTAACATCCAGCCTAGACCTCCCCTGGCACAACTTGGGGCTGTGTCCCTTTGTTCTGTTGCTGGTTGCCTGGCAGAAGAGACCAAGCCCCACCTGGCTACAGCCTCCCTTCGGGTAGTTGTAGAGAGCATGGTTTGTGCTCCCTCCTGATCATTCCCCAGAGCTGGGCTATTACTGATGGCTCAGTTTCCTACAACTTGCTGACATATTTACTCTTGTTTCTAAAATAATAATTAAATAAATAAAGCTCACAATAGTGATAAAAGTATGGTGCAGAGGAGCAAAAAGAATGACTCTTGGTCCCTGAGTATTATCTTCAGTTGTCTGACAGTAACATTGAAAGATAACAAATGACAGCAAACATTGACTTTCCTTCTCATCTCCACACACTTAATTAGAGTTTACCCTGACAAATAAATAGCATGAACCTATACTTCTATGCTCTTAGGTAGCACTGAGACTGTAACTACAGGAGACTGTAATTTATTCAGGAAAATAGTGCTTTCTACTGTGGAATTCCATAAAGCATTTTGTTGGGGTTTGAGCAGAACTGAAGTGAAAAGAACAGGCAGAGTAACTGAACAGACTTAGGTCATTCTGATAAGGAGGCACAGCTGCAGAAAAGTGGCCTTGGGAGGCTGGCAGAGAAGCTGATATCTGTAGCTGAGCTGCGAAGAGGGCAGGCTGGTCAGCCCTGGGAACAAGCAGTGTTGTGACTAAGTTGCTGCAAAGGGGAATTAAGGGGGGTAGTTGGTCAGGTCTGCCTCTATGCATGTGGACAGCCCATACACTGCTATGTAAGTCTATCAAAGTACAGGCCCCTCTACCAAACTCCACTATATAGGTATCACTCTTAGCTGCAGTAAATTATGCATCACATTAGTGTAAACCCAGTCTCTCTCCCTCTCCCATGCAGCCTAGAAGAGAGGCCAACTCAAAAGCATTTAGTCATTTTTTTAGTGGGTTTTTAATATTTTTAAGCACTTTCCTCTCAGGAAAAACAAACAGGACTGACCATACACTCTCAAACATGCAGCCTGTGGAATCCATCTGCTCTAACAACCCAACATAGGCTTAAACAGACAAGGAAAGAGCTTTGCATCCATGCAGCTGTGGTTTGTTTGAGGTTTTACTTGGATTACCAGGAAATTCAGTTTTGTCTCTGTACTAGTTTTCCTTAAGAAGGGAAATTATTTGCCATTATCATTGATTCAGTCCTTTCTTATACTCATTGCTCTCTTTTCTTTGCCTTCCTTTTTAGGCAAACCTAAGTGAAATGTGGTAGGCTTGCTTTCCCTTAAGTCACTGTAAAATATAATGTTGCTTCCATATGTTTAGTGAAGTTTTATTATTCTTTTTAATTTACACCTTTTGGGTAAAGTGCTGCATGCTTTTATTGCAAGTGTAGGTTCCCTTTAGGTGCAAAGAAGAAAGGAAGAAAAATGAGGTTTCTAGGAACTAAATTGTTCCAGTGAACAATTTTTCCATTATTTATCACAGAATCACAGAACATTAGAGGCTGGAAGGGACCTCCAGAGATCATGGAGTCCAACCTCCCTGCTAAGGCAAGATCCCCTAGGGTAGTTTGCACAGGGATGCATCCATGCGAGTCTTGAACGTCTCCAGAGAAGGAGACCCCACAACCTCCCTGGGCAGCCTATTCCAGTGCTCTGTCACCCTCAGTGTGAATCATAGAATCAACCAGGTTGGAAGAGACCTCCAAGATCATCCAGTCCAACTTAGCACCCAGCCCTAGCCAATCAACCAGACCATGGCACTAAGTGCCTCATCCAGTCTTTTCTTGAAGACTCCCAGGGACGGTGCCTCCACCACCTCCCTGGGCAGCCCATTCCAATGGGAAATCACTCTCTCTGTGAAGAACTTCTTCCTAATATCCAGCCTATACCTACCCTGGCACAACTTGAGACTGTGTCCCCTTGTTCTGTTGCTCCTCATGTTGAGGGGAAAACTTCTGTGTTCCAGTTTCCAGCTGTTGTTCTTTGTCTTATTGCTGCTGACCACTGAAAAGAAATTGGCCCCAGCCACTTGACACACAACCCCTCAGGTATTTGTATACATTGATAAGATTTCCTCTCAGTCATCTCTTCTCCAGGTTTCTCAGTCTCTCATCATAGGAGAGATGCTCAAGTCCCCCAGTCATCTTTGTGGCTCTCCAATGAACTCTCTCCAGCAGGTCCCTGTCTCTCTTGAACTGGGGAGCCTAAAATTGGACACAGTATTTCAAGTGTGGTCTCACAAGGGCAGAGCAGATGGGGAGAAGAACATTCACAGACCTGCTGGCCACACTTTTCTTGATGGCTCTCCTGGCCACAAGGGCACATTGCTGGCTCATGCAGAGCTTTCTGTCCACCAGGACTCTAAGGTCTTTCTCCAGGGAGCTGCTCTCCAGTAGGGGAGCCCTCAACCCGTACCAATGCCTGCTGTTATTCCTCCCCAGGTGCAGGACCCTGCTCTTATTGAACTTCACGTGGTTAGCCTTCACCCAGCACTCCATCCTGTCCAGATTCCATTGGATGGCAGCACAACCTGACAGTCTGTCCATTACCCCCCCAGTTTTGTATCATCAGTGAACTTGGTGAGGGTGCACTCAATGTCCTCATCTAGGTCGTTGATAAAGATATTGAACAAAAGTGCCTTATAAAAAGGCAGATGTATTACAAGTATCTTTCACAGAGAGCTGTGTTGGATTGTTTGGTCCTTAATTTAGTAGGGAACTGATATTTGCCTGTAATAGAGAAGTAAGCTGAAACAAAGCTATAGAAATCTAATTATTCCATTCACCCACACGACATTGCTCATATGACACCAAACTGAACAAAGCAGTTATCTCTTAGCTATTTTTCCTATCTAAGATAGAGGTAATATTCTGCAGAAATAACAGAGCATTTTGCTTGTAAGTGATTTGGGGCAGGACTTAGAAATCAAATTAGAGAAACTTTGCAGGTGCAATTGAGTTCAGAGGAATGTAACCATCTGCCAGAGAGACCTATAGGGATAGATTTCTGATTCTACTTAATTTGAAAGTTGCTGTTAAATAAAGGATTGAAACATTCTTCAAAAAGGATTCAGATTCTTTTCAGAGTTTCCTGCAATGCCTTGAATCAAGGATAAGACCAGCGTGGTACAGGAGAGTAATACAAAGTCAAAGTTGTGATGGTTTGGGTGTTACCTGCCTCTCCACTCTTATGAAATCACCCAGACTAGACTCAGCCGAGCTGGAAATTAAGAATGAAGCTTTATATTTACAGCTTAGCACAACATACAAGCAGATATTTACAATAGATACAGAAATAGACAAGTTAAACACAGAAACACAACAGCCCTCCCAGAAAACAGAGTCCCCAGGAGGTCCTCCCAACCACCCTTCCAACTCCTTTCCACCCCTCTACCTTACCCCAGACTTTGCCTTCAAAGACATTCAAGGTGAGATTGGAGGACTTGCATAAGGGGTTAGAAAGCAGAAGGATTAGTTGCACAGACAGCAGGTGAGGGAGAAAAGTGCAGGCAGCCAGAGACACACAGCAACTCTGTTATCTATGTTTGTGTTCTTGTTTTTATACATCTCAGGAAGCCTATAAGTGAAGTAGACATCACCATTGTTTTCCTTTTCACAGCCTATAATCTAATTTCTCTCACTAAAATATCCTAGTTAGCCTCAAACTATCTCTAAAGTGAATTGAATGCAAGTTGTTAATGGAGACAAAGTAGCAGCCCTGGCAGATGAAGAATTTATTTTTCCCTGGGTCTGTTGAGGGAACAATACCAGCCCATGATCAGATGTGTCAACTTTTGCCTGAATCTTGTCATGGAGCTTTATCAGAAGCTACTAACTTCCAGCCAGCCATGTAATGTGAGCCAAAATGAAGCTCAGGGTGCAAAATGTGGGGTGGGGGTCATGGGGTGTATCATAATAATAGAATCAACCAGGTTGGAAGAGACCTCAAACATCATCCAGTCCAACCGGCCACCAGCCCTATCCACTCAACCAGACCATGGCACTAAGTGCTTGATGCAGTCTTTTCTTCAACACCTCCAGGAATGGCAACTCCACCACCTCCCTGGGCAGCCCATTCCAATGCCAATCACTCTCTCTGGCAACAACTTCCTCCTAACATCCAGCCTAGACCTCCCCTGGCACAACTTGAGACTGTGTCCCCTTGTACTATTGCTGGCTACAAAAAGCCTAGCCTTTAGTTTTCCACCTAGACTTCTGTCAGCATTTTTAGGGCCAAACTGTTAGGTCAGACCTGTATACCTTTAGACCACCCTTGCATATAACCTCTTTGTAGAGTTTCTCTAATCAGAGAAAGAAGACCAGCAGAAATCTTAAAGAATGTACCTTACCAGGGGAGTGAATGGTGGTAAATGAAAATCTTTCAACTAGTAGCAAAAAAACCCAAAAAACAACCCAAACCCAAACATTTAAATGAAACTATTTCCAAATATAATATCTAGCAACACATTGCAAGTTTCCAAATGGAATCCAGGACCTGGTTACAGGGCAATTCACATATTTCTGAATCAACTGGGAGCCTAGCTTTAGAAGTCCCAGTTTCAGGGGGCAAACCTGTCTAACAGCAGGAACTGTTGCTTGTTCTACCAAAATGGGAACCTGATGAAATTCTGAAAATACTGAGAATTTTCCAATGAGACTTCCATGAACTTACTGTGATAACACATCCTATGAAGGAACAAAAATGAAACAAAACTCCATCTGCTCCAGTCAGGTCTCTAATCTTAATGTATAAACCCAGTGTGTAATGGAAGGCAAAGCAAAGCTTCTTCTAAAATGTTTCTATAACAAGTTTGGGGGAATTGGTTAACAATTTATCTCATATGCTTTCACAGTAATGGTAGCATCCAATGACAGACTGCTTCTCTCCAGTGATTTTCTGCTGGAACTGGGGAGGAATGTGTATAAATTAGAAGGATGCATCTGTCTGCTCTCCCTGTGTGGTGCACAGAGAACTACAGAATCACAGAATTTCTTAGATTGGAAAAGCCCTTCAAGCTCATCGAGTCCAATCATTAGTTTCACACTGACAAGGCCCTGACTAAACCAAATCCCTCAGCACAACATCTAGTCACTGTGAATGGCTATGGTTGGAAAGGAACACCAGCATCACCCTTATGAATTGCTATGGTTGGAAAAGATCACCAGGATCATCTTTATGAATCACTATAGTTGGAAAGGACCACCAGGATCATCCTGTCCAACCTTCATCCCATCATCCTTCATCACTAGACCATAGCCTCAAGTAACTCTGGTAACAAAAGTAGAATATGCCAAGAAAAACTTCTAAGAAGTCCACTCCCAATGTTTCATATTCACCTAAGAGAAGGAATATAGGACCTACAACAACAAAAAAGTTTCTTACTCCTCTCTCCCATAGGACACTCCTAAATCTTCCCTATCATCATTCTGCTCACTGATCTCTGTCACTGAGTGTAAGGCAATGAAGATTTATTTCTTTAGCTCCCAAGTAATTATAAAGTGAGATAGTTTCCAGGGACTGAGGGCAGTGTTACCCAAAGTAATTTCTTCAGTAGCATAGAAATCATTTTTTCTGGTAGCACAGAAGGGTAAATGTACTGGATTATAAATAAAAAAATAAATCAGACTTAGATGGGAAATCATCACCCAATTTATCAACACAGTCTAAAGCACATTGGCTTGAAATACACAGCAGGGTTTCATATAGCCTTTACAGGACACAATTGCTTGAGTTGGTATTCTTATGATAAGGAAACTCATTTTGATGGGTTTATGGCACGTTAAAAGACACAACTGTCTCTTTACTTGGTGTTGGATATATAACTTCACCCTGAGCAGCCATCTCACCCAGAATTCACATGGTTTCTGGAAAATGCTGCCAATGCTAAAGGACATCACAGGTCACAGCATTTCTAGGCTGACCTTTGGAGACTGCAGGTTTTTTGCCATGAGATGATATTTAGAATTTCCTGGCTCATTTGAAGGAAATCTGCATGGTGTTTATGCAGGCATTAAAGTTCAGCTAAGTCCTGTTTTCTTAATTCTGTAGCTAGCCAACAGATATCACTCAGTCTCAGTGGAAATGGGATATGACAGTTTTCATCTGGTGAAGCTCTGAGCAGTACCACAGAAGGAAAGACTTCTCTCCTTTCAAGAAGAAATAAAGAGGGAAGTGTAGCTGACTTTGGCTTAAGCCCTGGCCAAAAAAGAAGGCTGTTTTCTTTCTGAAGTGCTATGTTTGCCTCCCTGGTTACAAGTAAGCAATAAACATATTAAAGGTTGGAGAGAACAGTCCTGAGGTTATGGATTCAAAAAGTTTGTTAGCCCAGGAGGCAACCATCAGCAACGATTGAGTGAAGGAACATCTAAGTGGAGGAACAGGGGGTGGGGGGCAGGCTACAGCTAAAAATTACCCCCCAGCCCTTAATTTCCTTGAGCTAGACACACCTTTCTAGACATTTTAAACTTGCCTTTTCTTTCCTATCACTTCTGTGGAAGGGGACTGTATTAGAAATGGGGGGTGGGGGGAAAGATGCCTGGAAAAAAAAATGTGAAACCTATAAAGAGACAGCTGAAATCAGTTTTCTGCACTAGCCTTTGATTAGCTGTTCTCTAGCTCTAAATGCCTGAAGCTAAAAGAACTGAAAAAAAACCCAGCCATAAACAATGAATGCTTTGAATTAGCTTCTCTTCATATGTCATGCAAGAGGAGAGGAGTGACGTGCCCACAGTGAATAGCCACACAGAAGGTCAGCTGG
The DNA here is from genome assembly GCF_015220805.1 of Pogoniulus pusillus. Taxonomy (NCBI): domain Eukaryota; kingdom Metazoa; phylum Chordata; class Aves; order Piciformes; family Lybiidae; genus Pogoniulus; species Pogoniulus pusillus. The sequence goes on along the minus strand of NC_087291.1, from coordinate 6,580,204 downwards.
AATCTGCAACAAAATCCAAGCGTGGAAACTAATAGCTAAAAGCATCTTTAGGACCTTAAGAATAGGTGCATTAAAATCAAGACATCTGTTAATTAAAGAAGCAAGTAAAACATTTGCTAATGGAGGAGGAGAGTCACATTGTAAACCTACCTGGACATATGGTAGTGCAGGGGCTCCAAATCCTGTCCCTGTGCAGACCAATACTTCTGACCCATTTCCTCCAGTGTTCAGCCTCCCCTTGGATCGCATCTCACTGCTCAGAGGTGCAAGGAGACAACGGATCTAGAGGAACATAAATACATCTAATACAGGAAATTCAATCCATCCACTTGGAGATTTTGTTCCTCAAAACCTGGTAAAGTCTCAAAAGAGCAGGTGACTATCTTCTTCAACTTGGAATGAAGGAAACCAAACAGATCTTAGTTGATACAAGCTATCCCTTCTGATGAAAAGAAACACTCTGAAATCATAGCCTTGCTCTGAAAGCCCCTCAAACAGGCCTGCGAAGATCCAGCCTCCAGGTCCACAAGTGGACTTTTTACACAGTGTCTTTGTTTAAAGGAAAAGACCAAGGCAAATGCTTGCAGGTGAAATAGTGGATAGGGCTGTTGTCTTTATTTTCTTTTCTGCAAAGAGAAGGCATTTTTACCAAGGTGGTAGGAGAAGAGCTTCAAGACATAAACCAGACAACCAGACAAATGTTATTAAGATAGATCTATCTATCTATCAGAGTATCACAGTATCATCAGGGTTGGAAAAGACCTCACAGATCATCAAGTCCAACCCTTTACCACAGAGCTCAAGGCTAGACCATGGCACCAAGTGCCACATCCAGTCCTGCCTTGAACAGCTCCAGGGACGGCGACTCCACCACCTCCCCGGGCAGCCCATTCCAGTGTCCAATGACTCTCTCAGTGAAGAACTTTCTCCTCACCTCCAGCCTAAATTTCCCCTGGCATAGCTTGAGGCTGTGTCCTCTTGTTCTGGTGCTGGCCACCTGAGAGAAGAGGGCTCAAAAGCTGGAAAGCTTCATATTAAAGCTGCCTGTGTAACCATACCTCAGTCCTCTTTGGGGTATTTTCACCACAGCTCTCATTCCAGTTAGCAACTCTTTGCTTTCATTGCACCTAACCACTACAAGGAATCAAAAAGAGGCTGAACAAGTCGTAATTTATGTTGCTAGAGGAACAATCAGACAAAATCAGATGTCTAAATTACCTTCACCTTTAGTTAGTCTCTTGCAAAACACAACCAATATCATCTGTATCAGGAGACAGAGGCTAATTTTCAAAAGACTTCATCGAGGGACATGAAACCTTGTGATTACTCATGCACAGCAAAGAAAACACGAGGAGGAGGTAACGTTGGTGTGTTGAAGTAACAAAGAAACAGGCATCAGAGAGTTTGTTTCAGAGGAAATGCTGCAGGATGCTGTGAGTAAATCACCGACTGCATCATCCTTTCCTGAAAATTAATCACAAGGCAACGACCTCTATCAAACAGCAAATAAGCAAGCAGCACACTGGAAGGCAGGCAGAAGCATAATGCAGGTACAGCTATGTGAAGGCAAAACATAAATGTGATTTATATTGGAGGCAGGCAAAACAAAACTAAAATATTGCCAAACTAAGAAAGAGAAGAGGCCATGGAAAAGTACAGAGGAAATATTTAAAGGTCCAGTTCTGGAGCCCCCATTACAAGAAGGATGTGGATGTGCTGGAGTGTGTCCAGAGAAGGGCCACTGGGTGATCAGAGGGCTGCAGAAGCTCTGCTGTGAGGACAGACTGAAAGAGTTGGGGCTGCTCAGCCTGGAGAAGAGGAGGCTCCCAAGTGACCTTCTTGTGGCCTTCCACTATCTGAAGTGGGCTACAAAAAAGCTGGGGAGGGACTTTTCAGGCTCTCAGGGAGTGACAGGACTGGGGGGAATGGAGCAAAGCTGGAGGTGGGTAAGTTCAGACTGAAGGTGAGGAGGAAGTTGTTGAGCATGAGAGTGGTGAGAGGCTGGAATGGGTTGCCCAGGGAGGTGGTTGAGGCCCCAAGGCTGGAGGTGTTTAAGGCCAGGCTGGATGAGGCTGTGGCCAGCCTGATGTAGGGTAGGGTGTCCCTGCCCATGGCAGGGGGGTTGGAACTAGATGATCCTTGTGGTCCCTTCAACCTGATTGATTCTATGATTCTATCTAGGATTTGTACCAATAGCCTAATGATTGAGGCTGTCAGGATTTGGAGCCACTTGACAATATAATCAGAAGAAATAGTCAGGAAATCTGAATATAAAGCAGTAAGACCAGAAGCTATAGGGGTTGTGTGGTAGTACTAATAGTGAAGATTAAGGAGAAAAAAAGTTTAGGCTAAATTTTCTTCAATTGTTCTTAGTCAAATTCACTCCTCTTGCACTCACCATGCAGCAAAGAAAAGTGAATGCTACCAACAGTGCTGTTTTCTCCTTTATAAATGCCACAACCAGGACTCCACTCAGATGACAACACTCTTTAGTACTCGAAGGCAGTCTATTTAAATACAAAGAAAACACAGGAATTTCTGAAGCAGCCTGCCTTATTACCCATAAGCTTTTAAAACCTTCTGAATCCTGTTATCAATGGTGACTGAAATATGTAGAAGTTCCCTTTCCCACAGCCTTCTATGAAAGCCTCTTCCAACAGCAAGTCTTTGGAGGATGAATGCACTTCGAAACCCACTTTTCTTTAGCAAGTAGACAGGGAAGATGCAGCGAATTGTCATCCCCTCTTTTGAGAACATTTTGTTTCATGGTGAAAATACTTCATTTAATGGGCGCTATGGATAGCGAGTTACAGTCAGAAAAGGATGCTCGGTGTCCACCGAATTCTTTTGATGCCCCCTGCAGGCCAGGCTGGATAGGAAAACGCCATCGATGGCATGGCATTGTCTATTAAGACACAGAGCTGCGTCCCTATCAGCTTGCCTCAATACGCACTCCTTCCCTCCTTTGACACGGCACGCACACGTGAAATGCAAAACAACTCTAGATTCCTTCTCACTCTCAGAGTACCAAAGGCTGAAGGAGCAATGCAGCACGGAGGTTTGTAATGCTGAAATTGGAGGAGGTCTCAGAGGAGTCTGTTCTACCCCTGACATGCAGCTTTGCTGTTTTCTAACCTAAAGATACTGATTTGTTGCCAAACACTTTCATCTTCGTGCAGTAGGGACTGCAGTGGTTCTAGGCATCACCCATGCTCCTCCCCTTCCCACCAATGAATTCACCCAGAGTAGACTCAGCCAGCTGGAAGTTAAAGAATGCAACTTTATGTTCATAACTTAGCACAATATACAAGCAGAGATTTACAATATGTTACAAATACTGACACCTATATACAGAAATATACAAGTTAAAGGAATACAGAAACACAACACCCCTCGCAGCAGTCAGAGTGTCCAGGAAGAGCTCCCAACCACCCTTCCACCTTCTTTTCCACCCCCTTCCTTTATCCCAGTGTCTGTCTTGCATGCAAGATGAGTTGTAAGAATTAGCAAGAGGGGTTAGAAGCAAAATGATTAGTTGGGTTATGTGCAGGGTCAGGCAGAAGCAGTTAATAGGGCAGAAGCCAGGGAGAGACTCTCTTACCTATGTTTGTATTCCTGTTTTTATGCATCTCATCAAACCTATGAGTGAAATAGACATCATATAGTTTTCTTTTCACAGCCAATAATCTTCTCCCAGGCAACCACCAATAGAACAAGGGGACACAGTCTCAAGTTGTGCCAGGGGAAGTATAGGCTGGATGTTAGGAGGAAGTTCTTCACAGAGAGAGTGATTGGCATTGGAATGGGCTGCCCAGGGAGGTGGTGGAGTCACCATCCCTGGAGGTGCTCAAGCAAAGCCTGGCTGAGGCACTTAGTGCCATGGTCTGGTTGACTGGCTAAGGCTGGGTGCTAGGTTGGCCTGGATGATCTTGGAGGTCTCTTCCAACCTGGTTGATTCTATTCTATGATTTCTCTCATTAAAATATTCCAGTTAGCTCAAACCAGCACAGTGACCCATACAGATGAACAAACCATACAGATGAACAAACCTCTTAAATTAGGCTATGTCAGAGGGCCAATGCAGCCAGTTCCCTTCAGGAAGCCGATAGCTTCTCTTTGTGGTGGCTTCTCTCCACTAAACTCCCTCTAAGACTTCACAGTCCCTGCCTGAGAGCCAGCCATTGTGAGGCTCTGTTCTCTGACTTGGTGCAGGGTGTCAGGGTGCTTGGGGACAGAAGTGATAAAACTGCACTGTCTGCTTATTTTTCACTGCTTTCCTGTTTAACCTTGGAGACTGCACACATGATACACTCCTCATAAGGGATCTATTTTGCTAGCGGTTTGGAAAAGGTCGGCTTTCTGAGATGAAATATTCTACATGGGTACTCAGGAGGAGGGAAAAACTGCAATCACACATCATTAAATGAATCACTCCTCTACCCTAGCAGGATGTAACAGGATACAGTGTGCTGCAAAAACCTGCCTTAGAAAGTTAAAATGACTCTTTCTTTCAAAACCAGGATCAGCCAGCCATCGTTCTTCAGAGAAAAGATGCACAAGACCTGGAAGGCATGAGGCAAATAGAGTGGGATAATTCCCAACTAATGAAAATTTAGGGGATTGATTAACAAAGAAGCAGAAGATTTCTCAAAGATGCTTCTGAGATGAATCACAGGGGAGAGAGAAGCACTGGGAGTAGATAATTAGTAGGAAATTAATACAAAGTCATGTAAGGTTCCCATAACCTTTTTGTTCCTGCTGTCATCTGGGGTTTAAAAAAACACAAAAAGCCCTCTAAGACATGTCATCAAAGCTTGATAGATGCACACAACCTGCTGTGAGATCATCCTGGACTTCTTAAATCAACCTGCAGCAGTTTGGAGCCAACACGCAGTCGCTGAGAATATGATGCATAGGAGAGAAAAGATCCGAGGTGCTTGGAAGCCTCTCCAGAGGAATTGCTGCTATTATCTGGTCTCCATTACACAGATGTTAACTCTGAGCTATTCTGTGTGCTTCTTTGATAGCAAGTGTCTAAGGTATCGTGCTTTTCTTCTGAAATATCATCTTCCTATTGTGAGCAGTGAAGGACAACTAACACGCTGAGGTTTGGGGGTAGGTTGTTTTGTTTGGGAGGCTTTATCTCTGACAGCCCTTTGCATGATAACTCTGCCTTGCCAGAGAGCACTCAGAAGAGGCTGCTGTTTCAAGTCTTGCTCAGTTTAGGGAAAACAGAACGACTTCTCACATTTATTCCTCGGAGGGAGCCAACCCAACTTAATTTCCTTCCCAAAGAGCAAGAGGAAATTAAAACAAATGTTTGAAAGGAGTGGAGTATATGCTCTAAACGTTGGTGAGAAAGACAGCCTCAGTTAATGTGCACACAGGCTGCTGTGATAAAGCTCTCAAGGCATGGTTTATTTTATGCATACACTGAAAATTCAATCTATTTACACTTCAGAGCACTTCTTTGTACACAATGCTGCTCACCTTGAGACTTGTTATGATTTATTCTGCTAACTGAGGTGATAGTGCGGGACCAGACTTCTTTACATCACAACAACAGTTGCTGGGTGAGGGAAAACTCTGGTTCCAACAGATAGTAATGGGCAGCTGTTCAGCTGCAGAGGGCAGATAGAGGCCATTCAGTTTAGTGAGTCTGTCACTGCAAGGCATAAAGTGATGGGTGGAGATATCCTACCGTGATGGTTTGGGTGTTCCCTGCCCCCCCATGCTTTAGAAATCACCCAGACTAGGCTCAGCCAGCTGTGGGAATATGAATGAAGCTTATATTTACAGCTAGCACAATATACAAGCAGATATATACAGCAGATACAGAAATACACAAGGTAAAAGGTAATACAGAAACACAACTCCCCTCCCAGAAACCTGAGTCCCCAGGAGGGGCTCCCAACCACCCCTTCACCTTCCCCCTACCCCTCTCAACCTTACCCCAGTCCCAGGGAAGAATGGAGGTTTGGCCAGGGGGTTGGGAAGCAACGAGGATTAGTCCAAAACAGAGGGTGAGGTTAGAGAGATGCAGCTCAGCCAGCAGCCCCAGTGAGAGTGATTATCTAATGTTTTTATTTCTTATTTCTATACATCTCAGCAAGCCTATGAGTGAAGTAGACATCACCCTTGTTTTCCTTCCACGGCCTGTAACCTAGTTCTTCTCACCAAAACATTCTAGCTAGCTTCAGACTAGCACACCTACCCATGCTGAATGGAATGAGAAAATTCGGAAGGGGATAGGCCAACACTGTGCATGCTGTTCCTCAAGCAAATATTAACATGTGGGCATCCACACTTGAAAAAGATGATCCTTTCTTTACAGACTCTAAAGAACTGCAGAACATGGGAAACTCAACACAGCCAGCATTTTGAATTAGGGCAAGTACCATGAAGATGTTAATTCCTGCTCCAGGTTTTGGGAAGCCTAGCCCAGTGTGCAGCACAGGAGTTGCACAGTGAGCCATTGCAATCCAGAAAAAGGCTCCTGTCCCTCAAGCACAGTAGTGGACCACAGTAATTACCATTCTAGGAATCATAGAATCAACCAGGTTGGAAGAGACCTCCAAGCTCAGCCAGTCCAACCTAGCACCCAGCCCTAGCCAGTCAACCAGACCATGGCACTAAGTGCCTCAGCCAGGCTTTGCTTGAATATGTCCAGGGACAGCAACTCCACCACCTCCCTGGGCAGCCCATTCCAATGCCAATCACTCTCTCTGACAACAACTTCCTCCTAACAGCCAGCCTAGACCTCCCCTGGCACAACTTGAGACTGTGTCCCCTTGTTCTGTTGCTGGTTGCCTGGGAAAAGAGACCAACCCCATCTGGCTACAGCCTCCCTTCAGGTAGTTGTAGACAGCAATGAGGTCACCCCTGAGCCTCCTCTTCTGCAGGCTGCACACCCCCAGCTCCCTCAGCCTCTCTTTTACCCAGCCTAGTTCCAATTCAGTGCATGAATTGAAATCTAAAAGAGAATTAAAGGTGATGCTCCCATGGAGGTGAAAGGCAGATAGGAACAGTGGGCGAGAGAGGGCAGGGCAAGAGGGCAGCAAACAGGACTGCTAATTTAGCTTACTAATGATCTTATTTGTCCTGGTATGAAGTATTACACTTGAGCTGTTTTATAGAGTCCCAGGTTTTGCTAGGCATTTGGTAGTAATTAGGAAAACATAAGCACTTTTACACTTGAGAGATAATGAAAACATAAACCTCATTGCTTGGCTAATGAAAATTGTAACTCTCATGACTCTGTTTTCCAAATGATCAGAACATTTTCAGAGCAGAAATCTCATGTTTCCAAGAATTCATTTTTAAATGAATTGCTTAACAGTGTGTTCAGCAATGCTTCAAGCACCAGCACAGTTACTGAACTCTGCCATTGCCATATGAGCAGCATATTAGGCTTTAGCATTTCAGTCTCATTTAATCTTGTGCTTTGATTCTTGATTCTTATGGTTTCAGAAGCTGACAGTGACAGGGGCCACCAGATCTCTAGTGAAGGCTAGGCAAGGAGTCTATAAAGTTGTTTTCACTGTGTTGCTACTTTCAAAGGAAAGAGTACTGAAGAGCAGCTGCCCTGGATCTCCTCTTGATGGTTTGCAATCCTTGTTGCAATCTTTGATCTCTCTGAGAACAGACCACTGCTGACTTCCAAGGTCTCATGCTAGCCTGGCAAAGCCAGCAGAGGTGTTGCTTTAGGCACAGCTATTTAACCAACCAAGGTAGGAAAATGTATCACAGACCTGAAACAAGAAAGAAATTTGCTGCTGTGCTTACTTTGCTTTGCTTTATGGTCTTTCATGTCATTCTATTTCAGTTCCATCTTAACATGGTATGAAGAATCCTCTAGGCACCCTTTATTTAATATCTCCTGCAGAACAAATTGCTTTCACTTCTTTAACTCATTCTCACTTTCACAGCTATACAGAAGAGGAAAAGAAAGGTTCGGATGATTTATGGCAGGAAGCAGATAATATGCCCTCCTGGCATCACTGAAGGAGTAGTAGAAAGCTTTCATAAACACATTTCTGAAGGCAAGATCAGAAAGTAGCACATTGCAACTTCAGAAAGGCCCTGGTTATGGAATTTGCATTTATGTTGTGAACATCTTGCAGTTTGGGATTGATCAGTTCCCTGATAGCAAGCTAGGGCTGCTTTTTCATGATATTACTAGCTAATTCTGCATTTTTTAAGTAGTGCTCCTGAAAGTTTTATGTGTTACTTTCAGAATTCTTTCCCAAGCAATGGGAAGTGAAAAAGGAAAGGAAAGGAAAGGAAAGGAAAGGAAAGGAAAGGAAAGGAAAGGAAAGGAAAGGAAAGGAAAGGAAAGGAAAGGAAAGGAAAGGAAAGGAAAGGAAAGGAAAGGAAAGGAAAGGAAAGGAAAGGAAAGGAAAGGAAAGGAAAGGAAAGGAAAGGAAAGGAAAGGAAAGGAAAGGAGAAGAGAAGAGAAGAGAAGAGAAGAGAAGAGAAGAGAAGAGAAGAGAAGAGAAGAGAAGAGAAGAGAAGAGAAGAGAAGGGAAGAGAAGAGAAGGGAAGAGAAGGGAAGAGAAGGAAAGAAAATGAAAGAAAATGAAAGGAAAGAGAAGGAAAGAGAAGGGAAGGAATGAGAAGAGAAGAAAAGAAAAGGAAAGAGAAGAGAAGGAAAGAAAATAGAAGAAAATAGAGGAAAAGAAAGGAAAAGAAAGGAAAAGAAAAGAAAAGAAAGGAAAAGAAGAGGGAAGGGAAGGGAAGGGAAGGGAAGGGAAGGGAAGGGAAGGGAAGGGAAGGGAAGGGAAGGGAAGGGAAGGGAAGGGAAGGGAAGGGAAGGGAAGGGAAGGGAAGGGAAGGGAAGGGAAGGGAAGGGAAGGGAAGGGAAGGGAAGGGAAGGGAAGGGAAGGGAAGGGAAGGGAAGGGAAGGGAAGGGAAGGGAAGGGAAGGGAAGGGAAGGGAAGGGGAGGGGAGGGGAGGGGAGGGGAGGGGAGGGGAGGGGAGGGGAGGGGAGGGGAGGGGAGGGGAGGGGAGGGGAGGGGAGGGGAGGGGAGGGGAGGGGAGGGGAGGGGAGGGGAGGGGAGGGGAGGGGAGGGGAGGGGAGGGGAGGGGAGGGGAGGGGAGGGGAGGGGAGGGGAGGGGAGGGGAGGGGAGGGGAGGGGAGGGGAGAGGAGAGGAGAGGAGAGGAGAGGAGAGGAGAGGAGAGGAGAGGAGAGGAGAGGAGAGGAGAGGAGAGGAGAGGAGAGGAGAGGAGAGGAGAGGAGAGGAGAGGAGAGGAGAGGAGAGGAGAGGAGAGGAGAGGAGAGGAGAGGAGAGGAGAGGAGAGGAGAGGAGAGGAGAGGAGAGGAGAGGAGAGGAGAGGAGAGGAGAGGAGAGGAGAGGAGAGGAGAGGAGAGGAGAGGAGAGGAGAGGAGAGGAGAGGAGAGGAGAGGAGAGGAGAGGAGAGGAGAAGAGAGGAGAAGAGAAGAGAAGAGAAGAGAAGAGAAGAGAAGAGAAGAGAAGAGAAGAGAAGAGAAGAGAAGAGAAGAGAAGAGAAGAGAAGAGAAGAGAAGAGAAGAGAAGAGAAGAGAAGAGAAGAGAAGAGAAGAGAAGAGAAGAGAAGAGAAGAGAAGAGAAGAGAAGAGAAGAGAAGAGAAGAGAAGAGAAGAGAAGAGAAGAGGAGAAGGATGAAGACTGGGAAGATTAAGAGCAGCTGGAACATTGCCTGGAGAACCTGGGGGTGCTGGTCAACAGATGGATGAATATGAGCCAGCAGTGTGCTCAGGTGGCCAAGAAGCCCAACAGCATCATTACTTGTATTGGAAATAGTGTGGCCAACCCAACTGTGGAAGTTATTGTCCCCCTGTACTCCTCACTGATGAGGCCACATCCTGAATGATGTGTTCAGTTTTGGACCCTTCACTACAAGAAGGACATTGAGATGCTGGAGCATGTCCAGAGAAGGGTAACAAAACTGGTGGAGGGTCTAGAGAAAGTCTGAGAAGGAGCTGAGGAAACTGGGATTGTTTAGTCTGGAGAAAAGCAGGATCAGAGGAGACCTTATCACTCTCTACTGCCACCTGAAAGCAGCTTGCAGCAAGATGGGTGTTGGTCTCCTTCAAAGGAAAAAACTATAGGATGAGAGAGAAATGACACAAATCAGAGGTTTTTTAATTCTGTGCATGCAATGCTCTAAAAACTTCAGATCAAGACCTGGGTCTGTGGGAAGAATACTGAGAGAATATTTTAGCATGAAAGAATTTCCTAGAAAAAGCCCCAAGGACTCAGTAACACCAAAACATTTTTCAAATATATGTTGGTTTCAAATAAATATTCACCTAGTTCAGCAAAATAAACTCCATCATTTTGACACTATCAAAGTAAAGGGGGAAAAAAAGTCTAAACACAGTGTCATTGAAAGCTGAAACAGTTTTTTTTCTGACTCCTCAAGAGTTTCTAGCAAAACAAAGAAAGCAGATTTTGTGGAGCTCAGTTTCAGATATTATGCCAACAAGTAAAATCATAGAATCATAGAATCAGTCAGGGTTGGAAGGGACCACAAGAATCATCCAGTTCCAAACCCCCTGCCATGGGCAGGGACACCCTACCCTATGTCAGGCTGGCCACAGCCTCATCCAGCCTGGCCTTAAACACCTCCAGGGATGGGGCCTCAACTGCCTCCCTGGGCAACCCATTTCAGGCTCTCACCACTCTCATGCTCAACAACTTCCTTCTCACCTCCAGTCTGAATCTCCCCACCTCCAGCTTTGCTCCATTCCCCCCAGTCCTGTCACTCCCTGAGAGCCTGAAAAGTCCCTCCCCAGCTTTTTTGTAGCCCACTTCAGATGCTGGAAGGCCACAAGAAGGTCTCCTGGGAGCCTCCTCTTCTCCAGACTGAACAGCCCCAACTCCTTCAGTCTGTCCTCACAGCAGAGCTGCTGCAGCACTCTGAGCATCCTTGTGGCCCTTCTCTGGACACACTCCAGCATCTCCACATCCTTCTTGTCATAGGGGCTCCAGAACTGGATGCAGTACTCCAGGTGGGGTCTCACCAGAGTGGAGTAGAGGGGGAGAATCACCTGCCTTGACCTGCTGGCCACAGTTCTGACACAGCCCAGGCTCTGGTTGGCTTTCTGGGGCTGCAAGTGCACACTGCTGGCTCATGTTGAGCTTCTCTTCCACCAGCACCCCCAAGTCCCTCTCCTTAGGGCTGCTCTCCAGCCACTCACTGCTCAGCCTGAATTTGTGCTTGGGATTCCCTCGACCCAGATGCAGCACCTTGCACTTGGTCTTGTTGAACTTCATGATGTTGGCTTGTGCCCACCTCTCCAACCTGTCCGGGTGGACAGGAAATAATAAATATAATTCATCCTTGAGGCTTTCTGATATTAGTTATTGCAGAAGAAAGGAAGGAAGGATTTCTTTCCAGGTTAATTTTTGTTTTTATAAGGATTGAACAAGTACAGAACAGCAATAGGACACCAGGCCCTTCAGAAGATCCAACATTTTCATAGCTCAGTGTTTGGGAAAAGGTATCCACAGATGGAAGTATTTCCATAACACCACATGCACACTGCTGGCAATAAAAACTGAAACCTGCTGTTCATTTGAAGACAGGATCTGTGGCAAGGTACAGTTGTTTGTTTGAGTTAAGCTAGCTAAATAAACCAGCTAACCAACATCATAAGTTTGCTCCCACACCCTAACATATCTGTTCAAAGCTTTAATTGCATTTATAACAGAGACCAAAAAATATGCTACGGAAGGGCTGAAACCCACAGCAGCTTCTGTGTCTAAGAGAAAACAGACATATGTGTGCTAATTCAGAGGGCCAAGTTTGGAGATGTTGGGAGGGAAGGTTGCAACAGCCTGAAAGCAATACTAATATGGCTGTGTACTTACTGGTAGTCTTCTGGAAACTGTCTGAGACCTGGGGCGGGGGGGGGGGGAAGATATTTATTATAGCTGAAACAAAAATGCAAAGAGAACTGTTTGGTGAGCAAGGTCATTTAGTGGTTTTGAGCATAGGATAGTCCATTGAGCCTCAGCCTTTTTGGATCTCAATCAAATCAAACAATCTAAAGAAAGGATTGGAGTCACACAGTTGCTGGTGCTGTTTAAATGACTCATTAGTTCAAACTCAAAGCCAGCAGAAGTGTCAGATGTTATTGATTCTCTCATTTTCAGAGGCTGAAGCCAGTATCACTTGTTCCCCAGGTGAGATCTTGTGTTTTTCCTGTCCATAGGAAAGAGTTGGAACAGGCAACACAGAACACTGAGTTTTTGAGTGGAAACAACCAAAAGCCAAGGTTTCCTTTCTTAGCTCTGTGGAGCAAAGAAACATCCCAAGGAAAACAAAGAAACAGAAGAACTTTATCACCCATCTAGAACTCTGTTTTACTGAAAACCTTCACAAATCTGCAAAATCTTGTAGAAGGAGCCTGTTCATACAAACGCTAAGCTGTACTACCATCAGATCTCTTTCTCTCTGTATTTGGTTTGGCTCAGCTCCCCAGAGCATCTCTCTAGTGCTGTCTTTTGCAGATGCTGTAGCTAGGTGTTGATAACACAGCTGAATTTTGGCCTTCTGCTGAAGGAACACCCAGGCTCTGCTTTTGCAACATTTCCCCACCCCAAGAGTACACTGAGGAGTGGGCAAGGTCTTGGAAAGGGATACAGCTGGAGCAGGTGACCCAAACTGACCAAAGGCTGTACGATGTCAGCTCTGATATATAAGCTAAGTAGCAGAAGGAAGTGTGTGGATGTTTGCTGTGCTAGTTTGAAGCAAGCTGGAATGTTTTGGTAGAAGAAGTAGATAATGGGCAGTGAAATGAAAAACAATTGTGTCTCTTCGCTCACAGTCATGCTGAGAACTCTGGGAAGAAGAAGTAAAAACATTCTCCATTTTGTCTTTCTTTCTGCCTTTGCCTTCAGACCTAGTCACATCTCATTAACCTTGCTCCCACTAACCTTGCTCCCTAACCTCTTGGCTGCACCTCTCTTCTTCCTGAGAACTGGGGTAAGGTTGAGAGGGCCGGGGGAGGTGTTGGGGTGGTTTGAGAGCTCCTCCTGGGGACTCAGGTTTCTGGGAGGGGAGTTGTGCTTCTGTATTGTTTATCCTTTGTATATTTTCTGTATATTTCTGTATATATTGTAAATAGCTGCTTGTATATTTGCTGCTGTAAAATAAATAGCTTCATTTGTATTCCCAGAGGCCATCTGAGTTAGCTGGGGCAATTCCAAAAGTGGGGGGGGGGGGGGGGGGGTAAGAGCCCAAACCATCACATTTGTCCATAGTGTCTGTCCTCCAGAGCAACCACTATGAATGTGTCCTGGTAGGGCATAAATCCTGCCAGACAGGTTTAACTCTGGCTCTCCTCCTGTTAAGCTGGGGTCTAGGAGTGAGTCAGATACACAATAAGGGTTTGGCCCCAGCAAAGCCTTGAGGGCGAGGGGCCTTAGTGCCACGTGTCAGGTGTCTTGTGCTGCCCTTGCCGTGCCTGCGTGGGCAGAGGAGGCACGAAGCTTTGAATCCATCGGCCAGAACAATGGTGCTAGTGCCTACTGGCCAGTTGGGTTTTCAAACTCAAGTATACAAAAGGGGATGATGTAGAAACCACAACTTTCTGCATCCTGCCTTTCTGCACCCTGCCTACCTTTGCCTGCATGGAGCCTTCCTGCCCCTCCTTGGTTGCGGCTCGTTAAAGGTGGCCAGGTGTACACAGCTCACACCTGCCACCTTAGCAGCATCTCTTCCCTTTGCCTGAAATACCTTGTGTTTAACCCTCTGTCTCAGGTTTAAAATCTTCTGAGGACTAGAAGATTATTCAACCCCATAATTCTGCTATCTTGTTATAAGCTCCCAACAAGGTCAGCTCTTTCTCCTTTCCTCCTCCTCCTGCCCTGTGTGTGCGGCGGGAGCCAATTTACCAAGAAGAACATGTAAGCAGTAGGCCTCTTTGGCAGAGGCATTGGGGGTGTTGGGGAAGGACTGGAGCACTGGGGAGTGTAGATCTAGTTTTTTTTGGGATGGGGAAAAATTCAGTGAGGTTTGCCATGGATGGGGTAATTGCTTTGTAATGTCTGTCGCTGTATTTTCTCTCTAAACATAATTCTGTATTTTTTTTCTCCAGTTTGATTTGAGAGTTTAATTTCTGTCACTATCCTTTCAAAAACCATGGCACCCAGGCAACCAGCAATTGAACAAGGGAACACAGTCTCAAGTTGTGCCAGGGGGAGGTCTAGGCTGGATGTTAGGAGGAAGTTCTTCACAGAGAGAGTGATTGGCATTGGAATGGGCTGCCCAGGGAGGTGGTGGAGTCACCGTCCCTGGAGGTGTTGAAGAAAAGCCTGGCTGAGGCACTTAGTGCCATGGTCTGGTTGACTGGATAGGGCTGGGTGCTAGGTTGGACTGGATGATGTTTGAGGTCTCTTCCAACCTGGTTGATTCTATGATTCTATGATCCACGAGGGTCAACAACGTGGCTTTGCTACACATATTTGGGACCACCGAGACTGTGACTCCAGCCAGTGAGAACAATCTCTCTTTAAGCAGCATAGACTTTCAGTGACTTTACCAGGGGCACTTTCATGCCACAAGACTCTCTACCCAAAACCTTTCCAAACCTCTGCCAAATTCCTGATTCCTGCTGTAAATAGACATTCTGTAAAGTAATTTCACAACCGCATATGAAGAACTTCTGTAGATTAACTGTATGTAAGTTTGGGGGGGGGGGGGGGGGGGAGGGTTGTTGCAGAGAGCAGGAATTAATATGTGGCCAAGTTGGGAATTTATCCAAAATAGTTATTTTTTATTTTTCCCAAAAACCCACCCCCACAACTATATATACAAAGATTAATTTAGTTTAATAAGCAGATTCAGTCACATGAGAATTAAACTACTGGGGTACTATCAATAATCTGACTCTTTTGGAAGTCAGAAGTTGGAAAAGGCCTCAGCTATTAATTAATAGTGGTTTCTTACTAAATTAAGCTAAGCCAAATAACTCACCCAGGCTGACTCCTGCGGTCTGTGTTCCTCTTCCTTTCAGCGGCTGCAGGAGTCGTTAAGGGTCGTTAAGGGTCGTTAGGCACACAAAGGTGTCAACAGGAAAGCGAATCCCTTTGAAGGTCTCTGCAGTCCAGGCGAGGAGAGTGTGTGAGCTCCGGCAGACACATACGTCCAGGCACAGGCAAACTCCAAAGCGGGAACCCCAAAGGCGGGAAGACCTCCAATATTTATAACCTTGGCTAGACAAAGGGCAGAGTTACCACACCTTAGGCGTGAAAGCGCACGGCCAGTCCCGGCCTGGCTCCAGTGCGGGAACTCACGGGACAGTCCTCCCCCCTTTCACGGGGCAGTCGCCCCCTTCACAGGGCAATCCTCCCCCCCTTCACGGGGCAGCCCTCCCCCCTTCACGGGGCAGTCCTCCCCCCTTCACGGGGCAGTCCTCCCCCCCTTCACGGCTGCAGGGCAGGCGAGGGAGGAGGGAAACCAGGCAGCTTTTCCCCTTTCCCCCCAAATTCCAGGCAGGAGAGGAATTTAGGGGTACAGGACTCCAGGACAGGGGCGGATTCCTTTTGTATATAATATTAAATTATTTATATCCCTTTTAAATTCGGCCTCGTATTTAATCCCCTAAAACCCAAACAAAACCCCTTCGCAACAGGCATTTGGTGCCCAGCCAGGGCCAAACCACCACACTCCAAAGCTGTTCTTTACAGATGATGCTATAGGCCTAGGCAGGTTAGGCAGAGGCCTTTGCTGAACAGCAGATTACTTTGGGTTCAGCACTTTTGTGCAGTAGGCTTGTTTTGTGCTTCAGAACTTATCACAGTATTCTGGACTGCAGAGTCTGTAGCAGAAGTAAATTGGTGGTTACACCTACAGATATTTCTCAGCTGTAAGGAGAGAAGGAGTTTATATTGATGCTCCTTTCCCTTAAAAGCCTGAAAGAAAAACTCTGCAGGGAAAAGCAGCTGAATTGCAACATCACTGGGTGGGGAATGGCTGAGAGCAGCCCTGAGGAAAAGGACGTGGGGGTCTGGGGTGGTGAAAAGCTCAACATGAGCCTGCAGTGTGAGTGCAGCCCAGACAGCAACTGTGTCCTGGGCTGCAGCAAGAGCAGTGTGGGCACAGGGCAAGGGAGGGGATTCTGCCCCTTGGCTCTGCCCTCATCAGACCCCACCTGCAGTCCTGGGTGCAGTTCTGGAGCCCCCAACAAAAGAAGGACATGGAACTGTTTGAGCCAGTCCAGAGGAGGCCACGAAGGTGCTCAGAGGGCTGCAGCAGCTCTGCTGTGAGGACAGGCTACAAGAGTTGGGGCTCTGCAGCCTGGAGAAGAGAAGGCTTTGAGGAGATCTTGCAGTGGCCTTCCAGTATCTGAAGGGGCCTACAGGAAAGCTGGGAAGGGGCTATTGACAGGGTCTTGTAATGACAGGACAAGGGGGAATGGGTTTAAACTGGCAGAGAGGAGATTCAAACTAGATGTTAGGAAGGAGTTCTTCACAGTGAGGATGGTGAGACACTGGCACAGGTTGCCCAGGGAGGTTGTGGCTGCTCCCTCCCTGGAAGATGTTCAAGGCCAGGTTGGATGAGGCCTTGAGCGACCTGTTCTAGTGGGAGGTGTCCCTGCCTATGGCAGGGGGTTGGAGCTGGATGAGTCTTGAGGTCCCTTCCAGCCTAAACCATTCTATGATTTTATGATCACTAAACTCTGAGGAAAAGCTGCAGCTGGATTCACAGGATGTGGATTACAGGATGTGACTCATTTGAGGATGATACCAACTGCTCACCCCCTGACTTCTTTACAAGGCAGAGCTCAATGCAGAGCACACCACTGACCAAGTAAATATCACTGTAATTTAACTTGGAAGTGTATTCTGATTTCCCAACATGACCACTGCACAGGCTGCTCTGAAAAGATGCTCCTTGAAAGTCACCCATGTCTGTGCTATTGGCTTAATGATAATTGCACTGCACAGACCATGGGAAGAAGATGCTTAAGAATAATTCCTTGTACTCTGTCTTCTTGCAGCACAGTGGCAAGAAATTGAGGCTGGGGATCAGTCTCCTGGAATTTCAGTCACAGAGGAAAGCTTAAAGAAACATCCACTTTCTGATCAAACTCATAGTACTCAGACTGAGTTTGCTGACCCACTGTTTTCACAGCATGCTTTTAAAAATTAATGCCCATTGGATAATTAACTGATATTAAAGAAATTCGACAGCAAAAGCAACCTGCTGTGTCCCTCTTGACCATATTCTGAAGGCACACAACTCTGGGTAGTGTGATTAGTAAGACATCATTAACCTACAGCTGTACCATTAGTTTGTATCGTTACCTCTCTCTTGGAGCAGATGCATGCTGGTGGTACAGATCAATGCTATCAGTTAACATCAGTTATTATGCTCTCATAACAAAACCACACAGCAGGGTGTTTTTTAAACCAAAGCATCCCCATATAATCACAGAAAGCAATGTTATGTGAGAATCATAGAATCACAGAATCGACCAGGTTGGAAGAGACCTCCAAGACCATCCAGTCTGGGAAGGTTAAAGTCACACTTTCTATTTTGGAAAAATGCTACTATAATTTCTAGTAAATGAACATTTTTTTTTTTCAAGTGCTCAAGAATGCTTGAGCGTGCAGTAAAAAAAAGACATTCTTTCTTCTGATAAATCTATTTAAAAGCATACTGAGTTTGATGGAGTTTACAGTGCTAAGCTAGATTCTTCAGATCTGAGCAGCTACTTGCTAGTTTGGGGTTAGTGTAAGCTATGAAATACAACAGTATTTAGTTATGCTCTTCCTATTCACTTATGAAGCCTGTAAAGAGGCTCTGAGGAATGGTGTTCTCATCACACCCCAAAGACAGCCATACCTCTCTCTTAGAATGGTAGAATCAATCAGGTAGGAAGAGACCTCCAAGATCATCCAGGCCAACCTAGCACCCAGCCCGATCCAATCAACTAGACCATGGCACTAAGTGCCTCATCCAGGCCACTTCCAATATAAAATACCTGCGAGTCACTTCAGTATTTTCAGCTCCTCAGTGTACAGCAGAAATACAGTCACCTCATGGTGCTTCAGTTATCACTTTAGGAACAACACTCAAAGGCTTCTTCAGTATTTGCAGCTCCTCAGTGTACAGCAGTAATACAGTCACCTCGTGGTGCTTCAGTTATCACTTTAGGAACAACACTCAAAGGCTTCTTCAGTATTTGCAGCTCCTCAGTGTACAGCAGAAATACAGTCACCTCGTGGTGCTTCAGTTATCACTTTAGGAACAACACTCTCAAAGGCTTCTTCAGTATTTGCAGCTCCCCAGTGTACAGCAGAAATACGGTCACCTCGTGGTGCTTCAGTTATCACTTTAGGAACAACACTCTCAAAGGCTTCTTCAGTATTTGCAGCTCCTCAGTGTACAGCAGAAATACAGTCACCTCGTGGTGCTTCAGTTATCACTTTAGGAACAACACTCTCAAAGGCTTCTTCAGTATTTGCAGCTCCCCAGTGTACAGCAGAAATACAGTCACCTCGTGGTGCTTCAGTTATCACTTTAGGAACAACACTCTCAAAGGCTTCTTCAGTATTTGCAGCTCCTCAGTGTACAGCAGAAATACAGTCACCTCATGGTGCTTCAGTTATCACTTTAGGAACAACACTCTCAAAGGCTTCTTCAGTATTTTCAGCTCCTCAGTGTACAGCAGAAATACAGTCACCTCATGGTGCTTCAGTTATCACTTTAGGAACAACACTTTCAAAGGCTTCTTCAGTATTTGCAGCTCCTCAGTGTACAGCAGTAATACAGTCACCTCGTTGTGCTTTAGTCATCAGTCTGGGAACAAGACTCTCAAAAGCCTTGGATGGCTTTGTTTCATGATCTTTGCTTTTTTTAAGGCTGGGGACTTTCACACCCACGGCTGTTAAAGGACTTGCTGAAAACAAAGGCGCACACTGAGGGCTGAACGAATGCACTAAACCAGAAATCAGGTGCAGTACCTTGTTGGATCAATGCCAGTTAGAGAGCTCCTTCTTTTCTATTTGAGACTGCTGCAGCCTTTTGGCTTATGAACAAAAGGATGCAGCAAGATGTTTCAGCTGAAGATGTTAGTTTCTTATAAAGTTAAGTCCCTCATGCAATCTTAGAGAAACAAATGGAATTCCCATCAACATGAGAGCTCTCAGTTCTGCAGTCTGCCTAAAGATAAACTTTCTGACATGGGTAAAATGTGGCTCATGTATCAGCTAGGTATTTTGCCAGCATGGTGCTCACATGTAGCTTGTGCTTTAACCATCTGGCAAGTGCATTGCTTTCTCCAGAGAAAGAAGAGATAGCAACAAGCACGGTAGAGGTTTATGCAGTTTACATTGCAGCTTTACACCCGACTGTGAGGCTGCAGCCCCACACCCCTGGAGCAGAGTTTGGCAGCGAACACCACCATGTCAAAGGACCTTTGCAGTTTCAGGGACCACATTTCTTCCTTTCTGGGTGTCTGACATAGATTTCTGAGAAACACAAACATGACAAAAATAACTTGGAGAAGCTCATCTATGGGAGGTGCCACCATGGCTTTGGGAACATCACAGTCTGCTTTAATCAGCGCTTCACAACATAGAAGGGGCAAGTCACAGCAAATGGTATGAAAGAAGTAACAGTGGAGAGGATACCAAAACCAACTCTAATTATAGTTAGGGGAAACCATCATAAATAAAAGCTGGCAGGCAGCAAGCAGCAGGGTGGAAGGCAGGCCTTCAGAAAGCAGGCAGGAAAGGTGTGAGGGGAACATACTTCCTTTCGTAATTGTTGTTTCTCCTACCTTGGCACAAACAGAAAGCACACGGATTTTATATTCTGACTGACTCCAGGTCACTGCAACAGACTACTTCCTTCAATTTCAAACACCACTGCTGAACAAAATTCTCCTAGAGGAGTTGCTTATAGGCAATCTTTTCTCTTGTCAGCTCTGAGATGATCACAGAGGAATGCATCAGTTAGCATAGCTGGGGGTGACAGAATCTCAACCTCTTTTTGGCAATTAATAATTGTCTTCTCCCCTGTTAACCTCATTTAACGTTTTGTGTGTGCCTCATTGGTTAGTCTTTCAATGTCATCCTTGTCTCTCCATTCTATTCCACTACTGCAACCCAGAGTTGTTTATAAAAGGCAAAGCAGGTTCAGCTATAAAAGAAGGTGCATCTAAAATCCTTCACTCTGGCTTGTCATGTCTTCCAGTTAAGGCAACTTTTGTTGTGAGAAATTTCACCCCATTTCAGCAAAAACAATCAAGGTTTTTGATAAAATGCACCACGATGACTGAACTGTTGATCATAGAATCAACCAGGTAGAAAGAGACCTCCATCATCCTATCGCTCAGTCCTAGCCAATCAACTAGACCATGGCTTCTAACATTACCACAGAATCATAGAATCAACCAGGTTGGAAGAGAGCTCCGAGATCATCCAGACCATCCTATCACCCATCCCTAGCCAATCAACTAGACCATGGCTTCTAACATTACCACAGAATCATAGAATCAACCAGGTTGGAAGAGAGCTGCAAGGTCATCCAGACCATCCTATCACCCAGTCCTAGCCAATCAACTAGACCATGGCTTCTAACATTACCACAGAATCACAGAATCAACCAGGTTGGAAGAGAGCTCCAAGATCATCCAGTCCAACCAGATCTAGCAACATCCTTAAACTCTTAACCAAATCCACCTCTCACTATTTCTGGGACAGGCAGCAGACATTATTAACACACTATTCCTCTTCCATTTGCCAGTGCAAGCTGCACTACAGTTATGTCCTAGGAACCTATAATACTTAATCATTCCTTGCTACTGAGCAATCCATAGTTTCTAAAATGGTAGTCCAATGGTCCAATCTGTTTCATGCCATCATTCCTCAGGGAATTGTATTTATGGCTGAATTGAATGTTAATGTTCAACATTCCATATCCTAAAAATGTCAGGAGGTCTATGGAATAATTTCTGTAACTATTTCTTGCATGCAATGAAAAGAATAAATATTCATAGGTCTGCTGCAAATATAAGCATTTGCCCTACAAAAAGCACTTTAAAGAGTATGAAACCCCAGCACCTTACACATACCAAATCATGCACAATAATGACTCCCTGCATAACAATGGTATTAAATTGTAACTCAAATTCATGGCAGCGAAAATTCATTTAGCATTTTTTGACTTACAGGCATTGGAGGAAAATGAATTAAGATAATTCTGACACAAGCTGTGACAAAAGCATTTGTCTTTCAGTGGTTGCAAATAAGAAAAAAATCAAAAAAAGAAGGAAATAAGGATTTATAAAATTTTGACTGGTTAAGGGTTCAGACATTCATATGAGGCAACTGCTACACACAGTCTGCACCATACTGAGAAAAAAGGTTTTCCATCCAGCCTGAGGATGAAATCAATAGCCACAAAACCATACCAAAACTGATGCTCAGCTGTCTACTCAAGTCCTGAGTAGGCTTTCAACAACCAGTTTCTGATTCTAGAAGAAGCAAGGTAATGTCTGGTATTAAGAAGCCAAATAATTTAAGATTCATTTAGTGACTAATGCTCTCTATTTCCAATACCATGAGGACAACAGTATGTGAGCTAATTTTAACATGTGCTAAGAACATTTAATTTTATCAGAAGGAAACAATGAAGAATCTAATTTATTCTCCACATGCATGCATAACCCCCATTGATATTAATAAGAGTTAAGCAGCCTATGGAGAGGAAAATAGGACTCCAGATGTGGCAAAATACTTTAAGAAAATTATCTGCAGCTTTCTAATGGTCATAAAAATTATTTCCTTTCTATACCAGAGAAGAAAGAAAAACAACTTCATGTCCAGCCAGTCATGAAATGTTTCTGGCTTCCCCAGGGCTACATGCAATGGTACACCTGTGCTGTCAGATATGCATAAGGGTGGTGCCTCACATACTCAGACAGGCACATCCTTCTCACCTGTTGTCACTTTCCAGGATGTTCTTCCCAGCTAGGGATAAAACAAGGTAACTTTTTGCTTACTTCATGATCAGAGGATGCTCAGAGGGCTGGAGCACCTCTCCTATGAGGACAGACTGAAAGTTTGGGGCTGTTCAATCTGCAGAAGAGGAGGCTCCCAGGTGACCTTCTTGTGGCCTTCCAGGATCTGAAGGGGGCCTACAGAAAAGCTGGATAGGAACTTTTCAGGCTCTCAGGGAGTGACAGGACAAGGGGGAATGGAGCAAAGCTGGAGGTGGGTAGATTCAGCCTGGACATGAGGAGGAAGTTGTTGAGCATGAGAGTGGTGAGAGCCTGGAATGGGTTGCCCAGGGAGGTGGCTGAAGCCCCATCCCTGGAGGTGTTTAAGGCCAGGCTGGATGAGGCTGTGTGCAGCCTGATCGAGGGTAGGGTGTCCTTGCCCATGGCTGGGGGTTTGGAACTGGATGATCCTTGTGGTCCCTTCCAACCCTGATTGATTCTATGATTCTATGAAGAGGTAGATGACAAGACCAAGACTGATGAACAACCTTATTTGCCTTGTGCCACATTGTGCACATTAATTGCACTGATTTTGGTGAATGTGGAGAGTTAATCTTGGTTAGTCATCCGCCAATTCCCTGAGCTGGCCAGTGGCACTCCCAAAGAATTCATCTTTAACATTTGTATCAGTCATTTCCAGTTTCTTTTCACAATGAACTTTGATATAAGTTGTTGGTCATTAGGAAGTCTTTCCACCTCTTTTTCATTCTTCTGAGGTACTTCCTTCTGAAGACATACAAACACTTTGCTGTTTCTGTGCTGGAGCTCTTTCCCTCCCTTTTCTGAAGGTTTTAAGAGCACAATGCTCCTAATGCTCTTGGGCAAAACGACCCTTGCTAAATGGGACCTCTTCAGAGCCTGAAAAGGTCATCTCTTTATTGGTGTTCACAGCAGGATCTTAACTGAATGACATCCAACTTTCTTTTCACAGAATCCCCCGGGGAATGGCCCAGGCTTTGAAATCCTGTGCTGTATATTATCGGTAACCAAGAACTTCAAATCATGTGCCAAATTATGCTCAACACATTTACAGCCCCCATTCTGTCCAGTTAAGCTCATAATGTGTTAATGCTATTTACATGTAGATTCTTCTTTATGGCTCTTTCACATAACTGTTAGCCAATACTACCTTAAATGTGCAATTTTAGAATCATATCACTTGAGGAACCTGCTTCTGATAAATTCACTGGAATTTGCATTTCACTCCATGTTCTTCCATGCTTCCAAATGTCAGCATGATAATGAGAGCAGGAGTTCTGAGGTTTTGTTTTCCTTTTATACGTGTGGAATGAAAGGTATGTTGGACATGGGCACCTCTGTTTATGTTCCTTTTGAGCCACAGACAATAGGATCTTCAGTCCCTGATGAAAGGTCATTTGTACTCTGAATGTCTTCCTGCCCACTTAAGTTGTTTTTCTCTAACATGCAAAATGAGTATTCAGTTTTCACTTAATTGTGCACCAAATGGAGTAAGCCAAAGAATTAATCAAGCATCCCTTTTTCCTTAAAAAAAGTCAGCAAACCAACCCAACCAGAAACAAATCAGGGAAGAGCTATGACAGGTGTTGTAAATAGGCTCCCAGATTAAATATCAGGAGAGGTTCGTTCCCTTTCTGGTATGGTTGTTTACCTCTTATGCTGATTTTAAACTGCAGACTTCACCTTGGTTTACTTTATCAGCTTTTCCTATTGTCTGTCTTAGACAGTTACTTAAAGAAGTTCTACTTATGGTACAAAGTGTATGTATATATGTAATTATGTGATATATATATACAGACACAGATCGTAGAATCAACCAGGTTGGAGGAGACCTCCAAGATCATCCAGGCCAACCTAGCACCCAGCCCTATCCAGTCATCTAGACCATGGCACCAAGTGCCTCATCCAGTCTTTTCTTCAACACCTCCAGGGACAGTGACTCCACCACCTCTCTGGGCAGCCCTATCCAGTCAACCAGACCATGGCACTAAGTGCCTCATCCAGTATTTTCTTGAACACCTCCAGGGACATAGATATATCTCAAGCCAGTTATTGTCTATTCTTTGTTACCTTCTGATTGAAATTCTGCTACTTTCTGATTGGAATTGGCCCTCATTTGTGTTTTTATCTCTGCAGGCCAAATACGCCCTGCAAAATCATAAATAAGACATTCAAATGTAGTGATTTCATTAAGTATTACAAGGACAGGTTTTGGTGACAGTGAATTTGATGAAGGTTTGGTTTCAACAGCACTGGGAACAAAACCTGGCCTTCTCTTCAGGGTCAGGGCTGTCATGTACTTAAGATGGATGTCTTTTGTTAAATGAAAACAGGCCAACAGCCCAAATTGTGACAGTTATTGTCTCTATTACTCAGTGTCTCTGCAGACCTGCACTCTTTACTATTTGCATGTAAGATCATAGAATCGTAGACTGGTTTGGGTTGGAAGGGATCTTTGAAGGTCATCTAGTTCATCCCCTCTGCAGTGAACAGGGTCATCTCGCTCAGATCCCCATCTAACTTGACCTTGAGTGCTTCCAGAGATGGGGCTTGTAACACCTGTTCCAGTTCATTGTATAAAATTTCAGTTCTGAATGTAAGACACATTTTATCCATTTCATTTGTCTTTTCCTGAGAATGTAGACAATTTGTTGTAGAACAAGAGGCATTTTTATTATTAACTTCTGGGTAGAACTTCATCATATCATCACTTGCATATTTTGGACTTGATATTTGGGGGTTGGACTCGATGATCTCCTTGGTTCCCTTCCAACTCCTAATATCCTGTGACTTGATGCTTAAAACTACAGCAAACAATCTCCAGCAGAAGACAAGTGCTCGGAAAAACTGAACTAAATAAGCAAAGTAATCTACGATGCTGGGTTTTAGAATGAAGTCAAACTTAGACTACCCAGGAGCGTGCTTCAACAACTAAGATATGCAGAACATCTTTCATACTGACCCCATCTCACAAACCCAGTAGCACTCAAAATCCCATTTCTAACCTTCTTTGTGACTGAGATACACTAAGAACAGGTTTGTTGGTTGCACCTGTGTTTACCTGACAGCTGCACTTGGTGGTATGGTACTATGTAGGTGCATGGGTGTTTTATTGCTTGAAAAGAGGTATTTTTATTTATAAAGACAACAAAACCTACAAGCTTTGTGAGTAGGAACATTTGTCTCTCCTGGTTTATTTCCTCCTCCCACTATTACATAAAAACATATATTGACATTGCCTTGTGGCATTACAATTTTCACTGTGGTGCATTATGGTTTCCAGAGCACATCACTTTTTGTGACATATGGTAGCTTAGAGGGGAAAAGCAGTATCCAGCAGGGAAATGAAGGGTGAAACACTGGTCGCTTTGAAGTCAGTAGGACAAATGTGGAACTATATATTGACTTTATCTTTTAGGTAAAACCTTAGAGAAGAGAAATGCCTTCATCTGGAATCCAGGATGCTTAATATCAGTAGGCCTTTAGGAAATTGCAGTACACAGCTGAATGGTATGTTGGTTCTGTGAAACATCCATTTGACCTCTGAGTCTATAAATGAAGAAAAAAGAACCCAGCTGCAAAACCATTATAGTCTGCCTGCAAGATTTTTGTTTCCATATATAATGCAGAACATCCATATCTAAGATTTAAGACAGCCAATCCTAAGGCTACTCCAGTCTATATTAGTAAATTGCTAAGTACACAAAACTGCATTTGGACCCAATTTTATAGAGGGGCAGGGAACATTTGCAAATATAAAAGACATTAAGATGGGAATTCTCCTCTAGTATTTGGCCCTTTATCATTAAAATATTTGCAGCTAATGAAGAGAATCTGGTATCCCCATATACAGGGAAAATATTGAGATAAATAATTCATGAACATCTGAAGTAAATACCTTCTAAGTAGATATTTTGGCTAATTGACTTTTCACAAATAAATGAGCAAAGCTTTGTTTTTGCAAGAATCTGACATATGCAATCTTCAGTTCTGTAGCTGAAATAAAATTCACTTTGGACAACTGATGATTCCTAAAGGCTCCTAACACTTGATTTAGATAACAGATCATACAGTTCCATCACTATTTGTGGATTTTGAGTATCTGAGTATGTTTTTGCATTGAACAGTTGTCAAAGAAATCTATTAGCCACAATTTGACAGTACCAGGAAATGCAGCAAGGATGCTGGAATAACAAATAAACTCATTAATAAATCTCTGTAGGTTTGTGCACAATTCACAAGCAAGGAAAAAAAATGCAGAAGAGTTAAAGAAGCTCTGCTCTGAGTCTGCTCTTTCTTCCATCTTAATGAAAGAATAAAGCTGAGGCTTTGATATCACTGCATTGTCATGGTAATTGGGAAGCTATGAATTCAACACGATGACTTTACCGTAGGTTCAAGAAAGAAGAGATGTTCAACTATGAGAAAAAGTACTTATTTAAATGTCAGTCTAGATAAAAGGCCAAAGGTTAATAAAAAGTTATGCATTGTATGTCACCGAGCTTTTCTTAAAGCATGATCTACTTAGAAAAAATCTACAAGGAAATCTCAGTTTAGCAGCAGTGTACCTATAATTCACAGAATATCACAGAATCAGTCAGGTTGGAAAAGACCTCTGGGATCATCGAGTCCAAGCTAACACCTTCTAATTAACTAACCCATGGCACCAAATGCCTCATCCAGCCTCCTTTTCTTCAACACTTCCAGGAATGGGGACTCCACCACCTCCCTGGGCAGCCCATTCCAATGCCAATCACTCTCTCTGGCAACAATTTCCTCCTAACATCCAGCCTAGATCTCCCCTGGCACAACTTGAGGCTGTGTCCCCTTGTTCTGCCTCTGGATACCTGGGAGAAGAGCCCAACCTCACCTGACACGCAACTTCCCTTCAGGTAGCTGCAGACAGAAATGAGCTCTGCCCTGAGCCTCATTTTCTGCAGGCTGCACACCCCCAGCTCCCTCAGCCTCTCCTCACAGGGCTGTGCTCCAGACCCCTCACCAGCCTTGCTGCCCTTCTTTGGACACCTTCCAGCACCTCAACATCTTTCTTAAATTGAGGGGCTCAGAACTGGATGCAGAGTTTCAGGGAAGGAGCTCTTGAGTGAAATTGTAACAAGGAATCTCTTATTCTCAAGAAACTCCAAAGAAAAGGAAAGCAAAGACTGGCTCTGCAAAACAAAAATTCATGTGAGTTTGTTAACCTGTAGTAATGAGAGAATCCAAAGACGAGACTGATTCCTGTTAATTTCTTCAAATTTTTTTCTATTTTTCTTTTTTTCAACTCTTCACTCACATTAAACCATGTGGCAGTGCTGTTATTGCCAGTAATTATAGAAGAGAGATTGAAAGCAGTTTTTATACAAACATGACCTTCACACTAAAATGTGATCCATTCTGTTTAGAGAGAGGCAGTACAGAAGCATGGAGAAAATGCCTCTTTTTTATTTTTTCTATGAAATGCAGTACAGAAACACAGAGAAAATGCTTCATTTTCTATTTGTGTTAGACTTGTCTGATACTTGCTGCCCCAGCCAACAAAAAGCTTCACTGTCCAAAATTTTAAGTCTTTATGGTTGTTAGAAAAAATAAGATATCTGCTTAAGTATTTAGTAGTCTTGGGTTCCATTCCTGGAAAAACTTATATGAAATGCTATCATGTTTCAAAGCAAGAGCTTGATCACAATGTAAAGGAGAACTATACTGCAAGCAGTTTTAACTTTCAAACTCTGTTCATAGAATCATAGAATCAACCAGGTTGGAAGAGACCTCCAAGATCAGCCAGGCCAACCTAGCACCCAGCCCTAGACAATCAACCAGACCATGGCACTAACTGCCCCAGCCAGGCTTGGCTTCAACACCTCCAGGGACGGTGACTCCACCACCTCCCTGAGCAGCCCATTCCAATGCCAATCACTCTCTCTGCCAACTACTTCCTCCTAACATCCAGCCTAGACCTCCCCTGCACAACTTGAAACTGTGTCCCCTTATTTTTTTTTGCTGGTTGCCTGGGAGAAGAAACCAACCCCCACCTGGCTACAGCCTCCCTTCAGGTAGTTGCAGACAGCAATGAGGTCCCCCCCTGAGCCTCCTCTTCTGCAGGATGCACACCCCCAGCTCCTCAGCCTCTCCTCACAGGGCTGTGTTCCAGGCCTCTCACCAGCTTTGTCACCCTTCTCTGTTCTCTAAGGCAAAGTTGCTGCTTATTACTACAAAAGGAAAAACCTACTCAGGTCAGATTTCACCAGAAGTTTTTCTGTACAGTTTGTCTTTTAAATCAGGAGGAATGGCAGTTGTATAGTTGACTCTAGTCATTCCAAACTCTTTATCAGCTTCCAGTTACAGTTCAGAGCTCTGCTGGATAAAAAAAAAAAAAAAACTTTGAAAACAACCTAATGAGGAAATTCTCTGCCCAAGCCAATTCTCAATCTGAGATTTAATTAAAATACGATGTATGAGACAGGAAGAAAGATGAAAGGACAAATCCAGTGAATGTTCATAAATTACTCATAGTATCAGGCTTAGCACTCAGATGAGATGACCAGCTGACTTGCTGTATGTTTTTTGCAGAGCTAATAAAATTGAATAGATGTCTGCAGTTCAATTACCAATTAATGGTGCAGAGTGAAAAACCATAACAGGTTTTAGAGCCTCAAACCTTCCTCTTTTGAGCATGAGGGGAAAAAAGTGAGAAATCACAGAGAGTCTTGAACTACACCACCACCTGCTGTTGCAACCATTATGACTCACATGATTTATTCATAGCTGAATTCAGTGTCCATCTGCTATTTATTGATATTTTGGTTTATTCTCATAGCCTGTGCTTATGCTGACTAAAATTTCCAGGTATGGTGGAGAGTATATAAATATGAATTATATATTGTTTATAAAGGCCTGTCCTTTTCATAACATTAAAGAATGAATAATGCATTTCTTCCCTTTCCAGCTAAGCAACATAAACACCAAATGAAGGATTAGCATTTTAGGTCTTTGACAACACTAAATCTTTGTGTCATATGTCCTTCTGCCTTGGGCAGGGATATTTATATTTCTATATCTATTATACAATCTAAATGGTGGGACAGATATCTTTACTTTCCTCTAATTTACAGAATTAATTAATCCCCCAAATTAGGTCTCAAACTCCTCTCTTCCCTGATGGGCAAAAGTTTGTGGTGCCTAGTAAGCCACTCTGCTGCAACAATCCAGCAGTCAGACCTAGTGGATTATATCAGATTCCATAAATAGAATCTGAGATACCATGACTGCAAAACCAGAAGGGCATTAAGAGGCTGGGCTGCTAGGAGTTGACATGTTGATCTGTTGGAGGGTAGGAGAGCCCTGCAGAGGGACCTGAACAGGCTGCATGGGCAGGCAGAGGCCAATGGGATGAGATTTAACAAGGCCAAGTGCAAGGTTCTACACTTGGGCCAGAACAACCCTAAGCAGCGCTACAGGCTGGGGACAGAGTGGCTGAGAGCAGCCAGACAGAGAGGGACCTGGGGGTACTGGTAGAGAGTAGCTGAACGTGAGCCAGCAGTGTGCCCAGGTGGCCAAGAGAGCCAATGGCATCCTGGCCTGGATCAGGAACAGTGTGGCCAGCAGGACAAGGGAGGTTATTCTGCCCCTGTACTCAGCACTGGTCAATGCTGTGTCCAGTTCTGGGCTACTCAATTCAACAGAGATGTTGAGGTACTGGAATGTGTCCAGAGAAGGGCAACAAAGCTGGTGAGAGGCCTGGAACATAGCCTGTGTGGAGAGGCTGAGGGAGCTGGCGGTGTTTAGCTCAGGGGGAGGCTCAGGGGTGACCTCATTGCTGTCTACAACTACCTGAAGGGAGGCTGTAGCCAGGTGAGGCTTGGTCTCTTCTGCCAGGCAACAAGGAACAGACAAAGGAATACAGTCTCAAGCTGTGATGAAGAAGGTATAGACTGGATGTCAGGAGGAAGTTCTTGTGAGAGAGAGTGATTGGCATTGGAATGAGCTGCCCAGAGAGGTGGTGGAATTGCCATCCCTGGAGGTGTTGAAGCAAAGCCTGGCTGAGGCACTTAGTGCCATGGTCTGGTTGATTTTGGGTAGGGCTGGGTGCTAGGTTGGACTGGGTGATCTTGGAGGTCTCTTCCATCCTGCTTCATTCTATAATTCTATGACATGAAGCTTGGCTCTGATACTGAATGGGGAATTCTTATGGCTGAGGATACTCAAGGTGCACTGATTTCAGAAAAAGATTCTTCTAGGAGTGCTCTTATGAAATGGAGATTTCCACAGGTATAAGTTAGTGATATAAATCATTATCTGCCTTTAATTACTGTACTTCAGACTGAGTAAGACAGCCTGATGCAGAGACTCCTGTCACCACAGGCCCTACCTAGTGACTTACTTTTTTTATGTTTTGTCCCCATCTGTACTTGCATTTCAAATGCCTGATTCTCCAGCAGGAAGCATTCTGCCAAGCTAGTAAAATGAAAGAAGTTCTAAGCAGAGGTCTTTGCCTCCACAAAACACCTACTGTGTCTAAAGCTGAATGAGAGGAAACCAAGCTGTTAAATACGTGTGGGTACTTAGATATGCAATAAACAATTTGGTCAAAAGGGAAAAATCTGGCTTCTTGAATGCAAGCAGTGCAGTTCTGCCCACTTTCCTTTATTTCTTATTTCTGGGGTTTATCCTGTTGTCTGGGGAAAGGGTAACTTTCTGCTTGCTTTATTAGCATGGGAACATAAGAACCTGTTTATCATCTAGGATTTGTCTTGCCTTCACAAAGTCAAGTTAGCTATGATGTTGGTAAGTGTGTAGCAAGCAGGATGCTTGTCTGCTCTGCAGAGACTTTACACAGGGACACAAACCAGCACACACCAGTTGGCTGGTGAGCCAAGGTCACTATGAAAGCTATTCTATAGCATAGGCGCAGCACAGACATGTCCTTTGCTGTCAAAGTCACTATGGGTTGCACTGATGGCTCTCCAAATACAGATCCTCATCCTTCTCATATCTATCATTCACCAAAATCCATCTTTCCACCAGAGTTCACATGGCAATGAAATTGTGCATGTAGATACAGATCAACTTGTTCAAAATTAGGGAGTGAAAAGAAAGTTACCTCCAAATGTAATTCCAGTTAGTCTTCTGTTGGGTCTAATTGATCTTAGGTTGTAAGATTTGGGTTTTTTGCTGAAATTCCACAGTATTTACTAATTTTTTGCTACAAAACAAAATGTGTGTAAGCTCTAGCCTGAAAAGGAATCCTACCATGCAGAAGTATGAGAGTGGATACAGAAATAACCTAAATACACTGAAAGTTTGGAGAAGCTTTCTAGATATTTTCATAAATTTCTTTGGAAATAAGCTTTTGAGTTCCTCTATTCTTAGAACTTTTATTCTGGGCTTCCCACATCTATCAGCTTGTGGGATACAAAGGCCTCTTCTGCAGTGAGTTTAATGTTATTTCTAATATCATGTTGCTGGCTGTGATTTAGCATGAGGCACGCAGACACTTCTAGGTATAGGCTAAGGACTGGTTTGTTAAACCTTTCTTCTTTGGCAGAATCCCTAATCTCTTCATTAAAAAGCCAACAGCAAAACAACAGTCAAAAAAAAAAATCCCAATCATGGAAAGTGTCAGTAAAACCTGTACTGCGTTAATGCAGAAGTGATGTTTGAAATCCTCCCAGGAAAGAAAAGGAGCAGCTCTGCTCTGAGGACAGACTGAAAGACCTCGACCTGTTCAGTCTGAAGAAGAGAAGGCTCCCAGGTGACCTTCTTGTGGCCTTCCAGGATCTGAAGGGGACCTACAAAAAAGCTGGGGAGGGACTTCTTAGGCTCTCAAGTAGTGACAGGACTAGGGGGAATGGAGCAAAGCTGGAGGTGGGGAGATTCAGAATGGCTGTGAGGAGGAAGTTGTTGAGCATGAGAGTGGTGAGAGGCTGGAATGGGTTGCCCAGGGAGGTGGTTGAGACCCCATCCCTGGAGGTGTTTAAGGCCAGGCTGGATGAGGCTGTGGCCAGTCTGATCTAGGGTATGGTGCCCCCGGCCGTGGCAGAAGGGTTGGAACCAGATGATCCTTGTGGTCCTTTCCAACCTTGACTGATTCTATGATTCTATAGTTCTATGAAAATCAGAAAAGTGATCACATCTTTCTGGTGCATGGAACCAAGCATACAGGTCGGCATTTTTCCTTTGCAAGTCACTCTTAATTTCAGTGGCAGTCTCCATCCATGGAGGGTTTTCTATGGTCAGAAATGTGCTTTTTCTCAGTTCCTCAGAATTTTTGGAAACTAAGACTTCTCAGAAAAGTGCAGATCTCATGCAAGCAGACACTACATTTAGTTCCACAGGGAATGTAAAGCAGACACTACATTTAGTTCCACAGGGAAAGATTTTTATCAGACTTAGAGTCATTAGACACTGGAATGGGCTGCCCAGGGAGGTGGTGGAGTCGCCGTCCCTGGGGCAGTTCAAGGCAGGACTGGACGTGGCACTTGGTGCCATGGTCTAGCCTTGAGCTCTGTGGTAAAGGGTTGGACTTGATGATCTGTGAGGTCTCTTCCAACCCTGATGATACTGTGATACTGTGAATGCCCAGGAATTATTTACATCAAAGAAAATACCTAACTTACAATTTATTCCTGTTATTCCCACTATTAGTAGCGGGCTCTGTGCAGGTTAGACTACAACACAACCTGTTCACAGCTTTTTATAAAACAGAACTGATATTTGGTTACATTGTCCTCACTTTGCACTTTTTTTACTTTTCTTTTGCACACAGCAAGGCAACTTTTGTTTCTTCTAAATTTTCTTCCCCTTTGATCTAGTAATTTCCCCTGTAATTTCATGGCTTTTAAGTTTTCTGCCACTAAAAAGGAAAAGGCTGTTCTGTCTTGAAATGTGGAAGTTTCTTTTAAACTGCAGTACACTTAACTTTATTAATTTACTTCTCAGTGTTGTG
The DNA here is from genome assembly GCF_015220805.1 of Pogoniulus pusillus. Lineage (NCBI taxonomy): Eukaryota > Metazoa > Chordata > Aves > Piciformes > Lybiidae > Pogoniulus > Pogoniulus pusillus. Next base: position 6,547,282 of record NC_087291.1, on the reverse strand, counting down.
GAAATTGGAAATTACTCAACCTCACACCTACTATTATCACAAAGATTATAAGCAGTTGCCTGCCCTTCAAAGGTGCATATGTTCATAGCCAGACATGTTCAGACTCCTTGACTTCGGACAGATGACATCACATTTGCAAATATTGGAATACCTGAAACTGTCACTCACATGTTAGGAACAGGTTCTTCACCATGGGGGTGGTGGAACACTGGAACGAGTTGCCTGTGGAGGTGGTTGGAGCCCCATTCATGGAGATATTCAAGGGGAGGCCCGACAGGGCTTTGGGCAACCTGATGAAGCTGAGGATACCCCTGCTTACTGCAAACAGGGTTGGACTAGATGACCTTTGGAGGTCCTTTTGAACCCAGACCATTCTGTGTGATTCTGTGATTCTCTGAAGAAAGTCTGCTTGCTTTGTTCAGATCTAAAGACTCAGATCCTTATTCAGATCTATACAGCTGGAAAGGTAACTGAAAATTAGCTATGAAAATTCTTTTCTGCTTGCAAAGTCTCAGCAGAGGGAGGAGTTTTCTTCTCTTTCAAGCTATTTACCTCTTTCCATGCATATCATATCAGTGTTGTTAATGTCTGATTTCACTTATCACACGAGAGCCTTCTAACAGTTGCTGGAGAGACATGAGGGCAAGGCAATGATAGATTATAGAGGGGGAGATTAAGATGGCCTGCAAAGACATTAATAGTAGAAAGAAAGATACAACAGGAGCTGCAGAACAAAATTGTAGGAGACAAGCAAATACCACTTGAGCAGATTATGTACTCGCTCCTATTATTTTCCCACATTCCAGGTTTCATCCTGGTTTTATGACCTGATCCAGCAGATAAATTATTTTTCTGCCTTCCTTATATTGTCTGCAGCATTTGATCTTTAAAATGTACGACATGAAATATTTGGCCAAAGGTTGAAAGCGGTGACACATCTGCCCTCTTTTTAAGTCCCTCACTTGGCAATTTACAGGTTAATGAGTTAGTGCTAAAGCGTGGCTTAAAGGTCGTTCCTTCTCATACGGTGCGAGCTGTGATTCCGAAATAAAACCCGGGAAAGCAAGCTGGCTTCAGCCGCACGCCGGGGAGCGAGGGACCGGCACCTCGCTGGCCGCGGTGGCGGGGGTGGGATGCGATGGCACGGCACGGCACAGCACGGCACGGCATGGCTGCCACCGGCGTCGCCGCCGCTAGAGGGAGTCTCAGTACCTGTTTTCCCGAGGTTAAAAATGGAAACGGACGAGGGGGTCTGGGGACCCCGGGATACAATTCGGTTCTGGGAGAAAAGGAAGCGGCTGGGTGCCGGTGGCAGCGCGGGCAGGCGGCTCGCTGGCTGGTTTAAGGCGCTGTGTAGCTGAACGGGTAAGGAGGAGTTTGCCAAAGGAAAGTGAAGGCGCTTCCTCTCTCGTCCCGAAGTAACTTTTTGTTACAGACTGTTACGAAACATGGAAGGCTTTCATAAATCATCGTCAAGGCAAAGGGGTTGTAGCTTCTTACAGATGTCGTGCTAGCAAGACTTTGCCATGCTACTTGGCTTTTAACAAGTATGTGGCAGCTGATCACCTTCATGCAGCTTTCTCGCCCTCATTTTGTAAGATGGGAGCTTTGTCTGAGCACTGCAAAGGTAACACGAAGTGCAGTCAATAAAAGGAAGCCTCCAAGTGATGCTTTCTTGGCTTTTCCTCTTTTCCACTTGCCCATGGAGACGCATGGCAGCGGCCAGGCAGGTCTGCCACTGCCCCACCGTGCCCCCTTTGCGTGGCTGGCAGCCTGCACGGCTTGTGCCCTCCGCGGGCTCCCGCAGCCGCCGAGCCCCCGAGCGCTGCGAGGGGGGGCAAGGGGAGAGGCCCCAGCTTTGGCCGGGTCGAGGCCCCGGAGCGCCTGTTGAGGAGAGCCGGGTGTTGGTGTTGGCCTGTTTTTATGAGGAAACAGATGCAGGAGGGAGAGAAAAAATATAAATAAATGAAAGGGAATAAAAGTTAAGGGTGGGAGCGTGCCAAGGGAAAGGGGAGCCCCGGGAAGGCTGGGCAGCCCGCGGAGGAGGCGGACAAAGGGCGGCGGGGGGGGACGCCCTGCCCCAGGTGCGCGGCTCCGCTCGAGCTGCAGCCGCGCGGCAGCGGGGGTCTCTAGAGCGGTGAGCGCCGGCAGGGCTGGGGGTGCGGAGTGCAGCAGAGCCCTCACTGCTGCGCTGCTGAGAGGGACGCCGGCCCGGGGCGCTCAACAGGCGCTGCCGCCCCTCTGGGCCAGGCGGGACGGGAGCTGACACATGGCGGGAGCCGCGCTCGCCGCCAGCCCCGTGTCAGGCGGCAGCAGCCGGGAAAGAGCCTGGCCGCCGCTCGGCGGGGCTGCCGTGTCTCCGGGGTTCGCCCGCGCGGCACCCACCCTGCCCGCTAAGCCGGGGCCGGTAGCCCGGTCGGCAGCGCCGCCGCTTCCTTTGTGTGCGTGAGGGGAGCTGCGGCGGCGAGTCTCCCCGGCGGGCTGTCAGCGCTTCCCGCGAGGAGGCGGGGAAGGGAAGGGGACGGGAAGGGAAGGGAGGAGGCGAGGGAAGGCGCTGGCAGGGCGGCTCTCCCGTCCCCGTCACAAGGTAAGCCCTGCTCCCCAGGCGGAGAGGCGCTGGAAGCGCCGCGGGGCCTCTTCACCGACTTGCCGAACGGCTTCGCCCAGCGCCGGAGACCGGCCGGTAGCGCCTCGGCGGGGCACCGCCGCCACCCGCTCCCCGGCGGCGCGGGCAGCCGAGCGCGGGCTGCAGCAGCTCGGCGCGGCGCAGCTTTGGCACTTTGCGATGGGCTGGCGGCAGCGGCGGCCGGACAGCAGCTGGGACCGACGCGAGAACTGCAGCTAAGGGGCGAGGAGGAGGGACCATGGCCGCATCCAGCAACTCCAGTTTGTCCGGGTCGTCGGTTTCCTCCGGTAAGTTTCTCCGGCGAGCGCAGAATTTTCCCCTCCCTCCATTTTAGCAGGGAGCTACCTGCCTGCAGAGCGTCTCGCCGTCCCGACCGCCCCGGGCCCCGCCGGCAGACGCAGTACTGGTGCCCGAGCCCTACGGGGTCTTTGCCCGGGGTGGGCAGCGATGCCCCTGCTCGGGGCCGGCTGTCCCTCAGGCAGAGCTGAGGGGGGCGAGCCGGGACGCAGGAGGCGCGGCGGCGCCCGACTTGCCTTCCCCGCCGTGCCTTTGTGTGGGGCGGGGGAGTGGGGAGCCCCGCGCTCAGCTCCCCCGGCGGGGAGCAGCATCCCTCTGCGCTCGGGAAGAGGCACTCGCGGTTCCCCGCGCCTCCGAGTCCGGCACTTTGCTGGGAGTCCCTGCCTCGGGTTTGGATGGCCAAGTGTACTCGGAGGCTACCTCGCCCTGCCGACGGGCGTCTTCTGCCTCCGTCTTTGCGGGGCAGAAGCAGCCCCGCATCGCCCCTCAGCGCGGCGTGCTGCGCGGATGCCTCGCCGGTCGGGGACTGCCAGACCTGCCTGGGCAGCTTGGTGGGCGTAGTGGTACCCAGGGCGTTCTGAGTACTTTACAATACGGGTAACGATTCAGTTCCCCATCCGGATAAAAATCGCTGCAGGTGAAAAACCGCTCCACGGCCGGCCGCGGGGCCCGTATGCCGGTATTAGCCGGTGCTTGCTCTGGGTGCTAGGAGAGCTGGGGTGGGAGGCGATGTGGTGCGGGCAGGGGAGTGCTGGCTCCGCTGCAGAGCCTCAGGAAGACAGAAAAGTTACGGTGCGTTTCTGAGCGAGGCAGCCTGAAATTGAAAGCGGTGATGTAATAGTACCACCGCCTGCTGCTTAGTTCATATTTAAGTTATAAGGAATTGGCAGAGAGTAATATCATGGCATTTTAGTGGGCTGAAGGAGTAAATAGAAGGATGAACAACTGCAGGCTTCAAGGGACTTGTGACTCAATGTTTTGAGGTGCCAGATGCAGAATTTGTAAGTGCTTGTTAAACATAGCAGTATGTGCTGTGAAAAGCAGACGAGAGCCTTTGTCTGCGAATACAATTGTGGAAAACTACAAATTAATTTAAAAGGCAATCAACAGTAGTGTTTTTAATGATAGTCTCTGTTAATCAAATATCTTATCCTATGCCTGTGTGTTCCAGTGTGCAACACAGCCATTCCAAAGAAAGAACTGTGTCCTAAAAATGGTTATTCCAAGTCTTTTGGTTTAAAACACAAACATTGTGAGCCCCGATTGTCTTAACTAGAAAGCACCTGAACAAAGTAGACATAAGAAATTTTGCCTTGTGTTCATGTTTGTAGTGCAAGAGTCACAAGACCAGAATGAAAACAAGCAAGAGTCAATCCAACTCAATAGCTTGTTGGTTGAGGTACATGTTTGGGCAGTGTGATTTTTTTTTTTTTTTTTTAATGTTGTGGATCATTTGTATATTTTTTTACATCTAAGTTATGTGATAAAACCAGGAACTGGAATGGAACCTGGGACTCTTTTCCTCAGTGCTCTGACCATTAGCTGCAAAAGCATGCCCCCTGCATGCGAAGCTTTCATACACCATGAATCTCAGGACCTTCCTTGCATGCAGTTCCAGCTTCTGAGAAAGGATGCTGAGTGTATACCTCCAAATTCCCTTTAGCTTTACTGAATCTGGGCTCCAGGAGCTGTCTCACAAGCTGACAGATGGCATCTCCCTTGCCATCTTAGTTCAAATGCCTGAACTGCAGGGAAGAGTGGAGTCCAGGCACATCTTTGGTCTGAGCAGTCGATAACTGCTAACTCCAGATGGCCTCCTGCTCAGCAGGTGACTCTAGCACCAAACTTAACATTTAGCCAAGGAGCTGAGCTCTGGGCTTTAGATGTAGATACTGAGAAGTCAGGAGTTTTTGCACTTGAGTGTACCCTGCTTTGTATGAAGCCTTTAGCTGTAGCTTACAGCAGTTTGCCATTTATCTTTTAGTCTGTATTTTTTGGAAGGATGAGCACAACTGAGCCTTGGCCCATGCTTGAGTCTCTTAGATGCCACAGTAGTACAACTAAGAAATATTGTCAAATGCTTCATAAAATAACCAAGTGTTCCTGGCTTTCATAACTTACAGCTTTGGAGTGGTTTTTGGTTTTGTTCCAGTGCATTGAGTCTGTATTTCTTCTATGCACAAACTAATCAGAAGTCAAATTTGCTGCAGCGTGATAAAGTTTCCAGTATTAGCAGATGTCATATCTGACTGTGTGCAGCTGTATTTTGGCTGTCTGTGGTTTCAGTTCTCAGAACTCAGCAAGTCTTAGAGCATACTGTTTACATAATCTAACCAAATACACAGTCTTGCTTTTTAAATTTCATTTTTGGTGGAGTTTATGTGAATGTTCAACTTACCAAAATGAAGACTTCCAAATAATATAATTATTTCTATTCCACAGAAGAGTGAAGGTTATAGGAACACAATGCATTTTATTAATGGAAAAAGGAGGTCAAGTTTGTGGTTGGTAGCAGAATACCACACTGCAAGACTCACTGACTTGACACTTGGCCTTGATCAAACTGTGTAGTGTATTTCTGGATCTTTTTTTCCCCCCATCTATAAGCACATTTTAACATTTTTCTCACCTCATAGGGTATTTCTGATGCCAAATGAAAGCATTGCTTGTATAATCCTTTTAGATCTTGAAATAATCTAGGAACAATTACTGTGTTTGCATTTTTAGCTTCATCAAAACACGTTTTGCTTTGATGGTGTGTTTTTTCTTGATGTACTCATATACAGACATTCTGAGGAGAAACTAAAGTGTTCAGCTCAAGATTGTATAGATAATTATGAGGATAGGCTGAAGGAGCTGGGACTCTCTTGGAAGAGACTGAGAGGTGATCTCATTAATGTTTATAAATATGTAGAGTCAAGTGCCAAGAGGAAGGAGTCAGGCTCTTCTTGGTGGTGCCCAATGACAGGACAAGTGGTAATGGGTGGAAGCTGAGGCATAGGAAGTTCCATGTAAACATGAGAAAGAGGTTTTTTTTTTCACTGTGAGGGTAACAGAACAGTGGAGCAGGCTGCCCAGGGTGGTTTTGGAGTCTCCCTCTCTGAAGATATTCAAAACCCACCCGGATGCGTTCCTATGTGATCTGGTATAGGTGATCCTGCTCTGCCAGGGGGTTGGACTGGATGATCTTCTGAGGTCTCTTCCAGCCCCTGACTTTTTGTGATTCTGTGAATTGAAGCTCGAGAGCACTGTTAGGGTTTGGTGTTGTTTTGCAGTAATGACAGAAGAGCTGCCTTGCTCCTGTCCTTAATTTAGTGTTTTTAACACTATATGACACCAAACATGTGGTTACATTTGAGGATTAGGACATGATACTTGAGGAATTATTGATGACTTGTTTGGTTTAAGAACTTCTGGGGGTAATAGCTGACCTGCATATGCGTGAGTGCAAGTTGGATTTCTTGATAACCAGGTCCTGGCTTTTATGAGCAGTATGGTGCAGACCATCTCCAGGTTCCTTCTCCTCACATCAAGAGGTTGATTACTCTCTGTTGCCTGTGTGCAAAGGCAAGACTTACTGTATTCACTTGCACTTGTCTGCATTAAAGACCAGAGTTTGCTTCTGTCTTGGAGCACTGCCTGCTCAGTGACATGGCAGGGTCAGCTGCAGCTGTTGTACAGATGAGGAGCTAACATGCATAGACAGTGATGACTAGATGTCAACTAATGATAAAGCAAGTATTTGTACTTACAGCTCTGTAGGTGACTTGCTTTCACAGCAAGAGAATGTGTTCCTCCTGCAAAACTTGCATCTGTGGTCTCTCAACAGCCACTGTGAGGCTGCTAATTATAGGTTCAGTAATACTAGGTATTCATCACAGACCTCATCTGACAGGAGCTTATGGAGGATTTCTTCACTAAGCTAGCATTTGCTGGTAACAATATCTGCAGGAGAGTTGTAGGTATCTGTGCTGTAGTTCTTAAAACACAGCTCTCTGCTTTCGGTGACAGAACTTCAGTTGCTCTGACTGCCAACAGTCATGTTTGAAGGTAACTGGGAGAGAAGGAGGTATACTGTGCTGAAGGTGGTCATGATAAACAGTTAAATGAAACATTCTTCTTTGGACCTTGAATACATCTGCACAGCACATGAAGTGCTGAAATTATAATTGCTTCCAACAGGAACACTTCTTCATTTTCCTGTAATCTCATCTATAGCATATGCCCAGGTGATCTATTAGTTGTATTCTTTGCAAACCCCTAACTTCTATTATTCTCCCTAGATTGAACCACAAACAGCATCTTTTCTATCTCTCCTGTCCTCCAAAGAGGACTATACATATTTCTGTCAGTTCCTTCATGCTACTTTATCCATAAAATATGCATACTCCCTTGCCACTCTGCACCTTAGTATTGACCCTTACTCTCACTCATTCTGATCTTTCTTTTTAAAAATTTTTTTTTGTTATTGTTGAAACTTTTCAGCTTTCTTCTGATGAACAATTTACTTCTCCCACTGTGTCACCAGCTGCTTCCAGCTTCCTCCACCCAGTAGCCAAATACTGATTGTACATGGCTGATGAACTTGAGGCTATGTTTGCTGGAATGTAAATACGGTCCTTTGTGAAGAGACCTTTGTTGCTATGTCTGTTCTGCTTATCTAAGCAGCAAAAAATACAGCATGTTTCTCAGCTAGGCTCTGTGAAGCCAGATCCCTTGACTTCTGCATGGTTTTGTCATCCAAAGCTGTTATGAACTTGCTGGAAGTCCCAGCTGCCTTTAAGACTGAGTTCTGGCTGAAAAGCCTTCTTCCAGGCTTCCCTGTAACAAGTGGGTAGGTTAGATATCTTGCACTGTCAGGTAAGGGTCCACAATGGAGGTATCTGCTAAATGACAGTGTGTAATTAGGCCTTCTGTACCAGCAGGATGCAAACTGTGCCAAGACAGCATCCTCTCGCAGCACCCTTCTGGGAAAGCTGGCAGCCCATGGCTTGGACAGGTGCACCCTTTGCTGGGTTGAAAACTGGCTGGATGAGCAGGCACAGAGAGTGGTGGGGAATGGTGCTGCATCCAGTTGGTGTCTGGTGACCAGTGGGGTCCCCCAGGGATCAGTATTGGGCCCAGTTCTATTCAATATCTTTATCAATGATCTGGATGAGGGGATCAAGTCTACCGTCCGTACATTTGTGGATGACACCAAGCTGGGAAGGAGAATTGATCTCCTGGAGGGTAAGAAGGTGCTGCAGAAGGACCTGAATAGACTGGGTCAGTGGGCTGAGGCTAATGGTATGAGATTCAACAGCACCAAGTACAGAGTCCTACGCTTTGACCACAATAACCCCATGCAGCAATACAGACCGGGGGATGAATGGCTGGAGAGCAGCCTGGCTGAGAGGGACCTGGCAGTGCTGGTTGACAGCCAGCTGAACACGAGCCAGCAGTGTGCCCAGCTGGCATGGAAGGCCAATGGCATCTTGGTCTGTAACGGGGACAGTGTGACTGGCAGGACTAGGGATGTAATTCTGCCCCTGTACTCAGCACTGGTGAGGCCTCACCTTGAATACTGCGTCCAGTTCTGGGCCTCTCACTGTAAGAAGGATATTGAGGTGCTGGAATGGGTCCAGAGGAGAGCGGTGAGTCTGGTGAGGGAGGACAGAGGGAAAGTTTTATGAAGAGAGGCTGAGGGAGCTGGGGTTGTTCAGCTGGAGAAGAGGAGACTTAGAGGGAACTCTCTACAAGTACATGAAAGGAATTTGTAGTCAAGTGGGGGTCAGGTTTTTCTCCCAGGCAACTAGTAACAGGACAAGAGGGCATGGCCTGAAGCTGTGCCAGGGAAGGTTTAGGTTGGGTATTAGGAAGCACTTCCTCATGGAAAAGGTAATTAGGCACTGTAATGGACTGCCCAGCCAGGTGATGGAGTCACCATCCCTGGAGGTCTTTAAGAAGAGATCAGATGTGGCACTTGGTGGCATGGTTTAGCTGATGTTGTGGTGTTAGGTTGTAGGCTGGACCTGATGATCTTGGAGGCCTTTTCCAGCCTTGCTGATACTGTGAAAACCTTTGCTTGAGTCTGAGCCTGTGCTGTGAGAGTGGTAACGCTGGGAAAATTTGGGTGAAAACCCAAGGCAAATATGTAAATATATGTTCCAGTGTATCCAGTATTTTGTGTTTTCTGTGAGCTCCAGAAATAAATTTGCAGGTGTTAGGCTGAAGAGATAGCTCTGCACCTTTCTGCTTCCTATCCAAATGGATGCTTCTTTGTGTGCTGTGCACATTTCAGGTAATACCTGTTATTAGACCAAATGATGGAGTTGAAACATGTATACAAGCTTTCTGCTACAGGTCTGCAGAATGGCTTGTGTGTCTTGTTTTTACTTTTCAGCTGTGTCTGCTGCTCTAAGAAAAGATACTGATTCCTCCCCACCCCCCCACCCCCCCTGAAACTCTCTAGTTTTGTAAACTTGGATACCTATATTAAAAACCAAAAAGGGCTGCTGTAAGTGCTTTTAAATTCACCAATTATTTATGAATTTCTTTTTAATTGAAAATCAGAACCTGTTTTTCTGTCCTGAAGCTCAGGGGAAAAGGCCTTAAATTATCGCTTAAGCAATGATCCTCATTTAATTAATAATGAAGTTTACGGTTCATAAGCTAATTCTTATAACACATTGAAAAGCAACAAATTGTTTTTATCTAAATAAATGATCAGGGAGGTGTTGTTTAAGGGCAGCATAGTTCTCATCTCTGTGTTTTCACATACACTGCATTTCGAGAAGGATGAAAAAAGCTTACGGATGGAAGGAGAAAAGTCTTTGATGGTTCCAGTAACTTAACAAGGTCAAAATAAAATATTAAAGGCTCATGGCTCTCTGGGGGTCATGAAGGTGCTATGATGTGAAATGGGCAGATATATTGTAAAAATGAAAATCAACATAGGCTGATTTTAATTAAGATGCAAGCAAATGAGAAGAAATGAAATTACTGTAGTACACAGATTGAGAGAGATTCTAACTGAGAGAAGAGATTATGAAAATAGGTGTTTATTCTCAATGATTTAATAGAATTAGTGTTGGGAAAATGGCACATGAAAGCTATTTAAATCATGCTGCCATTATGCTGATAAGGTGCTACATTTGATTTTTGTAAGAGGGCAATAAGTCCTTTTTATTTCTCTTTCTCCTGCCAAGCTTCTGCTGGCCAGGGTGTTCTTGCTTTAAAATAAAGCTGAAGTCTTTTGTATTTGATGATTGTAAGGAACTCACTGTTCTTATTAAAAATAATCCCAATTCAAAAGGGAAAAATGCCAAAGTACCCCTTTCTGATGTGGCGATTGATTCAACAGTTAGTTACTGAACGTGTAGGCTGTGATTACCGAGAATAAAATAGCCTGGAAACTGCTACAATGTATGGCTGCTTCACAATGTAGCTTGGGTTTGCACTCTGTGAATCAAAAGTCTTATTCTTCTTGCAGATCTAATTGTCCCAAAGACATATGTGGAGGATCACACGAACGTCTTTCATGCTGTCAGGATGATGACCTTTTTGGATACCAGTTCAATTGACGAGTTCTTGCCTGCTGTTTGATGGTTCTAGGAGGCTTAGATGTGCCAAATGCTGAATGATTTTAGGCAGGAATATAGTAGATTACTGAGTGTTATACACAGTCTTCTTGTATGCCTGTGTCCTATAACGTTTTAGATGTTTGAGATGATAATAATTTGGCTATTATGGTGTCTTGTGCTAGTTTGAGCCTAGCTGGGATATTTTGGTGAGAAGAATTAGATTACAGGCTGTGTAAAGGAAACAGTGGTGATGTCTACTGCACTCATAGGCTTGCTGAGATGTATAAGAACAAGAACATAAACATAGAAAACAGAGTCTCTCTCTGGACTTTGGGCTGCACTTCTCTCTAACCTAACCTGATGTCTGTGTGACTAATCCATCTACTTCCTAACCCCTCTGGCTGACTCTCCAAACTTACCTTTAACATAAGGCAAAGTCTGGGGTAAGGTAAAGGGGTGGGGAGAAGGTGGAAGGGTAGTTGGGAACCCTTCCTGGGGACTCTGCTTTCTGGGAGGGCTGTTGTGTTTCTGCATTACTTTTTAACTTGTCTATTTCTGTCCATAGCTGTATAGGTTGTAAGTATCTGCTTGTAAATTGTGCTAAGCTGTAAATATAAAGCTTCATTCCATTTTCCAGATGGGCTGAGTCTAGTCTGGGTGATTTTCTTAAGTGTGTGTGGAGGGGTGGGTAATGCCTAAACCATTACCTGTCTAAAACACTGTAATATGGCTATTATACTGTTTAGACAAAGGAATGCTTGGGGTTTGGTTAATTTCATTACATTTCTTTGTTTATGTACATATCTTTGGCTAAAGGACAGCAGTGTGTGGATATGCCTTGCTGGCAGAATGTGTTCCTATGTTGAGGAACCAGGCTGTTGTGGCTTGTTCTCTTCTACAAAGATGAAGATACTTAGGAGATTAAATATTTGGAGAAGTGTGTGTGTGTGTGTGTGTGTGTGTTAAGGAATGGCACATGAATGTTGCAGGTGAAAGCTTTTGTGGCAGGGAGGTGTAGCAGGATTTATGCAAGAAGCTGTAAATCCCTAATTCTGTATATATCACATTCTTTACAGGCGTAGTCACTGTTCATCCAAGAGTTATATACAGTAGCTAAAGTAAACATAGAGTTTTAACTGCTATGAATGACTCGTTCTTGCTGCCTTTTTCTGACCATTGATTTTGAGAATGTAGATATGAATTTTTACATTTAGAGGTGGTTATTACCAGCTATGAATCATATGCAATTCAGCAATAGTAGTTTCACCACCCTGTTTTACTCAGCAGTAATCCAAATCCTGGGCTGGAGGGTGAGTGTATCCTTGTGGAAGGAAACTGATGTTGCAATATGGTCCTTGTAACATTTACAAGCTTTAAAGTTTGCCTATGAATAGGTTGAAACTTGACAGCACAAGCTGATGTGTTTTGTAAGGTAAGGAGAGGTTAAAGGGATTTTAAAATTCAGAAGAACGTGCAAGTGTCACACTCCTCATTCCTGCTATTATTGATCAAGGTCATCACAAAAGAGTTAGTTCAGTAAATAAGACATCTGTTCTGAGAATCACTTCATTAGGCAGTCCAATTCCCCTGAGAGAAGGTGTCTCCAGTATGGTATTGTTACTGACAGTGTAGAAAATACTAGGTGGGCCCTTTCTTATCATTAGTAAATCATGTGCCACCTGCTGCAACCTGGGTGTCAGCTTCTCAGTTTCTTTTTACAAGCTTGTCATGCAGCTATTTCTCTCCTTCCATTTCACTTTCTAGTTGTCTGTTTAAAAGTTGCTAGTAGCTTTGTAAAAAACCCAGCACTTTATGAAGTGTTTGTGGTGTTAGGCTTTTTTATTTCATCGAAGAAGGAAATTGAATGTTACAAGAGGTGGAGACCTCGGTTTGTAAATGAGATTCAGCTTGTTGAACAGATGTTTCATTGTTAAGAAGTTGCCTTATCTCGATGGATCAGGTGGTTAAATGCTTGGCTTTGTGTTATGGCAAAGGTGAAAAATGGCAAATGCACTTCATGTACAGGCATATTGGGCACAGCCACTGCAAGACAGGCAGAAATTTTTGAGACAAGGTGGTTCTTCTGCTCCAGCAACGTACAACATGCCAGAGCACCTGTGCAGTGTTCAAAAGCAAAAGAAAAGCTGATATATCTTTCAACATTCAGTTTGTCGTCAAAATGTGGAGTATCTGTTAAGATATCTTTCTGTTACATGAGACTGCACTGATTCTGCCTTAATTCCCTAATAAACTAGTTTAGAATGCCTAAAGAAAAGAGGAGAGAGTGAAGAGGTCATGGGAGAGCCAGACAGGTCCTCTGTTTTCGGCTTTTCTAAGGTGTATATGTGGTTGCTGTTACAGGCAGTTGTATGTTGTTTTGTATGGCTGAACCCTACCTTTGTGTGTGTGTAGCACTGTCCTGTTTCTGCATACTGCACAACAGTGTCGTGGCCCTGCAGACGGTGCCAACCCTTGTGTCTCTCATTTTGAAGCAGTGCTCTTTTGTGAGCATCAGTAGTTTATCCAGTCTTGCTTAGGAGTTCAGTGTTGGATGCTTCCTAGAACAGAGATATATATACCCTGGACCTCTTTGGCATAAAAGTTAGGGATGCAAGTGGCTGATATGGGCTGTTGATGGGTTTGGATAACTTTACAGGAAGAAGATCCAACCACTGCTTTTAAAGACAATGATATCACCTCACTCCAAAGACTCTGGGCTGTGTGTATGCTAGAAAACTGGTGAAATATACATGCTGTATGCTTGCTGTATCCTTTTACACTTAAGTATCCACTGATAGTCACTGTGGGAGATAATCCACCGAAAGAAGCCATTATTGCTCTTCGTAAGTGTATAGCTGGTAAAGTTACTGCTGACTCAGCTTGTCGTGACCTCTAGGTCCTACTTTCTACAGCCAAGAGCTCCTGAAACAGCAGAAAAAATTGAGATGGGTTTGAAATATAGGATGTTGCAGGTTAAAAATATAACCCATGCCTGTGTCATAAAGAGACCTGATAGGAAAATCTTATTAATAGCATACTGTGTACAACATTATATTGACTTGTCTCAAACACTCTTCTTTCTTTGATTAGAAAACTTTTCCCTTCTCCTTTGCTCTATGAATATATGACTCAGCTGGATTTATAGTTTAGCTACAGCTGGATCATATTTCATGTTTTTTGAATCCAGTGTTAAACCTAGCAATTAATGAACTTTTAAGAGCTAGAGCAGAGTTTTTCATATAAAGTTCCTCCTAGGTCCAAGATTTATGGCTTTACAAAACATGTGAATGTTGCAATCAAATTTATTTCAGTTTTATGACACAGAATTATTTGTAAACTATTCTGTTTTTTGCATGAAAACCCCTTTGGAAACAGAAGGTATTAAGTCTTGATGCATCAAACTGCTTGATACTTTCTGTTCCCACTTCATTGAGGTAGTAAATCAGCAACTTGCAGGACTGATTAGTTGCTTAACGGAGTATTTTTAAGCAGTTTCCATTAAAGCAATATCTGCTCTTATGATGGGACAAATTATTATAGGCTATATAGTAAGCCTCCCCTCCTCCAAGTATTGGTGCACAACATATTTAATATTGAGTGCATTTACATCATGTATATCATATACATATATATGATGTATTCCAAGGATTATGTACAAGACTTGAATTACACATAATTGTATAAATACCTGCTTCTCTATAACTTCTGATCTCCTGCCAGGCAAACCAGGATGATGGACAGCTTTTAGCATCATGCTGTGATAGCTCTGTATATGTTTTATTGTGCTATCTGAAGCGTGTAGTTAGAATGCTTCATGTTGACAAATTTATTTACTGAAAGGCTACTGAACCATTTTATGTCTTAAAAGTGGAAAGACAAATTTCAATTCTAAGCTTCCTCATGTTCATTCGCATCTAACATGCTGGTGTATGTTAGAAATTTTGCTTAAATTCAGAGAATAACAGTAAATAATCAGTTAAATGGAACTGACTGTCATGGGTGGAGATGTCAGTGCTCCTGAGTGAACACTTGAGGCTGGGAGACAAATTAAAGCTATGAAAATAGGGGTTGACAGTTGTGCTTTTTTTCTCCTCTTCCACTATGACACTAAACTTAGCATTGAATCGGTAAACTATTGAGAGATAAAACACATAAACTGAGGATGGAGGTAAGCAGATGTCAGAGAGGTGAAATTACATAGAGAAGAAAAAGGTGGTATTGAGGTTGCGTAGAGAGAAGAATACAGGATCATGGACTCGCTTCACAAAGCAAGTTGTGTAAGACCATGTTATTTAACAGAGGGAGAGTCTTACAGGTTTTAATGTAGAACCTCTGGTCATTTTGGTAGTAGATGAGACAGACAAGCCTTAGATCTGATACAAAATGTTGAATGGTGGGTTCAGGCATTATCTAGTGTTTCTGAGTGAGCGCACAAGCAGAGGAGCTCTAAGGCATCCCTGAAAGCATCAGTCACTGGCCGTGAAAAATTAGGTAATAACCTTTTTACTTCCAAACGAACCAACAGTTGACTGTCAAAGTGAAGAAGCATCTTCTGCTGCAGTAGCATTTTAAATGCACACAGGATGCAATATGGTTTCTGGGATAAGAGGTTTTGGGTTTTGATAGAACTCTCAGGTTTTCATGGAGCTGTTTCCATCGCTGTAGTGTCTGGAGTGACCACTGTGCCACCTTTCCATGTTGCAGTGGGAGGAATTTCTCCTGCCATTTGGTAAGTACCACGAACTTAACTCAAAAAGGGTTCCTGGGCATGGTGTTGTAGTGCTGTGTGCTAGTTTGAAGCTGGCTAGAATGTTTTGGGTGAGAAGAACTAGATTACAGGTTGTGAAAGAGAAACATTGGTGATGTGTACTTGACTCATAGGCTTGCTGAGATGTATAAGAACAAGAGAATAAACATAGATAAGGTATTCGGGCACTGCCTGGCCTTTGAGCTGCATTTTTCTCTAACCTCACCTTCCATCTCTCTGATTAATCCACCTGCTTCCTAACCCCCTGGCCAACTCTCCATTCTTGCTTGAGGCACAAGGCAATGTCTGGGGTAAGGTAGAGGGGCTGGAGAAGGTGGAAGGGTGGTTGGGAGCCCCTCCTGGGGACTCAGGTTTCTGGGAGGGGTGTTGTGTTTCCGTATTACCTTCTACCTTGTGTATTTCTGTCTATAGCTGTAGATATTGTAAATATCTGCTTGTATATTGAGCTAAGCTGTCAATATAAAGCTTCATGCAATTTCCAGAGCTGGCTGAGTCTAGTTTGGGTGATTTCCAAAGTGGGTGGGGGGGCAGGGAACAACCAAACCACCACATCCTGAAAAAAAAAGGAAGCGTAAATGCAAAACCAAGGAGTTAAGTGTATTATTTGTAATCATTAATGTAACAGTAAATCTTTAAGCACTGGCAGCTTAAGAAATGAACACACATTGTGGGTTTTTTTTTATTTCCTAGAAGAACAACATTTGGCAAGTGTGGACAGGTTATATATAGGCTTGTTTGTACACAAAAATTATTTCAAAACAAGATCTTGAGAGCTATAATGAAACAAATATTCAGACATTGAAATGTTATGGATTTTGGAACAGCTGTTCCTGAACGCTGCTTGGTGAAGTTATAGTAAAGTAGATCATTGACTTGAAAAATACAGAAACATAGCATTAATTATACCAATTTGTCAAGTATTGTTATGATTCTCTTTGCTTTCTTTTTCCTTTCTACCTGATGTATTCTTGAAAGGTCGTTGCTCCCTGTTTTCAGAGACATAGAATCATAGAATCAACCAGGTTGGAAGAGACCTCCAAGCTCATCCAGTCCAACTTAGCACCCAGCCCTAGCCAGTCAACTAGACCATGGCACTAAGTGTCTCATCCAGTCACACTCCTCACATCAGAAATTTGAACCTGGCAGTTTTAAGGATTTTTTCTTCTGGTATTTAGTGTTGCTTAGCACAGGAGCTGATTGAATGATTGCTAAACTTTGAAAGATGAAAATGATGTGAAGGTAAAGATTATTCAGTTCAGAGTAAAACTTTGCTAAACAGAACAGGTCATTATTAATTAGAGGTGTTCATATTGTGCACAAATGAGGTGCAGTCAGGACTGGAGGTCTACTTTTCTGAATGTTGTTGAACGGGATATTATAATTGCTGGGTTTTAATTTCTGCTGACATACATTTATATAGAGCTTACCTGACTAAGCCACAGGGAGATTGCTAGTTGTGTAACTATTGAATAAATGACAGTTTGGGGCCTCAAAATCTTGTATCTTGAAGAACGCTAGAAGCGTAAGGATGGTAGCTGTAAGCTGCAGTCGAAACGGTGGGGAAGTGGCATGCTGTTATTAATTACATGTATCAAAATGTGTGTGCATGGTTAAGAAAGTAGCAGGAATAAGAATGCTTAGGAAAACAGCAGGAATGTAACCCCTGCCTCCTGTGAGCTGTGTCTTTAATTCTGTTAACTAAGAAGGAGGAGATGCATTGTCTTCAAAGAATTGCTGCAGAGGGCTTTGGCTCTTGAAAGTCTTTTGTGTTTGTTTCAGAGTCTTTGATCTCTTTTGGTTTGATGAGTATGTGTCATCAGTTGGTACTGCAATTGCTTCCTCTTCCTCAGATATGACAGTAATAAATATATTAACTGAAGAATATAGTTTAAAATTTTATATTTTCCCAGCTATTGACAAGTACTGTAAATGGTGAAAATGAGGGAGAGTCTGGTTCAGATTGGTTTTTACAAGTAATTGATCTGTCTTATCAATATGCATAGGAAGATTATCAAAATAGACTGCTCAAAACATAAAAAAAAGAAAGAGCTCAATGTAAAATCATTGTAAGTGTAATTGAATAATGTATAGCATCAACCAGCTTGGAAGAGACCACCAACATCATCCAGTCCAACCAGCCCCATCCAAACAACTAGAACATGGCACTAAGTGACCCATCCAGGCTTTGCTTCAACACCTCCAGGGATGGCAACTCCACCTCCCTGGGCAGCCCATTCCAATGCCAATCACTCTGGCAAAAACATCCTCCTAACATCCAGCATAGACCTCCCCTGGCACAGCCTGAGATTGCATCCCCTCATTCTGTTGCTGGTTGCCTGGGAGAAGAGACCAACCCCACCTGGCTACAACCTCCCTTCAGGAAGTTGTGGACAGCAAGGAGGTCTGCCCTGAGCCTCCTCTTCTGCAGGCTGCACACCCCCAGCTCCCTCAGCCTCTTCTCATGGGGCTGTGCTCCAGGCCTCTCACCAGCTTTGTCGCCCTTATGTAATTTCACCTTACAGGAAAAGGCTTTCAGCTTCACCTCTTAAGCCACTTTAGAAAACTACAGACTGGCTCCTGGCAGTAATGCATTGATTGAAAGCATCCAAAATGTCTAGAAAACAGCAGT
This sequence comes from Pogoniulus pusillus, assembly GCF_015220805.1. Lineage (NCBI taxonomy): Eukaryota > Metazoa > Chordata > Aves > Piciformes > Lybiidae > Pogoniulus > Pogoniulus pusillus. The sequence continues at coordinate 6,529,400 of NC_087291.1, read as the reverse complement.
GTACACATTTTTCTGAAAGAGTTTATGGAAAGAAACTCCATCATTGCCTGGGGTTTGTAAGTATGTTAACTTCACAAGTATTGGACATAACATAATCTATAATAAAGAGCTTAATAATAGCAGGATTTAAAAGTACTTAACTAATCATCAGAGCATGTGCTTCATAACTAGACAGAAAAAATGGAACCACTTAGCTACTACCAGGAACTAAAATGAAAATCAATGTAGAGTAAAAATAGACTTTCAGGAGGTGTTCTTATTTCATTAGAGAATGAACTGAGGACCTCTCTTGGACCTCATTGGGAGCTTTGGTCCACATGCAAGGGAAGTATTTTGGACTGCCCCTCCTTGCAGTATAGGTTATCTTATTTTTGTTTTTATAGTTGTCTCACACTTTTGTTTCCTATTATAAAATCAGTTTAGGGCATGCTTTGTCTCCGTAGAATTTGTTTTTCCTCCTTTCTTGCATGTACTCCCTCTCTCCAAATGTAAAGCTTTGCTGCACTCAGACTTGGAGCTAAGCGGAATTACATTTGAACCAGTTAAGTAACTACAAATAACGTTGGTAGACTTACATCCTCACAGTTACTTAGTCTGATCCTGACTTTCTCCAACCTTGATGGTCAGACTGTTCCCTAGCAAACATTTCAGCACAGATTTATTCACTGGTACATACTTAAAGAAGTTGATGCTGTTCATTTTGGAGGCTGTTGAGTACCATTTGGAATAGCAGCTGCTGAGGTAATGATTTGGACGTGTCCCCTACTACTCTTGAAAGGAGAAACATTGTGGGCGTGTAAAACCTTTCCAATGGTATGCAAGCCTGAGAGCATTTGCATATTATGTTTTAACAGATTTTTTTCATGCCATGAATACATTTATCTTGCTTTCAGATACTGGGTCTGATTGTGTGGTGTCAAGCAGGAATGACTTCAGCATTTTTTTAAATAGCTGAGGCTTCTGTAACTACATGAGCAAAGACATTTTCTTTCTGGTTACATGCCAGGTTGTGATAAACTTAAGGAAATACAATCTTATGGGTAAGACTTGGTAGTCAGTTCAGTTTACTGTATCCTGTGATTTATTGGAGCCTGCAGTCTGTGTAATGGGAGATGCCAGCTCTCATTTGAGGGAACTCTAAGAAAGAATGAGAAACTCACCTTCAGGCTAGGACCATCTTTTTGAAATACTGAGGGAAAAAAAAGAGTTTTCTAGTGAGATTATTACTTGAAATCAACCCAAATTTTAGGCCAGTCTGTCTTCATCTCATTCCCACTGCTCCTCTTAACAGTCCTTCTGCTCAGTAAACACACCAATCTTTATAATGTGCAATCTTAAGGAACCAGACCTTGGGGAAATTCAGCCAGGTTGCACTACTGCAGAATCTTGCCATAAGTTTTTTAAGAGAAGTTAAGTTCCAGGACTAGTTGACCCATCAGAGTAGTGTAAAGTTGACCCATCAGAGTGGTATAAAGTTCCCATCAGTGCAAATGGGAATCAAAACAGAACTACAAAACTACAAAGTTGTTGTCCTCTTTCATGTGTGTTGTCAGGGATAGTTTTTCTTTGGCAAACTTAGTAGAAGGAAAATAAAAATCAGCCACTAAGTACAGTATGCAAAACTTAGCATCAGTTGAAAAGGCCTCACTCATGCTGGTCCTTCATTCCATGCATTTAGAAATAGTAGGATAAACACAGCAGAAGGTAGGTGTGAAGGAGGACAAGCAGTATTCCTATAAAATGACTTAGTAGCCATTTTATTTCCCCCATTGTCAGTCAATTGCAAGATAATTTGCTTGTGCTGGGCAGCTTACTACAGTGCAGGACTTGAAGCAGTGACTAGAGCATGTTTGCTTAGGAAGAGCTGTACAGCACTGGCCACAGACTCAGATAAGCCCCATTTCTGTGCCACCTTTGGCCACTGGGAAACTCTGAGAAGACAGTGTAAGAAGAGGATAAATGCACAGAGCAAGAGCAAACTTCTGCAGAATATTCTCTTGGCATCCAGAAATTTGTGGCTTGGGAACTTCCTCAGACAAAGAGCTGGATTCTTAAGTTTAATAGATATATTTCATTCTTGTATTTCATTTAAGGAATTCAAGTGGTTGTAGGTTTGGATGTTAGGATGAAGTTCTTCACAGAGAGAGTGATTTGCCATTGGAATGGGCTGCCCAGGGAGGTGGTGGAGGCACTGTCCCTGGAGGTGTTGAAGAAAAGCCTGGATGAGGCACTTAGTGCCATGGTCTAGTTGACTGGCTAGGGCTGGGTGCTAGGTTGGACTGGGTGATCTTGGAGGTCTCTTCCAACCTGGTTGATTCTATGATTCTATGCAAACCTGGAACATCCTGTGTTGGAGAGCTCTGGAATTTGAATAGCATTGTGCTTGTTACTCATGTTATTCACGAGCTCCTTAAGAATGCTTTCTTTGTATCATCTGATCTGTACATATTGTTATTCTTCACTTACTTGTTCTGTTTCCTCCTCCACCTAAAATGGATGATCCAAGAAATGTTTTGGTGTGGCAGATTCTTCAAATTTCAGGTTGTCTATATGCAGAGCTCAAAATAGTTGATTTAGGTTGGATGTTGAGAGGAAGTTCTTCCCTGAGTGGGTGGTCAGGCACTGGAACAGGCTGCCCAGGGAGGTGGTGGAGTCACCATCCCTGGAGGGGTTTAAAAGGAGAGTGGATGTGGAGCTTGAGGCTATGGTCTAGTGATGAAGGCTGCTGGGATGAAGGTTGGGCTGGATGCTCCTGATGGTCCTTTCCAACCATAGCTATTTGTAGTGGTTAGATGTTGTGTTGAGGGATTTGGTTTAGTCAAGGACTTGTCAGTGTGAAACTAATGATTGGACTCGATGATCCTGAAGGTCTTTTCCAATCTAAGAAATTCTGTGATTCTGTGATTATTCTCTGCTGTAAGTGCTGCTTTTATCCTTTGATCATCTATTAGTCAAACTGACAGGCTTTGCATTCAAACATGAAACAGAGGTTGTTCTTAATTCTTATGTCTTCTGCTAGTAATTTCTCAGGCTGTCTTTTGGATTGCCTTGTTGTGCTTTGGGTTTGCTTTGTTGGTTTTTTTTTATTACTTTTATTCTCTCATTTCACTTGCAGTAGCTTATGAGTCTATTTCCTTCATTTGTACATGACTCCAGCTTTCAGAAGGATGTTTTCTCACTTCTGATAATCTCTTATATCCTCCTGTTCAGCTACACTGAGTCTTCTTCCACTTTATGAATTGGGATTTTTTTTTTTTGCTATGTGGCATGTACTTGCTGTCAGCCTCCAGTGTGGCATCTGTTTGCTGTGCTACCCAGAAAGGCTTAAGTTTCTTAGCTTCTTGTCCATTAAGCTATCTTCCTGCCAGCAAAATTTAATATATCCTCGAGGGTAACTTAAGAATCTGATTTCAAAGGTTTTATTGGTCCTGTCAAAATCTCCTGGTATGTGTATCAACACTACCTACAGTTACAAACCCATTACAAATGTCCAAACTGTAAAGCAATGTGTGAATGTGTAAGCATGTGTGTCTGTTCACCGTAGATGGGGAACAGATAATCATTCTTGACAGGAGGAATAATTTTAAGTGTTGAAGCCAGGCAGTCAAAGCTGGGTTTCATTTGTTTTTATGAGGCTCTAAGATAGCAGAAACTGTCCCTTTCGGTGTAACACTGCCATCTTCAGCACCTGTGGCTGCTTAAGGGCCAAGCTGCCTTTGCTCCCAAGGAATCTGGGAATTAAGGGCTCAGTTTTTGAGCTACTGCAAGCTGGAATTTGGATCACGATGGTTTAGCAAGACAGTTGTACAATTAGACATACCTTTTGGAGCCAAAGTGGGCAACCTTTATTCCGGGAACAATCTGAAGCACCCCTCTAAAATTGCATGCCTTTGTCACAGCTCACTGTGGTGGATAGTTGAGGAGTCATTAAGTGTTAAAGAAGGGCCTTAGTGAGTGTGGACTGATGTGGTCTAAACAAGCTTAGTGGAGTCCTGTTACTTAGCTGTGGTATCGTTTTTAATGATAAAGCTTCTTAAAGAGTCAGCAAGTGTAAGAGTAATTGGATTGTGTAATAAGACATCAGTGGCACTCTGCTGCCCAAAGGGAATTAAAACTGAGAAAGATTAGTAATTTAAAAATATCATAATAAAGGAAGGTAAAAGACTTCTCAGAAAGAGATGAAACAGAGCAGACTTTATTTCTTTAAACCAAAATGCTGCAGTTTGCTTAAATTGAATAGTAGAGTCACTATACATATGCATGTACTCAAAAGCTGTCACATTACCCAGCCATTAATCTGACCTGTTCCAGGCAAGAAGCACATACTCTGTGAACTTTTCTTCTTTAAACTTCAAACACGAGCTCTCTTTATGATAATATATTTTACCTGCTGTCATTCTGAACCTTCCTCTGTGTGTGTTTGAAATTTACAAGGTTGAGCTTTATCTGAAAGTTAATTTATTTTTAGACCTTGCAAGACAATAACTCAGCTGCATGAGTAAGATGCAGAGACAGAACAGCCTGGAAATACCCCTCTCTGAGAAGCATCTCTTCTTAGCTAATCACACTTGATTTCAATTTGCCCCTGGCATGAATATGCACAGAGTGTGTGCCAGAGTCCTTGCTTGGTTTCAGGTTGGTTATTTATAGTTTATTAATATTTTTAATACAATTTTAAGATGAGCAGCTCTGTGTTAATTGAGTAAGGAAAGCTCATACTGAAATGTGTTCCTGTTAATGGCTAGAGAGGTCTGTTCCAGAAGCAGCAGAGGTTTTTGTCTGTCTGAGATGATGTGTTCCCACCTCTCTCTTCCCTGAGACATCTCGCTTTGGAGTTAATGCTCCTCTGCAGTGCACCTGCCCTTCTCTCTGTGGCTTCCCCCTACCTCAGTAAGCCCTGCACTCTTGCTCACCGTTTTCACTTTGCTCCTGGTAGTCCCCAGCACTAAAGACAATGTGTAGGAAAACAGAGGGAGGGCTTATCAAGCCTGACTTTGAGCAGAGTCACGGGGTGAAGATCCAGGAGGCAGCTTGAACAGACTGAACAGCTTGTTGCTGCTGGAGAGAGGGGGTGTCCCAGCCTGCTCCAGGTTCCCACTTGTGCTGCTGCCGTGCACAGCCCTGGCACTCATCTTGGCCTTCTGTGAGCTGGCAGCCGGTGCCACTTGAGAAAGAGGGCTGAGAGTGAAAAGCAGAAATCTCATGCTAGCATTTGCTTAGCAACATCCTCCTCTCCACGTCCCACTGTCTTATCACCCCAAATCTGTTTGGGTTTTTTTTTCCTCTGAAGGTGTGTAGCATGGCAATCATTTCTTACAGCTTTGCTGGTTAGAGGCTTTTCACACTTCCCATCTCTTTCTCTTCAGATTCTTTTTGTGCTCCCTGGCCCCTTGCATTCATAGCTGTTAAATCTTCTGGTGCCTGTACCATCCTTTTCATGTAGGAAGTGATATTAATTGTACTATTTGTATGTGGCTTTTGCTAATTCCTTACAATCTGATCAATTCTTAGGTTCTGGTAGAGCACCACTGAATGTTTTGTTTTTAGGACAGCTGAACATACTGGGAGCTTTCTGACAAAAAAGGACAGCACTCTGTGTTACAAACAAAGCAAAAATGTTGCTAAGGAGAGTTTGTTACCAAGTGATGAGAAGCCAGAAAGCTCCAAAGTTGAAAGCCAGGGTGCATGTTTTCATGGACTGCTGTTAACATCAGTGTTAAAATCTAATTGTCACCCATATGAAGTAATGTTAGGTTTAACACAATGAAAACATAACATGCAGTTTGTGCTTACAATATGGGCACATCTCTCAAGCACTGCATGCTCTATTTGGTGTGTGAGCTGGAACTAAAGGAAACTGTTTAGTAGAAATGTACTTATTAAGCAGATGGCAATACCCCTGTAATAGTGAAGGATTAAAAGAAAAAGGGAAGAGGGGAGAAGTGTAGTCTAGACAGAACATTTTAGAGTCCTGTTTTGCTGTCTGTATGAAAGGACAAAGCTGGTGAGAGGCCTGGAACACAAACCCTTTGAGGAGAGGCTGGGGGTGTGCAGCTTGGACAAGAGGAGGCTCGGGGGGGCCTCATTGCTGTCTACAACTGCCTGAAGGGAGGTTGTAGCCAGGTGGGGTTGGTCTCTTCTCCCAGGCAAGCAGCAACAGAACAAGGGGACACAGTCTCAAATTGTGCTGGGGGAGGTCGAGGCTGGATGTTAGGAGGAAGTTGTTGTTAGAGAGAGTGATTGGCATTGGAATGGGCTGCCCAGGGAGGTGGTGGAGTTGCTGTGCCTGGAGTTGTTCAAGAAAAGCCTGGCTGAGGCACTTAGTGCCATGGTCTAGTTGACTGGATAGGGCTGGGTGCTAGGTTGGCCTGGGTGATCTTGGAGGTTTCTTCCAACCTGGTTGATTCTATGACTTTCTTCTAAGGATGCAGGCTTATTTCCATCCTTTTTTTGCTATTCCTTTGAAACAGTGAATTGGAAATGATGATGTTCTGTGATCTATTATATTAATTTGGAGGAGTGCCAAGAAATTTTTTCTGTCTGAAAAACTACTGCAAATTTTCAGGTTCAGTATTTCATGCTACCTGGGTTACAAAAATATTATGAATTTCTGTGCATCTGATAGTTTGTCTTTCCAATTCACAAAGCTGTTATTAAGAACTGGCTAATCCTTGGATTCAAACTTTTCTAATGGTTTTGCTTTTTTTTTTTTTTTTTAACCTAAACTGTCATCTTGAGCAGCTCTGGATAAATACCATCCACAAGGGGATATATTCTACCATGAGAAATGTTGAACAGCAGCTTTTGAATGCTGACTGAATAGCTTCTTTAATATATGAAATATGTTACAACTGAGATCAAGATAACTTTAAAAGCAGGAAGATTATAGAATCATAGAATGGTTTAGGTTGGAAGGGACCTCAAAGATCATTCAGTTCCAACCCCTCTGCCATAGGCAGGGACATCTCCTACTAGAACAGGTTGCTCAAAGCCTCATCCAACCTGGCCTTGAACACCTCCAGGGAGGGAGCAGCCACAGCCTCCCAGGGCAACCTGTGCCAGTGTCTCACCACTCTCGCTGCAAAGAACCCTTTCCTAACATCTATTTTGAATCTCCCCTCTGCCAGTTTAAACCCATTACCCCTTGACTTGTCATTACAAGACCTTGCAAATAGTCCCTTCCCAGCCTTTCTGTAGGCCCATTTCAGATACTGGAAGGCTAACATAGGCTTCCTCAAAGCCTTCTCTTCTCTGGGTTCTCATAGCCTGTCCTCATAGCAGAGCTGCTGCAGCCCTCTGAGCATCTTCGTGGCCCTGCTCTGGACTGGCTCCAACACTTCCATGTCCTTCTTGTATTGGGGGCTCCAGAACTGCACACAAGCCTCCAGGTGGGGTCTGAGGAGAGCAGAGCAAAGGGGCAGAATCCCCTCCCTTGCCCTGCTGCCCACACTGCTCTTGCTGCAGCCCAGCACACGACTGGCTGGCTGGGTTGCATGTGCACACTGCCAGCTCATGCCATTGTAGAAAACAGGTACTTTTAATTTAAATATGTTATACAAATGTTTCTTAATCTGTCAGTAACTTGATGAGTTTAAATTTTCAGATGCATGATGATATTAAGTGGCATGATAATAAAATAAGGAGCATAAAATACATTTAGAACTTTGGTCCCACTGAATCTCGGGAAAGAATTGCATTGTACATCAAATATCCATGTAGGGAATGTCAGAGATGTCACAGATGTTCATTTAAACATTTGGGGAAAGTAATCTGAAAAACAAACTTGAAAATCTTTTCAATGGGGAGTAAATGTCTCTTATACTTAAATCTCTGGAATAATTTTGCTGGAACAGTAGAGATGCTTTGGAGAGCAGTAAAAATGGAATTGGCTCTGTGGTTCAGAATATTAGATCTCTGCAAATGCTCAATAACAGATAATAAGGATAAGTGAGAAATCCAACCAGGAGTGTAAAGAGGGGCTTGTTCTTGCAATGAGCTCCATATGGACAGACATTTCTGCCTTTGCAGAACATCACTTTTGTCAGCAGGTCCCTACATAATAATGGATCAACTGTGTGGAGCTGATTCCATCATCAAAATGAAACATGTGTCAACCGGTTGACTAAATGTTGTGTGGTGTTCTTGATTACGAGTATAAAGTCTGTGATTATTTAGTTTGCATTAGTTGTTTCAGTTGTGTGCTTCACTCAGCTACTCTCACAGTCTTTACTTACTGTCTGGGATAACAAACACAGGCTTAGGTTTTGATTTGGATGGAAGCTGCTTAGTCCTAACAGCAGTTTCTTCAGAAAATTCTGGTGGATGACTTGGGGAATGGGGATTAAAATAAGGAATTCTGTGAATCAACCAACATCTTAACCCTCTTTATCACAACACCTCTAAACTACCCACTGACATGACAGCAGGTCTCAGTTACATCCTCTGTGAGATCCCAGCTGTAATGCTCCAGAAACTGTCCCTGTCTGCTTTACCCTCACACATGCTCGTATCTTCCCTTCTATCCAACTAACTGCAGACCCCTTTGGTTTCTTCCACCTCCTCCCAGATCTGTAATCTCCCTGTTACAGTACCCTGTATATTTTTGGACTTGTTTGGGCAGAAGTGATACTATTCTTTTATTAGTCTCTATGCACTTACTGGTCAGGAAATGTGCGCTATGCATCAGGTGAGCAGAATGAGGTCCCCAGTGGGGTTCTTCCCTCAGTTAGTGATCTTAACATTTTTAAGTTCCCTCTGCCTTCTGCTGAGTCTTTGTCCAGGTGTGGAATTTCACTAAAGCTACAGGAATGTCATGACTTTGAGATCTTTGTTAAATTGAGTGGTAATTGGGTGACAAGTTATGCTAAGTCTCATCTGCCTGTGAGAAAAGAGGAGACTGTCATTATGGAACTGATACTAAGCTGCAATTTAGCTTTCTAGACATATGGTTTATGGTGTCTGTGTGGGTGACTGAATGTGATCCCCTTCAGTCTCATTAGTTATATACATTTTAAAAAGAGTGAAAAAAAATGCATTTGTTAGAATGTGAAGTATGTCTGTGGGTAAAACAATATTAATAACCTTTGTGATTAAGAAAAACCCAAGAAGCTTCATCTTCCTCTGAGTTCAAGTCAGAATTTTTTTGCCTTTCAAATTGAGACTTACTTCAGCAAAAATAAATTGTCCGTATTTTAGGTAGGTTTAAATGAAAATATTTATGATTTAAAGTATCTTTAAATTATATCTGCTTAGTAAAGTTATTGATTGTTAAAGCTGTCCATATGTTTCCAAAGTGCCAGTTTTTGAGGCCAGGTCAGACACTACCAGCTGGTTTGATTGATGATACAGATACTTCATGTTCATGGAAGGCATTTAATCAGTCAGGAAATTAACACTATCTCGACTAGAAAGAAGAATTTGGGAGTTAAATGCTCCCACAGATTTGCAGTCCAGGGAAAGGTCAACAGGGAGGGAGTTAGGAAGCATCTGCTGTTGCAAAGGAGTTTGTAGGTGAGCGGTCTGCAAGCACCCCAAGGGGAGCTTGGCACTGGTACTGAAGCCATTGCTACTTCTGCTAAAAAATGAGTCATGAAATGAACAATTCAGTGTGCTGGCTTATGGCTTTCTTTAAAAACTGCAACTGCAGACAGCATGTGGACTTTGCACTTTGTAGTGGGAGATCAGGTCAGTGCAAATGCAAAAAATGGCATCATTGTCACCTTCAAACCAAAAAGGAAGGCTAGGTCTGACTTGGCTCTTCTGACTCCAGCTGTTTCATGAGCAGCAGTGATTATCATTCAAGTGTATCACACAGTAGCTGTATTTTAAGACTTGCATTGATTTAAGCAGTGGAGGTAGAACCTGTCACTTTCTTTTTTTTTTTTTTTTGTCTAGTCATGCTTTTAGCTGCAGCATTGAAATACCAGAACACAGAGCAGTAAAAACTGAAATACAGTAGAGAAGGTCTTGATATCATGGTAGGAAGGGACTGGGTAACTACCTGATTAAGACAGGGAGACATAAAACTAGAACCTAGTGGCTGATGCTAATGCACAGGCTAACACCTTTTTCCCCTAACAGCAGAGTTGTACTTTTTGCCTCTTTCTTGTAACATACATTTGAATGATAAGCACAGGCCCTGAAGCTCCTGGTTACTGTTTCTTATGTACATTTCTGAACCTGTAATACGTTTGCAAATACATTCAAAACTATTCCAGAGAGCTATTATTTATTCTTCAAAGAATCTGGCATATATTACTTAGGTTCTTCCTACCATTTTTTCCCCCCTTTCCATCCTAGTTTCTGTAAAGCACTCTGGAAGTTTTCACTATCAACTTCTGTCTTCTTAAGTGACATATGGAGAAGCCACAATGTTGGCATGAAGTGATCTCCCAGTAACAGTGCCAGCAGAGTGTTATTTCGCGGCATTGTTTAATACAGGAAACTGCTTTGCATTTTGTCTGTCATTTCAGCTTTTATGAGAAAGGATAAGGCCCACCTGGAATTAAATCTGTCAGAGGATGTCAAAAAGACAACAAAAAAAGGCTTGGGTGCCCTCGTGACAAGATACAAAGAAGGTAGAATACCTTCTTTGCTTCAGTCTTTACTGCTAGGACTGTCCCTCAGAAATCCCAAAAGCTAAAAGAAAATGTCTAGGAAAACAAAGATTCTCCCTTGGTTAAGAAGGATTGGGTTAGAGATCATTTAGACAAGCTGGACACCCACAAGTCCATGGATCCTGATGAGATGCACCCATGAGTGCTGAGGATAAGATGCACTCACAAGTGCTGAGGGAGCTTGCAGATGTTACTGCTAAGCCACTCTTCACTGTATTTGAAAGATTGTGGTGAACAGGAAAGGTGCCTGAGAACTGAAGGAAAGCCAGTGTCACTCCAGTCCTCAAAAAAGGGCAAGAAAGAGAACCTGGGAGACTACAAACCAGTCAGCCTCACATCCATCATTGGAAAGGTGAGGGAACAGATCATTCTGGACATCATCTCTAAGCATCGGGAGGAAAAGGAAGTTATCAGGAGTGGTCAGCATGGATTCACGAAGGGGAAGCCATGCTTGACCAATCTGATCTGCTCTGTGATGGCATGACTGCCTCGGTAGATGAGGAGAGAGCAGTGGATGTTGTCTACCTCAGCTTCAGCAAAGGTTTGGACCCTGTCTCCCATTAAGTAAGCTTAGGAAGCTAGATGAGCAGGCAATAATAAGGTGGATTGAGAACTACCTGAATGACAGAGCTTTGAGGGCTGTGATCAGTGGTGCAGAATCCAGTTAAAGGTCTGTAGCTAGTGGTGTTCCCCAGGGGTCAGGACTACTTAGCCTGGAGGAGAGAAGCCAGAGAGGGAATCTTACAAACCCTTGTAGTTACCTAAAGGGGCAGGCATCAAGAGGATGGGGCCAGACTCTTTTCAGTAGTGCCTTGTGACAGGACAAGGGAAAATGTGCACAAATTGGAGCACAGGAAGTTCCATATGAACACAAGGGAAAACTCCTTTACTTTGAGGGTGACAGAGCACTGGATGAGGTTGCCCAGAGAGGTTGTGGGGTTTGCTTCTCTGCAGACTCTCCAAACCTGCCTGGACACAATGCTGTGTGACCTGCTCTAGGTGAGTTTGCTTCAGCAGGGAGGTTGGACTAAATGATCTCCCTTCCAACTCCTACCATTCCATGATTCGTGATGTTAATATTGGCAATCTCTGTTTCACTGTGAAATGTCTAACAATAACAATAGTGATAACAGAAAATAGTTCTTGATTTTTTTTGTTAAATTTAGTTTCCTTTATGTGTTTTTAATAAGTTCTCTGTGGCAGATATTGAAGAATAGGTATTCTAGGGAAAGCTGCAGTATCAGCTTTGTGTCTGAAAGTCTTTAAGTTCCATGTGCAGTTTTCATTTCTGCAGTTGTCTGTTAGCTGTGTAACAATGAACTGGACACTTCTCTGTTAACACAGAAGGCAAAACTGTCAGCTCAGGTCAAATCCTCATTCTTTGCTCACGGCAGCAGTAGGCAAGGCAGGAAGAAGGGAAATTTCCACATCCCCTCTCGTTTCCTGACTTATGGACTGATCAAATTAAATTTGGGAAGTAACTAAGTATAAAGACTTAAAAGTCCTTTTAAATATCAACAGCCAACATTTTTAATAACAAATTGCAGACAATATCCTGGCACTGCTCAAGCCAGCATTAAAAGTCTCACTGTCTTGAGCAGAGCCAGAATTTTGCACATAGTGTTCAAAGCACCGTCAGGACATGGATTGATTTTTCCATTGTCCTGTCCAAGAAGTGGGTTGGTATCATTGCTTTTAATTCACAGACCAAGATTGCAAGATGAAATAACTTAGCCCTTCAAAGAGAGTCACTTAGCATTAAAACAGTAATTTGAGGTTTCCTTGATTTCAGTAGTCAGTTTGTGCCTGACACCATCTTCTAGAGACCATATTTTTGTTATATCCTTGCGTGTTGATTTGATATTCCATTGTTTGGCCTTGTTTTCACTTGCTCAACCTTTTACTAAACATTTAATTTATCATGTGCTTCTCCAGCACTTCCCCCCCCAGTTAATTTTCAGTGATTCTATTTTTGGCCATCAGATTTCCTCTTCTCCTTTAATGGTTATAACAGAGCATACTTGTAAATCATCCTTCAGACCGCATGCACTGGCTGCCTTCTTGCTGCAGAATGTGAGCAACTCTACCCTGTCAGTATTGTGCAGTGACATTGAGCAGATGCATTGCCATTGTTTGAGAAGTCCTGTTCTCTTAACATTTGAAAGCAGTTTTGTAATAATTTTTACTAGTCTTTGGTGTCTCTTCATAAACTTAATAGCTGCATTCTAATATGTGTAAATATTTGTTGACATGTTTGGGTGTAGTCTGTACAAGCTTAATTTTTGTGTTTACTGCCAGTCAGTGACAATTCAGTTGGGTAATGTGAAATTCATTTATCTGTCCTGGTTGTGTATTGTATTCTACACACACACACACAACAGTTAAATTACTTTCATAACAAAGACATCATCTGAACAATGGTGGCAACATCTTACAGGCTGCTTCTGGAAGCAGATAATTTGCTATCTTTTAAAAATTCCTATTTATTTTCCTAGCCTGTTCCTTGTACTTGTTTTCAGTTTAGTGCTGGCTTCTTTCCTCTATCAGATGAGATCTTTTGGAGTACCCTGGCATGCATTCTGATTAAATAGTCATTAACTGGGTGTTCTCTATGGACAAAGACTGGCACGGCCAGAAGTCCCAGAGTTCCTTTCTTCTGTCTTCTTTCCCCTTGAGCCTTGAACTCAGGAGTTTTTAACAGCTGGGATCTCATCCGTGTTCCCTGGCATTTAACGTGAGAGTTCATCACTCAGTAAAAGGTGGTGCTGAGTTCTTCAAAACCTGTGATCAATGGCTGTAACAGTGTCAGATGGCATGGGGTAAGTGGGCTGAATTCGATTCTGAACACATTTTCTTGCCTAAACCACTCTCTTTATGTTTGGTAGCCCTTATTGTTTTGTTTTGCATGTGTACAGCAAATTTATACTGAAATTTGCAAGTTTAATTCTTTATAATGTCAAAATGTGGTACTTTGATAAGTGAATTGCTTGCTACTTGCTTTCTGCTGAACATGACAATCGTTTTGGCCCCCAGCTGAAACTTTGTTCCCAAGTAATCCTGCATTTTGGTCTGGAACAAATCCCAGATCTAGAGAGTATCTTGTTTGGTTCTGGTTGGGAAGGCACTAGGCTTTGCCAAGAGAAGTGATTTTTACCAGATTTCAAGCAAGAATAACAATGTCTTTGGAACAAATAATTGTGTGACATTTCTGCTGCAGCGATGGCAGCTGTTTTTTTAGAGTTACTAGCTTTTGCTAGCTCCTTGGACTGCTCTTGCTGCCAAAGCAGTTGCTTGATCTACACCTAAACTCCAGTCTAAAACATCCTAAACTCTGTATTGAAACTAGTGCTTTTGCAGTGTACCTTTGCCTATGTTATCACACTGCTATTGATCTAAAACTTCCAAAGCTGAGAGGGGGTGAGGAAAAAGGAGGAACTAGCATCTGTGTGATTCAGTATATCCTCAGTAATGCATCCTGTGACTGTAGAGGGCTATTCATTTTTTTTAAGCATTACTGCTCTTCATGGAGGCATGGCTGAAATACTACTTTGAGTATTGGATCCTGTATATTTAAATGCTAATAGTTGTAAAAAATGGCAAGCACTTAGAAGCTGTGTCATTTTTACTGGAAGGATTGGATAAATTGGTATTACTTCCTTATGAGTTCGGATAATCCATAGGTTTCTTCAACTAAAGAGTGGGAATGTGTGTTTGTACCCTAAGTGTGCCTAAGGGATGCCTAAGGTCATGTATTCCTCCAGAAATTTTGGAAATGCATTCAGGTAGATCTAATATTCAGTGTTTCTTCAGGTCTCTGAAATATTGACTGATATGTAACATAAGATGATAGCAGGGTTAATTCAAAAATTTTGGAGTGTTCATTTAAATCTGAGTGCTTGGTTCTGTCAATAATTATTGAAACCTAAGTGTTCTTGCTTTTCATGGAGGAATTCAGTATTACTGGAAAACCATTTACATCAGCTCTCACTCTTCTTGCATTGTGAACAGGCCAGATGGTGCTTTGCTGCATGTGAGCACAGCAATAATTGCAGTTCTCAAAATGAATGGCTACATTTTGCAGCATGACACCAATTTTAGATGAAAATGAGGCCCCATGTATTGACAGCCCCAAGCAGAGTGAAGCCATGGCTCACAAAGGGGGAACGGACTTGCTTTCTGGCTATGCCCTCCTATTATTCCTTATGTACATTAACAAAAGTCTATGCAAATTAGGGCCATTTGAAGAGCTGTTTGCCTGGGATAAAGTTTCAAAAATTATTCTCCATCCTCCCCAGGGATGTATGTTTGAGGAGCCTGAGAACTTTCTTACAGTATTGTGAGAAGTTATGAAGTGCAATAGGCAATTGTCAGTGTTTTGAAAGAAAAAGAAATGATTGCAGACCTGCAGATCTTTTTTGCTGCCATTTACCCTTTATCACCTAGTCAAAAACTTTTGTATCTTAACTCTACATTAGGTTGTTTCTAGTGCCCAGATAATTTCACCAACTTTACTGTTAAGCTCATTTTTGCTCCCCTCTTCTTTCAGAAATTTCATTGCTAGTCTGGTCTGCTCAGGAATCACTAAGAATCCATCCCCACCTCCCTTTCCTGCTTCATTTTATTCTTCTTGCCAGGATACCTTTTCCCCTCTCTCCCTTCTCTTTGAAATTGCTGTATTCAGCTGTCTCTACTATCCTTTTTTTTGAGGTCCCAGATCTGTCTGGCATTGTGGATGGGAGGGGAGGAGATGTTGGAGACAGGTTGTCAACTTCATCAGGTATTAATAGGAAAGGAATGGGGAGTTGGGGAGGGCAAGGGGGCTAGGATGGGAGAAGGTTGCTAGGGATTAGGTTTCCATCTGCCACTCTCTCGTCTGTCCTTACCCTGGTCTTTGGCTGCCAGTGCTCCCTTCCTTTTCTGCTGTTGAAAAGGAGGAAGAAAGCGTGGGCTTTTGTTTGTTTAAAAGCATAAAAGAAAGAGGGAATTAAGCTCATTAGTCCTTCCTTATTAGTCACCATTGATTGTAGGGAGTAAGCTTGAGTAAATGGAGGCTTGCAAAACGGTGTGAAATCATTCACTAGCAGCAGTTAAGGGAAAAGTGAAAAGAAGTCCATTTTTCTTTTCTCCACATTTGAAAAATACTGAAAGTAGGTAAATTTACCTGAGAGTAGTAAAGTTAAAATCTGCTGAATGAACAATGAATTGTATCACCAGCTGCTTGTTGTCCTCTTACTGGTTGTCAAAAGAATCTGAACACTTCTGAAACAAGAGTTTTGATTCATGCTTGGGTAGGTTCTGCAGTACATGTAACAGGCTTGCATTGTGTAGTGCTGTATGGTTTTTAAGAGCAAATTTGTTACTTCCTGCAAGTGCTTCAAAATATATCTAAAAGACATGAACATTCTCAAATAGCTGTTTGCGATTTAGAAGGGTGTTGAATTGAGAAACAAGCTGCTGTTTTCCTGCTCTTGGCTTTATCTTTGGTCAATGCTGTGCTAGAAAATAGACCTGATTCCATTCTATGTTACCTACCCTATTCTATATTACCTGCCCTATTCTGTGTTACCAACTCTGATAAAAAATAGCTTCTCGATTTTAAGCATAGAAAGAAAATTCCTGTTGACAAGTTACTGGGTAACACTTAGAAATTGGCAGGGTGTTAAGGGTGCATAGTTAATATTCTTTATGATGCAGAATGTCTAAACTTACAATGCTGAGTAATTTCTTAGGATATTTTAGATGTACTAAGTAGGCAGCATCTGACAGTGAAACAGAGGAAGTTTTCAGATAAATGCAGGAAACAAGTACAGGTAGGCTAAAAGTTTATGGTAAACTACTAGTGCCTGTTACTGCTGCTGGTGTTTTGGCAGCTGCTGCTACAAGTGTCATGGCAAACTGAAGATATTAACAGAAAAAATATATTGGGAAATCAGTAGTTAGTACATTCTTAGCACATTTACACGTTTGATAAATACAAGTGGTTTGGCAGGCAGTGTGGTGTGTTACTAGTATTACTAACAGCTGTTCTTCCCTTAGCTCTTCACCATGCCCACACACTCTTACACAGGGTTACAAGCCCAAGAGCACTTAAAGCCTGCATGAGGCACTTAGTGCTATGGTCTAGTTGTTTGGCTAGGGCTGGGTGCTAGGTTGGACTGGATGATCTTGGAGGTCTCTTTCAACCTGGTTGATTCTATGATTTTGAGGGATGGGAATGTGTTCTTTTGACCACAATCCCTCTGTTCGTCCTGCCCATTGGCTTAGAAAAGCAGTTCATAGAATCACAGAATCAACCAGGTTGGAAGAGACCTCCAAGATCATCCAGGCCAACCTAGCACCCAGCCCTAGCCAATCAACTAGACCATGGCACTAAGTGCCTCAGCCAGTCTTTTCTTGAACACCTCCAGGGACAGTGACTCCACCACCTCCCTGGGCAGCCCATTCCAATGCCAATCACTCTCTCTGACAACAACTTCCTCCTAGCATCCAGCCTCGACCTCCCCCAGCACAATTTGAGACTGTGTCCCCTTGTTCTATTGCTGGTTGCCTGGGAGAAGAGACCAACCCCACCTGGCTACAACCTCCCTTCAGGTAGTTGCAGACAGCAATGAGGTCACCCTTGAGCCTCCTCTTCTCTAGGCTAAACAACCCCAGTTCCCTCAGCCTCTCCTCATAGGGTTTGTGTTCATTGAAGTGCTGTGTGCTTGTAGTTTCAGCAGTGTCATTTGGCACCTCAAGCAGCAGCTCATGTAAGCCTGGTGTGCTGAACATCAAGTGCAAGAGCTGGGGTGTTGTGTTACCATCACAGGTAGCTCTAGTGCTGCCATTCTGTGACTCATGGTTCTTCCAAGCTGCTGGCAAGACTTTGGTGTATGCATGTGGGAAGTCAGTTTACACCAAAACTTCTGTTAACTTGGGATGGTCTTGCTAGGTGGTCTCACAAGTAAGACATGTAGAAAAAGGGAATGGGCATTAGAATTCATCCACTGCAATTTTTTTCTTGTTTTGAAAAGTAGTCACTTCTAAAGATTTAATATAAATTAATTGCTCCTGAAATCCTCTGAAATTATAATCATAAATGTCTCTGTGAGCTTTATTGTACTTTCCATGATTCACTTCCTCATGAAGGAATCAGTTTCGGTGAAGGCATTTTCACACAGGGCTTTAAGATAGGTGAGAGAAAATAGAGAGCTGTTTACAGTACTTTTTACAACACCTTCATTTCTTAGTATCCTTTTATCTACATGTCTAAAATTAAATTAGGTCTCCATTACTGAAATTAGAAGAGTCATTGGATTAGAAGTGCTTTCTTTTTTGATCCTTAACTGAATGAAAGGAGCTTCTTTTGATAAAACTGTAATAGAATTAAATGCTCCACATCTCATCTCCTGAAATGTTACGGATGGAATATTAACTTTATTACAGCCACCAGACTGGAAACACCTTAAATG
Organism: Pogoniulus pusillus; assembly: GCF_015220805.1. NCBI lineage: Eukaryota > Metazoa > Chordata > Aves > Piciformes > Lybiidae > Pogoniulus > Pogoniulus pusillus. The sequence continues at coordinate 6,511,333 of NC_087291.1, read as the reverse complement.
GTGGGACAGAATTTTCTGAACAGGGAAATAAGGTTTATGTGAATAAGAGATTAGTCATTTAGCTCCAGCATTACCCACACATAGTGGATTTCTGTTCAGGGTAACCTTCCTCTCCACCTTACACAACAGAATGCCCATTGTATTCAACACAAGTTTTACTTGTTTCAGGCAACATGCTTGTCATAAACTTCAGTGGATTACACTGATACTTAATACAAAGCTTGTGCATAATAAGTATTTTTACTAATTGGGACCATAGCATTCCACATCATTGAGCTCTGGCATCTTAAGGGCTTCAGGATTAAATCTGCTTCTTGGCACTACTACTCAATATATGCATTCTGTGTTAGTAAGTATCTGTATGCTTCTAAAAAGCTTTCTCTTGCAGAAATCATCTGTAGCTGAATCTGAGCCAAATTTATTGCTGCTGAGATCTCTGGCATTGAATGAATCTTCAGTAGAAATCATGTAAGGGAAGAGAGTAACAATCGCCAAAGCAGCTCAATCCCCAGTTTTGTTCAGTATCTTTATTAATGACCTGGATGAAGGCATTGAGTGTACCCTAACCAAGTTCGCTGATGATACCAAACTGGAGGGGGTGGCCAATCCCCTGTTAGGCTGTGCAGCCACCCATAGACATCTTGGACAGGCTGGAGAGCTGGGTGAAGGCAAATCACATGCAGTTTAATAAGGACACGTGCAAGATCCTGCATCTGGGGAGGAATAACAGCAGGCAGCAGTGCAGGTTGGGGGCTGCCCTGCTGGACAGCAGCTCTGTGGAGAAAGACCTTGGAGTGCTGGTGGGCAGCAAGTTCTGCATGGACCAGCAATGTGCCCTTGTGGCCAAGAGAGTCAATGGCACCATAGGGTGCAGGAGGAAAAGTGTGGCCAGCAGGTCTAGGGAGGTTTTTCTTCCCTTCTGCTCTTAGTGAGACCACACCTGGAATACTGTGTCCAGTTTTGGGGTCCCCAGTTCAAGAAAGACAGGAACCTGCTGGAGAGAGTCCAGTGGAGAGCCCTGAGGATGACTGGAGGACTTGAGCATCTCCCCCACAGAGAGAGGCTGAGAAACCTGTGGCTGTTCAGTCTGGAGAAGACTGAGAGGAGATCTCATCAATATATACAAATATCTGAGAGGTGGGTGTCAAGTAGCTGGGGCCAGTCATCAGCAATAAGACAAGGAGCAACAGCTACAAACTGGAACATAGAAGGTTTCACCCTCTTTATAGTGAGGGTGGCAGAGCCCTGAAACAGGTTGCCCATAGAGGTAGTGGAGCCTCCTCCTCTGGAGACTTTTAAACCCCACCTGGATGCATTCCTGTGCAGACTACCATAGGTGATCCTGCTCTGGTAGGGTGATTTGACTCAGTGATTTCTGGGGGTCCCTTCCGACCTCTATCTAACATTGCATGATTCAGTGTGTTCTGAACACTGGTTTACGAATGGAGAGTACTGCCATGGAGTGCCAGATCTGGTTTGTAAACTAACCACTGAATCTTGCCAAAGAGCTGGGGCTCAAGTTAAGAGGACTAGGCTTTTGTGTAAATAAGTTTTATTACACTGCTGTAACTGCCAAATTCTGCATGTACCCTAACATTAAAAAATTGAAAGGAGAGGGAATAAAAAGTAACTTAATTCCCACCATTTCAGTTGTTGAATGTTTGTTAGGGGGTGAAATTTACACTTTTTTTTTTTCTCTATGAGTCATAGAATCCATCAGGTTGGAAGAGACCTCCAAGTTCATCCACTCCAACCTAGCATCCAGCCCTATCCAGTCAACTAGACCATGACACTAAGTGTTTCATCCAGGCTTTTCTTGACACCTCCAGGGATGATGACTCCACCACCTCCCTGGGCAGCCCATTCCAATGCCAATCACAACCTTTCAAATATATGAGCATACTCATCACTTGCTGTTCTTTTCACAAACTAGATGGCATAAGAGGGAGAGCAGACAGTTAAATCTCTTTCCTATATTTGGGTCATTTATCCATGAAGAAGTTTTCTGACTGTACTGAGGTTATTTTAGCATGATGCAATGTCTTCTGTAATGCAAGCAAGTCTCTTTCATGTTTGATGTGTCACTTTTAGAAATAGAGCTATAAAGGAGTATCTTTGAAAAATGCTAAGACTATATTTATAGTCTCCATGGCCTTCTTTTATTAGTGCCTGTTCGTGCTGATACATCTTCTGTGTCAGCAGTTCCCAAAGTTACCTGCTTTGAGCTCTTTCCTGCCTTACAGCCTTGAAGTTCAATTTCCAGCATCAGGTTGCAGTGCTTTTCTGGAGTTAGAACATCCCTTGTAACTGATTTTCAGAGTGTTGGGTTCCCACCTGGGCTTGTGGATGTACATTCAGACCTGGTGCTTTGTGCAGTAGTGTTAAATCCTGGCCTGCTCTGCTGTAGGCTGGCCTTGACAACAGGTGACAAACATGAGACTTATCCAACAGAAGAGCAGCCAGGCCTGCATGAAGAAGGCAATTTCTTGTCCTCCAGAGAAACAACAGACATAGAATCAGTCAGGGTTGGAAGGAACCACAAGGTTCATCCAGTTTCAACTGCCCTGCCATGCCCAGGGACACCCTACCCTACTGCAGGCTGCACACAGCCTCATCCAGCCTGCCCTTAAACACCTCCAGCCATGGGGCCTCAACTACCTCCCTGGGCAACCCATTCCAGCCTCTCACCACTCTCACGCTGAACAACATCCTCACATCCAGTCTGAACCTACCCACCTCCAGCTTTGCTCCATTCCCCCTAGTCCTGTCACTCTCTGATATCCTAAAAAGTCCCTCTCCAGCAATTTTGTAGGCCCACTTTAGATACTGAAAGGCCACAATAAATTCACCTGGGAGCCTCCTCTTCTCCAGGTGAACAGCCCCAACTCCTTCATGATCATCCTCATGGCCCTTCTCTCGACATGCTCCAACATCCACTAGGAATACAGAGAAACTCTAAGGAAAGATTCATAGGAAGGTGCTGGCTGTGTCATGGTGTCAATCTCTTAGGGGAGAATCCCAGGAAGTGAGCAAGAAGCAGGAGCTATTGAGATAAAAGCATCACCTGCAGCAGGATAAGTAAACTGTGGTCCATAGATCAGGAGCAAGTGCGGTTGTAAAAGTTGTGCTCCACAGATTACATAAAGGAAGTCTTCAGAAGGGTTGCTGAGAAGACACTTGTGGTGGAAAATGTATTTAATGCAAAAAGCAGGCAAACTTAAACAAGATCAAGCAAGTGTGGTACTGAGGTTATGTAGGTGGAGTCATAGTTTTAGGCTGAGCCTGTCTCATTATAATTTTACATTTGATTTTAAGAAATAAATTAGGTTGTGGATGAAATCTTAGGCAAACTGGTAATTTCAGAAAGTAAAGTTGCTTCTGTCATCTCTTTTTAGGTTGGAAGAGACTTGAATGGTAAAGGCTAGGCAAGTTCACAGAGAGGCAGGATGTAACTGGAAGCGTTTCCTTGTGTGCAGTGAAGCACTGATCTGGAGAGGAAGTGTTTGAAGGGTGGATAAATGGCATGTATATTTAGCCGAAAACTCTTTGAGAAAGGGAAGCAGGGGCTGGAAGGATTGCCAGGATCTTGGCATGCAGCAGTGATGGTTTAGGAGCCAGCTACCTGGAACAGTTCAACCTTCTCTCCCAGCTGCGTGTTGACAACAGGGCTTGACCTCAAAAAGTTTCTCTTCTGTGCTCAGTATCATTTCAACATCAATACAAGTGAACGATTTCAACAGTACTGTTTTTCACATAGATTTCTGTGAAGGCTATCAAAGCCTTGGCAAATACAGCATTTTAATTGACCTGTGAAATCTGTGACTTGGATACAAGTGCTCCTGCTTTACTGAATTACAGAGGGACATAAATGTTATGAGCAGTTTTTGAGGGAAAGGAGTGTTGGTACTGCAGGAGGAATTAAAAGTCCAAATTCATTGTTGCTAATTGAAGTGTATACATAGGAATTCCCAAGACAAAGTGGTTGAAATGGTAGCCTGTGAACTAAAAAAATAATCTGTTTATGAATATATTCTTGTTTAATACATAATATATAACAGACAAACAAAACCAAACCCCTTTGCCCTGTGAATTGTTTATTTGAGGGGGAAAAAGCTAACTCTAAGTTGTTAGTGCAGTATTTTCTGGAATATTTAGTTCAATATCTATATAAATAACTGTTTTTTGAGGAATTTATTCCACTCAACTCCAGTAAAGGAAATCTGAGCATCTGGCAGTGTAGTAATAAAACCTCTCCTGCATTTGTCTTCAAAACACATCTGAATGCAGTCTTCCACCTGATATTTCTGATGTGAGAGCTAGATCAGCTCTTTTTCTCACTCGTTTTGACAGATTCACTTTTTGAGGGGAATTTTTCATGGCATTGATCTTTTTGTAAACATCTATTTAATACATTAGGCGTTGACTAACAGGCAGTGATGGCTAAATTATAATGTAGGAAATATTAATATGACAAGAATTCATATATCTTAAGAGTGATTGGAGGTTGCAGTCTGCATAGGTTAGCAGCAAACCAGCCGAGGAGCAAACAGTCTGTCCTCTTGCTATATTTTTGCTAGTTTCATAGAATCAACCAAGTTGGAAGACACCTCCAAGATCATCCAGGCCAACCTAGCACCCAGCCCTAGCCAATCAATCAGACCATGGCACTAAATGCCTCCTCCAGTCTTTTCTTCAACACCTCCAGGGATGGTGCCTCCACCACCAACCTGGGCAGCCCATTCCAATGCCAATCACTTTCTCTGTGAAGAACTTCCTCCTAACGTCCAGCCTATACTTTCCCTGGCACAACTTGAGACTCTGTCCCCTTGTTCTATTGCTGGTTGCCTGGGAGAAGAGGCTGCACACACTTTCCCCTTCCCCTCCCCAAAGCAGCTTTGCCCTCAGCAGTACTTCTGCTAGTTCTTCTGTTTGGCTCTTTAGTCATTTGTTGTCTTACAAGTATCATGACTTAGAGGTCATTTCTCCTCTGAGAGCAACAAGAACATAGAATGATAGAATGGTTTGGTTTGGAAGAAACCTTAAAGATCATCTAGATCCTACCTCCCTTGCCGTGGGTAGGCAAACCTTCCATTAGACCAGGTTGCTCAAAGCCCCATCCATCCTGGCCTTGAACACTAACATATGCTGAAAGCAATATTTGACATATAAAAATTCACACAAAGATAAAAAGCTTAGCAAAATAAAACAGGGCTCAGAAGGGCTTAGGAATGAATGATGAGATACTACCTTGCACTTAAAAAAACAAAGAGGTTTGGGTGTTTTTATAATATCAAGCATATGTCAGACAAGGCTTTTCTCCTGTTAAAACCTGTAGCAGGATTAGCAGAAAAGGTAGAGCTGTTCTAGCAATGTGTATGCTAATCTGAATACTTGAAGTTTATTCCTTTTCCCTCCCTACTCTGTCTTCTCAGCTGATTAGTAATAAATCACTTTTAAGCCAGGGCACTGGGTACTGCGCATAGAAGAAAATGCAAGGATGACAGGCTTATTTACTGGCTTAGTGCACAAACATGTTTGGCATATTGCCATTACTCATTCTGAGTTTGGAGTTCAAAGAGATGCTTGTCAATGCATTGCCAAAAGGATGCATTATTCGTTTCTGTAACAATGCTGGTGGTGACTGCATGCTCAGCAGAAGCTATGAAGAAGCTGCAACTTCCTCTTTGTTCTTGTTTTGACACAGCATATATGATGTATACAAACTAGGTTCTGTGATATTACAATTAATTGCTTTCTGGCTGGAAGAAAGTTGAAAGCTCACTTTTCAAAACACCCAGCTTTGCCTAGGCTTTGTTGGGTACATGACCAAGAAGAACATGTCCTGATTTGTTGAGTAGTTCAACATCCACGTGGACTTTCTGGGGCCACAGCAGGTCAGAACAGATGAGGAAACTGGGATTCTGAGGATGTACTATGTCGTGGCATGAGCCCCTGCAGATCTGTCCACTGTCCAGTGATTGCCTGTTGAAGAATCATAGAATCAACCAGGTTGGAAGAGACCTCCAAGATCATCCAGTCCAACCTATCCCCCAGCCCTATCCAATCAACCAGACCATGGCACTAAGTGCCTCATCCAGTCTTTTCTTGAAAACCTCCAGGGACGGTGTCTCCACCACCTCCCTGGGCTGCCCATTCCAATGGGAAATCAAGAAGGGCAGTCTCAATGAACTGTCACTGAGAGATGGTTGTGAGTAAGCCTGGGTGACAGTTCCAGACAGGTTCCTGAAATGTATGTAAATGCATGTCATAGAAAAAAACTCTGAAGTCCAGAAAATTAATGTCAACTGTTTCTCCCCAGCAGAAAATGTTCTAGCGCCTTTTCTGTCCTGCTTGTCAGCATGAGGTGTTCTGATCACTCTGCAGAAAAGTGATATATCTCCCTTTTAAAGAGCAATGGTCAATAGCACAACCCACCCTGGGCAGCCTGTTCCAGGGTTCTGTCACCCTCACAAGTGACAAAGATTCCTCCTCATGTTTAAATGAAACTTCCTATGCCTCAACTTCCACCCATTGCCCCTTGTCTTGTCATTGGAGCATCACTAAGCAGAGCCTGGCTCCAGACTCCTGGTACTCATCCTTTACATATATATTAGGGTTGGACTTGATGATCTATGAGGTCCCTTCCAACCTTGGTGATACTGTGATTTATAACCATTGATGAGGTCACCTCTCAAGTGCCCTCTTCTCCAAGCAGCACAGTCCCAACTCCCTCAGGCTGTCCTTGTAAAAGAGATGTTCCAGTCCTTTAATCATCTTTGTGGCTCTGCACTGGACTCTCTTAAGCAGTTCTATGTCCCTCTTGAACTGGGGGGCCTAGAACTGAAAACAGCACTCCAGATGTGGCCTTACCAGGGCAGAGTAGAGAGGGAGAAGAACTTCTCTTGACCTACTAGCCACAGCCCTTCTAATACCCCCCAGAATGGCATTGCTCCTTCTGGCCATGAGAGCACATTGCTGGCTCATGGTCAACCTTCCATCAGCTAGGACCCCCAAATCCTTTTCCCCTTCACTGCCTTCCAGCAGGTCGGTCCCCAGCCTATACTGCTCCCTGGGATTCTTTCCCGGGTGCAAGGCTCTACACTTGCCCTTGTTGGATTTCATTAAATTTCACCCTGCCCAGCCCTCCAGCCTATCCAAGTCTTGCTGAATAGCAGCACAGCCTTCTGGTGTGGCAGCCTCTCCACACCCGAGTTTGTTTTGACATCAGCATTTTACTACCACTGAACCTGCAAGCATTTATAACTTCCCTAACTAAATTAATTTCTTCTATTAACAAAAAACTTCTTTTTGTTCTGCTGTAGAAGCACATAATCAAAAATTGTTTCTACTAAGCTGACAAAAAATTTCCATGGGAGTTTGAATCTGAAGAATTCCCAATACAGAGGGTGGAAATCAAGTGCAGCTAGATCAATGTGAATTCTGTTCATAGTTATTTAGACAAGTAACAGGAACTAGGCTATGCTAATAAGCAAGTCAGCCTTTGAAGTACAAAGCATATGCAAATGCATTAGCCAAAATTTGGAGTTTGGAATGCAATTAAGTGAGCAGAAGAAATACTGAGGATGCAGAAAAGTTGTGTGATTGTGGCCCACTTTCCAAGTGGAATTTACTGAGGTGTTTTTAAGTCCGGCATCGCGTCCCAAATATTTTTTTTCATTCTTTTAATTGTCATTTGATTTGATAAATGATGCTCAAAGCTATTACTGATCATAGATAAATGTTTTGCATGATATTTTTCCTACATTCTTCCTGCTGTTTATGTAAATAAGAGCTTTGCATTTACCTTTGCATTACTTAGATCTTAACAAGCACAGCATTCTTAAGAATGCTCAGACCTAGGTGATTTTGCACCTTAATTTCTCTAAGCCTCTTTCCACCAGCAGCGTTGAGCCAATATACTCAACAGCTTTAAGAGGAATCTAATGGGAAAGGCTGATACAGACCTGGTAGCATTGAAGAGTGAAAGATGAACACATGGAGTTTGAATATTAGGAAACTGAAAAACATTACCTGTCTAGCACTATTTGTAGAAGAAAATAACAATAGAAAAGGGGAAAATAGCAGGGCAAGAAGGGAAACCTTTTTTCAGCTGGAACTTTGTGTGCTTCCTTGTGCCCAATTCTTAGGGAACATGCTGCAAGAGTTGCTTTGCTCTCCTAAATAACGAAAGTTAATGAACAAAGCTGAATACTCTGTAACGTGGGATAGAGTTCATTGTTCACTGTCTGGAAGATGAGAGAAGTTATTCTTGAAAAACAGTATTTGTAGTATGCAAACCCACTAATGCTATTGTTCACATGTGCAGCTGTTGCAGCCTTCAACTATGCATATAAAATCTGAGGACTGAGCCTGAAGTAATGCTTTGAGGGGGCTACCAGATTGGGTCAGGGTAGGTGCTTGAATGCTGATATACCACTTTAGGTTTCTGTGGTGTTGTGCTACTTTGAGCCTAGCTAGAACGTTTTGGTGAGAAGTATTAGATTATAAGCTGTGAAAAGGAACAATGGTGATAGCTACTTCACTCGTAGGCTTGCTGAGATGTTTGAGAACAAGAACACATAGATAACAGAGTTGATTGCTGTCTTTCTGGGGCTGAACTGCTCTCTAACCCAACCTGCTGTCTGTGCAACTAATCCATCTGCATCCTAACTCCCCTGGCTGACCCTCCAAACTACCTTGCACATAAGGCAAAGTCTGGGGTAAGGTAGAGGGGTGGGAGGAAGGTAGAAGGGTGATTGAGAGCCCCTCTTGGGGACTCAGGTTTCTGGGAGGGCTGTTGTGTTTCTGTATTACTTTTTAACTTGTCTGTTTCTGTATAGATTGTAAACATCTGCTTGTACATTGTGCTAAGCTGTAAATATAAAGCTTCATTCAATTTCCAGAGCTGCTAAGTCTAGTCTGTGTGATTTTCCAAAGTGTGGAGGGGGCAGGTAACACCCAAACCATCGCAGGTGTGGTGAACAACACACCACTTTGTGGCATGACAGATTTTGAAGGCAGCACCCTACTGCAGTGATGGGTTTGGGATGTTTAGTCTTCCTGCATCTTGTTTTCTTGATTAAAAAAGAAAGATTTCAATACAAATTTGAAGTATGGATTGGGTTGTGACTTGTTTTGTGGAGTGTATAATAGTAGTATTAGTGTATATATGGTAGTAAATGTGCAATGTGAATTGCAGATTACATTTCTAAAGATTAAATTCTACCTAGTAGTAAGAATCTTCAGAAATGTATTTGCTTTACTGAAATTTACTTATCAGATTCAAATCTTTTGTCAATTCCAGATGGCTCAAATGTTCCAAAGTCACAATTTTTAGAAAGACTTCAGCAAGTATAGAAATTGCATGAAGCTAAAAATCTCTTGTAGTAGAAAAGTGCAAGACATATATAACATTGGGGCCAACTTCAAAAACACTGGAATCGAAGATAAGTGCATTTGGTTTGTTACTTATGATTGAAAAACTGCTTTGAATTCTGTGTAGGGGAACATTTTTCAGCATTTCCTACTTCTGATTCACAGAAGTAGCTGGCAAAGCCCAACAGGAAATGATCATGTGCAGCCCTGCATGCTTTCACTCCCCTAATAAATTTTGTTTGCATCCTGTTTTTTAAACAGGTAATGATTAAATGTCTTGCAGAAAAACAGAACTTGGAAGGTGCAGCATCCTAGTTTTGCTTCAAAATATTTTAACTTGCATATCTCTCTTCTGGGACTGGGGGAGATTTTGCCTAGCCATGTCTTGTAGTCTGATGCTTTATTGCCATACTGCCCATAATGTTTCAGCTGGGGTTTGGAATCTTGTGAGATAATCACTGCACACACCACCATTTACCACTTCAGAAAGCCTTATTTGTTCTTAGTCTACATCCTTTGCAGTACAGAATAGTTTTTTTTGGCAGAAGCGATTGTCAGACTTCAAGACATTAAAATGCCATCTTTAAAGATTGCCCTTTTTTATGCAGTTTCTTCTTTCCATTTGCTCTCTGCTCAGCAAAACCACCTGGGTGTGAACTGCACAGTGTGGCTTCAGTCAGTCATAATTCGTCTGCAAAAAGAGATTACTTACCAACTGCTCCAAGTTTTTCAAGGATGTAATTGAAACCAAAGAATATGTTGAGATTTCTGTTCACATGCACAAGCTGTGTATTATTCCCCTATGGAAAACATGACTTTTCCTGGGTTAAGATGTTACTTAAAAATTATTCCTCTACCACTGGAGTGACTTTGGATGGCAGTAGGAGGTTTGGGAGTGCAGGCAACACGCATCAGAACCATTCTGCATAGATCTTATTGCAAGCAAAGTATGAAAAACATTAAATTGGATCTCTGCTGTCAGAAAGCACTGAATGTCTGTGGGAAGCTACAGTCATCGTTGGTGTCCTCAGAGTTAGGATAAGGTTGAAGATCTGCTGCCTTTGGCAAGCTGTCTAGTCCACATGGATGGTATGTATGTCTTTGCCTTGTCAAATTGGGGCAAGTTTAGTCTTAGGGAAAATGTTATTTGGAGTTAATGTTGTTAGGTAATGTAATGTATAAAAAAAATACAGTGATTTCTGAGCATGTTTATCCAACAGTGAATTTAAATGATGTTAGGGGGCAAAAGGCCAAGATAAGTTGTTAGAATTGTCCATCCAGAGGTTGTCAGAGCACTGCAGACCCCAGGGCACTTCAGGAATCCTTACGCTGAAGGTCTAGGCAGACCTACTGTTGTTGAATACATCAGCAACAGAGATGGGAGTTGGTGGGATGTGAAGCACAGTTTTTATCCTTGATTTGCAAAGAGAAAGTGTAGAACTGTATGAAGACAGCTTGGACAAGGGAATAAACAGAAAATGCCTCAAGACTTTTGAACTTAACTGATAGAGTGGTGGGTGACACTGGGAAATATCAAGAAGTACAGAGAAAGACTTTAAGAGACAAGGAAGTTTACATTTCAAAATAGAAAGATCTTTTCTGAAGATTGTCTTTTAGGACCTGTTAAAAGTAGGTGTGTTAAAGACTCTCTCTTTCTTTTCATGAAATAAGACATGAATATTTTATACATTAATAGAGTTTTGCATGCTGAGGAAAGTGATTTTTATGTTATATGTATTTATTACATAAGTTTAGACAAATGCCTTTAGGAATGAAGCTGGGGTAACCAAGTTCAGTATTAACAAAATTTTCAGCAAGGAAGAGCTGCTAAGGCAAGCTCACAATGGCAATTTAGAACTCAGTAAGAAGTCAGAATTTATCACAGATGCAACATATATTGCAAGAGAGATAGTTCACTGTGTACTGCTGCACTTGAAAACTCGGCAGAAAGAAACCAGTTGCTGCCCACCTCTGGGCAGATGTCTCAGCACCACTTCCAGCTTGACCAAGCACTCCAGATTCAATAACCTAACTGAAAACAATGTGGCTAAGCCTCATCCCATGTTCAGGGATTATTTACTGATGGATTTGCTTAATCTTTTGGGGTATGTGAGACCACAACAGTGTAACTACCATGGGTCTCTTGTGCCATGTGCCAAGACCAGGGCAAATCCACAGCTGCTATATGTAATGTTCTTGATCTTATCTATATAAAAAGTGGAAATAAATGCTTCATTCTTGGTTTAAAATCTGAGCAATCTACATTAAAATAATTTACCAAAAGTTGGTCAGACAAATTCTGGTTCATTCCTTTGTATGGTGTTACTTCAGGAGAGAAGCTTTTCTTTCTCAGCCTACTGGTAGTTCAGTCAGGAGAACATGTTTCATAATAGAGCTACTTATAGTTCTGTGTCCATGTCCACAAGCAACTATTACCCTTATATTTACAACTTCTTCTGTGATGTCTATTAAAAGGAAGAAAGACACAGCTACCTCACTTTGAGAGATCAGAAGTGCAAAGTGTTGTGAAATAACCAGCTCAGAACTATTAATTGCGTTTCTTTACATCGTTCTTCCTATGTTTTTTGTTTACGTTGCATGAGGGTTTTTAATAGGAAGCTTGATTCTGAAAGCAGTGGAGCATAATAACAATGAAAGAATTGTTTTAAGAGGCACTGTAAAGGCTGATAGCTCTGAATTTTACCTACATCTTTTTTATTTACTTTATGAGCTTGATGCTAGTCTAGACCTGTCTCTATTGCTGCTAGCTTCAAAGCTTCTTAGGTACAAGAGGAGCCTCCCTCTGCCTTCTTTTTTTTTCCTTTGGCAGTGTGGTTGTTTGAAGCTGCTCTTTGTTTCCAGTCTGTAACACCATAATGTTAATCTTCATATAACATAGCCATGCTAGTTCTTTCAACTCTGTAGTAATCATGTTTATGAGAATGTTGTTAGGACTGTAAAATGCTTGTTGATAGAGTAAGAGAATGTTGTTAACTTACTGTAACTTTCAAATCACTTGCATGGTGATGTCCCTAATAATTGAAAATACCTGAAATACAAGGATGACAAGAACTGAAGCCAAATACAGAATAATTGTAAAGACTGTAGTGAAATGTACTTCATGAGGATCAGCCAAGTTCAGGCATTTGGTGAGCCTGCAGTGATTTGCTTGCTTGGGTATTTTGAATACCTAAGGAATTGAACTTGTAGGGTCATTAGCGTGCAACAAAGAACTTCAGTGCTGATCACTGGATGTGCATGGGGTTTCTTCCCTCGATAAGAGGAAAACTTGACACAAAGCAGTGGCTTCAGAAACAGCTACTGCTTCACCTATCCTAATTTTAGGTGAGCAGCTTGGTACTCTGAGAGCAGCTGGATGGAAGTTTCTAAAGCTGAAATATGAGGACTCAGAATCTCTTTTGGAAACAGGGCCAAAAAACTGTGCTAAGCGCTTTACAGTACTAAGTCCTTAGTATTTGAGAAGCATGAATAGTTAGGACTGTGACAATCTTGCTAGGAAGACAGAACTTGGAGAATACCTAATTTTTAGTACTTGATACCTGAACACAATTATTTACATATATTTTGCTAGTAAATGCTCATTCTTTACAACACAAACTTTTTGGTGAAAGATTTGCACGTCGCTCTACCTTCTACTTGATTCCAAGTTTTAATTAGTTCTTGAATGTCATTTGGTATCTGATCCAGGCTGTTTTGTCACAGGATGTTGACTTTATATCTTAGTGTGATAAGAGTCACTTGCTCTTAATAATCAGGTGTAGGGTAAAGAGTAGATAGGATACCATTGAAATGTGTACATATTTACCATATCGGCATTGCCCAAAGCAAAATAAGTAATAAGAAAGTAGCCTGGCAATTTCTAACCATGAGTAACGTGGCTGGCAGGTTAATTGCAGGCTTAGGCATGAATATGCAAAGGTGGAGATGATTCACAATTGCAGGAATCAAAAAACAATGAATGAAGTCTTTGGCTGGATGTACAGTTACGCCAGTGAGGCCTGGCACCAGAGAGGATGATGATAATACTTCCTTGATTGAGCAATCATCATGATGAAGAACAAGTTTTTCTGCGAGCAAGGCTGCAATGAAACCTGGTTTCCTATGGGAAATGACTTGAGCTCCTTGCCATGTGCTTCACCCCAATATCAGCAGCTTGAGTTCCCATCATCTTCAGTGCTCCTCTTACCTCAAAGCAATCTCCTGCACTCTCCTCGCAGTAATATTTCTTCTCCCCTCATGCTCCCTTAACTGTCAGCCAGGCTGAGGGCAGTATGCATTGTTCCTAAATGTAACAAACCAAACTCTCCTATCTCTCATGTGGCTTTTCTCACATTGCTAAGGCACAAATTCTGCTTTTGTTCTTGAGAAGGCAGCTGATAAAATGTAAAAGTAACCTGCAGATGCTACTGAATTGAGAAAAAACAATTGAGATGTTCGAAGTGTGAAATCAGATTGAAGTTTTGCAGCTTGAAACCTGAATTTAATTATAATGAACAGTAGTATCAGAGTGTCTTCTTAAAATCTCTGGTCCTTAAGATACAGAGAAGCCCTTGACTAACTGCTGACTGACTCTCACCAACTTAGGAGAAAAGTGAAGAGTTCTTCTTTCTATTAATTACATATTTATAGGCAGGCATTTAAGTCTTGCCACTTCTTTGGCAACTTGTTTTGGACTGGGGAAGTTCTTTGAATATGCCTGTGTTAGCTAATGTGAGTGTGGTGAACTTTTCTGGTTTTGCAGAATACACATTTGCAAGATGACCAAGTGCTAAGAAGAATTTGGACAGGCTCCCTTCACAACATACTTTTAGCTGCAGTAGCACTTTGCAGTTAATCTGTCACAAAAGGTATGGCACTGGCAGTATTTGGCTGGTGTCTCAGTGTGACAGGATTGCATTGTTCTTTCTCCCTGTTTTTAATTTATTCTCTGTGACATAGAATCATAGAATGAGTCAGGGTTGGAAGGGACCACAACAATCATCTGGTTCCAATCCCCCTGCCATGCCCAGGGACACCCTACCCTAGAGCAGGCTGCACACAGCCTCATCCAGCCTGGCCTTAAACACCTCCAGCCATGGGGCCTCAACCACCTCCCTGGGCAACCCATTCCAGGCTCTCACCACTCTCCTGCTCAACAACTTCCTCCTCACCTCCAGCCTAAATCTCCCCACCTCCAGCTTTGCTCCATTCCCCCCAGTCCTGTCACTCCCTGAGAGCCTAAAAAGTTCCTCCCCAGCTTTTTTTGTAGGCCCCCTTCAGGTACTGGAAGGCCACAAGAAGGTCACCTGGGAGCCTCCTCTTCTGCAGACTGAATAGCCCCAACTCTTTCTGCCTGTCGTCATAGCAGAGCTGCTGCAGCCCTCTGAGCATCCTTGTAGCCTTTCTCTGGACACACTCCAGCATCTCCACATCCCTTTTGTAATGGGGGCTCCAGAACTGGATACAGTACTCCAGGTGGGGTCTCACCAGTGCAGAGTAGAGGGGGAGAATCACCTCCCTCGACCTGCCGGCCACACTTCTCCTGCTGCAGCCCGAGATCTGGTTGGCTTTCTGGGCTGCAAGTGCACACTGCTGGCTCTTGTTGAGCTTCTCATCCAGCAGCACCCCCAAGTGCCTCTTCCCAGGGCTGCTTTCCAGCCACTCACTGCCCAGCCTGGATTTGTGCTTGGCATTGCCTCAACCCATCTGCAGGATCTTGCACTTAGTCTTGTTGAACCTCATGAGGTTGGCTTGTGCCCACCTCTGCAGCCTGTCCAGGTCCCTCTGGGTGGATCCCTGCCCTCCAGCCTGTCTGACAGCTTAGTGTCAACAGCAAACTTGCTGAGGCTGCACACACTGCCTCTGTTCATGGCACCCACAAAGATGTTGAACAAGACTGGTGCCAGGACTGATCCCTGAGGGACTCCACTTGTCATTGGCCTCCACTTGGACAAGGAGCCATTGACAGCCACTCTTTGGGTGCGGCCATCAAGCCAGCTCTTTATCCATCTCTTGGTCCACCCATCAAACCTATGTGTCACCAGCTTGGAGACCAGGATGTGGTGTGGGACAGTGTCAAAGGCCTCGATCAGGTGCAGGTAAATGACAACAGTTGAATCACTTAATGAGTGTCCATGAGCTCTGCTTTTTTCTGTTGTTTTTGGTGGTTTTCCAAATAGCCTGAGCATTGAAAAGGGCTGGAATAAAACAAGACCTTGGGCCAAGTTTTGTTTCTTTGCTAATTGCCTGAGGATTTTTTTTCCAATGTAATTTCAATATGATAGAGATTACAGTGTGGTGATTTAAATAGGTGTGAAAAATAGTAGTATGACATGGGATAAAGACTGGACAGGGTTTATAGCTGTTTAGATCATAGAGAAATGAAGCTCTGATCAATAATTTTGAAGCACACAAAATTGCTGCTGATGCTTTTAGTGGCTGTACATAATGAGGAAGACAAGGCAGTTGTGCAAAGTTGTGCAGGGCAGGCTGCTCTTCTGGATGAGCTAAGAAAATATGACAAAAGCTTCTGCTTTAAAGAGTGGTCTCTGACTGACTGTGTCAGAATGAGGTTACAGTGTCCCAGCAAGCAGCAACTGATACTGTTTTGAAGTGCAGTAGTGCAAACACAACTCGAGGGACACTTGGACAAGATGAGCTCATAAACTCTGAGAACACATAAGCAGGGCAGTAACCATCAGGAGCAGACCCATGGCTTATGGTATGTGTGTCACTGGTGGAACTGACAGTAGAGTTCTGAAGCAGTTCTCCTCATCTCCCTCAAAAAGGAAGCTGTAAAAGATAACAGCAAATGAATGATGGCAAGGCCTGAGTGCTGGATGCCTCTTAGACAGAAAACATAGACAAATTAATCAGGCTTATTTTGCCAAAAAGGAGCAAATTGATTAGAGTGTACAAATTCCTCCACAGAGAAGAGGCAGGGACTGCTAAAAGCTTTTTTTCTTTTTAATTTAGTGGAAAATGAGTAATACTCACAACCAGGAACCAGATAAAGTCAAAGTAAAAACCAGTTGCTCAATTTCATGCAAAAAAAAAGGATGAATGAGCAAGGAAGAGGATCCCGTCCCTACCCATCAATTTCTTGCAGTCAGTGCTGAATGCTTTTCAAAAAGGTGCATTTTCATAAAGCATTAATAAAACAAGGCTGTGATCTTTAGGGCATTACACAATCTCGGGTTGAGTGTCCTGTGAAACTTAATCAAATGGGCAGATCACTGTGTCTGAAGATGCTAATGTAGCAATTAGTCCACAAGGTGCCTGTATGTAAGTAGAGTTTACGGTGCCTCTTTTACACACTGACCTATTTCAGTGCTGAAAATAGTTAAGCTCCTAGTGAGAATTAGTCACAAACTTATTTCAGTGTAAGAATTGTTTGTCTTTTAAACCTCTTATCATCTCACAACACTTCTGTTTGTAGAGCAGCATTACTAATTAGTATGCACATGATACTGAAAACACTGGTAGGCAAACAGTGCTGGAGAGCCAAGAGAGGAACAGTAAAAGAGTGTTTTATTTGGAATTCAGAATTATTAGTTGCTTTCTTGAACTGAAGAAATGACAGTGGCCTTCTGGGTGCAGAGCAAAGTGTGTGATGCCTTTTTTCTGAAGGTTCATGGCTTTAGGAGTATCTTGGGATTGAAGAAGGGGATGCAGGAGGAAGATGGGCTTTTCAGAAACATTAAGCAAAAGCATTTCAAAAGATATTTCACAGAATCACAGTATTTCTTAGATTGGAAATGCCCTTCAAGCTCATCGAGTCCAATCATTAGTTTCAAAACATAAGTCCTTGACTACACCAAATCCCTCAGCACAACATCTAATCACTATGAATCGCTGTGGTTGGAAAGGAGCACCAGCATCATCCAGTCCAACCTTCATCCCAGCATCCTTCATCACTAGGCCATAGCCTTAAGAACCACATCCATTCTCCTTTTAAACCCCTCCAGGGATGGTGACTCCACCACCTCCCTGGGCAGCCTGTTCCAGTGCCTGACCACCTGCTCAGTAAAGAACTTCCTCCCAACATCCAACCTAAACCTCTGCTGATGCAACTTGAGGCCATTTCCTCTTGTCCTATCATTAGTAACTGGGGAGAAGAGACCATCCCCAGCCTCACTTCAACCTCCTTTTAGGTAGCTGTAGAGGGCAATAAGGTCCCCTATTAGCCTCCTCTTCTCCAGACTAAACCAGCCCAGTTCCCTCAGCCTCTCCTCATAGCTGATGTTTGCCAGACCTCTCACCAGCCTCGTTGCCCGTCTCTGCATTTTAAGATTAGATCACAGAATCACAGAACATTAGAGGTTGGAAGGCACCTCCAGAGATCAACTCCAACCCCCCTGCCAAGGCAGGATCCCTTAGGGTAGTTTGCACAGGAATGCATCTAGGCAGGTTTGGAAAGTCTCCAGAGAAGGAGACTCCACAAGCTCTCTGGGCAGCCTGTTCCAGTGCTCTGTCACCCTCGCTGTAAAGAAGTCTCTCCTCTTGTTGAGTTGAAACCTTCTACATTCCAGTTTATAGCTGTTGCTCCTTGTTTTATTGCTGCCAACCAGCAAAAAGAGGTTGGCCCCATCCACTTGACACCTAAAGTACCCCTCAGATATTTATACACATTGATCAGATCTCCTCTCAGTCCTCTGTTCTCCAGACTGAAGAGCCCCAGGCCTCTCAGTCTCTTCGTAGGGGAGATGCTCAAGATGCTGAGATGATTAATACTGCTAATTGATAGAGCAACTGCAAGAAATGAAATAAAATCTTAGTTATTGTGACTTAGTTTTCATCTGGAGCAGGTTTTCAGGAACGTTTGTATGACTTTGAGCTATAAATTGATGAAAGTTCACAGGTTTTAGGAGTGAATAAGCTACTTTGGTAGCAATGAAGCAGTCAGAATGGTTTCTTTAAATGTAATTTACCTTTTTTGTTATTGGTAGGGGTTTTTTGCTTAGCTATATAGTCTTTTGCTGTCTTTGAAAGGAGATATAAGGAAAGGTCAAGTGAGGGAGTACATTTGATGCCTGCTGGGAGGTGGGGCATAGGTTGACATAGAAAATACCTTGTCATTAGGGCCCTTTGCAGAATGATCTGAGTGCTGTAATTAAAAGCAGTGCTGGCTTTCTTGTACACAGCATCAGTTCTGGTAAGTGCTAAGTGCCTTCAATTTTAACTGTGCTCAGATCTAAAAATTATAAGTTATGGTAGCAATGGTCTTAGGATTCTGGTCTCTGTACCTTGTCAGTCTTTTAGCAATGTCTGCTCTGCATCTTAACCTCTGCCCCATGCACAATGATCTCTACCAAAAGGACTGAAAGAAAGGATATAGCATGTCCTTAAAAGAAAGGACACAGCAAGAAACACTAAATGAGTCAAAAAGAAAAGAGCTGTCAGTAGTGTCTGGGATTTGATTGAAGATCAGGTACAGTGCTGTAGTATTGTCTTTCCTTCATTCTTGCTCCAGATGTTCCACTAAGTGCCAAGTGAAGCAGCACACCATTGTCCTTAGGTTTGCTGTCCCAACATTTAAAGATAAATATCAGTCAGGAATGAGAATAATCTTCTAATTCCTTCCCTATCCTTAGTGAGGCTTTGAGCACTCTAAGGCTTTTCAGAAGAGTTATGTCTTTCCTTTTGTTTTCCTTTCTGGCAGAGCAGAATAAGGTATAGGCTCGTGAATTTTACTTCACTGAAGTATTCCTCTTGGAAAATAAAATGAAAGCTGTGACCCATCCAGCCCCAAGTATCCAGTCCAATGTTTGAAAAGGTTCTTACAGGACCTAATAAGTGCTGTGGCTGCTCCTATCACTGGAGCCACCTTTGTGAGTGTAGTCTGATCTATAGGTCTGGGAACAGAGAGTAGACCAGTAAAAGAGTATCACAGGAGAGGAGAACGTAAAACTTGATTAGTGTTACTGTTTTGTTCATATGAGGATAAAAATGTGTTCTGATGTCTAAATTCAGTATTGCTAATTGTCCTTCACCATTTTCTTTGTCAAAGCCTGTGCCCACTAAAAACCAAGCAAACTTTTCACACGAAGAGAACTCAAACTCAGGATTTAGAAACTAAAACAGCAATTTCCTGTCTCTCTGTCAAAAGAAATCATTTTAATTATTTACAATTCTGTTCCCATTTCCTACCTTTGTTTCAAAAATGGTTGAGAGTATTCTTAGTTGAAATAAATACAGATGTAGATAATTTTTGAGGAGAGCTGCAGAACAGCCAACATCTAATTGATAAAACAGTGGGGCTGAGTTGCAGGAAGCTTTTTTTTTGGAGGGGGGGAGTTTCTTTATATTAGGTATATTAAATTCCTTTGGCATGTTTTGGAGAGGTCCTGATGTTGATAGGAACTTCAACTATGTAGGAATGGCAAACTATGTAGCAAAACTGCATATTGTGGGTTGTAAAATAATTTTCTGGTGGTGGTTTCACATAAATTAAAATTCTTGAGGGGCAAATTTTGCACTTTGTTGAAAGTAATTTGGTATGTGTGTATTCTTCCAGGGATTGACATGGATCCCATGAGATCTTTATCAGCATTCTGTTAATTCCTGTGAGCAAAAAGGATTTCGGTTGTAGAGAATTGGAAGTGCAACCTTGCTCTGAGCTACACAGATAGAGTTGTGCATATGCATATATGTATTGTGCATCTCCTTTTTGCATGGACACGTTCAGGTCCTCTTTGTAACCTAGATTGAGAAATTCTTGGCTTAGGAATAATTGCCCTCCCAAAAGTCTGAAGCATAGCAGATTCTGTGCTGTAGAGATAAAAATCCTCTCTAAACCTCACCCAAGATGGATCATACTGTTCTGAAATGGCTTTTCCCCTATGGTGGGAGTGGATATTTGTAGCTGCATTGGTGGAAGGGTGAGAGACAAGAGGGGATTTATTCCATCCATCTTACACAGGACTCAAACATACCTGGAAGTATCTCTCTAGGCTGACAATTAAAGTAGCCTAAGTATCTGAGACCAGATGCACGACTTCCAAGTAGCTAAGGTGAGACAAATCCCTAGAAATATTTCATTATGCTATCTCTGTCAGTGTTTGGACAATCCAAAGCTTGATGGAGGGAGCAAACCAGTTTGTCTTGGCATCTTACCAGTAGCTAGTGTGTTTGTGTCCAGAAGTCCTAATGCAAAGGTATGTCTTAGGTGTGGTGGAGACTGGATCAGATTAATCTGGTTTAAATAACTGTAAATTACATGCCAGGCTGCCCCATCATTGCTTTGCTATATTCAGGCAGAAGAAGATAATGTGGATTCTATCTTCTTAAGAAAGATTATCCAGCAATGTTATGCCTGACATTCTCTGTAGCTTCTGACAGGCTTTCAGACACTGATTTATCTCTACCAGTTCCATACCATCAAAAGTTATTAGCTAAAGTTCAGGCTGTTTTTACCTCTTTGTCCACCATCATGACACCATTTTATTAGCTCTACACTCTGTATACCTATGTGATCTTGGCTACTCAGCTAATTGGACATTGTCAATCATCTTCTAAAGTGCTTTTATTGAGACTTTTGGCTGAGACGTTAAGACAGCATGTTTGGCATTTCTGCTTGGATGTAGCAAGATGAATTTTGAACTCCAGATATGCTTGAAAAATGTAATGTGTGTCAGTGAGCTAGATCTGCCTGTTTGGCTGGAAATCAGGAAAAAATTAGGACAAGACATTAAACTTCTTACAGCTGTTGTAGAGCCCCTGCTGGGAGGTCAGGAGAAGTTATAGAGTTCTTGATGTGCTCAGGGAGGAGTCCTGGCAGAAGCTAAGAAGACTGAAGCTACTTACATAGCAGTTATTGCCAACACTGAGATGTTTTTTTCCCAGCCCATCCTCAATTGCTTATCGTGGCTGCCTTGGTGGAAGTAACTATTTTCTGAGATCTTCCCACAGATATGCTTCTTTAAGATGTTTCCCGACCTTTCAAGCTTGGTTTGTGCAGACTGAAAAACATGGCTTTGTTTAGCCCTACCTGCTGCACTCTTTGTGACCTGAGACATCACATGCAAGGGAGATGAGCAGTAATATTTTCTTTGAATCATATAAAAATTTGGTTGGAAGAGGCATTTCGAAGTCTGGAATCAAAACCATTTCCATCACCATACCTGGCGAGCCGTAGCTTTGTCCAGCTGAGACTTGAAAACCTCCAAGAATAGATACTGCACCATCTCTCTGGGCAGCCTGGTCCATTGCTGCCCAGGACTTTGTTTCACAGTATTTGTCCAGCCTGAACCATTCAAGCTGTAGTTTTAGATGTTTTCCACTTGCTGCACTGTCTGCTAGTACTGAGGAGACTCTGGGTCCCTCACCGCTTCAGCTCCTATTTGAGCAATTATAGGCTGCTATTAGCTTGCTTTTTGGCCTTCTCTTTGCCATGCTAGCAACCCCATGTGCCATACTCCTTGTTGATAAAGTGCCTTCTGTATAGTGTTTGTATGATTTGAGTAAAGCAAGCTGTTGGGTTCTACTCAGCACCACGACTCCCAGGTCATTCCAGCGAGGCTACTACCCAACCAGTCAGTTCACAGCCTCCAGTAACACATGCAATTAGTCTGTCTCTAACATCAAACTTTGTACTCCTTGTTGAGCACAATGAAGCATTTATTGTCCCAGTCCTTGGTTTATCTAGGTCCTTCTGAATTGAGTCTCTCAAGAAGGCATTAAGCTAAATGGCAATTTACTATTACCCATAAAGTTGCTGAGGGCATTGTCTTGTCACTAGAGTAGTTGATGAAGATTTTGAACAATACCAGCCTGTTATTCATACTGGGTACTTTGCTCATTACCAGACACAAAGCAGTTATAAAGCCATTGACTATCACCCTTCAAGGCTGGCAGTCCAGTTTTTAACTGACCTGAAAGTCTGCTCTCTAGCCCTTGCTTCTTCAATTCCCAAATGAGTATGGGAAGGTCACAATGTCAAAACCCTTAATAAGTCAAAGAATATTGCATCCACCTCTCTCTCCTCATCCACATAGCAGCTCTTTTTGTTACAGAAAGTAGTCAACTCGATCAAGCATGCTCTGCCTTTGCTCACTGGTTTTGATTGCTTTCTTGTCCTTCATGTGTCTAGAAGCAGACTTCAAGTAACATGTTCTCCCAGGCAACCAGCAAAAGAACAGGGGAACACAGTCTCAAGTTGTGCCAGAGGAGGTCTAGGCTGGATGTTAGGAGGAAGTTCTTCACAGAGAGAGTGATTGGCATTGGAATGGGCTGCCCAGGGAGGTGGTGGAGTCACCGTTCCTGGAGGTGTTGAAGAAAAGCCTGGATGAGGCACTTAGTGCCATGGTCTGGTTGACTGGCTAGGGCTGGGTGCTAGGTTGGCCTGGATGATCTTGGAGGTGTCTTCCAACCTGGTTGATGCTATGAATGCTCTGATTCTATGTTCCCTGCCCTTTTCAAGGACCAAGGTGAAGCTGCCTGTGGTTCACTTGGTCCTCCTCCTTGCCTTTCTTAAAATAAGCATAATATCATCATTTTCCCAGCTGCTGGAGATATGCCCTGATTGTGTGCATTTTTTCACACATAATGGCCACACAATCACATCAGCCAACTTGTGGCGTTCTTGGATAAATCCTGTCCAGCCCCAGATGGGTACCCCCATATCTCCAGATGTATTTGAACAAACGCATCCAGTTTTGCTAGCAAGTCCCTAACCAGTTACTTCTCCACTTTCAACTGCCCATCCCTTTCCCAAACTGTAGAGGTGCATGCAAAGGTCTGGGAGCAAGCTTTTCCGTATTGTGACAGCAGTTGACAACCGACAGCAGTGGGCTGTCTACTCCATTCATCTCCAGCCCTACATTTCCCCTGAACTTCCTTTTTCTGCTGGCATTGCTTGCAAAAGTTCTTCATGTTTCCCGTTGCCTAGCTGGCTAATTCAGTCATAGCTGGCCTTTAACCTTCCTGATGTTAACCCCTGCTGACCGAGCACTGTGTTTAAACTCCTTTTTGTTGCCTTTTTAGCCAGCAGAGCTGCTCCTTGGAGAGGATGTGTATCTGCAGCTTTGGCATTCATTAAAGCCCAGGGAAGCTGGAAGTGCACAGACAGTGTTCCCGTCACGCTCCCTCCAGGGCAGAGGAGTGCCTGCTAAAGATACCATCTTAATATTTACATCATTTCAGTCACTTGCTTTTGTACACATTGAGCAGGTCATGAGAAACTATTACTTTCCATATCCCTGATGGCTGTTTACAGTTTAACTAATTTATCTCACCAAGCACTCGGTTATAAATATGTATTACATGAGGGTACTGGTGTGAATGGCCATGTTGTTCAGAAGAATTACTTTGGTACAGCAGAATACTTTTAAAGTTATACTGCAGTGTTACTGCTTTTGAATTCAGTGCAGTTAAAATGTCATAAAAATGAACTATGGATGTAAGCATGTTTGCAGTTTAGCTGTTTTTTACTTCAGAGACCAAATAATGGCAACTGGCTACATTCTGTATTTTAAAGTTAAGAAACAGCAATGCATTCACAAAACCTTTCTCATGCTTATTCCATGTCAGTACTTACACATGCCATGGGATTGTTTGTCCAAAGCACTCCAGAGTGAGTGGATACCATGTAGCCCTGATGGTGTAATGTGGAAGGAATCATAGAGTCATAGAATCAGTCAGAGCTGGAAGGGACCACAAGGATCATCTAGTTCAAAGCCCCCTGCCATGCCCAGGGACACCCTACCCTGCATCAGGCTGGCCACAGTCTCATCCAGCCTGGCCTTAAATATCTCCAGGGATGGGGCCTCAACCACCTCCCTGGGCAACCCATTCCAGCCTCTCACCACTCTCATGCTGAACAACTTCCTCCTCACATCCAGCCTGAATCTCCCCACCTCCATCTTTTCTCCATTCCTCCTAGTCCTGTCATTACCTGATAGCCCAAAAAGTCCTTCAGCTTGGCTATACTGGTGGTACTTGGTGGTACAACCTCCTTCAGATTGGTTGTACTGATTGTACTTGGTTGTACAACCTCCTTCAGCTTGGTTGTACTGATTGTACTTGGTGGTACAACCTCCTTCAGCTTGATTGTACTGGTGGTACTTGGTGGTACAACCTCCTTCATCTTGGTTGTACTGATTGTACTTGGTGGTACAACCTCCTTCAGCTTGATTGTACTGGTGGTACTTGGTGGTACAACCTGCTTCATCTTGGTTGTACTGATTGTACTTGGTGGTACAACCTCCTTCAGCTTGCTTGTACTGATTGTACTTGATGGTACAACCTCCTTCAGCTTGATTGTACTGATTGTACTTGGTGGTACAACCTCCTTCAGCTTGGTTGTACTGATTGTACTTGGTGGTACAACCTCCTTCAACTTGGTTGTAGTGGCGGTACTTGGTTGTACAACCTCCTTCAGCTTGGTTGTACTGCTCTCAAACTCGTCTCCTGACTCAGTGGTGCTGGCCTTTATTGGAAATGGTGTGTTGGGTGAGGCACACATTTGGTCTTCCTCTGGCATTGCTACTTTTTTACTGTTACAACTTCTATATTTCAATAGTTTTAACTTCTCTTATATATATTTAGTTCAGGTGAATGTGTTTGCTAGTACACTTTATTGGTAACTAATGTGTCAATAGGAGGGATAAATAATGTTGCAAAAGCTTTTTCAAGTCAAACTTTGGGATTATCTGCTTATTTTCTTCATGGCAGCACAAAGGTTCGTTATTTCATTAATTGTAATTCTTTCCCAATATGGCTTAATTTCTGGTATCAGAGTAACAAAAAAAGCAGCTGACTTTTACCTTAATCCAGTTACTCAGTGAGGCATCAGCATGCAAGGTCTGCTGCACAATTTTATGTTGGGATTGTGTTTCTTTTAAGAAGACATCTCAAAGGTCACAAGAGACACTTCTTGAAGGATTTTCAGTAGCAACTTGCTTGCAAGATGAAATTCCAAATCAGTAAATGAATAATGAATAGGGCTGGAATTGGATATATAACAATAACTTTTAGACATGTTCATGTTCAATTTGAAGAGGAAAAAAACCGACGCGATATAAAATCAGAAGAGACATCTGAACTCTGCAGCTGTTTGAGATGTTACTTTTTCCTGGGTAATTGTCTGTCCCACCATACTTGGATTTTTCTTTTCTTATAGCATCATAAAATCAGTCAGGGTTGGAAGGGACCGCAAGGATCATCTAGTTCCAACCCCCCTGCCATGGGCAGGGGCACCCTACTGTAGGTCAGGCTGCCCATAGCCTCAACCAGCCTGGCCTTAAACACCTCCAGGGATGGGGTCTCAACCAACCATTCTTTTTGGTGGATTTTTTAGGGTTTTTTGTTTGTTTCCTTGCTGCTAACTTTTTTTCAGTACTTTAGTTACTTCCTGCACTTATCTGTTCTTTTGTGGAGTTAGTTAGCACTTTGTCATTCACTAGGAACTCAATCAATCGTCACTCTCGTGTCATCTTGCATTACATCAGCTTCCTTTTTCAGATGAAATGGATGGGTGTAGCTCTCTATGGAGTCTAGCAGTGCTGTTTGCTGGCTTGGTTTTGGGTGATGGTTGCTCAATAGTAGCTTTAATATTTAAACAGAGCAGTTAATGTGTGTTTATTCACGAGAGCGCAAGGCTTGGAGTTTAAGCACTGTTGAGGTAAATGGGCATTTTTACTGCAGTGGTGTTGAACCATTATCTCTACAGTCATACATGTAAAGATTTGCATCTTCAATGGAGCTGTGTAAGGAATAAGAGCATAAGCAGAAGAGGGGTGGGTTGTAGAGACAGAACTGAGAGCATAATTTGTCCTGCTAGCATCCCTTAGTCGCTAATGATGCTTTAGAGGTAGCAGAACTTGGGGTTTTTGTTTGAAAGATTGCCAGTCAATTCGTTTACTGCAAGGCTGAAGGAATATCTTATGGAGTATGAGAGCTGCCACATAGCAAAAAATACCTTCTCATTTTAACCTTTTCAGTCTGGAGCTGCATTCATATTTGAGTATAACTGAAATGCTATTGAAACAGAAACTTCCAGTTCACCATATGATCTGCTCTGCTCTGATTTACTTCCCCAACAACATCTAAGACTATGCTGCCTAAGTTAGCACATTAATATTCATTGCACAGATCTGTGTTGCAGTGTTGGAGCCAATAAATTTTGGTTTAGTTCAAAATCAGAGGTTATATTTTATACATTGTGTTAGCATACAACTTTTATTAGCATATCAGACTATGAGAGAGTGATGCATTGCAGTAAAAAAGGCAAGTATTTCAAGTTAATTGCTATTCCATTAAGTAGGAATGGTGGTTTCAGCTTAAAAGAGTGAAGAGAAATATTTGGCTAATGAAAAGAGTGCTCAGAGTGATAATAACTGTTTGATGTAGTGAAGATGCCAGCTGAGAATACTCACCTCAGTGGTCAGAACTGAAAGCTCTCAGAAGAAGGTGGTGAGAGCCCACAAAGCACTTCATGGAATGAGCCCAAGAGGCAGTGGTGCCCACCAAGACCTCACTGCTCTACTTAAAGTAACTAAGTAAACAGTCACCAGGATAAATATTCAGCAGTGGATTTGTCTGACATGACCTGTGCTTTTTGGCTGGAACAAGTAGTGTGAGGGTGCAGAAACCACACCAAAAAGCTTGGTTAGAGGGTAGCTGTAGATGCAGGTGTGATCCAGCAGATTCTCTGGCACTGTGCTGTGGCTGAGCTCTGCCCATGCTCTGCTGGCCTGCAAGGGTGAGTGGCTCTTCTCACAGAGCCCATGGTGTGAGCAGGAAACCAAGGCAACCTCTTTTCTTGCTTTCCTTTTCTCTTGCTTAGCTCCCTGGGTGTGGGGCAGGTGTGGAGCCATTGCTTTTTGGGAGACCAGGTATGTGCACAGCCACTCAGGATGCTTCTTGATCTCCTTCTACGTGTACACTCTACAGGTTGTTGGTGAGAGAATTCAGCTTCTGCTGCCAGCTATAGAGGTCTCTGGAAATGCTGAAGGAAATTGGAACCTCATTTTGACTCTTAATGTGACAGCAAGTTTCTTTCCCATACCCCTCTTCATTGATGCTTTCCACAGCTACCATTGACTTATGTGCCTTAGGTAGGGCAGTGCAGTACTACAAGACTGCTTGTGTTGGGATTAGGAACATTTATTGTACTGAACTTGGTGCTGAAGACTAGATTCATTTACTTCTGTCACATTCTCTTTCTACCTTGCTCTTGCTTAGTGCTAGTGTGGAGAACCACTTATTCTTGACACATGCTCTGTTATGTGTGAGGCAGCAGAAGTCTTTGTGGCTCATTTTACAATGATGTGCAAGGGCCAGATTTGAACTGGAGTTCTGCTGCTGTGGAAGGCTCCATCCCAAAGCTCAGAGAGGCTGAGGGAACAGCTGTGTTTCTTCTCTTTTACATGGATGGGGAATAACACAGGGAGCATTTTGAAGAGTTAGAAGTTACACTTAATGTCTGAAGTTGCAGCGTGGTCCTTTAACTACAAACCCATCCTTTGTCATTTCTAGATGTCATAGTGTTCTCTCCTGAGACATTCCTGAGCTGGGCCACTGATTTGTCTTCTGTCTAGCTGGACTTCTGAAACTCTGAATAAAAAAAATTACAAACCACAACATTTATTTTGGAAATCAATCCAAAGAGGGAAGAAAACTTACTGACTCTTCCATACACTGTCTATGAAAAGTCCACTGAAACCTGAAATGATTGAAAGAATTGTAGTGAGTGTGTGAGATACAGAATACACAGATCACACCTGTAAAAGTAAAGTTTGAATCTTGATGACTATCTGTTTATGCTGCTAAATATATATAAATGTATTCAGGAAAAAAATGGACCCAAGTGGACTTTTAATGATAAATCAGGATGTTAGCCACTGCAACTTATCCAATTTTAAATCTGACAGTGTTTGGTCAGGGCTTGATACCTTTTTGTGAAGTAAAGTGTATATTGCAGTCATAGAATCATAGGATCAGTCAGAGTTGGAAGGGACCACAAGGATCATCTAGTTCAAAGCCCCCTGCCATAGACAGGGACACCCTACCCTAGATCAGGCTGGCCACAGCCTTATCCAGCCTGGCCTTAAATACCTCCAGCCATGGGGCCTCAACCACCTCCCTGAGCAACCCATTCCAGCCTCTCACCACTCTCATGCTGAACAACTCCCTCCTCACATCCAGTCTGAATCTCCCCACCTCCAGCTTTGCTCCATTCCCCCCAGTCCTGTCACTCTCTGCGAGCCTAAAAAGTCCCTCCCCAGCTTTTTTGTAGGCCCCCTGCAGATCCTGGAAGACCACAAGAAGGTCACCTGGGAGCCTCCTCTTCTGCAGACTGAACAGCCCCAACTCTTTCTGTCTGTCCTCATAGCAGAGCTGCTCCAGCCCTCTGAGCATCCTCATGGCCCTTGTACTGAGTTTACCAAGAGGAGTGTGAGAACCATCTGTCATTAACACCATGGCCACTGGGATTTCTGAGCTCAAGATGCTTATATACAATTCTGGACAGCTCTTTGGCTGAAATAAATCACTCCCTCTGTGCTGAAATCAATGGAACAATTGTAAGCCTTATAAATCAAAGTTTGGCACTCTGATATGAATTTTTTTATTGACTTGTAATATCATGGAGGTCTTATGCAGTTGGAGGCTGCATTCATTCTTTTACCTCCCTGAAGTTGTTTCTTTAGTATTGATTATGCTACTTTATTCTCACTTGCCCTCACTTTTTTAAAGCTTATACATATTTTGTGCCACTTTTACAGTAAATCCCACAAGTATTTACCATCTATTGTTCAGAAGACAATAAAGATAGTCATTTAAATGCAGAATAAGTGGTGTAGGAGTGTAGTACAACCCATGCAGGATATGCAAAATGTAGTATGCCTGCTAGACTAACACTTCTGTACAGTAGCAGGAGCAATCAGGGCACAGCTCTGAAATCCTGGCTCTAACTGGTGCAGAAAGACACCTGCACTTTGAAGGACACTGAGATTTAAAGTTGAATCTGTTCTAAGAGAAATCATAAGAGCTGCAAAGGCTTTCTCCAGAGCTGGCATCAAACCCCATTGGCACCTAATCAGTCATCTCTTCCAAATCTTTGGAGTGTTTTCAAGTGGGTGTTTTGAAGTTAGCATTTGCAGGAGGCTCTCCTGTTATATTGAAAGTGGCTGCAATGCATTTCTTGGGGAGGTGTGATTTGCAGCTAATCATCATGAAGCACATCTCATGTTGTTTCTTTACTTGGTGATTTTGCACAAGACTGCTGGGTCATTAGAGAGAAGCTCACATTTCACAGCTCCTTTTAGCCAAGGGTTATGTCATCATAAATTGTCTGCAGCAGAACTTGGCATTCTCCTGAATGTCACTGTTTAATAGCACTCATTGTATGCCTCATGGACCTCATCAGATATACATGGCTGCTCTGAAATCTGGCCTCCTGTGGGGACTGAGTTTTGGACCCTGTTGAGTAAGAAGCTGAGAGGAACTGCTGTGCTTCCACACAATAAATTAGTTTCAGAGAAGCATTTCTGTATGGAAAATGTTTACCATTTGGGGACTCTGGACCAGACTTTGCACAGCAGCAGCGTAAGTGAATTGTGATGCACTGAAATGCAACTGCCAAACAGTATGGTATAGGCATGTCTTTGAAAACCTGGTGAAGTCAGGTGCTGCTCTCTGGTGCACCTCATGCAGGGAAGGATATGCTCAGGGTGAGCTGGAGTTTGCTTTTGAATAATTCATTCTTCAGTAGAAATAAGTTATTACAAACCCTTGATACAGGATAATTTTATTATTTATGTGTCACTTCAATAAAAAAGAGTTGTAAATGTACTGAAGTTGTTTTTTTCTCATGCATTCAGAAGGAACTAAATCTTCACCATTTTTTCCTCAACTTTTATAAGCAGAGCTTCCTAATGTAATAATAAATCAGCCAAACCTATCCCTAGTGTGTATGTGTGGTGCTCTGTGCTTCTTAATTCTTTTTTGTTTGCTTTTAACACTACCTTCTTCTGTTTTGTAGCTATCTTTGCACTGCATTTAGATGAAATGATTCTCTTAATAGGGGAGGAAGCTGTGACTGGTACTTAGGGCTGACACGGAGAGCCCTCCTCTTACCCTTTTGCTTTTCCATCCCTTTTGCTTTTATCTGTTGGATGCTTGGCACACACTATAATCACAAGCACTTTTAGGTCAGCAACTGCTGTGTCTTGTTTTGAAATGGTACTTGTTAGCAGTTGGACATAACACCAAACCTGATTTGAGGTTCCAAATGCTGCCATAATGGGAATATTTAATGATAATAAAATGCCTTGCTTCTCTCTCATTTGGAGTTTCACCTAATCTGCCTGGGCAATCAGCAGTTAGTAGGCAGATCTAAATGAAATTATTACCCTATGGAAACCATTTAAATATGAATAGCCTTTTATTTAAGGTGCATAAGCATTTTTTCCCCCAACATTTGGTCTATTAGGCTAAGTATGTGCTGTAGAAGAAGCATTTATTCCTTGCTTGTAAAAATAAAATCTAATATTGGTAAGTTAGCTGGAAGCTTGTAGATATTCTAAAAAGATGACAAGGTAAGATAAGCAGTAGAGCTGAGCTGAAATTGCTCTGAAGGTCTTTCTGAATAGCTGTCAGTTTTATGTTCTCCTAACACAATAATGGGCACTCCCAGGAGGTGGGAGTCTCATGGGATAATTATTCTCCAGAGGTTTAGATTGGGTTTGCTGTGCCTTTTACACAGATAGGTAAGACTGCCTTATAATTATTCTTCTCCTCTTGCAGTAGGTTTTTCTAATGTAGAAATTAATGGAATTAATTTTGTATACATGCGCTGTACTTACCATTACCTAGCATATTAATGAATTTCAAGCAACACTGAATACTATCAGATGGCAACAGTAAATGGTCTGGGTAGCTTTTATCTTACAAATTGAATTTAAGTCTTGGTTTTTGAGATGTGGGCTTTTTTAATATTCGTATGTATTTTCTGCTGTCATAAGCAGGCATATTTACTCTTTCAGCCCACTTTACCTTTAACTATCCTTGAAAATAACAAGCACAAGAAGTAAAAATTGCACATAAATGTACATTTTGTAATTGTTGAATATATATAGCTTTATATATATATATGTTGAGTATATATAGCTTATATATGTTGAATATATATAGTTTATATAGCTATAATTGTTGAACATATATATATATATATATATCCTGGTGCATGAAGCTGACACAGTTACTACCTGGCTGTCTTTGACCATCAAAACATATTGATGGAATGGAACAAAAACTTGGTAAAAACTCAACTTCATTTAGGATGGCTTGTAAGGCAGCTGACTGTCAAAGTCATTAGTTACAAACCTTTGGTCTTAGAATCATAGAATCAACCAGGTTAGAAGAGACCTCTAAGATCATCCAGGTCAACCTAGCACCCAGCCTTAGCCATTAGACTAGACCATGGCACTAAGTGCCTCATTCCATCTTTTCTTGAACACCTCCAGGGACAGTGACTCCATCACCTCCCTGGGCAGCCCATTCCAATGCCAATCACTCTCTCTGCCAACAACTTCCTCCTAACATCCAGCCTAGACCTCCCCCAGCACAACCTGAGGCTGTGTCCCCTTGTTCTATTGCTGGTTGCCTGACAGAAGAGACCAACCCCACCTGGCTACAGCCTCCCTTCAGGTAGTTATAGACTGCAATGAAGTCCCCCCTGAGCCTCCTCTTCTGCAGGCTGCACACCCCCAGCTCCCTCAGCCTCTCCTCACAGGGCTGTGCTCCAGGCCCCTCACCAGCCTTGCTGCCCTTCTCTGGACACCTTCCAGTACCTCAACATCTGTCTTGAACTGAGGAGCCCAGAAATAGACACAGGACTCAAGGCCTGACCAGTACCCTCAGGTCCCTTTCTTCCTGGCTGCTCTCCAGCCACTCTGTCCAACCTGTAGTGCTGCTTGGGGTTGTTGTGGCCAAAGTGCAGAACTCTGCACTTGATCTTGTTAAATCTCATCCCATTGGCCTCTGCCCACCCATCCAGCCTGTCCAGGTCCCTCTGCAGGGCTCTCCTACCCTCCATCACATCAACACCTGCTCCTAGCTTGGTGTCATCTACAAAGTTACTGATGATGTTTCATTGTCAAGCCCGTGATTATGTCATGGCATTTAAAGAATTCTGATTCATTTGCTGTTTAAAGTCTATGCTGGATCATAAAGATCTGTTGCTGGTTTTGGCCCACAAAAAAAGAAGAAAAAAAAAGGACTATCTAGATATTTAAACTTTATCATTGGAGATTACAATAGAACGTATTCTTGCTTGCTGATATTGAATTGAATATTGGTTATTAGTTCACTGCTAGAAGGTGTGATGGTTTGGGTGTTCCCTGCCCCCCCACACTTAGGAAAATCACCCAGACTAGACTCAGCAGCTCTGGAAATTGAATGAAGCTTTGTATTTACAGAAACACAGCAACCCTCCCAGAAACCTGAGTCCTCAAGAGGAACTCCCAACCACTCTTCCACCTTCCTCCCCACCCCTCTACCTTACCCCGGATCTTGCCTTATGTTCAAGGGAAGTTGGGAGGGTCAGCCAAGGGAGTTAGGAAGCAGATGGATTAGTCACACCGATGGCAGGTTAGGTGAGAGAGAGAAGTTCAACCCAAAGCCCAGAGAGAGACTCCCTTATCTATGTTTGTGTTCTTATCCATCTCAGCAAGCCTTTGATTGCAGTAGACATCACCACTGTTTCCTTTTCACAGCCTATAGTCTAATTCTTCTCACCAAAACATTCTAGCTAGCTTCAAACTGGCACAGAAGCTCATAGCAGGCATATTTATGTGCTCATTTTTTAATGAATATTGCATCTTTTTTTCCTGTACCATGTATCATATTAAATATTGTTGTGCCTTATTCATAATTAACTGATTTACACCAAGTGTTTTAGTGGGGTGACTTAGAGGCTTTGTTCAAACTTGTGCCATTGGTGTATGTCTTTAAAGATAACTCCAAGGGAGGGGACTACTATTTTTTTTCTTTTTCTTACTGTACTGATTTGATTATCAAAGATTTGATGGATGAGCTTTTAAGTAAAGACCTGAATGTTTTATGAGTGTATCTGCAACACAACTGGGCTTATAGTAGGGTAAGAAACAAATCCTCTGTGTGATTTAAAGGTGAAAAACGACTCCAGAAAAGTTACAGAGAAAAATTGTGTTTTCTCCTTCCTTTATAATTTATTTATGTAACCCCCACCAGCCTCTCCCTGATTGTACAGAAGTAAAACACATTTTTAAGGTGGGAATTGCTGTCTTCAATTTTGAGGAAAAAAAAATTACTTTATATAAATTAAGTTTCATGTCTTCTAAGACACTTCAATACAGTTGGTTTTGTGTTACATGCACCTGTAAAATTCCCACAGTAGGGTATCAGGATCTTTAGGTGTCAAGTGGCTTTTTGGTGGTTGGCAGCAATAAGACACGGAGCAATGGTCACAAACTGGAACACAGAAGGTTTCAACTCAACATGAGATCTGGAGAAGAGAAGGCTCAGAGGTGACCTCGTTGCTGTCCACAACTCCCTGAAGGGAGGCTGTAGCCAGGTGGGGTTGGTCTCTTCTGTCAGGCAACCAGCAACAGAACAAGGGGACACAGTCTCAAGTTGTGCTGGGGGAGGTCTAGGCTGGATGTTAGGAGGAAGTTGTTGGCAGAGAGAGTGATTGGCATTGGAATGGGCTGCCCAGGGAGGTGGTGGAGTCGCCGTCCCTGGAGGTGTTGAAGCAAAGCCTGGATGAGGCACTTTAGTGCCATGGTCTAGTTGATGGGATAGGGCTGGGTGCTAGGTTGGCCTGGATGATCTTGGAGGTCTCTTCCAACCTGGTTGATTCTATTTATTGTTAACAAGAAATGTCATCATATTTATCATCATCAAGTGATCCCAAGCCTGCAAATCATCAACTATCTGCATGGCTAATTTCTAGGTTGGACTCGATGATCTTGGAGATCTCTTCCAACCTGGTTGATTCTATGATTCTCTGGTTCTTTGATTTCTGAAAACAGCCTCCGCAGTCAGCTGCAGGACTAGGACTGCCTCATGCCCTTGAATAGTCAAAAGCAAACACTTGTGTCTTTGCTTAGAGAGATGATAAAATGGCACATGTCAGAAATACCTGACTTACCAAAAGCAATGAGTTGGATTTTGCCAGAGGTTAATAAGTTTTCAGGGAACATGCTGGCTCCTCTGACAAGCTGGATAAATGGGCATCATGTCAATGTATGAGTGCATTTCTGGAAGAAGGAATGTGCTGACACTACTGCAACATAAATGCTCTAATTGAACTGCTTCATGGTTATCCTTTTAATGCCATTTTTGGGGCATTATTGCAGTTACTCCAGTCATATGCTTCTTCATACAATGCCTGGACTGCTTTGCTGAGTCTAGGGATCTCTGGCTAGTGGTTTGAAGGGAGGGGTTTTTAGGATACAGTGAGTAAATGTCTGGAAATACATTGCCAGAGTGATAAAATTACTTAAGTAGAGCTGTCCTCATACATGCCAACTGATTATCTGGTCTTGATTTTTAGCCAGGAACTGAATGCTCACTGGAAGCTGTATCTGTGTAAGATAGGAAGTCTGCTAATGTGATGTAATTTAATCTATGTCATGTGATTATTCCTACCAAAGAATGTTAATCTCCCAGTCAGGCAAAGTCCTAATTGTGCCATTTTGATGTCTTGATGCCTCTGGTTTATAGACTAAACCCGTGGAAATAGCTATGTTGTATTTGAATTACATTGAGTTCAGTGTTAAAATAGAGAATGGTTATAAGCATTGTGGTATAATTCTTAGTGACCAGGTGTGACAGATGATGCAGAATTAGTAAAGGCTCCCAGGTGACCTTCTTGTGGCCTTCCAGGATCTGAAGGGGGCCTACAAAAAAGCTGGGAAGGGACTTTTTAGGCTCTCAGGGAGTGACAGGACTGGGGGGAATGGAACAAAGCTGGAGATGGGGAGATTCAGACTGGATGTGAGGAGGAAGTTGTTCAGCATGAGAGTGGTGAGAGCCTGGAATGGGTTGCTCAGGGAGGTGGTTGAGGCCCCATTCCTGAAGGTGTTTAAGGCCAGGCTGGATGAGACTGTGGTCAGCCTGATCTAGGGTAGGGTGTCCCTGCCCATGGCAGGGGGGTTGGAACTAGATGATCTTTGTGGTCCCTTCCAGCTCTGACTGATTCTATGATTCTATAATTCTAATAATCTGTATTAATTTTGATATCCAGACAAAGATTGTTACTAACTATGAAAACTGTTTTTCAACATTAAATCTCACCAGAAAACTTATTCACAAGATTCAAAACAGATAGTTTGGAAATGTATGCACACAGGGAATAGGCAAAACTAGAGCACTTATTTCTTAAATTGGCAAATGCAAACATACTGGAAGAGAAGATTCTTGTGTTTAATCGTAGAATCAAACAGGTTGGAAGAGACCTCCAAGCTCATCCAGTCCAACTTATCACCCAGCCCTGTCCAATCAAGTAGACAAAAGGAGATCAGGTTGGTCAGGCAGGACCTGCCCTTCCTAAACCCATGCTGGCTGGGCCTGATCCCTTGGTCATCCTGTAAGTGCTTTGTGATGGCACTCAAGATGACCTGTTCCATAACCTTGCCTAGCACTGTCCACTAGATGGACATAGGAGGCTCTTTTCTGCTTATGGCAGAAGGCAATTAGTGAATTACAAGAAGCTAATGTATTTACTCACAAACTATTATCAGACAGTACCCAAAGCATGTGGAGGGATTGCTGTCGGTGGTCTCAAAGCCATTAGAGGCTTTGGAGTTTCTCAGGCTCGTTTCTCAGCAAGCTGGGAGTTTACAGCATAGTGTCTGACCTGGTTTCTCTTGATTCCCGATTCAGCAGAAGCCTTGCAGAGGGGCAGGC
Source organism: Pogoniulus pusillus (assembly GCF_015220805.1). Classification (NCBI taxonomy): domain Eukaryota; kingdom Metazoa; phylum Chordata; class Aves; order Piciformes; family Lybiidae; genus Pogoniulus; species Pogoniulus pusillus. The sequence goes on along the minus strand of NC_087291.1, from coordinate 6,475,066 downwards.
AGGAGCAGGGTGTGATGTGCAGTCCTGGCACAATGCCACGCTGGCTGTGCAGGCATTTAGAGCCTGTTCCTGGTAGAGTCAAGGCAGTGGAGTTTCCAGGCAGTTTCAGGACACGATGAGGCAGCAGAGCACATCATGCTACCTGCTCATCCCTTTTTATCAATGCAGCCTGAGACTAATGAGCCTTTGGGCATAGATTAGCCAATCAGAATGGTACTTTTCCAAGCTTGGCCATATTAGGTGAAGCCAGCACTTTCATTTTCCTTTCCTGTGGTTGCTTCCCCCAGCATAGAAGGAGGGGGGAGCAGGGGAACATGTCTGGACAAGCCAGAGTCCTTAGACTCAGAGGCTCCAGGTTCTTTGTCCTCCTTCCTGCTGTTGCTTCTCTCCACAGTGGAAGGAGGGAGAGCAGACAAACATGCCTGGGCAAGCCAGGACATGGATAGGCCTATCAGGCCTACCATGACACCAGGTTAAATTTAATAGCAGCTATTAATTTAAACATATTTTTGGCAATCAAGTATGGAGGAGATAGTTGGTGATTTATTTCTTTTATTGTCTGCCTTTCCAGATATGAGACAGTTAATTGCTTACGTGAGGATATTCTTTTTTGCTCTGTGAACAAAAGGTTTCAAAGCTTCTAATTCATAGATGCCATCAAAGGTCAAACAAATTCAGTGTGATTCAGTACTAAAAAGGACCCACCTGCCTAGTACTAGGCAATATTAATATCCTTCTGCATTCTTAGGTTTTAAAGATGCTCCAGGAAATATTTACAGCCTTGGAAATATTTGCATCAACTTAATCCTCTTTTTTTTTTCCTGAATTTGCTCTGGAAGAGCCTGTTTAGTACTGGTTTGGAGTCCCACACAGTATCTGTAAGAAAGACTAGTCTCCAAAACAAGAGAATAGTACAGTGTAAAAGTGGAGGGGTACAAATACCCTTCCATTTCCCATGTCTCCTATAGCTATTGAGACCTCTGCTTATTCCTTCTGCTTCCTTAGAACAGTTTCTTAGAATCAACCAGGTTGGAAGAGACCTCCAAGATCCTCCAGTCCAACCTGGCACCCAGCCCTAGGCAGTCAACTAGACCATGGCACTAAAGTGCCTCAGCCAGGCTTTGCTTCAACACCTCCAGGGATGGTGACTCCACCACCTCCCTGGGCAGCTCATTCTAGTGGCAAATCACTCTCTGGCAAGAACTTCCTCCTAATATCCAGCCTAGACCTCCGCTGGCACAACTTGAGGCTGTGTCCCCTTGTTCTATTGCTGGTTGCCTGGCAGAAGAGACCAACCTCCACCTGGCTACAATCTCTCTTCAGGTAGTTGTAGACAGCAATGAGGTCACCCCTGAGCCTCCTCTTCTGCAGGCTGCACACCCCCAGCTCCCTCAGCCTCTCCTCGTAGGGTTTGTGCTCCAGGCCCCTCACAGTGTAAAAGTGGAAGTGTACAAATACCCTTCCATTTTCCATGTCTCCTATAGCTATTGAGATCTCTGCTTATTCATTCTCTCTGCTTCCACATTGTACAGTGTAAAAGTGGAAGTGTCCAAACACCCTTCCATTCCCCATGTCTCCTATAGCTATTGAGACCTCTGCTTATTTCTTCTTTCTGCTTTCAAATTTTGCACTATGATTTCAGTGCTTTGAATTCTCTTTAAGTCTGTGCAGAATAGAAAGGCAGATTATTACCCAAATGGGATATCGCTCCCATGGAGTGGTCATGAAAGGCTAAACACCACTCACCAAATGCAGAACATGACTCCTTAAGCTCTTATTCCCCAAGTTTAGCTGTGGATTCAAATAATTCAGACATCCTGTGATTCTTTTGACTAGGTCAGTAGTAATCCACTTATTTCTTGGCTGCCTTTTATTTGATACTTGCTATCTCTTCTAAATTATTAAATTTACCTGTTTGCCCAGTTTTTATTCTTCATTTTAGTAAAACAGACATGTGCATTAAACAAAACTATCCATGGACTGACCATCTGTCTATGAGTGGAAAGACTCTGTTTTGAAATCTGAAACAAAAGGGGGAGAGAGAGCACAATTTGGAAAGGCTGGTCCCTAGGACAGACTGAACGAGCTGTGGGTTCACAGCAGTGGCTTGTAATAGCACGTTTATGGTAGGTAAAAGCAAAAGATACAAAATAGCTGTCAATTTGTATTGTGGTTATTAAAAGCTTACTGTTTCAGTATAATTGCTGTGTGAGAGAGAGCTCCACCCCTTCTGTGAGCCTTTTCTGACATTTTAAATTACATACTACTGCAGATTGTTTTAATTCCTTTTTCTTTTCTTGGTTTTCCTTTTTTTTCCCCCCAATCTTTTTCTTTCCAATCCTTTTTTCCCCCCATCATCTGAATTAATACACCAATTACAGACTGAGTTGCAAATAAACAATTTGATCATTTCTGTTTCTGTGCCTTATGCTGAAAGTTGAAGTGCCTTATGAAAACAAAGGCTTGAAGTCTCATTCCATATTTATCTGTCCATGTACTGATGACAGGAAAGTTCAGCCATAAAGCTGGCAACTGCTGGCTCCTCTACTGGCAACTTTGTGGTCTGAATGAAACATTGGGATGGTTTAGCCTGCAGAAGAGGAGGCTCAGGGCAGACCTCATTGCTGTCTACCACTACCTGAAGGGAGGCTGTAGCCAGGTGGGGTTGGGCTCTTCTCCCAGGCAACCAGCAACAGAACAAGGGGACACAGTCTCAAGTTGTGCCAGGGGAGGTCTAGGCTGGATGTTAGGAGGAAGTTCTTGCCAGAAAGAGTGACTGGCATTGGAATCATCCAGATCATCCAGTCCAACCTAGCACCCAGCCCTAGCCAGTCAACTAGACCATGACACTGAGTGCCTCATCCAGGCTTTTCTTCAACACCTCCAGGCACAGTGACTCCACCACCTCCCTGGGCAGCTCATTCTAATGCCAATCACTCTCTCTGTCAACAACTTCCTCCTAACATCCAGCCTAGACCTCCCTGGCACAACTTGAGACTGTGTCCCCTTGTTCTGTTGCTGGTTGCCTGACAGAAGAGACCAACCCCACCTGACTACAGCCTCCCTTTAGGTAGTTGTAGTAAGCAATAGGTCACCCCTGAGCCTCCTCTTCTGCAGGCTGCACACCCCCAGCTCTCTCAGCCTCTCCTCACAGGGCTGTGCTCCAGGCCCCTCACCAGCTTTGTTGCCCTTCTCTGGATACATTCCAGTACCTCAACATCTATCTTGAATTGAGGAGCCCAAAACTGGACACAGCACTCAAGGTGTGGCCTGACCAGTGCTGAGCACAGGAGCAGAATAACCTCCCTTGTCCTGCTGGCCACACTGCTCCTGATCCAGGCCAGGATGCCATTGGCTCTCCTGCCCACCTGGGCACACTGCTGGCTCATGTTCAGCTACTATCTACCAGCATCCCCCCGGTCCCCTTCTTTGTGGGTGTTCACCAGCCACTGTGTCCCCAGCCTGTAGTGCTGCTTGGATTGTTGTGGCCAAAGTGTAGAACCATTGTAGAGTGTAATATAATTCTGACTGCATGAAGAAAAAAAAAAAAAAAAAAAAGGAAGAAGAAAAAAAAGTGGAAAGAAAAACATTTCTGAAGAGTACAAAGTTCCTCTTTCACACAGCTCTTTACTCAACAGTTACATGCTACTGTTATATATCTAGTTACATATAAAAAACCTGTATTTAGTAACACATGCTACCTTAATGTTTTGGAAACAAAGCTATAACTATGAAAGTGTCTGTGGTGAAACTGTGAAGCACATCTTTAATGGAAATATGCAAAAGGAATTAAAATATTAATAATTATTAGACTGGGTCCTGAAAATACTAACAGAAGATGAAAACTTGTTCATCTGCTGAATCATTTATCTGCACACTGCCAGTAAGCCATCAGCATCCACATTGGCTCATCCTCACACACAAGTGCTTTTTCCTGAACATATAGGTCATGGTTTTAAAATGAGTTGTTACTGGAAAGGAAGTCTGAACTTGAGACTTGGTGGCAGAAATTAGACTTGGTCTGAATTGAGACAATGGTGTCAGAAAATTCTGTCTAAGGCAGTTCTTCCAAGGTGAACTGCAGAATACTTTTTATAATCCTTCAGTAAGGATAAAAGAGAGACAGATGGAAAAAAGAAATCTTTTGTCCTCTTTCACAGAGGCTGTGAAGAAATTAGCAAAGAATGTCAGTGCCTCCTCTGGTAGCTGTCCTGCTACTATTCTGCATAACTGTGGGTATGCAAAGTGAAGATGGATAATAACAGGCAGATGCTGACCTCGGTTCCCACCAGCTGCTGGCTACCTTATCTCAGAAAGGACAGATAATGGACACCTTGTTAATGAGGAAAACAAGGTGTGGTGTATGCTGATGGAGTGGGTTGTCCTTGACTAATTATGCTAATGTGTAGACGTGTGCCTTGTGGCCCTGAGGGGAGATATTGAGAGCTGAATGATCAATAAAGGTCTCTGGCACAATTCACATTGAATTGTCTGGAGTCCATGTGGCTTTGCCTTTGATCACACTGACCTGTGAGTGCCTTGACCACGTTTCCCGTGGGCAAGCAAGCAGCTAATTTTGTAACACACAACTCTTTACTGTCACAGGAAACATTAGTAGTTTGAGAATATCTGGAACTGAGCATGGTGTGTAGCTACAGGATGGGTATTTGTTGCTGTTCCATTTCTAAGTTAGAAATATTTGATTCATGTGATGTAATCTGTCATATTTCCTGTAAAACAGTTTCTTCTTCCAGTGCATTACCAGTCTTGGTAGTCAGAAGAATCAAAGTTTTAGCTTAGCTGATATCTTGTTAGACCTCTGCCAGATGGGTCAGTCTCAATGGTGGCAGCACAAATCCACAAGCATTGGCATTACATCACCATCTTCACAAAGTACAAGGAAGTAATAAAAACCCTATCAGCCGTTCCAGTGTCTTTCACAACTACCTGGAGAAAGGTGTCACCTTTGGTACAGAGCCATGAATCATAGAATCATAGAATCAACCAGGTTGGAAGAGACCTCCAAGCTTAGCCAGTCCAACCTATCCCCCAGCCCTAGCCAGTCAACCAGACCATGGCACTAAGTGCCTCATCCAGTCTTTTCTTGAAGACCTCAAGGGACGGTGCCTCCACCACCTCCCTGGGCAGCCCATTCCAATGCCAATCACTCTCTCTGACAACAACTTCCTCCTAACATCCAGCCTATACTTCCCCCGGCACAACTTGAGACTGTGTCTCCTTGTTCTATTGGTGGTTGCCTGGCAGAAGAGACCAACCCCACCTGGCTACAGCCTCCCTTCAGGTAGTTGTAGACAGCAATGAGGTCTGCCCTGAGCCTCCTCTTCTGCAGGCTGCACACCCCCAGCTCCCTCAGCCTCTTCTCATAGGGTTTGTGCTCAGTAAAGAGCAAGGTTTAAAGTCCAGGGGCAGCTCCACTTGCTGTATAATTAACATGAGCCCATTTCTCAGAAGTTGCTTAAGAATGAGTCTGAGTAATGCATTAATTTAGCACCCATTATTTACAGAGCCACTGTCTTCTGTCTCCATGTTTCTTTAAAACTACATAACTTCCTTTGGTTGTTTGTGTTTAACTTTTTATCTGGCCGCTTAAAGCTTCGCCAACTTTGCTGAACTCCTTTTTCACTTGAGTCTTTTTGCACTTAGCTTTTACAGTACTGCATCAGCTTTGGGAAAATATTTTTCTTCTGAAAATGCTTTCCATCCTCTCTACTCTGTGAAGAGCAAAGCTCCCACCTTCCAATTCCAGTGTCACTTTTGGTTTGGCAAGTTCTCTGTCAATTGCACATGCAGTGCCAAACCTTCTGGTGATGTTCCCCAAGAGACAGTGCTCACATTCCTCTTGCCTTTCTGCTTAGCATACAACTAACTCCTAGTTACTGTTTTAGAGCTAATAAATATTAACCTTCTCAAGAGCTGTGTTTCAAAGCTTGCAGGTAACAGTGTTGCCTGTGATATTATTTGTGAAAGTCTTTCAGGCTTCTTTTGCCAGTTCTAGTCTGTCCAGTGAGTATTCGTTGGGTTTTCTGGCTTTGCTAAGGTAATTTCTGATAGAGTATTGGTAAGCTTCAAAACAATTAAAACACACCTAAAGTGGACAAGAATTGCAGTGGGTCTCTCTTGAGTCAGAAAGGTGCAACAGAGTTGTGTTGATTTTTTTTTAGAACTGATATTCATCTTGTGCTCTAAGTTTCTCCTGTGACAACTGCTTTCAGCCTTAGCTGGGTCACTTTCTGAATTTATGTAAGAAGTCTCTGCTGAAAGTGTGAACCCTTCAAGAAAACAGCAAGAGGAAAGACCCTGTCTTATCGTCTAGGAACACCTCAGTGAACCTTTCTCATGTACTGCCAGTCACAGTTGTGATAAGCATTATGAGCCAAAGTTCATGTTAGAAATACCATTAACTAAGAAGTCAGCATAGAGGCATTGTCACTTGTTCCTGTGCTGACTGATCTTTTTTGTTAAGTGGCTCAAACACTGCTCAGGCCACACCTTCAGTGCTGTGTCCAGTTCTGGGCTCCTCAATTCAAGAGAGATGTTGAGGTGCTGGAACATGTCCAGAAAAGGGTGACAACGCTGGCGAGGGGCCTGGAACACAAACCCTATGAGGAGAGGCTGAGGGAGCTGGGGGTGTGCAGCCTGGAGAAGAGGAGGCTCAGGGCAGACCTCATTGCTGTCTACAACTACCTGAAGGGAGGTTGTAGCCAGGTGGAGGTTGGTCTCTTCTGCCAGGCAACCAGGATCAGAACAAGGGGACACAGTCTCAAGTTGTGCCAGGGCAGGTCTAGGCTGCATGTTAGGAGGAAATTGTTGGCAGAGAGAGTGATTGACATTGGAATGAGCTGCCCAGGGAGGTGGTGAAGTCACAATCACTGGAGGTGTTGAAGAAAAGCCTGGATGAGGCACTTAGTGCCATGGTCTAGTTGACTGGATAGGGCTGGGTGCTAGATTGGCCTGGATGATCTTGGAGGTCTCTTCCAACTGATCAATTCTATGATTCTATGAAATCCAAAGTCTGTTGTCTTTGGTGAGACCATATATGCAAAATTGAAGGCAGAAACTGTGGAAGTTGAGGTGTCATGCTACTGCATCCACCCAAGCTACTGGCAATTTCTGTGAGCATGCTGTGTTAAGATGGAGGCTGGAGCATGATATGATTAGCAGAGGTACCTTATGGTAAGAGAATATTAATTTAAAAAGCAGAACAGAAATCCCCAAAAGCAAACAAATTATAAATAATACTTGTTTAGTCTGCTTAGGAAGGATTTGTCCCATTTGAACCCCTGACTTAATAAGGGTCAAAGTCTAGTTTAATCTGTTCACCCAAGATGGGAGTCCTAAAACCTTACCTGATGAGGAGAAGAGTCAGTATATTCCTCTGGTGACTCAGATGTGGTGATTCTTCTTCTGCCCCTTAAGGTCTTCAAGAAAAGACTGGATGAGGCACTCGGTGCCATGGTCTAGTTGACTGAATAGGGCTGGGTGCTAGGTTGGACTGGATGAGCTTGGAGGTCTCTTCCAACCTGGGTGATTCTACGATTCAAAGGCTGTGTTGTTCCATGACAGCAGCTGAATGGAATGGTTGTATATGGCCCATATACATACATTTCAGGAACCTGTCTGGAACTGTCACCCAGTCATGGCTTACTCACAACCATCTCTCAGTGACAGTTCATTGAGACTGCCCTTCTTGATTACCCATTGGAATGGGCTGCCCAGGGAGGTGGTGGAGGCACCCTCCCTGGATGTGTTCAAGAAAAGACTGGATGAGGCACTTAGTGCCATGGTCTGGTTGACTGGATAGGGCTGGGGGATTGGTTGGGCTGGATGATCTTGGAGGTCTCTTCCAACCTGGTTGATTCTATGATACAGTCTATGATACAGTCTATGATATCTAGAGAGGGGCCAGTGGTCTCCTCCCACAAAGGGAGCACGAGGTCTATATTCATTAAATATCTTCCTGGCCCTTAAGCATCACCTCTGTCTTGAGATTGTGTTTAAATTAATTGCTCTTTATTTCCCTACAAATGGATGCCATCAAATGTCATGCATGATAGCTTGACAATAAAAGGTATTCATATTACCACCTATATGGAGTTTTCTTCCCCATGTTTTAGAAGCTGAAGGGATGACAGAGGATACAGGAGTACCTCATAAGGGCAAACGTGGAGCTGGTGACCCATGGTTTTCTTATGAGTGTGCTGCCCTAAGGAATTGCTTTAGCTCTTGCAGAATGGTTCTGTCAGCTCTTTCCTGTGCTGAAAGATTCATAACCATGACAAATCAAACATCATCACTGAAAGTTCTGGTTTATGCTTGTCTCCTGGATGATTGTTGTTCACCTAGGGTGCACTGTTTCCACACTATCAGCTTGCCTCAAGCTAATGAAGCACTTTAAGGCCACTTACAGATCAGCTTTCACTGTCCTTTTTTAATCTGGAAGATGAAAACAACAACTGATCTACTTTTTTTTTCATTGTTTCTCACACTTTATTTCCCTTTCTGAAATCACAAGTGTAGGTAATCAGCAATGTGCATTATCTCAATGTTTCTCCCATTGGAAAAATATATAAAATGAGCAAGCAAGTCCAGAAATTCTCTTGCAATAGTGCAGAAGTATGATGCAGGAGTTCAGTACACAACATTATGGTGTTATGGCAAACTATATGAGGAGCAGCAGATGTATAGGAAGAAAGAGCAATGCATCACCATTATAATGTGAGATGAGAAAAAATTAGTCAGCTCTTGCATGAATAAGTTTCTCTGGTCTCATGAATAGCTTCATATAATTTAAAATAATCCTTCTGTATAATGAACTTGCCAGCTAATTACTCTTGAATTGCCACAGCATGGTAGAAGTCTGATAGCCTGGGAGTGTTTTGAATGTTGCCAGAATGGCAAAGTAGATACAGTTGAAACTAGAATTGAATGGGCTTCCTGATCAATGTATCTGCAAGCTGGCTGAGGATACTATTCCAAGCAGTCAGTAACTGTGCTCACTGCTAGATTTATCCCTTAATGAAACAATAGACTGAAAAGCGGCAGATGGTAGTTAATGATTACCATTTCTAGTAAACAAAGTTGTGCAGAGATATATTTAAAGTGGCTCTGTGTATATAAATAGACAAGGAACGTGAGCTATGTGACTGTAATTGAATTCTATTAGCATAACTTAAGTAGAAGTTCAGTAAATACCAAACACCTTAATTAACTTTCACAGCATTAGGAGGGTAATGACACACCTCTTGTAAATGACTCTTCAAAGTGTTTGGCAACATGGCAGTTGAGAGCTAAACTAGTAGCCTGTACCTCACCCTTTGTGGCTGGTTGTGTGGTAACTTGCTTGACTCTTGCTGCTCAAGCTTGGCCTCTGCCAGGGTTTCTGGATGTTGAAGCAAACAGCCTTTCTGGCAGAAAGCTGAACACCTCGCTGTGCTGTGAGTGGGACTGTGCCCTCCAGTTGTGCCTCTTTGCCTCCCAGCCTGGAGAGCCCTTTGCTTGCTGGGCACTTAACACAGGGTAGTGTGGGAGTGCAGCTCAGGCTCTTCAAGCTTATACCATAGAATCAGCCAGGTTGGGAGAGACCTCCAAGATCATCCAGGCCAACCTAGCACCCAGCCCTATCCACTCAACTAGACCATGGCACCAAGTGCCTCATCCAGGCTTGGCTTGAACACCTCCAGGGACAGTGACTCCACCACCTCCCTGGGCAGCCCATTCCAATGCCAATCACTCTCTCTGTGAAGTCTGCAGCCTCTGGAAGACTTCTTTGCTCCTAGAGCACAGCTTTAAACACTTTTTGCTCATTCTGGAAAAAAAAAAAAAAAAAAAAAAAAACACAAACAACCAAAATAAAGTCTCCAGCAACACTGTGTAACAGAGAAGCTAGCAGAAGATACCAACTCTTTTTGTGCCCCTGCAGTCAATAAGGGTAATTGTTGTATGCTTCCAACTGTAGGGTTTGCAGTTTTCCTTTTCTAAGCATTTATTATTGCTGATACAGTTTTTGGAAAATATACCAGTTACATATTCTACTGGATTCAAGAAGTGTAATTGACTCTTGGGTTTGGAACTGTTGGATCTGTGTGTTGGAGTCCAGCCTGAGCTGTGTATCCTTTTAGCTAAGATGTGTGTGATTCACAGTCACAGAATTTCTTAGACTGGAAAAGCCCTTCAAGCTCACCAAGTCCAATCATTAGCTTCACACTGACAAGTCCTCGACTAAACCAAATCCTTCAGCACAACATCTCATCACTGTGAATCGCTGTGGTTGGAAAGGACCACCAGCATCATCCAGTCCAACCTTCATCACTAGACCATCACCTCAAGCACTACATCCACTCTTTTTAAACCCCTCCAGGGATGGTGACTCCACCACCTCTCTGGGCAGCCTGAGCCAGTGCCTGACCACCTGCTCAGTAAAGAACTTCCTCCCAACATCCAACCTAAACCTCCCCTGATGCAACTTGAGGCTATTTCCTCTTGTCCTATCATTAGGAATTTGGGAGAAGAGACCATCTCCAGCCTCACTACAGCCTTCTTTTAGGTAATTGTAGAGGGCAATAAGGTCCCCTCTCAGCCTCTTCTTCTCCAGACTAAACACCCCCAGCTCTCTCATCCACTCCTCGTAGCTGATGTTTGCCAGACCTCTCCCCAGCCTCGTTGCCCTTTTCTGCACCTGCTCCAGCACCTCATTGTCTCTTCTGCACTGTGGTGACCAAAACTGGACAGAGTACTCGAGGTGTGGTCTCACAAGTGCTGAGTACAGGGGCATGATCACCTCCCTACTCCTGCTGGTCACACCATTGCTGATCCAGGCCAGGATGCTGTTGGCCTTCTTGGCCACCTGGGCACACTGCTGGCTCATATTCAGCTGGATGTCCACCAACACCCCCAGACCCTTTTCCTCCAGGCATTCATCAATGCTTGTTCTAAAATCTTAATAGTGGGTTTAGAAGCCTTGTTGAAAACCAACAGTGATTTGTCAGCTTATCATGCAAAGTAAATAAGTAATGTACTTAACTGCTAGTTAATTATTTTTTTAAATGCTGGTGAGTCAGGTAGCTATATGCAAATTGATAAGAAATTAATTCCTGTTGTATTTGGAAAAAGCAGACTGGATCCACAAACAGCTGAAATTTAAATTCTTCTCTCACATAAGAAACTGCACTGTAAATGAGCTAGCTTCTCTCTTGGGAAAGAAATACGAATTGTGCTGACAAGCTGAGGGCTCTCAGCAGAAAAATGCATGCTGAGAGCTTGACTCAGTGGCCAATTGACTGATATCTTGTCCTCTTTTTGTTTCTGTTTTAGATGCTGAAGAATACCAGCCTCCAATATGGAAATCATACTGTGAGTATATGCGAAATTTGATTAATCTTAGTACCTTACTGAGGTGTCACTGTTAGGTCTTTTCCCTTAGTTTAGGATAAAAGACTTACATGTACTAGGTGTTTGTAGAAATCACCCTATGGGACAGCAAAGAAGTCTGAGCTCTTCTTTTTTCCCCATGGAGCAAGTCCAGCAGGGTTATCATAGAATCATAGAATGAACCAGGTTGAAAGAGGCCTCCAAGATCATCCAGTCCAACCTAGCACCCAGCCCTAGCCAGTCAACCAGACCATGGCACTAAGTGCCTCATCCAGGCTTTTCTTGATCACCTCCAGGGATGGTGACTCCACCACCTCCCTGGGCAGCCCATTCCAATGCCAATCTTTCTCTCTGGCAACAACTTCCTCCTAACATGCAGCCTAGACCTCTCCTGATTGTGCAACTTGAGACTGTGTCCCCTTGTTCTGTTGCTGGTTGTCTGAGAGAAGAAACCAATCCCCACCTGTCTACAACCTCCCTTCAGGTAGCTGTAGACAGCAGTGAGTATGAACCCTCTGGGTCACCTTTCAAGTGTGCAAATCCTGGATTTCATGGTTACTCTGCTGAGATTTTTCAGGAAAGATTCCAGAGGTAGAGGTTAATGCTTTGTATGTTTACTAAAGGTCAGACCTGATTATACTTGTCTTTTGATATGGGTCGCCAAATCACTTTAAGATAATAGTATTTTTGATCTTTAGCAGTAGAAGCTGATTTTTGAAGTGGTGGTTTAGAAGTTGGAGACACCATTATCAGTTCTTTGAACCTTGCTGTCTGCACTTACAGGGTGCAGTGCAGCAGTGCATATTTTATGCTCTTATTGCTTTGTTCCAAATGTACTGACTAACAAAGTAGCCTAGATCTAAGACAAAATATTAACTTTTAAAGCCTTATTAATGATAGCTTTTAAATGTGATCCTTTTTTTTTGTTTTAAACCTTTACTGGAGCTGTAGCTTTGGGTTTGGAGGTTTGGGAGTTTTTTTTTTCTTCTTTTCTTTTTTTCCTTGCAGATACAAAACTATCCTAAGCAAAAGTTGTCTCTTTTACTGTGGCAACTTGAAATCCAGCACAGTGCTATTACCAAAAGGCAAGGATCACAGTAGATACATGTGTGTACAGTTTAAAGACTGGAATCCAACTTGTTCACTCTGCTTATTTGCACATTTAGCTGTCTTGCTGCCTTCTCTCTGTTACCTGAGGATGACATTCTGCCTCAGCATGGCTGGCATTTTTTCAAAGGGAATTTGAGTATGCCTTTAAGTTACAAAAAAAAAATTCTCCTAAAAAAAGTTTTCTACTGACTTACAGGTTTTTGCTGCAGTATTTGGAATGTATAAGAAAGGCCTTCTCTTAGTCTGGAGAAGAGGAGGCTCAGGGCAGTTGTCTACAACTAGCTGAAGGGAGGCTGTAGCCAGGTGGGGTTGGGCTCTTCTGCCAGGCAACCAGCAATAGAACAAGGGGACACAGTCTCAAGTTGTGCTGAGGGAGGTTTAGGCTGGATTTTAGGAGGAAGTTGTTGCCAGAGAGAGTGACTGGCATTGGAATGGGCTGCCCAGGGAGGTGGTAGAGTCACCGTCCCTGGAGGTACTGACGCCAAGCCTGGCTGAGGCACTTAGTGCCATGGTCTGCTTGACTGGCTAGGGCTGGGTGCTAGGTTGGCCTGGATGATCTTGAAGGTCTCTTCCAACCTGGTTGATTCCATGATTCTATGACCTGCTTAGAAGTCAGTAGGAGTGCGCTGATCTGAGTTGAACTATTCCAGCAGACTTTGCTGGGTCCTTGGAAAGAGGCATACACTTGAGTGGATGTTTTTTTAAGAAGAGGAACTTGCCTTGCTCAGAATCAATGGAATAACTCCCATTGACTCTGGTGAGACCAGAATTTGAAATGACAGCTGTTTACTTTTTTGTAGGAAGTTTTCATTAAGAAGTCAGAGAAAATAAGCACACATCTTTCTTATTTTCTCTTAATTGTCCTGGTGGTGCAGCAGACAGATCACTGTGTTCAGTGAAAACTTTGGTTATTTCTATGTGCTTATCTTACACAGAGTCCAAGGAAAATTTATTTTTAATAAACTAAAAAAAAAAAGGCATCAAAACAACTAACCTGCAAACAAACAGAAAAACCCAGAATGAACTAATAGAATCATAGGATCATAGAATCAACCAGGTTGGAAGAGGCCTCCAAGATCATCCAGGCCAACCTAGCACCCAGCCATAGCCAATCAACCAGACCATGGCACTAAGTGCCTCTGCCAGGCTTTGCTTCAACACTTCCAGGGGCAGCAACTCCACCACCTCCCTGGGCAGCCCATTCCAATGCCAATCACTCTCTCTGCCAACAACTTCCTTCTAACATCCAGCCTAGACCTCCCCTGGCACAACTTGAGACTGTGTCTCCTTGTTCAGATGCTGGTTGCCTGGCAGAAGAGACCAACCCCGTCTGGCTACAGCCTCCCTTCAGGTAGTTGCAGACCGCAATGAAGTCCCCCCTGAGCCTCCTCTTCTGCAGGCTGCACACCCCCAGCTCCCTCAGCCTCTCCTCATAGGGTCTGTGTTCCAGGCCTTTCACCAGCTGTGTCTCCTGTCTGTGGACTTGTTGATGAATATATAATTTCCTATTCAGATACATATATGGTGCCAGTATTGTGGTAAACACAAAATTATGGCCTCAGCATCTGCAGCTCATGCATGGGTGACCCTGGAAAAAGTTACACAGCTTTAAAATGTAGAAAGTAGTTTAAGGTTACAGACATTTACTGCTGAGACTGCTTTCCCACAGACACAAGCTTTTCATTGTGGTGTAAGTAATGTATGCTCCTTTACTCTGCTGGTAAATGAATTGCAGAGGTTATGTCCAACAGCATTAGTCAATGATGCAATATACTGTCCTGGCTTGTCACATTTTTTACTCAGTGTATGTGTTTTATTCTGGCCAGTTTGAGTTTACTGGCTATGTAACAATTATATTCAGTGCATTTTATCTGACATATGCTTGCTAACATACTATTAAGATACTTTGCATAAAGTTTTGATTTCTAAGTCCTGGATACATTTAGGTGCAATATATTGCCTTTAATTGGCATCAAGTCTTCAATCCTTCTAGCTTCTTAACAAAGGCAGAGTTTCCTGTTTATGCAGGCAGAGCATTCAGATAAACAGTACTGCACATATCCATGGGCAAATGCCAATCATAGAATCATAGAATCAACCAGGTTGGAAGAGACCTCCAAGATCATCCACTCCAACCTAGCACCCAGCCCTATCCAGTCAACCAGACCATGGCACTAAGTGCCTCAGCCAGGCTTTTCTTGAAGACCCCCAGGGATGGTGCCTCCACCACCTCCCTGGGCAGCCCATTCCAATGCCAATCACTCTCTCTGACAACAACTTCCTCCTAACATCCAGCCTAGACCTACCCTGGCACAACTTGAGACTGTGTCCCCTTGTTTTATTGCTGGTTGCCTGGGAGAAGAGGCCATCCCCCACCTGGCTGCAATGTCCTTTCAGGCAGTTGTAGACAGTAATAAGATCACCCCTGAGCCTCCTCTTCTCCAGGCTAAACAACCCCAGCTCGCTCAGAATCCACACTTTACTCTGTGGCCTAAGGTACCGGCCTGATTCAGCTGCATTTGGAAGAAGTGGACATTTTTAATGTAGATCCTCTCTTGCTTGAGAAGACTGAACATGAGGTGGAAGTTCTTCAGCATGAGAGTGGTGAGAGGCTGGAATGGGTTGCCCAGGGAGGCAGTTGAGGTCCCATCCCTGGAGGTGTTTGAGGCCAGGCTGGGTGAGGCTGTGATCAGCCTGATCTAGGGTAGGGTGTCCATGGGCATGGCAGGGGGTTTGGAACTGGCTGATCCTTGTGGTCTCTTTTATAATTGTTAGAAGGTACATATGTTTCTCAGACTTTTTCTTACACCCTGGGGCACAGTGCAGGGGGGAAGGCAAGAATAATTTTGTATTACCAGGAAAAAAAGTCTGTGAAGTTACTAGCAGCCAGCAGTCTCTAGGCAATGGATTCGCTTGCATTTCTACCCAGGTTACAGATCAACAAATACACAGCCAATAACAGATTTCTTTCTGTAGTCTGCTGTATGTCAGGAATACTACATGAAGTGGCATTTTGCCTTCTTCTCTACAACTTCTTATCTACTTGCCTGCTTCTTATGAAGTGGGAAAGAAAAGAAAATAAGGATCACAGGTGTGGATTTGCAGGGATGCCTAAGATAAGCTGATCATTCTTCTCACCTGAAGCAAGATTATTGTCAGCTCTAGAGCAGAACAGCCATGGCTTTATGTAGCCCAGTCCTGAAAACCTTCAGGGATGGAGCTTCTGCCATCTCTGCAGGGAACCTGCTTCAGTACTGCACTACCCCTTTATTCTTTACAGTGGGGATGATGAGACACTGGAACAGGTTGCCCTGGGAGATGATGGATGCCCCCTCCCTGGAGGTGTTCAAGGCCAGGTAGGATGAAGCCTTAAGAAACAGAACAAGAGGACACAGCCTTAGGCTGCGCCAGGGGAGATTTAGGCTGGAGGTGAGGAGAAAGTTCTTCACTGAGAGAGTCATTGGACACTGGAATGGGCTGCCCGGGGAGGTGGTGGAGTCGCCGTCCCTGGGGCACTTCAAGGCAAGGTTGGACGTGGCACTTGGTGCCATGGCCTAGCCTTGAGCTCTGTGGTAAAGGGTTGGACTTGATGATCTGTGAGGTCTCTTCCAATCCTGATGATACTATGATACTATGATATGAAACCCAGTCTAGTGAAAGGTGTCCCTGTCCAAGGCAGTAGAATTTGAACTAGATGATCTTTCAGGTCCCTTCCAAATCAAACCATTCTATGAATCTTAAAGCAGAACCACTGATCTTACCTGCTTTTTATTTGACTGCTGAAGCAGAGCAGTCATTTTTGACTTACAGCCACAGCACGTGTATGCTTGAGTTTTGAAGAGCTCTAATCCCACTTTTTTCCTTCTTCTACCACTGTTGAGATTGGCTTGATCTAAACAAGTCTAGTGTCAGTGTCACTTCAAAGTCTAGTTGCATTATTTAAGATCAGAACACTGGTGTGAAGCAGTGTGGGAAGGAGGAGAGCATCAGCTGATGCCTTGCTTCAGCTCCTCATAAAGTTTCTCCACCTTCTGCTCTCCATCAACTAACAAGCACAGTGTGTGAGACTCAGTTTTGTTAGAAATTAAGGCTTTATTTCAGCCAGGCACTTAGGTTCCTAATTAAGCCTGTGAGTAATCCTGCAAATATAGGACAGCTCATATTGTTCAAGCTTGGCATACAGATAAATGCCTGGCTGAGATGAGGCTGAAGAGCTAAACCCAAGGAACTCTGTGAAGCGCCTCAGAGAGAAGGCAATATGTTTTGTTGGAGCTTTCTAAGTGCAATGATATGAAGTTTCCCTCTCTGCTGGAGCATCAATGAACACTACACATAGGTGAAGAAACCTCAACACTGAAGAATGAAAAAAAGTGTGAAGAAATTGGTGATAGTTCTTCTTCCCTGGCAGAAAAGGAGTAAGTGCTGGTTTTTGCATGCCATCCCTTTGATTCTTTGATCAGATTTTGGAATCAGATGGCCCTTTCTAAACCATGTTGTAGGTAGTCATCTTATTCATCTCAGGTGACATGACTCAACCTCTAGCAGGAAGAAAAGAGAGCTATACATTCTAACTAGTTACTTTACATCTCAAAGAAATGTTTCCCTAGAAATTCAGTAACAAATTAAAGTTTTCTTAGCTTTCCAAATTCTCAAGTGATTATGATACTATGAATGCTGACAAACTATCTGAATTATAGAACCAATAAAGGTATTCAAAGGCCAATTAAAAGATGCTCCATCTTTCTATTGCTGGGATGCACATTTTGATCTACTACTTGGTGTGTATTATTACTGTGCATTTTGTCTGCACCTGATGCTGGACAGATGCCTACTGCCAGTCTGATGCTGTTCTCTGAGCAGTAATTTTTTTCCCATGCAGTTGACTTTTTATAAGGTTAATTTTCTCAGGTCTAAAATAATAATGCATCATTATGTGCAAGTGTCACCTTTTTATGGTCACAGTGAGTATATCTCTAACCTGCCTGTCAGCTCTAAATGCTGGAGTAGATTGGGTCAGGTGGCAATCATTACTTATCACTGCATTAAAAAAGTAGGGCTTTCTGTTATTTCAGTTAATCATATCCTTAAATATTGGATTCTGTTTTAAGATTTTCAAAGGTGTAGGGAGCAAAATGAGACAGAAGGACAAGGCTTGCTTGTGGTTTGAGCAAGTAAGTGAGGGGCATTGATTTTCTGAGCTTTGGACCATCCCCTGGACAATGTAAGCCTGAGTATGAGTGCCCAGCACTTTGAAAGAAGTGTGTAATGAAATGGGGCAGAGCTGTCGAATGTTCAGCACTTCTGAAAATGAGGTCACTTAATGAGGTGTCTGTGCTCATTGCAACTTAGCTGTAGGGCACATTTTTCTCAAGTCACCTTAGACTTAATATTACACTCATATTCGTAGCCTGTGTGCAGACTCCTGTACAGCAATCATTTGAAGCAGAAACTGCAGAGAACCTTTCCAGAGAAGAACAGTTTTTGTTAGGACATGCTTTGCTCCTTAGTGCTTTAGTCTGTGAGATACTGCCTTTGCTTAATTTTTCACTTAACTGCACTTTCACTGTAGTCATTTTACCTGCTCCACCCTTGCCTTGCCGTGTGCCTTTGCTGAGTATCTTTGGCAGCTCTATCTTCCCTGGCTTTTTGTGTCCTGTTGAATTGCTTGGCTTCCCACAGCATGACGACACTGACACTGCTCACTTCTTTCTTACCTTTACAGATCTATCTTTTCCCCCTTCATCTGCTGTTTCTACATCTTTCTCCAGTAGTGCTGCTGAGTTGTCTCTCTGTCAGTTTAATACCCTCCAATTTAAAGCTGATATAACCAAATCTGAGTTCTTTATCTTTCCCAGGAAACCATTTCTCATTCATAGAATCATAGAATCAACCAGGTTGGAAGAGACCTTCAAGATCATCCAGGCCAACCTAGCACCCAGCCCTAGCCAGTCAAGCAGACCATGGCACTAAGTGCCTCAGACAGGCTTTTCTAAAACACCTCCAGGGACACTGACTGCACCACCTCCCTGGGCAGCCTATTCCAATGCCAATCACTCTCTCTGCCAACAACTTCCTCCTAACATCCAGCCTAGACCTCCCCTGGCACAACTTGAGGCTGTGTCCCCTTGTTCTGTTCCTGGTTGCCTGGCAGAATAGACCAACTTCCACCTGGCTACAGCCTCCCTTCAGGTAGCTGTAGACAGCAATGAGGTCTGCCCTGAGCCTCCTCTTCTCCAGACTGCACACCCCCAGCTCCCTCAGCCTCTCCTCATGGGGTTTGTGTTCCAGGTCTTTCACCTGCTTTGTCACCCTTCTCTGGACACATTCATGTTGTTTTCTGTGGTTACCACCTTTCATGATCTTAGTTATGCTTGTTGCTTGGGGATGCTTTCTCATCCTGTACATTTAAGGCAGCATATAATAATAGTGTTGTTACTGGTGGTGGTGGTAAGAATAATTATTTATTTGTATAGTAATAATCTTACTACATTTTCCCTCAATGTAATTCTAAATAAGATATCTTTCTTAGCTCAGATGATTGTGCAGATTAATTACCTGTGCCTGTCTGAGACTGATAGGAGCCTTTTCCAGTCTGTTCAAAATACAGTTAAGAGGATTTGTCTTCCTTGCATACATCATGAACCCCCCACTGCATCCTATCACCATCCAGGGTTTTGCTTCTTCCTTCAGGTCCTTCATGTATTTATTCTCTCTTGTTGAACATTTCTTCCTGCTGACTCTTGTCTCCACCCTTACTTGTGCAGCATTATCAGCCTCAGAGATTCTTTTGGTCATTTCATTTCTTTGCTTTTCTCGTTTCTCATAAACCCAGCACACCACAAGACAGGCTTCCTATGTGCTTTTCAGAGCAACTCGTTTTGCACCACAGCTATCAAGGTTAACTTAGAAACAGCTCCACTAATTTATTTTGCTATGTCAGGTAATATTTAACAAGTTTGACTTTTGAAAACCAAGTTTTTTGCTAAGTATACTTTGTCAATTAATATTGGAATTAATAAATAAGGGAAGTAGATCTTTAAATGAAAAGCAGTCATATTCTGGCAATATTCTGAATCCTCAGAGTTCCTCCTCTCTGCTGGAAATGTATCAGGAAATTAAAGAAATTCCTTCTTTTCTCTTAGATATGTTTGATATTAAAGCATCCATAACTTCCTGAATCAGTGGTCGTGCTGACTTCAGACACTCACAAATGAGCACTAAAATCCTATTTGGCTCCAGAGGAAGAGTTTTTAAGAAATGCTCCCTGAAGCAAAAATTTCATGCTCTACTTGACAATACTTTTGGATAGAAAGACATTTGATCACAAGAGAGTAAAAGGAAGGCTTTGAATTTTGGTCACAAAATTGCAAGAGGTAAGAAAGACCACAAGGCATCAGGAGTCTTGTGCAAAAGTAGCAGGAGATCTGGCAGTGCTGAATGATGTAGGTTAGATCCAAAACCTTAGTAAAAGTTCAGAGGAAGTATAAGAAATCATGAACCCTATTTCTGTGCCACTCCAAGGATCAGGAATGAAGTTTGGGTTGGGAAAAGGACATGTGATGTCTTTCCACTTTGACATGAGTAGCGATCAGAAGCCTGCAAAGCTTTCGCATGCCTGAGATTGAGAGGGATAGAGATCTACTCAAAAGAGTCCAACACATGGCTCCAAAGATGATGAAGGGGCTGGAGCACATACCCTGTGAGGAGAGGCTGAGAGACCTGGGGCTTTTGGTCTGGAGAAGAGAAGATTTAGAGAGGATCTAATAAATGTTTACAAATATATGAGGGCTGGATGTCAAGAGGGAAGGGACAGAATCTTCTCAGTTGCACTCTGTCATAGGATAAGGGGCAATGGATATAAACTACAGCACAGGAAGTTCCACCTCAACATGAGGAAGAACTTCTTTACTATAAGGGTCACAGAGCACTGGAACAGGCTCCCCAGAGAGGTTATGGAGTTTCCTTCTCTGGAGACTTTCAAGATCCATCTGGATTTGTTCCTGTGTGACCTGCAGTAGATTTGCGGTCCTATTCCGGCAGGGGGGTTGGACTCAGTGATCTCCAAATGTCCCTTAACATCCTATTATACCGAGTGACAAGCTTGGGTGCAAGCTGTGGACTTCTTCACTTCTCTGATTTCATTTTCCTGAGCCCCATATAAAAAGGTGCAGAAGAGTAACACCTATCATTTCAATTCACCTTCGGCGACAGGGCTCCTGTGTTTATCAGAGATGCAGGTATTTCTCTTCCTCCTACAATGTGCCACCTTCTGGGACATAATTCTGAGTTTCACAAGCATTACAAAGAGCCCTGTCTAGAAATTTGAGCTTTTAAACAAATTCATAGGCACGACACGATGTTTCCAAATACTGGAGGGTCAGCATACAGAAGGCCTTTCTCAAGGGAGGCTATCCAAACCGCTGGGATTTTTACTGCAGTTATGGAGAGACAGTCTGTCTGCACTGGAATTGATTACTGTCATTGCATGTCAGCTTCTCCTCACGACTCTGAAGTGGAAAAGAAGGAGAGGATCTCATTAAATACATGCAGTGAAGAGGCTGGGGGCCAGGGTTCAGCAACTACCCCTAGCCTCAGGTCTCTCTCCTCCAGCCGTCAGAAGATCTGCAGAATTGATCCAAGGCCATTTGAATAGAGTGTAATTGCTCTGAGAGGAAGGCTTACTTGCTCATCAGTAACAGCCAGCAGATCCTCATATTAATTATGAGAGCATGGTGAACTCCTTCAAGCGTGCTCAACTTTTTCTTTACCTGTTCAATAAAAAGGTGTTACTTGTGAGCAATCTGTTCTGGAGTTGTTACAGCATTGGATATGCAAAAGTGAGATTTTTATCCTGAGACACATCTAATCAATCTTTCTAGCGAGTCTGGAAACGTAATAGCAAGTACACAAGGACATGATACTTCTAAAACTTAAATCTGCAATCATTAGCTTGTCTAGAAACATAGAATCATGGAATCAACCAGATTGGAAGAGACCTCCAAGATCATCCAGGCCAACCCAGGACCCAGCCATGTACAATCAACTAGACCATGGCACTAATTGCCTCAGCCAGGCTTTGCTTGAACACCTCCAGGGACAGCAACTTCACCACCTCCCTGGGCAGCCCATTCCAATGCCAATCACTCTCTCTGGCAACAGCTTCCTCCTAACATCCAGCCTAGACCTCCCCTGGCACAACTTGAGACTGTCCCCCCTTGTTCTGTTGGTGCTTGCCTGGCAGAAGAGACCAACCTCATCTGGCTACAAGTTCCCTTCAGGTAGTTGTAGACAACCATGAGGTCAGCCCTGAGCCTCCTCTTCTCCAGGCTGCACACCCCCAGCTCCCTCAGCCTCTCCTCACAGGGCTGTGCTCCAGGCCCCTCACCAGCTTTGTCACCCTTCTCTGGACACCTTCCAGCACCTCAACATCTGTCTTGAATTGAGAAGCACAGAACTGGACACAGTACTCAAGCTGTGGCATGATCAGTGTTGAGTACAGGGGCAGAATAACCTCCCTTGTCCTGCTGGCCACACTGTTCCTGATCCAGGCCAGGATGCCATTGGCTCTCTTGGCCACCTGGGCACACTGCTGGCTCATCTTCAGCTTACTATCTATCAGTACCCCCCGGTCCCTTTCCTCCTGGCTGCTTGCCAGCCACTGTGTCCCCAGTCATAATCACAAGTACAAAAGGATATGATAGCTGTAAAACATAAACCTGCAATCACTAGCTAGTCTAGAAACATAATCACAAGTACAAAAGGACTTGATACTTCTAAAACTCAAACCTGCAATCACTAGCTAGTCTCGAAACTTAATCACAAGCCCAAAAGGACATGATACTTCTAGAACTTAAACCTGCAATCACTTTACTTAGCTTGCAGTTCAAGAACTGATTTTCATATGGAATGGTTTAGATACCCTGGAATACCTCCATTGCTGTCCTTTTCTTTACATTTGCATTTTTGTCAGCAGCCTCTGGCTAGGAAGCCTCAACTGAATAGAAGTTTGTGTATGTTGCCATCTTCTAATGATCTGTTTGGTTTTGTGTTTGACAGTGTATCAATTGCAACAAGAGGCACCACGTCCCAAGAGAATCATCTGTCCTCGGGAGGTCAGTCCTTCTTTTGCTCTACCTTGTTAAAGCTGATGAATTGTCAGCAGCATATGATTGCCAAAACCAGCCTTTGTACAGTCTGTGGGTAGTACTCACTTCAATTTTTCTATGCAATTATTTTCCATAATAATTTTTCTTAAGATTGATTAATTAAGGCAGATTCATATTTTCTAATTAGGCATGGAGACCTCAGTCACCACTAGAAGCATCTTCATTAGGCAACTGCTCATTAATCATTGTTTAGTGTGCTTTTCTGTCTGCTACCTAAAGTTTTGTGTTTCCTTGTCAAAATGAAGGTGTTATTTTCTTCCTGGATCTGCATATTAATGCCTGTGTGGTATGTTTCAACATGATATATGTAGCTCCAGTTTGTTGAAGGCATTCTGGGGAGGATTATGTTCAAATTAACATACTGAAGTGCTAGTTGGAGAGCTCAGTTCTGTCACAGAACCTTTAAAGATTATAGGGTATTTGGAAATCTACGGGGTTGTGTCATCTTGTCTGCCTGTTTTAGCTTTCTGTTTTACTAAGCTAAGTATGTCAGTTCCTCAACCTGTATGGCATAATAGCAATGGGAAATATGTAGATGTCTCAGCTCAATCAATAAAGCTGTGGTAGATTTATTTTCTACAATGTCAGGGACAAATTCTGTGCAGCCAGACATGTAATGCTAGTAATAGAAACACTGAACGTTTGAAGTGGTTGCACAAGATGTAAAAAGATCATATGAAAGGAGATAGAAACTATCATCCTGATCTCTACCTGCTACCCACACTGGGTGCCCATTGAAATAGAGCCCTAGAGCAGCATCTGTCAAATGTTAACAGGTGTAGTCTCAAAACAAGTTTGTATGGGGCAGGAGGTTTTGTACCAAGCCACAAGCAGTTGCCCATCGCAGTAAAGAATATCCATAATAAGGTCAGGAATGTAATCCAATTTTTCTGAGTCCACTAAAAAGCCATTGCATTTTCCACTCAGGTGCCATTTACCAGTTGTTTCAGGGCAGGGAGAGCAGGGTCTTGGCCTCAGATTGGAAGCCTTCAAGCCCTGTCAGTTTGGGATGGTCCCAGGATGTGTGCAGAATGCTAAGAAGGCCAAGTAAATAACCAGAGTGGGTGAGCCCTCATGTCATCCTTTTTCCCTGTCAAAGACAAGGCTTGGGCAGAAGGATCACACTGTAGCCCTGAGGGACTTCAGTGCATGTGTGCTGAAGAGTTGTAAAAAGACCTCTTTCTCTCCAAAATTCTCATGTGAATAATTGACAGGTGAGACTCTGTAGCCAGTGCTTCCTAAAGGAGAGGAAATCTAGGGGTTTATTGAATGAACATCACGTAATAAGTATGTAATGGCTTAGCACAAGTGCTAACCTCCCTGCTCCCCCAACACAGAAGTTAGAGGAAAAGTAACACGAAAAAACCTCAGGGTTGAATTAAAGAGGCAGTAAAATGAAATAGCATAATCACAATGCATAATTACCTTCTCTGATAATCTAATCTAATAATGCGATGCATGATTACCTTAGCTTCACACAGTGAAATACAGGCCAAAAAATACAGCATAGAACAGAAAACTCAAACCAGCAGCTACCTGACTGCCACTCATTCCACCATCAGGCCTGCAGGAAAAACCCCACACCCAGGAACTTCCAACCCAGAGGCAGCAATTGGAACAGGAGGCCTCCCATGTTGCAATCTGAACTTGAAGCCCTGTGATACTTTGCTCCAGTTAGCTCGTTCACTTTTTTGCAGCTGGCATGAATATGCCAGCATGGTATGAATAACAGCAGCAGGTTCAACTCAATCCATGACATTCTCCACCCCTCATTCCACCTGCATCATGCCCAGCAGCAATCAACATCAAACAATATATATCATAAGTCAGCCTCTGTCCATTCTCACTCCAAGTAAGATCGCTTTGCAGTATAGAGAAGACTGCTCACAGCAGGTGCTCTGGAGCTCTGCTCTGTCCAGTATAGTCTGAATCAGTCCACAGACAGTCCAAATGGTCAGGCTGTATTTCTACCCCTAGGGCAGTAGAGTGCAGTGACTCCTACCCCTCTAAGTGAAAGCAAACTGTGTCATTCTGGTGCCTAGTTTCCAGTACATGCAGGAGTGGGGATCCCTCTGTCACAGCAGAAATACACACAAATTCTTCCTTGTCAACCTGCCAAGCTGTCAGTTCCATATAGTCCAACACACCCAGTTGTCTCTCTCTCCTATCTGGTTGGAGGCAGGACCCCTTGAGTCCCTACATCTAGTGAAGCTTTGTGAATCTTTTCAGAGGAAGCAGTATCAGCTTGTCTGCTCTTCTTGGGTGATTTTCCACTGGAAACTGAGGCAGTGTTCTTCAGGTGAGAACTCCCCTGTGGTTCACATATTCATGAAGCTAGGACTGAAGTGGGTTTTGCATCTCAGTTCCTCATGTCCTCCTCATGGTCATGCAAGTAAAACCACAGGGTACACTGGGGTGCATAACTCCTAGATTCTCAGATAGGGCAGCATCTGTTCCTCAGGGCTGAAACACAGACCTGTACAGAGGAGAGATTTCCCTCACCTTCCTGAGACCCTTGCTATTCTATCCACTGACCTTGGGCATCTTCCAAAGCCTGATAAGAGCCTAAGACCTGAGTGAGCAAACAGCAAACAGCTCACTCTCTTGTTCCTGGGTTCATCCTTATCTTTTGCAGGACAAATTCCTTTATGCTTCTTTTTCCTTGCACCACTGCAAGCACATAGAAGACCCCCAGCACCTGGAAAGGAAATACAAGATGCCACAGAACAGGGGGAAAAAAAGCCAAAACCAAAAGGAAACTTACATGAAACTCTCTTAACAAGCTTCAAGCCTCAACTGAATCCTCTTCTCATTTATCTCAACCCTTCTGTCTCCTGCCAAAATCAACTGTCTTAATTAAGACAGCTTTTGCTGCCCCATGTTGGAGAGCCAAAGAAATGTAATGGTTTAGTGCAAGAGCTAAACTCCCCCACTTCCCCCACACCCCTTCCTGTCTCTTCTCTCCTTACCAGGGCATAAGAAAGGGAGGGTCAAAAAAGGCAGAGGGAAGAGCTTTCAGTTGATTTACACAGAATGCTTTGCTCCTCTAGTATGAAGATACCAGATTACATCAGTATATATAGAGAACAGAAGGAAAAGGGAAAGGAATATGTATCTGAATCCTGTAACAGGCAAAATCCACAGCTCAAGGACCGGAAAAGAAAGAGACCAAGACACTCCTTTCCAGGGTCATAGTGCCACACAGCCATCAACACTGTAGTCATAAAGTCATGATTCTGATATTGGGAGTGATGGTTTGGGTGTTCCCTACCCCCCCCCCCCCCCACACACACTTTGGAAAATCACCCAGACTAGACTCAGAGGCTCTGGCTATTGAATGAAGCTTTATCTTTACAGCTTAGCACAATGTACAAGCAGATAGTTACAATAGATACAGCTATGGACAGAAATATACAGGTTAAAAAGTAAAACAGAAACACAACAGCCCCCCCTGAAACCTGAGTCCCCAGGAGGGGCCCTCAACCACCTTTCCACCTTCCTCCCACTCCTCTACCTTACCCAAGACTTTGCCTTATGCTCAAGGTAGCTTGGAGGGTTGGCCAGGGGGGTTAGGAAGCAGATGGATTAGTCACACAGACGGCAGGTTAGGTTAGCAACCCACAAAGCCTAGAGGGCAACTGTTATCTACGTTTATATTCATGGTCTTATACATCTCAGCAAGCCTATGAGTGCAGTAGACATCACCATTGTTTCCTTTTCACAGCCTGTAATCTAATTCTTCTCACCAAAACATTCTAGCTAGGCTCAAACTAGCACAGTGTTCTAGTAGCAATATTATTGTCAATAGTTAAGGTAAACAATTTATTCACTTTTGGTGCAGCCGTGGAGGAGTTTTTTCACTTTGTGTGAGACAAAAGTATTTTATTTGTCTATTTCATACTGAAATTACTTTGCAGAAGAGCTTCTCTTGAGAAAGCCTGGCTAATAAGCATGGGATGCTTAGGAACACTTGGCTACAGTTTGAGCTCATTTCGTAGGGATACATGTGACAATCTCAATAAATGTAATTAAAATTAATTAAGCATTTTTGGATTGTCTCCACGTATAAAAATCTGAGTCAAGGTAAAATATGCTTTTAAAGTGGAGTATCTGTTGTACTCTTGTTCTAGAAACAGGACTATCTACAGAAATAAGCAGAGTGGATGTACAGCTGTGAACTCTTTACCTGTGTGCTGTATTGAAATTATTTCTTTAGACTCAAGAACATGTTATGTACAATGCAAGTTATCCTTTGCCCCCTTTGCCTAGTGTTTAAAGACTGTACATATCCACAGAAGCACAGAATTTCTGAGATTGGGAAAGCCCTTCAAGCTCATCTAGTCCAATCGTTAGTTTCAAAACACAAGTCCTTCACTAAACCAAATCCCTCAGCACAACATCTAATCACTGTGAATCACTGTGGTTGGAAAGGACCACCAGCATCATCCAGTCCAACCTTCATCCCAGCATCCTTCATCACCAGACCACAGCCTCAAGTGCCACATCCACTCTCCTTTTAAAACCCTCCAGGGATGGCGACTCCACCACCTCCCTGGGCAGCCTGTGCCAGTGCCTGACCACCTGCTCAGTAAAGAACTTCCTCCCAACATCCAACCTAAACCTCCACTGATGCAACTTGAGGCCATTTCCTTTTGTCCTATCATTAGTAATTCGGGAGAAGAGACCATCTCCAGCCTCACTACAACCTCCTTTTAGGTAATTGTAGAGTTGTAGTTTAGTGTGCATCCAGGCTACTTCCAAACACTTGCATAAAAAAGCTATATCATATGATGTTAACCAGACTCTTTGACCCAAGAGCCAAAATCCACTACACCACTGATGACATGCTTTATTTTCACATGTAGTTGAGGAGGTGAGAGTGAGTGGGGTGTCCTGCTCCTTGTAGTTCTTATTATCAGCTTTATATAGAGTAGAACTACAACACAATGTTCTTATAAGACCTCTCAGCATTCCCTTAGCACATGGGCTATAAGGTGGGTATTTTGGGGGTGGTCTTCTTGATTCCCATTTGACTTAAGTGTAATCTGATGATTGCATAGACTTGCTTCACTAAAGATGTTTTATTAATCCTAAATTACTGTCAGCTACATAGAAGGATATCAAAATCTAATGGTCTGTTATGTATGTGGAATTATATTCATTATACAGTACATACATCTTATATATACTATTATATTATATAATATGTGATATAATTTACACTGTTATATATTGTATAGATAATATATAACAGTAATATATTGTCTATGCTATATAATTATATACAATATTATTACCTGTTACATATACTACATTAATTGGCAATACAAAAGTTACTTCATATGCAACGTGATGCTCATCCAACATCTGGAGAGCAGATGTCAGCAGGATGTGTGACTGACAGGTTAGCTGTATCTGTCCATGTGCACATCATGGGAACCGTACTCCGTGGAGGGTGTTTCTCTTGTATATGATACAAAATTAAAACTACTTCAGACGAAAGCAAACATTTCAAACTGCTTTAAATACTTCATGCTTACAGGAAAATGTTTTTAATTTGTGATTGCCAAGCTCTGTACCACTCACAAGGAAACTGAAGCAGCTGCTGCAGCCCAAATCTGTAGCACCAACAGATAAACTCGTGACAGGCTGGAGTTTTGTTCTTCTCTCACTGATTGGCATTTTCATCATTCCTCCCTCCTTTCCATTGCCATCTTTCACATTCTCCACATTCATTTCCTCTTCTGTTACCTCTTTGCTACTCCTCAGTCACAAGTGTTTTTAGCTTCAGATCTCTGAGGTTCTACCATCTGACTTAGGTGGATTTCTTGATTAACTCTGCCGTGGAGACAGAAATCAGCTCTCCTGATACGCAAACCACCAGACTAAAAGCTGGGATGTAAATAAAACATGAACATTTATGTCTTTGAGCTTTGCTATCACCATTTTCCTTTTTTATTTGCCTGCATAAGTATCTTGTCAGCAAAAGCAGATCATTTCTGCAATGGGAATCATATTGAATGAAGTGGTTTAGAGCTTCAGGTATCTAACTGCTTTTAATTAATCACCATTGGCAGCAGGACTAGTGTGAATCCTCCCCAATAACGCTGGACTTCTGCCAGCATCCTCATTTGTAACCAGATTCCTTCCAGCCATGTTTTAATGATTTATTTTTTAAATAGAAGACATTTCATTTGAAAGTGCCATTCAGGTGGTGGAGTAGCTTTTACATATTGTGCAAGCCCGATGATAGGCACCAAAGAAGCAGTTTTGTGCTGTGAGGAAGAAATAGTGTAAAGCATCTTTTTGGCTTTGTGCTACAGGAAAAAAAACACATTGTCAGAAAATAACTCAAGCTTTCAACTTTTCAGACTTATTCAAAAGTAGGATATTAAAGAATTCTTCATTTCATTAAATATTTCAGGAGTAAAGTATTCAAAGTTAAAATGTCTTTTACAGAAATGGAGGCTTTAACAGAGGAGAGGAGAGGAGAGGAGAGGAGAGGAGAGGAGAGGAGAGGAGAGGAGAGGAGAGGAGAGGAGAGGAGAGGAGAGGAGAGGAGAGGAGAGGAGAGGAGAGGAGAGGAGAGGAGAGGAGAGGAGAGGAGAGGAGAGGAGAGGAGAGGAGAGGAGAGGAGAGGAGAGGAGAGGAGAGGAGAGGAGAGGAGAGGAGAGGAGAGGAGAGGAGAGGAGAGGAGAGGAGAGGAGAGGAGAGGAGAGGAGAGGAGAGGAGAGGAGAGGAGAGGAGAGGAGAGGAGAGGAGAGGAGAGGAGAGGAGAGGAGAGGAGAGGAGAGGAGAGGAGAGGAGAGGAGAGGAGAGGAGAGGAGAGGAGAGGAGAGGAGAGGAGAGGAGAGGAGAGGAGAGGAGAGGAGAGGAGAGGAGAGGAGAGGAGAGGAGAGGAGAGGAGAGGAGAGGAGAGGAGAGGAGAGGAGAGGAGAGGAGAGGAGAGGAGAGGAGAGGAGAGGAGAGGAGAGGAGAGGAGAGGAGAGGAGAGGAGAGGAGAGGAGAGGAGAGGAGAGGAGAGGAGAGGGAAAAGGAAAGGACATGGGAAAGGGAAAAGGCAAGGATATGGGAAAGGAAAGGGAAAGAAAGGAAAAGAAAGGAAAAGAAAGGGAAGAGAAGGAGTGAAGGGAAGGGAATGGGAAAGGAAAGGGAAAGAAAGGGGAAAAGAAAGGGAAGGGATGGGAAGGGAAGTGTAAAGAGAAAGAAAGGGAAGGGGAAAGGAAAGGAAAGGAAAGGAAAGGAAAGGAAAGGAAAGGAAAGGAAAGGAAAGGAAAGGAAAGGAAAGGAAAGGAAAGGAAAGGAAAGGAAAGGAAAGGAAAGGAAAGGAAAGGAAAGGAAAGGAAAGGAAAGGAAAGGAAAGGAAAGGAAAGGAAAGGAAAGGAAAGGAAAGGAAAGGAAAGGAAAGGAAAGGAAAGGAAAGGAAAGGAAAGGAAAGGAAAGGAAAGGAAAGGAAAGGAAAGGAAAGGAAAGGAAAGGAAAGGAAAGGAAAGGAAAGGAAAGGAAAGGAAAGGAAAGGAAAGGAAAGGGAAAAGAAATGGGAAACAAAAAGGTGGTGACATTGTTAAGGAGTAATTTTGGTTGAACAATAGGCTTTTTATAAATTTCCTCTGAAGAAACAGTGAGTCTTACCCATGAGTTGTTAGATTACTTGTGTAGAGATATTTATACCTGTGAATGCTATTCCTGTTCTCTTACAAGAAAGTCTTAAAGCTGACAGCAATTTCTGAGACTAGTGATTTTATCTGCATTAGACCTTGCATATTCCTTACAGTGCATTGGCCAAGCCAATGTCAGCAACAGTGAGAGATCTGTCTAAATTTCCCTAGTGTAGGCAAAGCCTTAGAGCCCTAACTTATATTATTATGTAGAAAAATGTCAGTTAATTGCCTTCCTTGTCGTTCTGAATTCCAAATAGGTTGTGTCAGCAGCAGTGGAAGTTATTGTTTCTGCCTTTAAAGCATAAAAAATATGGTTTCTTAATTCAAAGCAACTATGATTATAAAAGGGTGCTTTTTCTCTGGAAAAAAAAATGCACAAAAGCATATATAAATATATACATCATCTCTTTTCATTTTGCTTGAATGACTGTGAGAGCCTAAAATAATTATGGCATATTCAGAGACTCTACTACTGAGAGTCTTTCACTACAGCCAGAGGGTCAGGAACTGTTTGGACCTTCTGGCGATCCATTACCCTGATTTATCAAAACAAGTGTAGAGACAGTGGCATTTCATAGATCATAGCTGTTGGAATGGTCACTTGCAGATTTATAATGATATTGCCATCTTTTACATTACTAGCAGAAAGTATACAGGATCGTTGCACATCGCCAAAACTGAACCACTGCAAATTATTCTTTCCTCAGTTATCCTTACAGTTTCTCCTGAAGCACTGAGAACAACGCCATTAGCAGGGTATAGCAAGATCAAAAAGTGCCTTCAAAATGCTGGCCACTTTTGTTAGCCCTTCTGTCAGCTACAGAAGTGTTTTATGTTTGTATGTAAGAAAAGGCTTGTGATGAGGTAGGCTTGGGTAAGGTTGTTAAAATTAAGCCTTAGTAAGATGTTTGCGCAGTGTATCTGACTGGATACTAAGTATTTAATCATTGCAATAAGTCTTCCATGAAGTCCCTTGTTCTGCTCACTTAGTGACCTTTACAAGCTGAATATTTCCTCTTTCCCTCTATCTTTCTAAAAGCAATGTCTGTACTGTGGTAAAGTGCTGGAGAGCTATAATAGGCATTGAAATTGGCCATAAAATTGGTGGTAAATAATGGCAGTAAATGGGAATTTTCATAGCACTTGTTCAACTCACCTTATTGCAAAAAGTCAGGTGTCTCTTACTGTCAGTCCTGAGAGCTTATCTAAGGTAATTCAGAGTATGAGATTATCTTTTCCTTAGGAAGAAACCTCAGCACACACACAATGACACACCAAGAGACCCCATTAGCCAGCAATTAAGTGAAAATGAGCAGAATTGTTCTGAAACCTATTTTCATTAATGAAAACGTTTCTGCATATAAGACTTAATGGAGGCCATATCTTCAAATTCTTACAATATTGCTGCTGCTTTAATTATGTTTTTATAATCCTGTCTTTATGATAGAAACAAAAAGAAACCAGGAGGACACGGCAGTAGTTTGTGGATTGTAAATGAAACTGAAGAGCGATTTTGAATAGACGTTAGCAGAAGGAGGACATTTCTTCAGCTGAAATAGTGAAAGTAGAAAGCCTGGCTGCACTAAAGGGGGCTGAAAACAGTTGAAAGCCAGGAAGGGTCTCTGGTTAAAATAATTCAGTGGACATGTGGAATGTTTTGGTTTGTGTTTTGGGTTGGTTTGGGTTTTTTTTTTTGTATCCAGCATCCCTCTAAACAGATCACATGCAGGATATCCTGTTATATTTAAAATGTGGGTTTATACCCAATGCCATTTTCCTGTGGTATCCTCATAGTGGATTTCCATAGAATCATAGAATCAACCAGGCTGGAAGAGATCCAAGATCATCCAGTCCAACCTAGCACACAGCCCTGTCCAATCAACTAGGCCATGGCAATAAGTGCCTCAGCCAGGATTTTCTTCAACACCTCCAGGCATGGTGATTCCACCACCTCCCTGGGCAGCCCATTCCAATGCCAATCACTCTCTCTGCCAACAACTTCCTCCTAACACCCAGCCTAGACCTCCCCTGCCACAACTTGGGACTGTGTCCCCTTATTGCTGGTTGCCTGGCAGAAGAGACCAACCCCACCTGGCTACAGAATGTCTGCGATTTGCAGCAGTGAATGAAATAAGGGAGGCAGACTGGAATATTGCCTGTCCACAATTCCCTTGTATTCATCACACCAGAGAAAATTGCCAGTGTTTTTTTCCAAGACACTGATAAGAAATCTTATTTTTTCTGGAGTTCATGAAGACTCCAGAAAGAGTCTTGAAATGGGGGCTCCAGAAGGATGTGGACATGTTGGAGTGTGTCCAGAGAAGGGCTGCTGGGTTGATCAGAGGGCTGCAGCATCTCTGCTGTGAGCACAGACTGAAAGAGCTGTGGCTGTTCAGTCTGGAGAAGAGGAGGCTCCCAGGTGACCTTCTTGTGGCCTTCCAGGATCTGAAGGGGGGCTACAAAAAAGCTGGGGAGGAACTTTTCAGGCTCTCAGGGAGTGACAGGACCAGGGGCAATGAAGTAATGCTGGAGATGGGTGCGTTCAGACTGGATGTGAGGAGGAAGTTGTTGAGCATGAGAGTGGTGAGAGGCTGGAATGGGTTGCCCAGGGAGGTGGTTGAGGCCCCATGGCTGGAGGTGTTTAAGGCCAGGCTGGATGAGGCTCTGGCCAGCCTGATGTAGGGTTATCTGCCCAGGGCAGTGGTGGAGTCAATGTCCCTGCAGGTGTTTAAGCAGTGTGTAGACCTGGTGCTTAGAGATATGGTTTGGTGTTGACCCTTCAGTGCTGGGTTGAGGGTTGGGTTGGATGATGTTTGAGGTCTCTTCCAACTAGATGGATTCTGTGATTCTACATGTAGTTAGACAGAATAATCAAAACAGACAGTCATGCCTCTTTGGAACACTGAAGAAAAGCAGGCAAGAACATGGTGGAGTTTGTATGGCTCTCAACTTCTGAGTTTCAGGAGTCAGAAAGAAAATTCAGGTTTATAATGTAGGTTTCTCTTTATCCTTTGTCTCCAAAATATTTACTTATCTGTTTGAAATATCATTATGAGCATAAAATGCCATCATGAGCAACTAATGCACAGTGAGACATTTTCACTGCCTTGTAGAAATCAGTAAGGGCTTGTATGTGATAGAGATATTTTAATGAACAGTATGTCTCACAGCTAGTTATCCAAATATTGAGCTCTGTTGAAAGGAAAGCATCTGGAAGTTCCTATGTTTGGCTAACAAATATTCTCTAACTTAGTATTTTGCAGAGGAGCTAATAGAATCTCTGCCAATTCCAGACTCAGCAAAGTAGCTAGCACTGTCCAAGCTCCTGTATTCCTTCAGCCTGACTTAAAGGAAACATCTTGGAGTTCTCAAGTACAGACCAGAAGTACCATAAAGTCAATAAGAGGAGATAAACTGAGTTCAGATTTTCATTCATTCTTAGATTTTTTTGTTTTCATCTTTCTCTTGTTCTCATGTAGGGATATTCTTCCAGTGTAATGAAGTGGCAGTGCCTCTCTCACCCCACAGGGGCTTGTCTTCTCCTTTTCTCTCTATCCATTCACCACCAGTTCTGATGGATTGATGTGTTGTTTGCTGATCTTCATCCCACGCCTTCAGCCTACGCTCTATAACCAGTGTCTAGCAGATTGGTTAGAAATGTTCACTTGGCAAGCTGGTTCACTAGGTACCTTGCTGAAGGGCTAGACATCTACATCAAATAGCAGTGAGCTGGTTAGGAAACACGGGCTTTGGAGATACATTAGGGCAGGTGACATAACACCAGTGAGTTCGTGCAGATGCGCTGTGAACTGTTGTGGCATGTGTCACAAGAGTGCTTTAGTGCTTCTCACTGTTACAGAGTTGCAAGCACCGTTTAGAGCTTTGATACAGTTTACTGCATTTGTCTGCCGCTGCTGGGAGCGTTTTTCCTCTCATTTAAGTAACACTTCATTCTTGAATAAAGGAAGCACAGCTTAAATGCTATACTTCAATTTTTGTCTTATATTCAACATAACACTGGCATTCCTCTTGACGCTTAATGATGCCCTTACTGTGTGAATGGAAGCTGCATAGCAAATAAATTTCTCCTGCTTTTGCTGTTGAAGCTGTTTGAACCTGACCCTATCTCCTCTGGCTACTTAGCAGCAGCTTTTTTTGATTAAGCTTTATTTAGGTTTATTTTAGGTCACATTTAGAAGCAGAGTATTTTCTTTAGTAGGAGACAAAATGCCTTTCCCCCCACCTCCTTATTCGATCTTGCTCTTTTCTGTCATCACTGAAAATATAAAGACATATCTTCTGCTTTAGTAACAATAGCAGATGTCTGTGTTGGGGGAGATTTTTGTTACCTTCTGGAGTTTATAGTGTCTCATCTGGTATATTGACTGTTGGCTGCTGGACCAAGGTCACAGACAGGAAACAAACCTGAGTTTAAAATACCCTCATAAAGGATGCTTTAAAGCAGCTCTTTTGAAAGTTTGGTACAAGCAGTTAGGGGGGAAAAAAAAAATCAAACCAAATTAAAGTCAACCAACCAAACAAAGCCCACAAAGAAAACACTCTATTTTTCTTTAAAACTTACAGAAATGACATTCATTGATTGGAAATCAGCCTGCAGTAAGTGCCACAGTAGCAGTCAGAGCTGCTGTGTTTCTTTGTAATGCATTATCACTCTGCAAAAGGGTCATTATGCATCTTACCTTCTCTGTACCTTACAGCATGTCATCGAAGCAGAGAAGCTGTGCAGCTATGAGCAGCAGTTAATAAAAGCATTCTTCATGGTCTTCACTTCTGTCATAGTATCACCAAGGTTGGAAGAGACCTCATAGATCATCAAGTCCAACCCTTTACCACAGAGCTCAAGGCTAGACCATGGCACCAAGTGCCACATCCAATCCTGCCTTGAACAGCCCCAGGGACAGCGACTCCACCACCTCCCCGGGCAGCCCATTCCAGTGTCCAATGACTCTCTCAGTGAAGAACTTTCTCCTCACCTCAAGCCTAAATTTCCCCTGGTGTGACTCGTGTCCTCTCGTTCTGGTGCTGGCCACCTGAGAGATCCTGTCTTTCCTTTATTCTTCCCAGTAGTGAAGAATTTGACTCCCACTTTCTTCCCCGTGCTGTGAATTTTACAGCAGCCTATTTCATTACAATATATCAAATACAATATATCAGTTTTGCTATGCTGATGGATTTAAACTGAGTTGTGTTAAGCAATCATTGTCCAGTTTATCACTTAAGGTTTGCCTTTCTCCTCTAGAACAGTGCACAATCCACTGCCTTCTCCCTGCTGTCTTCTCTTCTGAGAGCCTCACAGAGGTGGGCAGAGACAGGGTATTACTGCAGCTTTGTGTGTGATTTATACAACCTATTTAGTCTGCTCCTTGCTAATCCCTATCTCCTGAGACCAGTCCAGTCAGAGACGAGGAACAGGCTGAATCATGATATCTTGAGGCCAGAAGAAACTCAAGAAGTTATCATCTCTGCATCAAGAAGAATGTTTGCACATCCTTCTCTTAAAGCCTCTCAAAGGTGAAGATTTCATCACCACCTCTGCTCATTTATTCCTTAATTATTTTTAACACTTTCCTAAGCTCTGAGGTTTATTTACTTTTCTGTTAGGTTAAGCCTGTTACTTCTTGTCATGTCCAGTAAGCCCACAGAGAAGAAATTCTTTTATTTCCTCTTGAAGGTGGAAAGTACCTGTCTGCTACAGCCCCTCTCTGTCTTATTTTCTTTAGGCCAATCTCTTCATTCTTTCACAGTTGCTAAATCCCTGATCACTCCAGTTATTTGATCTGGTCTTGCTTGAGATGTGTTACCCAAACACACTCTCACAGTATTCCAGAGGCTTTAAGAGTGGACATTGCAAGTAGATGATTACTCTAAAAGTAAGTGTTTGTTGGCTGCACTCTTGTTTTTATAACCCTGTTTGACATTCTGGGTTTGGCAGTTTTTGCAACGGGCAGCTTCAGTGATTCATGTTCACTTCATGATTTGTAACAATGTCAGGATCCCTTACTGCAGACATGTGTCTAATACCTTCTGGTATTTCAAGTCATTTTGACATCTTGCTCCCAGCTACTTGGCTTGAAAGCACTGTAGTGGCTCACCATCATGTGGCAGAGCATTTATCCATCAAGTGGCCACAACGCCAGCTTCCCTATGGCTCTGCAACTGAGTGACAAAGGGAGATGCAGACTTCCAAAACTACTCACATCGCCTTTCCAGAGAGCCTCTGAAATGTGGGCAGCACAAGAGGAGTATGTTCTGGGGTCTTGTGCATTGCTGATTTGGCTCTGAGGATTCTTTGCTCCTCCCTCATCACACAGCCAAAGGACACGAAGGTATTCAGGATGTCATGCCTGCTGGATAGGTTTGTCAAATGAAGCCTGTGCTGAATGCCATTGGCTGAAAATCTTATCAGGGGAGACCAGCTTTTCATGATGTGTGTGCATAGTGAGAGCCTATAATTGGCCTGTCTTTGGCCAAGGAGTACAAATGTTCCATTGCTGCTACTCCTGCTAGCAAAATTATCAACAGGCTTTCTGATATACTTTTTGCAAAACTAAAGTGTTGCTTCTCTTTGCAAAGATGGGTGCCAGAGAGACTGCTTATGGAATAGTAAGAAAGTGGTTAAGAAGGTAGAGAAATGCTTGCTTTCGAAAAGAACATTCTCCCAGTTTAAATTGTTGAGTCATTAATGTGAAATAATTGGTCCTGTTCAGAGATAATGTTAGGCACTTTGGTCTAAGTAGAAATTTCTCTAAGAAAAAAAAAATTGAGGCAAAAAAACCCTCAGAAGTAATGAAACATAACATTTTTTAAAGATCTTCTTTTTTTTTGGTTACATTTAATGGAAGCCTACAATCCTCCTTAATCCTTTTCTGCTGTTGATTATAAGGCTAACATTTACAATTATTCTGTCATAAGGTGAACTATACAGGCAATAAACTCCTTTTCTGTACAGTTTATTTTAGGGGGGTTGTCTTGAAAGCTTCTTTTCCAACTCTTCCATTTCTCTTTATGTCAAAGTGACCTAAAAAAAAAACCAACAAATTTGTATCTAGTCAGCTAGAATTGCTGAAAAATAATTAGGACTTTTCCAAACAGAAAACACATCTGATTGAACTTCCTTTGGGAAAATGCCTCACTGCCTACTCTGAGCTAACACACTGAGGTTACCATAGAATCATAGGATCAACCAGGTTGGAAGAGAACTCCAAGATCATCCAGGCCAACCTAACACCCAGCCCTGTCCAATCAACCAGACCATGGCACTAAGTGCCTCATCCAGGCTTTGCTTCAACACCTCCAGGGACAGCGACTCCACTACCTCCCTGGGCAGCCCATTCCAATGCCAATCACTCTCTCTGCCAACAACTTCCTCCTAACATCCAGCCTAGACCTCCCCTGGCACAACTTGAGACTGTGTCCCCTTGTTCTGTTGCTGATTACCTGGCAGAAGTGACCAACCCCCACTTGACTATGACCTCCTTTCAGGTAGTTGTAGACAGCAATGAGGTCTTCTTCTCCAGGCTGCACACCCCCAGCTCCCTCAGCCTCTCCTCACAGGGTTTGTGTTCCAGGCCCCTCACCAGCTTTGTTGTCCTTCTCTGGACACCTTCCAATTATTAGCTCTTGGATCATTTGTCAATGCTTTTTCCTATGTACTGGACAAAGGAACAGAGAGACAGGTGCAGCTACCCACCTTATTGGGTCCCCTTTTGTGTTCTCTTTGTGGATGTATTAAAGCAATGGTTGTAATAAGTAGATTTCCAACATTACTCTGTGCTGGCCCTTCTGAATTACAGACAGATTGCTGTCCTAGAGGGATTTCTAGATTTCAGCTTTGGCCACTGGATAAGGAAACATGTCTTGTTCAATGAAGCTGAAGAGAAATGATTTTTTTCTGAAATGGGAGTTATTTCTGTAGTAGTACTTACACAGAAAGAATTCTTCAGGGTATCTTCGAATCTTCAGTGCTTGCAATGAAAATCTATCACACTAGGGAATGCCTGCATGATTCCCAGTAGTTTTGTGATGAGTTATCTGGCAGTGTGGTGTGGGAGTTTAATACAATAATCTGTACATTAGCAGGAGTATGTCGTGTCAGGGGTAAACCATCTCGACCAAAAGAGAAGCCACAAATCCCAGGGCAGCAGAATTCAGTTAACATTAAGATTATGTAGACTTAAGGTATTGAATTAGCTTAGCTAACGAGTGTGTTTGTTTGAAGATGTATTTCCTTCTCAGTGGTGACTTCAAACCCCAGTACAACTCCCTCCACACATCTTGAGGAATATGCTGTAATGCTGAAGACAAAACTTGTAAAACTAGGCTAAGTGTAAGTCAAGGTTTGGAGTTTATAGGGTGGGAAGAGGCAATCAGGTTTGACAGGTTGGGAGTCAAGGCTGGGGCATGCAGAGTGTCTTAGACATAAACTTCCAAAGGCCTTTGGAGAATGCTGGGAGAATTGTGCCAAGTTTCATTTCTCTTGGAGCATACTTCAAGCTTAGATGCCACTGAATGATGCTGGCTTCATAAGCGTACTGGATTAGTCGTGATTTAGGTTGTTTCACTGTGTGTCTTATTTCCTGATCCACATAACTCTAGTTTAAAGCAATTTAGGCATTTGCTGCTGATTCATAATTTATACAGCTGTGAATTTTCAGTAGTAAATTTCAGAGTTATCCCTGTGGTTTCTGGAACAACAGCTAAAAGTGCCTGCTCTGCAACATCACCTTTGGGTTGATATTGGCAATAATACTTCTTTTGTAAGGCAGAGAATTACTGTCTTGCATTTGAACTGAAAGCTGCCATTGACTTGTAGTGGAGAGAGAGGACCTGTTCAATTTATCCTCTGCATGAGAGCAGTAAAAGTAAGCAGTGGAGCTCTTCAAGGCAAAATATCCTTTCATTAGAGATAATCTCTTCTTTTTCCCTACATAATTTTATTTGGGTTTGTTCTTTGTTTTTGTCTATTAGTCCTAAATTACTCAGGCCCTCTTATCTCTCCCCTTACTTAACATCTAGGGAGATGGGGCAGAATGCTGAATAAAGCATCTTGTCAGCTGAGAAATGTGGTCCTTGTTTGAGCAAGGATATTGTGAAAGCTATACAGAAAGCGATGAGAGTGCTCTTCATAGCTGTTATCCATGAAAAAAAAAATCTAAGTGTATGTGTCCTCAGAATACAGCTGATTATTCTGGGCTCCTACCACCAGGAAACAGTCACTTTTCTACCTGTGGGGTTTTTGTTCTTTGCACCACTAAGGATTCTCTTTGGCAGGCCTGCCTGGCTTTGTGTGTGTGCAAGCCCATTTACAGCAGGAGAGGGAAAGCTAATCCCAACTGAATTTCAGTCACCTTTGCCTTCTGGGCTGTATAGAATTTCTCTTGAAGTTTGTACAGAATCTGTGGTGGGCACAAAACAGACTTAGTGGCTCCTTTGATACTTTCAAGCCTCTGCTCCATCAGTTGTGCAGACTTTTGGGTTATTTCCAAGTTCATTCTAACATTCTGATTTTGATCTGGAGACCCTGATGTTATTTTGATCTTTCATCTTGCTGAAACTTTGTTTCCTTGTGTTTGTTCCTAGTGGTAAAGTTGCTTAGGAGTGAAATGATTATTTCAGGCTAAAGGTTGCAGTGAGCATGGGAGGATTTTTAGATTCTGGGGCACCTGGATGGTCTGGCAGATCTGGAGCTTCATTTTAGGAAATACTACAATATCTCTCTTGCCTAAGGCTGAGTGCTGAAGTTGCAGCTATTTTAGACCTGGATGCTAAAAGATGTTGGAGGGGAGGTTTCTGTTTTGCAGAGGAGAAAGCAGAACATAGGATTTGCTGAGCTATGTGTAGATTCTCAAACAGCAAATCTTTTAGCTTATGGATAGCGGGGGAAATGGAAATTGCTGTGCCCAAGGTAGCTCAGTCAGTTGCTATTTAAATGGTTAAAAAATTAATGGATAAATTTGGTCGAGTTTCTTTGGTTTTGTTTGTTTGTTTGTTTGTTTGTTTGTTTTAATAAATGGTGTTGTGAGGAGGATACAAAATGTGCCTCACTTTGCTCAGGGAGTTATTTCTAGATTGCTTTCATACTTTATATAGAGTTTGAGGATAAATGCTAGTACAGTTAATTTTTTTTTGTCTTCTGAGGTAGTTTGAATGTGTTGGGGGTTATTAGGTTTATAAGTACAATCAAGGCACAGCTGCACTTTTTCAAAGAAGCAGGCTGGGAGGTGATCTGCTGGAAAGCAGTTCTGTGGAGGGAGGACCTGGGGAGGGTGCATAACAAGTTAACCATGGCACAGCAGTGTGCCCTTGTGGCCAAGAAGACCAATGGGATCCCGGGGTCTATTAGGAGTGTGTCCAGCAGATCAAGGGAGGTTCTCCTCCCTCTCTACTCTGCCCTGGTGAGACCTCATCTTGAATACTGTGTTCAGTTTTGGGCTCCCCAGTTGAAGAGGGACAGGGATCTGCTGGAGAGGGTCCAGCAGAGGGCTACGAGGATGATTAGGGGACAGGAGGGCATGGCTGATGAGGAGAGGCTGAGGGACCTGGGACCTTTTAGTCTGGAGAAGAGAAGACTTAGAGGGGATTTGCTAAATGTTTATAAGTATCTGAGGGCTGCCAGGATGGAGGGGATAGGCTCTGCTCACTGCTCCCTGAGATAGGACGAGGAGCAATGGGTGTAAGTTGCAGCACAAGAGGTTCCACCTCAACACAAGGGGAAACTTCTTTACTGTAAGGGTCACAGAGCACTGGAACAGGCTGCCCAGAGAGGTTGTGGAGTCTCCTTCTCTGGAGCCTTTCCAGGCCTGTCTGGATGTGTTCCTCTGTGATCTGTGTTAGATAGCATTGTCCTGCTCTGGCAGGGGGGTTGGACTCAATGATCTCCTTGGGTCCCTTCCATCCCCTAACATCCTGTGAGCCTGTGAAATTCTGAATCCTGTTTTTTGTTTGTTTGTTTGTTTGTTTTTTACCTTCTGTGGTTTAAACTTTTTATTTGGTTTTCTGTGGGAATTAAAGATTATCTGTTTATTTCTTGTCACTATTTTTAGTGTGCTCAGTGGCCTTTGTTTCCATGAAACAGCTCCTGATACCTATTTTATTAAGTTGACAGATAAATATTAGTTTTGAGGAGTCATTAAGGCAGATAAGAGTGACAGCAAGGCAGCATCATGTGATGTTAGTAAAGATGAACATGTGAACAATCTTTTCAAAGTAATGTGGCTTTTTCTTTATATTTTTTAACTCGAGAAAATACAAATTCAACAAAGTAGAATTAATATACTTTCTTGTCTGAGCTGCATACAAGACAACAGCATCTAACTTGGCAGTTCCTCTGAATTTGCTGTCTTCACTTCCATGCTTAGAATCATAGAAACATAGAATCAAGCAGGTTGGAAGAGAACTCCAAGTCCAACCTAGCACCCAGCCCTATCCAATCAACCAGACCATGGCACTAAGTGCCTCATCCAGGCTTTTCTTCAACACATCCAGGGATGGCTGCCTGGGGAGGTGGTGGAGTCGCCGTCCCTGGAGCTGTTCAAGGCAAGATTGGACATGGCACTTGGTGCCATGGTCTGGCCTTGAGCTCTGTGGTAAAGGGTTGGACTTGATGATCTGTGAGGTCTCTTCCAATCCTAATAATACTGTGATACTGTGATACTGTCACCTCCCTGGGCAGCCCATTCCAATGCCAATCACTCTCTCTGCCAACAACTTCCTCCTAACATCCAGCCTATACTTTCCCCTGCACAACTTGAGACTGTGTCCCCTTGTTCTGTTGCTGGTTGCCTGGGAGAAGAGACCAACCCCACCTGGCTACAATGTCCCTTCAGGTAGTTGTAGACAGCAATGAGGTCACACCTGAGCCTCCTCTTCTCTAGGCTAAACAACCCCAGCTCCCTCAATCACTCTCTGTTACGAAGGGGCTAGTTGAAATCTGAGTTCGGGGTGAAATGCAATGAGGCCAATTCAAAAGTAATTAACTAATTTATTAATATATACAAAGATAATTCCCCCCCCCCCCCAACTTATTTCCAGCTCTCCACACGAGCTTTTGGATGCAGTTAGCAGAACTGTTTCACAGAATGCCTCTGTGCAATGGAATTTTGAAGGGGTTTGTGTGTTTGGTAGAGAGCCTGGCGGCTTAAGTCACTGCTTGTGAGGTTGATTAAATTCCTTTAGCAACTTGGGTAAAGAATTCAGAATACTCACTAGCCCTCAGTCTTAATGTCTGTGGCCCAAGATGTATGCAGGAAAATACTCGGTAGAAGTCCTGTGGTGAATTCCACGTGGGCTGCGATGTGGAGTCGGCTGCTGGCTGAGGTGGCAGGCGAGAGGCAGGCGAGTGAGGAAGGAAGGAGCAGGCAAGCTCCTTACTCACCTGTTCAGCCCCTCTTATAGGACAGTGGCCGAGGCTGAGGGTCTCGTTGGCCACACTATCACCCAGTCGCCTTTGGCAATCACCCAAACAGACCCAGAAAGGCAGAACCCACAGGCTGTTCTCCTCCAAAAATGGGGGTGCATACACCTGGCACGCCACAGGGGCGTGGGCCTTAGGAAACCCCTCTCAGGTGACCGGATTGAACCGGACTGGGCTGTCTGGGTTTCCTGTGCCCTGTTTTCCCGCCTCTGGCTGCAGTGCAGGCAGGCAGGTAAATGTGTTTGGACAAGACAGGACATGCTCAAGCCCATTTTGTGACCTTTTGGGACTCTCCACCACACTCTCTCTGGTAAGAACTTCCTCCTAACATCCAGCCTAGACCTCTCCTGGCACAACTTGAGACTGTGTCCCCTTGTTCTCTTGCTGGTTGCCTGGGAGAAGAGACCAACCCCACCTGGCTACAGCCTCCCTTCAGGTAGTGGTAGACAGCAATGAGGTCCGCCCTGAGCCACCTCTTCTGCAGACTGCACACCCCCAGCTCCCTCAGCCTCTCCTCACAGGGTTTGTGTTCCAGGCCCTTCTCTGGACACGTTCCAGCACCTCAACATCTCTCTTGAATTGAGGAGCCCAGAACTGGACACAGCACTCAAGGTGTGGCCTGACCAGTGCTGAGCACAGGGGCAGAAGAACCTCCCTTGTCCTACTGGCCACACTGTTCCTGAGCCAGGCCAGGATGCCATTGGCTCTCCTGCCCACCTGGGCACACTGCTGGCTCCTGTTCAGCTACTGTCTACCAGCACCCTCAGGTCCCTCTCTGCCTGGCTGCTCTCCAGCCACTCTGTCCCCAGCCTGTAGTGCTGCTTGGGGTTGTTGCTTGCTTTTCCCTCTTCTTCCTAACCCCTCAGAGCTCAAAAATGTTTGGATCAAGGTATTATTCCTCGGCAGGAGTTCCAAGGGTGTATGGTACTGCCATTGTTAGTGCTGTGCTAGAAAAGAAATGCCGAGCTGGGAAAGAAGTGCAGTCAGGACTTGGTTGAACTCCCATAGGGCTTCCATTGAAGATTCTCATTATCTTGTACAACCTTTCGTTCCTCTTGTGCCGTAGCAAAGGCTTAGTGACTGCAGGGGAGAAAGTCAGCTGCTGCAGTTTCAGTGCCTGGCGTGTGGGTTATTGAATCAGAAGTGTGACAT
Organism: Pogoniulus pusillus; assembly: GCF_015220805.1. Classification (NCBI taxonomy): domain Eukaryota; kingdom Metazoa; phylum Chordata; class Aves; order Piciformes; family Lybiidae; genus Pogoniulus; species Pogoniulus pusillus. Next base: position 6,431,156 of record NC_087291.1, on the reverse strand, counting down.
TTATGCATTCGCTACTCAGAAATTAAAGTTGCTCGAAGTGAAATAATGAGATGTAAGCAAGCGGCAGTCGAAACAGGGAGTGTGTGGGGAGGTGTGCGGAGTGGGGTGTGGGGGTGCAGAGGTAGGTGCATGTGTGCAGAGGGGGGTGTAGAGGTAGGTGCATGTGTGCGGAGGGGGGTGTGGGGGTGCAGAGGTAGGTGCATGTGTGCGGAGGGGGGTGTGAGGGTGCAGAGGTAGGTGCATGTGTGTGGAGGGGGGGTGGGGAGGTGGGTGCATGTCTGCGGAGGGGGGTGTGGAGGTAGGTGCATGTGTGCAGAGGGGGGTGTGGGGGTGCAGAAGTAGGTGCATGTGTGCGGAGGGGGGTGTGGGGGTGCAGAAGTAGGTGCATGTGTGCGGAGGGGGTGTGGGGGTGCAGAGGTAGGTGCATGTGTGCAGAGGGGGGTGTGGGGGTGCAGAGGTAGGTGCATGTGTGCAGAGGGGGGTGTGGGGGTGCAGAAGTAGGTGCATGTGTGCGGAGGGGGGTGTGGGGGTGCAGAGGTAGGTGCATGTGTGCGGAGGGGGGTGTGAGGGTGCAGAGGTAGGTGCATGTGTGCAGAGGGGGGTGTGGGGGTGCAGAGGTAGGTGCATGTGTGCGGAGGGGGGTGTGGGGGTGCAGAGGTAGGTGCATGTGTGCGGAGGGGGGTGTGAGGGTGCAGAGGTAGGTGCATGTGTGCGGAGGGGGGTGTGGGGGTGCAGAGGTAGGTGCATGTGTGCGGAGGGGGGTGTGAGGGTGCAGAGGTAGGTGCATGTGTGCGGAGGGGGGTGTGGGGGTGCAGAGGTAGGTGCATGTGTGCGGAGGGGGGTGTGAGGGTGCAGAGGTAGGTGCATGTGTGTGGAGGGGGGGTGGGGAGGTGGGTGCATGTCTGCGGAGGGGGGTGTGGAGGTAGGTGCATGTGTGCAGAGGGGGGTGTGGAGGTAGGTGCATGTCTGCAGAGGGGGGTGTGGGGGTGCAGAGGTAGGTGCATGTCTGCAGAGGGGGGTGGGGAGGTGCGGAGGTGTGCGTAGAGGTGCGCCGGCCCCCGCGGCCCTGTTCCAGCCTGCGCGGGAGCTGGGGCCAGGGCGCCGCCTGCTGGCGCGGATGGGCAGGGGCAGGCGGTGCCAGCGACGGAGCGCCGCGGGGCAGGGAGGTTCGGTGTGAGAGATTCCTGACACCGCCCGCCCCTACCCAGCGGCGCCCCCTGCTGGCACCGCCGCTGCCCTGCAGAGCCGACCTGCGCGTAGAGCACCTAATGAAAAGTTGAGCTTTGGGAAAGGAGTCAGAGCATCAGGCGTACCCAGAGAACAGGATATTACTACAACTAGGTCTTTCGAGGAACAGAGAGACCTTCCAGAAGCTTTTGGTGTACCTTGGATCAGGGTTGCAAGTGCTTGAGACTTCAAGGAGTTGAAGGCTGGGTCTAAATCTAGAAACCTGTTTTCCTCCAAAAGATATTGGGGTTTTGTTTGGTTGGGGGGGGGGTGGGTTGTGGTGTTGGGGTTTTTTTGTTGTGTTTATCTTCAATCAGTTGCTGCATAGAAGCAAAACGTGTTTTAAAGAAGCTAAAAATGATACAACAAAAATAGAACCAGTTTAGTGAGACCTCAAAGATCATCTAGTTCTAAACCCCCTGCCACAGGCAGGGGCACCTCCTGCTAGACCATAGCCTTGTTTTATGGTATGAATGCTGGATGGACAAACCTGCAGTAACTCTTTTTTTATGCATTTGATCAGATTTTAAACAATTAATGTGTGGTTCCATTTTCTCACTGTTGGTAGCTGTTGTGTGTCCTCAAAAATCCATTAAGAAAATCACCACCTCTGGTTCCATTCTCCTGCATAATCATGTTCCAGTCACACTTTTGAATCTGCTGTTTTTCCTCACTTATACAGGTGCAGCAGTCCTTGTTGATAATCAAGCATGATTCATTTTTCTTTAATTTATTGAAAACTGATGTTTTTAACAGGTCTTTTCCTTTCTCCCAACATTTAGGTGGAGAACAGGCCAAAGTATTATGGACGAGAGTAAGTATTTCCCTCTTTTAAGTATCTTTTGGGGGCATTCAAAAGTTGTGGTTCTGAACTTGAATAATCCAAAGTGGAGGTCTCATAAAATACTTGGTTTTACCTTTTACTTCAACTGGCAGTGAAATATGTTGAAAGCCTAATAATTTCCCAGTGTTACAGTCCAGCACTGCTGCTCACATTCCATGGACTCTGCTGCTGTCTGAGCCTGCATGCTTAGTTTGTTTTTCTCAGGATCATTTGGGAACAAAATTAATTGTGTGGAGTACTTATTCCTTGTATTTCAGTTGTCACTTAAACAGCCCAGTGGACCTGCATTAGACTTGCAGTGGAAGGAAAGGAGCAACTGCCTTTCCCACAGCCTTTTTGTGTATGTTCCTACACTTCTACCACCATAGATGGCTGTGGAAAAATGTATATATGCCACTGCCCTGTAGCTGCTGAAGTTACAAGGTCTGAAATACACAAAGAGGTGTGATTTTGTGGTGAGGAAAATAGCAGACTGCTAGAGAGTAATTCATTTGTGCTCAACAATCTTGTCATCAATGAAGAGCTTGAGACAAGCTGGATCCTGCATTGGCACAGAGATTTGGGAAGGTAAAGCTGAAGGGCATAGCCACTACAGCAACCACCCAGATCTGGCATTTGACCTTTACTAGAGTAATCTGCTGAGGCCTTAGCCCTTATTGCTAGCTAAATTACTTAGATACTGTATTCTATTTTTTCCTTCCACCATATCATCAGTATTTAATGATCCTTTTCTACCATCAGAACCCTCAAGAGAGAGTAGCTTTGCCCCTAATTACTGAAGTTTCATTTTTTAAGTATAATCTTTGACAATAGGGAATTTAGATCTAACCACTAGAGTACAACAGAGCTGATCTACCATGCTTCCTACAGGAGGATTTGTACAGGCATTACTACAGTCTCTTATCCAGGAACCTGCCTGTTGGCATACTCAGGGTTTGTGAAGGAGCAAGCAGCAGGGGTGGCAGGAAGTGTAAGAAGTCAACCTGGGAACCTGCCCAGGACAGATCACATTTGTTACCATTCAGAGAGAAGATTTCAGAACCACTGGAACAGTCCTATAAAAGCAGTTGAATCAGTGCTCAGTAGTGCTTGGAAAGACAATTAGGAATTTCCAGGGAAAGAAAAGGGGGGGGGGGGACGGGGACGACAACACAACCCAAAACTATATTATGTTATGTTATGTTATGTTATGTTATGTTATGTTATGTTATGTTATGTTATGTTATGTTATGTTACATTATGTTATATTATGTTGTGTTATTATTATATTATATTGATCTGTGATGTAGCTGCCTTTTAAATAGTGCACATTGTCCTGGTCCTTCTCTACCCCTTTCTTCTCCCTCCTTTTTAGAAAGGATGTAGAGGAAATGCAAGGTACAGTGAAGTGCAACAACAGTGGAGCAAAGGCAAAGGGATGCAGCTCCTACCATAGGAGGCAAATTAACAAGTCTTCCTCAGTGGGTGTCCAAGACAGGGACATACACAGTGTTCCTCTCAAGTTCACTGCCATGCAGGGGCCAAAAGAACAAAGATATTAAAGAGTTTAAGAGTGAGATTCTCAGATTCATGAGGGGTAAGGTCACAGCCGAGCAGACACATCTCCTAGCTCAACCAGTGATAGATGGGCAGTGATGTGAAGTGAAAGAAATATGTTACTGCTTCCTGTACTCCTTCTGCAGGCATTTCTTGTCAGCTGCTGTCAGAGGCAGGTGTTAAAGTTCAGGGGATCTTGTGCCGTGTACAAGCTGATTTTATGCCCTTAAAAAACATACCAAAAGTGCTCTTGGTAAAGCTTGGATTACCCAGTGCTTACCACTCGTGGTAAAAGAAATTTGTCCCAAGTATCCTGTCCAAGTGATCTCTTAAATTGAGAGAAAGCAGGAGTGCTTCTTTCCTAGCATCTAACCTAAAGCCTGCTGTATTTTAGAAGGAATTTCTGGTGGTGAATAACTTATGCTCATTATTTTTAACAGGGGTTGTGACTTGTCATGAGTTTACTGATAAAGACATGTTTAAATGATGTCATCTAGGGGCTGCTTGTTTCAGTTTGGATGTGGCAGTAAGTAAGTGTCCCCCCAACAAGCACAGACAAAAAAGTAGGAATCACTTTACATATCTTTGAAGAGAAAAATCACCCAAACCTAGCGTTTTCAACAGTATTAGCTGGGAAAAGACAACATAAAGAGCGCAGAACAATGCTTGCATTTGCATCCAATGTGTTTATCTTCTCTTTCACTGTTGAGCCAGAGGCCGTGTTAGAAGCGTGCCACTTTGTGTGTACTGTCAGAAAAGAGAAAATGCTGAAGGCTGGTACATTTTAGTTCCTTCTTTTTTCAGACAGCAGCAAAAAATAGAAACTTTCAAAACCTCTAAGGAGATCCACGGAGACTTATCAGGTGGCAAAATGTGTGTAGGAGTTAAGACTCAAACTGCTATTAAGACTTCATTTGTACTTAGGGAAAGATCACTGCTAAATATTGATTGCTGTGAGGTTAATTGTGCATTCTAGGGCCTCTGCCTTTCTTAAAATAGCAATGACAAAATAATCAGAGAAGTATTGCTTTTTTTCCCCCCAGCACTGAATGCAGCTCACTGAGAGAAGAAAACTACACCTTTCTCAGGTCTACTTGCCATTTTGTCTCTCAGCTTCCCTTGCAAATCTGAGGAAGCAAAGTTAACATCAGAATTAAGTGAACTGATAATAAGAACGACCTCTCACTTCAGTTTTGTCATCTCCATCTAAAAAAAAAAAAAAGATTATGCCTTCCTGCCTAGTTTTCAATTCTGCTGCAAGGCTTCTGCAAGAAAAACAAGGAAGAGGGGCACAGACTGAGACAAAAAAGAGGAGAAAAGAAAAGAATCTCTGCGTGCAATTGAGTGCTATGCCGAGTGAAACTGCATATACAGTGTAATTTTTCTTTTGCCTAGGTTTTGTTTTGGACTTCCCAAGCTGGATGGCTGTTTTCTTGACGTTTCTAGATGCTTGGACACTGTCCTGATAGCTTAAACTACACTGCTGTGTAGTATGGGAGCTTTCAAACAGTTTCTAGGCTGGAGGAGTAGGTGCTTCTGGTCAGATTGTTCTCTAAGTGACTGAAATGTCTCCCCTTAGGTTTCATGGGATCATTTCACGAGAGCAAGCAGATGAAATCCTTGCTGGAGTAGAAGGAGCATATATTCTTAGAGAAAGCCAGCGGCAACCCGGCTGCTATACCCTTGCTCTCAGGTAAATGCTGTTTTAATAGAGGCTTATGGATCTTATGTAGATGTGTTTAAAGGAGGGAATTAGATCAGTCCCTTCCAAGTGAAATCTGTTACTTAGTCCACCTCATGGTGGAGGAGTGATTTTATACTCTCTTGTCAGCAGTTTGATAATCACAGTACTGCACAATTCTGTCACTCCTTTAGCAGCTGGCTGGAAAGTCCCTTTTCTGATGCAAACTCTGCCTGTTCTCAAAATTTCGGGTGTGTAGAGTGTTATAAAGATGGAACTTCTTCTTGGAAAGTGTGTAAGAGATGCGAGTGAGTACAAAGCAGGGGAGTACTCCAGCAGAGGACACATCCAGGATATCCTCTGACCTCAATGATGTGTTATATAGGAACATTGGCAACCGTGGGCAATAATAACCCTGCATAAACCTGGAAAATCATTAAGTCTGGTGGCTGACCAGCTGTCAAAGGCAGCATACCAGTCTTGTGTTTTCTTCCCTTATTCAAGCTTGCTGTATAAATACAGTGTGCAGAATGGGGTGCTGCTGCTCAAAGAAGTCTGCTATTCAGCTGAATGCAAAATTCAGTGGGAACTCAATCTACATCCTCACTGCCCCTCACTGGTGCTGGCATAACTGTGCCATTCAAAAACTGCCCACTTGGCAGTCTTAAGTCTTCTTGGAGTTAGCAACAAGAGGACCAGATATTCTACTGAAGGACTGCAAGTTCTTCACCACAAGAATGGTGAGAGCCTGGAATGGGTTACCCAGGGAGATAGTCGAGGCCCCATCCCTGGAGGTGTTTAAGGCCAGGCTGGATGAGGTTGTGGCCAGTCTGGTCTAGGATAAGGCATCCCTGCCCATGACAGGGGCACTGGAACTAATGATCCTTGTGGTCCCTTCCAACCCTGACTGATTCTATGATTCTATGATTTTGACAGACTAAACTCACCAACAATATTTTACAGTGTTTGCAGCATTATTGCTTCTGTGGGATATACAGAAAATAATATCCTGCATTTTGACTCTTTTGCTGGTAAGCCAGTAAGAAAAATCCTTTAAGGAGTTATCTCAAGTAGCTACAATATGGTGCTGAAATCACTCTCAGAATTTGTACTGATGTGCAGATGGTAGAACTGGAAAAGCTAGTGAGCATGCCAACTAAAATGTGGTGTAAATTAAAAAGCCACTTTTGTCAGCTGGAAAAGAACAAATGCAGGGTTTTTTTTTTTAGGAGTTTGGGAAGATTTTAAAATAAAGAATAAAAAGAATTACCAAAAGATGGAGGTTGTGGCAAAGTGCCTGTTGTTTTGACACAACAGCATGATTTCTGAATCTGTCTGAATAATTATTTATAAAATCATAAACTGGATTCAGTAGTAAATTGGGTATTGTTATGTTAGTGTGGGTGAAAAAAATAAGGTTTAAACAGTTGGTTTTGAGTGCCTGACAGGGTATGCAGAGACCTGCACTTCTGATGCTACACAAGGACCATTTAACCCAATGTCCTATCTTTGAATCTTCTAATCAAGAATGGGCTTCCAACATTGGTGTTCTACACCCAATGAGCTACTACAGCACTTTGCTTTTGAAAAACTCTTTATAGCAGATGTAATTTACAGGGGGTTTTAAACAACTCTTTTAATCCCTCCTGTAGATTACACCTGCTGCAAAGAGCTGGACAGGGCCAGAGGTAACCTACAGAACTGTGGGTGTTTAGTTAGGCCCCTGAATTAGGAGCTCAGTTCCCTGGCTTCTTGCCAGAGGGTGATTTTTCATAGAATCATAGAATCAACCAGGTTGGAAGAGACCTCCAAGATCATCCAGTCCAATCTAGCACCCAGCGTTGTCCAATCAACCAGACCATGGCACTAAGTGCCTCAGCTAGGCTTTTCTTGAACACCTCCAGGGATGCTGACTCCACCACCTCCCTGGGCAGCCCATTCCAATGCCAATCACTCTCTCTGACAACAACTTCCTCCTAACATCCAGCCTAGACCTCCCCCAGCACAACTTGAGACTGTGTCCCCCTGTTCTGTTGCTGGTTGCCTGGCAGAAGAGACCAACCCCACCTGGCTACAGCCTCCCTTCAGGTTGTTGTAGACAGCAATGAGGTTTGCCCTGAACCTCCTCTTCTGCAGGCTGCACACCCCCAGCTCCCTCAGCCTCTCCTCACAGGGCTGTGCTCCAGGCCTTTCATCAGCTTTGTTGCACTTCTCTGGACATGTTCCAACACCTCAACGTCTCCTTTGAATTGAGGAGGCCAGAACTGGACACAGTAATTTTTTTCAAGACTTGAGAGAGATTGAGACCCTTAGGATTTTAATTCCTTGGTAGAGGTGCTTGTGTCTCATTACTGACTGTAAATGCACTCATGGTGATATAAGCATCCCATTTCTGCATCTCAGAAATGCCTTGGGGTGGAAAAGCACTCAACATATTTCTGCTTCCCAGTATAAGGTCTTGTCAATGCAAACATGCCTCTCCTGCAGCAGTGGATCCTTAGTGGATCCTGTGGATTACTGTGGTAGTCCCTTTAGGATTTAGATTTAAATCACATACATCTGGGTGATGTGGCTTGTTATGGAGGATTGGCCTCAGTTCTGTAGCTTGGTCCATGAGATTCCATCAGGTTTAGGCTTGAACTTTAATTGTACCCATAGAGATCTGGTTGCATTTATGTGTATATTCCATAGACTTGTCAGAGAAATTACCTCCTGCGTGTTTCACCAGTAGGAATCCTCCCTTTCACTCTTCCCTCTGTCTTTCTTCTCTCCCTCCTTTTGTTCTGGCTATTTGCAGGTTTGGTAATCAGACCTTAAACTACAGGCTGTTCTACGACGGGAAGCACTTCGTTGGGGAGAAAAGATTTGAATCAATCCATGATCTAGTTACAGATGGCTTGATAACACTGTACATAGAAACCAAGGCTTCTGAGTATATTTCCAAAATGACAACAAACCCCATCTATGAGCACATTGGATATGCCACTTTGCTTAGAGAAAAAGTCTCCAGGAGGCTGAGCAGAACAAAAACTGAATCAAGAAAAGCAAGTGTAACCAGTGAAGAAAACACTCCAGTGGAAAAGGTAAGTGTTCAGTTTAAAATTTTGACAATTAATGCCAGTCTTTCTATCAGATATGAGAGAAAAAGAAGTGTTTTGTCCAAAGGCTTGTTTCTACTTACAGTAAGTATTACCATCTCACTGCAAAGTTTATATCCTGTTATATATGACCTTGGCTCCAAATGAATATTTGACTGGAGCTTGTGATGAAAGCTTCCTAGTAAGTACCAAATGCAAATGTTTTTACTGTGTAAAAGCATACCTACATACATATATATACACATATACATACACTGGCTGACATAGGAACTGCATCTAAAGTTAGTCACAAGTTACTTTTCTTTCTCCATGTATACTCAAACATATTCCAAAGTGGGAGTACGAAACTGGTTCCCATTGACCCTTCACCATACCTCAAGTTTGTTATCTTTCTACTCAGCAATGCAAAGCTCCTCTTCTCTGCCAAGTCTTTGGTGGATGGGTCTCAAATTGGGATACTGTGTGTTTTCTTCCCTTTCTTCTCATGGGCCTGAAATTGGGGTATTGTGTACTTGCCTCCCTTTCTTCTCACTCTTCTCATATGGACTGGGCTTTCCTTGATCTCCTCCTCTCATGCACCCATATTTCATAGCATTGTATGGACAGTGGCTGCTTTTCATGATGGTAAATTGAGAATTTTGTGCAGTCAGTGGCCATCTAAAGATGTAAAATTAGATGTAAAATTTCACATCTAAAGATGTGAAAGTGCTTTATTTATGAGAAGTAATCCTGCGGAAAGCGATGTGGAAGTTTTCATTTTCGAGGTGAAGTGGCAGTGAAAGCTGTTGAAGACAACTTTTTGAGTGTGGTGTTTGTGCTGAATTGACTTCCTGCCACTTGTAAGTATACTTGTGCAGTGTGACTCGTGGTTTACTCTAGTGTTCAGTGTGTTGGCTAGCTAGTTGGGAGCTAGTGCTGGTTTGTATTTGGAAAGTAAAGAGTGATTTTGCCATCAGATAGTAATATTGAGCATGAAATAGGTGAGCTTTTTTGTGTGTATCCTCATCACCTTAGGACACTTCTAGCATAGTTGCTATCTGTTGAATTCCCATATCTACATTGTCTCAGTAGTAGTTAGCTGCTCAAGTAACAGACACCATGTGCAAACCTGTTACAGGTCACAGGATGTTAGGGGTTGGAAGGGACCCAAGGAGATCAGCGAGTCCAACCCCCTTGCCAGAGCAGGACAATGCTATCTAACACAGATCACAGAGGAACACATCCAGACAGGCCTGGAAAGGCTCCAGGGAAGGAGACTCCACAACCTCTCTGGGAAGCCTGTTCCAGTGCTATGTGACCCTCACAGTAAAGAAGTTCCTCCTTGTGTTGAGGCAGAACCTCTTGTGCTGCAACTTACACCCATTGCTCCTTGTCCTATGCCAGGGAGCAGTGAGCAGAGCCTGTATCCCCTCCTGGCCAGCCCTCAGATGTTTATAAACATTTATCAAATCCCCTCAAAGTGTTCTCTTTTCCAGGCTAAAAAGTCACAAGTCTCTCTGTTCATCTTCTCTAAGATATTCATTCCATTTACAATGACATTTTTTAAGGAAGGCATACTGGTGCAAAGGAGTCCTTCAAGTTTTATTTAAAGCCACAAGTCTTCTGTTCAAGTTTTGTTTAGAAATTACCCCACTGATGAAAACAGGTTTTGGTTCAATTGGATGGTGGTGCCAGAGGAGTGGATGCCATAGACATGTGTTTCATCCTCAATCATTTGATTCCTGTGATTACACACTGGTTGGTTGTGAGTGCTTCAACAGGCACAAGAAAGTGAATTTCAGCTTTATTTGAGATTTGTTGATTGAGATATAAACCTGACAAGCTTTTTTTTTTTGTGTGTAGATGCCAGAGTATGTTGTGAAAAGTTTCTTTTACATTGAGAAAACACTGGACCATCATTGGGATGACCAGAAATAGGATGCAATAAGCAGTTGCTACAGCTGAAAATCAGGCTGCATTCTCTTGGAAAGCAAGAGAATATTATTTTTGTACATGGTAAAGCAGAGTTTCAGCAGTGTGTTGTTTTAGTTGCAGTTGAGGAGCAATGGTCTTCTGCATTTCTCAGAGTACTCTCAAAGGCTTTGGAAGAGTTTATCCTAGTGCTGTGTGTGTCCCAACAGACTGCATTTTCTATTATGCTTGGAGTTGAATGCCACTATTGGCCACGGCAGTTTAGTACTGTGAAAAACTCTTTTAAGCCAAAGAAGGCAAACTGTTGCTGAAAGGATTCCCTGCCCTCCCTCCTTCACAGCCACCTTTTTGATGATGTTCAGTTTTGTGCAGCTACGTGGTAGGTGACACTAGAAAATGCCTCCAGACTAAAAACTCAGCCAGAAGAAAAATCCTTTGAATTTGCAATCAGGTCTACTACCCGATCCACCCCATGTGAGTGGAAATGCAGCACAAAGAAAAGGGCAAGACTTCTTTCTGGTGACAGCTTAAAAAATGGTTATGCTGGCTTAGAGTGAGTGGAGAACTGCATCCTTAAGGTACTGGTGCTTGAAAACGTTTGACCTTGATGTAATTTGCTGTCAATAGTGAAAATACCCCTCTGAACCCCTTTAGTGATTGCATTAGGTCTTCTTTTGCGTTGCAGCTGAATGAAGTTGAAGTGCTCACAATTGTATTTACTTCTGAGGCAGTCTGTGATGCAAAAGGCACTACTGTGGGTCTTTACAAGGACTGCTGTTCATCTAGTTTTCCGTACATGCAGGCAGTAGCAACCTGTAAGATGAGGCTGTGTGTCAGCACTGCTGCATAAAAATAGCTGGCTTCAGCTAAGCTGTTACACTGTTGGCAACTCTCTGCCTTTTTCCCACTGAGAAGAAGCAGCAGAAGGAGGAATAGCAGCTGTTTCTACCGTATTTTTCTTGCCAGGGGGAGCAGGAGCAATCACAGCTACAAGAGGAGTGGGGCTAAAAAGGCAGAGCTCACAGCTCACAGGATGAAGATCTGCCGTAGCAGCTGAAGCCTCACTATTGATAATTAGGACTCACATAGGCTTCTCTACTGGTTCCAGTAGTTTTCCATCACCTAATGCAAATCTATGTAGACAAAGTTCATGTAAACTAAATTATCAGCAAGTAAAGAAAATTGTGTAATTCTACATGGTGAAGCCTACCATGGCTGCTTTTCACAGTACCACAGTATCATCAGGGTTGGAAGAGACCTCACAGATCATCAAGTCCAACCCTTTACCACAGAGCTCAAGGCCAGACCATGGCACCAAGTGCCACGTCCAATCCTGCCTTGAACAGCTCCAGGGACGGCGACTCCACCACCTCCCCGGGCAGCCCATTCCAGTGTCCAATGACTCTCTCAGGGAAGAACTTTCTCCTCACCTCCAGCCTAAATTTCCCCTGGTGTAGCCTGAGGCTGTGTCCTCTTGTTCTGGTGCTGGCCACCTGAGAGAAGAGAACAACCTCCTCCTGGCCACAACCACTCCTCAGGTAGTTGCAGACAGCAATAAGGTCTCCCTGAGCCTCTTCTTCTCCAGGCTAACCAATCCCAGCTCCCTCAGCCTCTCCTCATAGGGCTGTGCTCAAGGCCTCTCCCCAGCCTCGTTGCCCTTCTCTAGACACACTCAAGCATCTCAATGTCCCTCCTAAACTGGGGGGCCCAGAACTGAACACAGTACTCAAGGTGTGGTCTAACCAGTGCAGAGTACAGGGGCAGAATGACCTCCCTGCTCCTGCTGGCCACACCATTGCTGATGCAGACCAGGATGCCACTGGCTCTCTTGGCCACCTGGGCACACTGCTGGCTCATGTTCAGGCAGGTATCAATCAGCACCCCCAGATCCCTCTCTGTCTGGCTGCTCTCCAGCCACTCCGACCCCAGCCTGTATCTCTGCATGGGGTTGTTGTGGCCAAAGTGCAGCACCCTGCATATATTTCTGAGGCAAGCTCATGAGAGGTTTGTGTAACAACGATTCAGGTGTTGAGACTCCCAATTATTCCTCACAATAACTTCAGGTAAAGTATGGGCTGCACCTTGAAATAAACTGGTGAAATATCAGACATCTGTCAGAAAGAGCAGATAGAGACAAAGGAGGATAAAGGGAATTTCATTACTGGTTTTATATCAACTTTAGAAGTCCTCTGAAATATAAAAATAACATGAGGGGAGTGGTAGTTCAGTGTGAGTTGTATCAGATGTTTTGCTTGAGGCTATCCTATGTTATACAGCATTTTAGACACAGGCCATGGTTTGCCCACAAATTAAAGCCTTTACCCACTTCAATTACTCCAATAAATTTCAGACCCCTAGAAATTCATGGATGAATATTTGCTATGACGTCTCTTTGCTGCATGTGTGAAAAATCAGAGTTTCTCATGAAGTATGTGCTCTCTGACCAACTGAACAGGTAAAATGTCATTTTGTTTCACTAACCAGGCTGCTTTATTGTAAAGTGCTGCCTGGAGTATTCTGAATGTTTCAGAAATGGTGGAGGGAAAGCCATAGGTGCAGAATGAAACCCCCATTATTTCTCAAGAGGAAGGTGAGAATTCGCTGCTCTAAGGTTAAGCATCAGTACTCCTACAGATTAGGCTTTTTACAAGTGAGATTTTGCTTTATACTGAAACCAATTTCATAGTGTGAAAGTGCAGCTGAAGGCATTTGTCTCCTTAGCAGGTTTGTTAACACCATCTGGGGAGTCTGTTCGTTCTGTCACCTCCCACATTGGCAGTAGCGATTATTCAACGTCTCAGTCACTCCAGTGCCACTGCTCCCCGTGGGGTAGGTCGATGGATGGAAGAGGGCCACCAAGGCATGGGCTGGCAGGAGAAGCCTGCATGCAGCTTGGTACTGCCTGAGGTACCTGTCTGTTCCCATAATGATAATTTCTTTGAGGTTATAATTAGTGGAGTCATGCCCATTCCAGAAGTGGGGTGTGATACATGGGCTGGATTCAGCTGTCGTTGTTCATGCCTTTTTATCCACATTTTCTGTGACAAGCCTAAGAAAATGTTTGTGCTTTAAGACAGTGCCAGTGTTTCACCTGAAAGTTATTTCTGTCTGACTTTAAAGAGGTGCTAGATTCGTAGACACGGGTTGCAAATTTTAGTCCAGATAGTTTCACAGAGCTTTTTGTCTGAAAAGAGCTGCAGTGATTTTTAGGAATGAAGTGTTGTGGGAGAACAGCATGCTGCAAATACTGTCTTAACAGCATAGGCAATTGCCATTTTGTCAAGGTGCAACCTCAGGAAGGATTTGGGATGGAGAAATTGTGTTTTGTGTGAAGAACATTTGAAGATTGTATGTTGTCTGGTTGGGGGTTGTGGTTTAAGCTTGGACAAGTTGTGATCACCTGCTTTGTGTTTGTTCTGCTTATGGAATGCTGTACTTGGGGCAAGTACTGGAAGACATTGGGCAGACCTGATAGTGGTATGACCTGTACTTAATTACTAGTAATTTGTGTTACTAGTGAATGGAGGAGGAATGTCACTTGCTGTAAGCAAGTAATCTTCACTTGTAGGAGTTAAAAATTTGCAGCAGTCTGTCAGTATATATGTAGTTCTGAAACATTTATTGCTATCACATGCCATTTTACCCTGCAACTGCTGCACTTGCTGCATCAGTGGGCCTTGTATCCCAGGCAAGGAAAGAGTATCTTAATTTCTAGTCCCATGTTGACAAGTATAATGTGGAAAGTACAGTCAAGGCATTGAATTGTTGGCAGTAAATGCAAGCTGGATTTTCATGAGTGCTCTGGTCAGATAAAAGCTGTTGTGATTGCTGATGACAAACCATGCCACTTGCCTGCTCTTGCACTTTTATTCTCCTTCCTGTGACCTGCCCTATGCACTGCCACAGCCGTTCCATGCCCTGGATGGGACCTGAATGCTGTGTCAGGCAAAGGCTCTGCCCCACACCTTGTTTCTTTGCTATGTTGATCTTAGGAAGGACCAGTTCCTTGGTGTGGGTTGTTTTATAGCTTTTCAAGTACTCATGTTAGCAAAGGGGACATGATGACTGTGGCAGGCTGGAGTTAAAGAAAAGCTTTGGCAGTGGTTGAGCTTAAAGTATTTGCAAAAAGAATGTTTTTAACCTATCTGACAGAAGACAAACTGTTGGTAAATGCAGTAAGGATTAAGAAAAGTTTTGTCAGTGCCAGGTCTCTGCTTACTCAGATCCTGGCAAAGCTCCTGCCAGTTTCTCTGCAAGTTGGATCTGTCTCAGTCAGTTCAAACATACTGGTTGTACATGAAATATGAGTTTGCATGGAGCCTGGGCTGGATGGAGCCCTTGTTCTGCTTTCTGCTTGCAAGTACCTGCCAGGAGCAGCGAGAGACTTTTAACGATGGTGATCCATAAAGAGTATTGTAGCAGTTTGAGCTAAACCCAGAGCGAGCTGTATGTGACCTCTTCACTAGGCTGCAACACTGTGCAGGCAAACTGTGCTGCCTCTTGACACAGCAGCTGCTCTGTTTGCTAGAATTCAGTACCAGGCATTTAAGTGCAAATGACAAACCCTATAGTTAATACTGCAGCTAGGACTAAAGAGCTGAAGATGACAAGTATATTACACAGCAGTCTGGAAGGCTGTAGACTCTCCTCAGCAGAAAATCCCATGCAAATAACAGGCAGATAAGAAAGCTATTCCTGTTAAGGCAAAGGTGACAGAAAAGGAAGTGTAACTTTACTAGAAGTAGTAGTTGGTATTAGTGTTCTTATTAGTCATGCTGCTGACACACAGTTTCCCAAGGAAGAAAATGTGGGACTTCCAGAAAAGGCTGTTTTCTAACGTCCCTTAATTGGAGATGTAATCTGGTTATGGAACTAAATTTGTTAGAGACACCACAGTTCTCCATACATCAAAACTGCACAGGGGACAGACAATATTAAGAGAACATCTGACTTGGTTTTGGTTTTGTCAGTATTTACACTTCTACATTGTAATTCACACCACATCCCTTCCTGAAGGCCTTTTAGCCTCATCTTACCACTCCATTTATGTCTCTTTGTTGAATTTTCTGCAGGTACTGCTGTTAGCTAACGATAACAAAATCTTTTCAGTCTTTCATTTATTCATTATTCTTCCCATTCTGCAGTTCCTCTAAACCTCTAATGATCTTATTACCGGTTGCCAACTAGTGTTTAACTCTCTGCTGAGATGTCTACCCAGATGTTGAGCATTTCCTTCCACATGAGAGCTGCAGGGTACTGAGCTGTCCCAGCAGTAGATCATGGGGTTAAGAAGATAGTGAGCAGAAGCATCTGTTCCTGCAGACTCTGGGCTGTAACTGTACTCACAATTTGACATGGTGTCTTTTACCTCGCATTCAACTCCCTGTCTTTTTGCAACATGCTTGGTCAGAACAAATTAAAATACCCTGTTCTGCAGGGATATTAAAAGCCCACCACTTGCTTTTATTAGGGGTAACAGTCTTACTGCTGTATGCACAGCCACAGGATTCATAAGAGACTTCTCCTTTGGCAGACACCATGCTGAGAAGCAGCAACATAAAGCCTGCACGTGAAAGTGGCCTTTATCTGCAGATTTCATTAACACATGCAGTGATAAAAGGTGCTGCTAGAAGCAGCAAACTTACACATAAAAATTACTTTGGGAGCAATTAATTCCATTCCTTGCTCACTCAGGATTATCCTGCAAGAGTAATATTCTACACACAGGCTATCATGTGTGTGCTTAATTGTAGCATGCCTTAACCTACAGTAGGTAGTCTACAACTACCTGAGGGAGTGGTTGTGGCCAGGAGGAGGTTGCTCTCTTCTCTCAGGTGGCCAGCACCAGAACAAGAGGACACAGCCTCAGGCTGTGCCAGGGGAAATTTAGGCTGGAGGTGAGGAGAAAGTTCTTCCCTGAGAGAGTCATTGGACACTGGAATGGGCTGCCCGGGGAGGTGGTGGAGTCGCCGTCCCTGGAGCTGTTCAAGGCAAGGTTGGACGTGGCACTTGGTGCCATGGTCTGGCCTTGAGCTCTGTGGTAAAGGGTTGGACTTGATGATCTGTGAGGTCTCTTCCAACCCTGATGATACTGTGACACTGTGATAACCTGAGTGCTTAACTATGTATCCAGTTGTCTTCTTTAAATAACTGCTAACAGTTCAGTAGTGATTTCATACAGAGTACTCTGGCATTGTACCCCAGCCAGGAGTTTGTATGAATACAGTGGATCTACCAGTATATGTATTTTTAGCAGTTTTATACTTTGAGTGACAAATGCCATCTTACTGGAAATATTCTTTTGCCTTCCAGTGTTGCCATTCTTATGTATTTTCCAGCTGTGACTCCTTACAGCATTTCTTTTTTGTTTAAAACATCATAAATATAAAACAGGCAATCTATATGAAATAAAAATAACAAAACCACCAAAGTAAAACCATGGAAATAATCTCATTTTTCCCAATCCCTTCCTTCCTTCTGTCTGTCTGTATTTATGTACAAGAAAAGGGATGCTGCTTTGTGGCATCCTGCAGCACAGGAGTGACTGTGGCATTGCTAACTAATACCTAATGTTTTGCCTGATTAGGCAAGGGTTTTGGAGAGGGATAATGTGGATTAATTTTAACAGTAACATAAATTGAGGGAATCAAGAGAAAGAGAGGTTGCATTGCAAAGTATTTGCTTACATTGCTTCCCTGAGCTCTCTAGGTTTCTGGTATATGTTATTACCATCAGCTTAGGATTCATGTATTTTGCCTTAAGCAGAAAGAGTGATATGATGATGCCTGAAGAGAGCTTGTAAGTTGGAGACAAGACTGTTTTACAGAGCTGATGTGATGCAACAGATACGATGTGATGGGGATTGGTCCCTTCCCCCTAGTATCAGGTAATAGGGTGGGAGGAAATGACCTGAAATTGTGCTGGGGAGGCTTAGATTGGATATTAGGAAATATTTCTTTAGGGAAAGAGTGTTCAGGTGTTGGAATGGGCTGCCTACAGAAGTGGTAGAGTCACTGTCCCTGGAGGTGTTGAATAGACATGTGGACATGGCACTGTGGGACATGGTTTAATGACCATGGTGGTGTTAGGTTGATGATCTTAAAGGTCTTTTCCAACCAAAACAATTCTATGACCTGATCCAAATGGTACTAAAATTAATGGGAGGATCCCCACAGATTTCACTGGGGCTGGGAGCAATTTAGGGCACTGCTAAGCATATGGAGCAAAGGTGAATATGAAATTCATTACCCCCAAAGTGTTTCCCAATCCAGCGTTTTAGAAAGGTTGCCAAATGTAAGCAATGCATAAACTCTGCACCTGAATGCCAAAACTGCAGGTTGAAATGTTCTCAAAGTGAGCAAATACTTCAGAAATGCTCATAATAGTCCAAAGGCAAACACTCCTTGGCTCTTCAGGTGCAAGACTGCATCTGCAGCTAGGCTTTGCTGAATACATAAATTAATCTTTGCCTCTTGGGTAATTTCCTGTTATGAGCATATTAATAATTCTAATAAAGCTAAATGTTTGTTGCATAATAACCATGCTTAGTTAGATTTATTAAAAATAAAAGCCTTATATTTTTTCCCTTGGATTTTATACTCTTTACATACTTGATTGTATTAAATTAGTACAAATAAACTTCCATAGGGATTGGGATGCAGCCTTCGGCGTAAACATTTCATTTCTATTGCCACTAGAAAATGAAATGCCATTTTTAAAGGAAAAAATCTGTGTTTGGTTATCTTGACTAGAGATAGGAATAGACATTGTGTAGGAATAGGCACCTAAAGTTTTACAAGCACCTCTAAACTGCCATGTTTTGAGCTTGGAAGATAATGTTCAACTTCTTAGGAATAAGAGAGTAATTTCTGTTAGTGGAGGACTTGGAATTACTGTCAAAAGGAAAATGATCTAGTTGACTGGATAGGGCTGGGTGCTAGGTTGGACTGGATGACCTTGAAGGTCTCTTCCAACCTGGATGATTCTCTGATTCTATGTTTAAATAGTGACTAATATTTATTCTTTAGATTTTGCTTAGAAAGTGAATGGCTTCAGTGATGTACTTGTTGAGGTCATATCTTTCATAGAATGGTTTAGGTTGGAAAGAACCTCAAAGATCATCCAGTTCCAACTCCTATCCATAGGCAGGGACACCTCCCACTAGAACTTTGCTTGACTAGGAAAAACATAACCTGTCCTTTGTGTTCATGCTGGACGTGACAAGAGGTGATAGGCCTGGATACACGATCATGAGCATTGCAGGGATTTAGTAAAGGAAGAACAGTGAAACACAGGGCTGGAGTGCCCGAGGGAATGGTGTAATCTCCTTCATCATAGGTCACAGAAACATGTTGGAAAACATCTGGGAGAAGAGGTATGGGTAGCACTGATACCTGGAGGCAGACTGGAGAAAAAAAAAACTCTGAAGTACTTTCAATTCCTACTTCTCCATGGTTTTCTGTGCCTGAAAAGAAATATTATTGAGACTCTGAATCATCCTGCCTAGATGAAGACATCTTAACAATGTAGCTAAGGAGCATGGGAGAAGAGTACGTTCCAGACTAGAGGCAAGAAGGCTCTGATGGGACCTCACAGCAGCTTTGCACTACTTAAAGGAGTCCTACAGGAAAGATGAGGAGGGACTCTTCATCAGGAACTGTAGTGATAAGGCAGACATAATGGTTTTAAACTGAAATAGGACAAATTTAGATCAGATACTAGGAAAAATTCTTTACAGTGATGCTGGTGCAGCATTGGAACACAAAGCCCAGAGATGCCCCCTCACTGAAGTGTTCAAGGCCAGGTTGGACAGGGCTTTGAGCACTCTGCTCTAGCAGAAGATGTCCCTGCCTGTGTCAGGGGGGTTTAATTATATGATCTTTAAGGTTCCATCCGACCATTCTGTGATTCAATTCTGAGTTGTACCTCCACTAGTGAGAAATTGACTGCAGCTACGATCCTTCTGTCCGTGGCTTCCATGAAATGTTTAAGGCTAGCCAAGAATCACTAAGTTCTTCCTTTTCTATATCCTGTGTGCTCTGCAGACCTTCTGCCAAGGAATGTCCTGGCTGTCTTTCCATGCTTACTGGCATTTGTCCCATCATACTCTAGATGTTTTCCTTCCTGAGCATAAAACGTGTATGTCATATCCACTTTTTCCATGCTCAGGGTGCAGGAGCTCTCACCTTTGAGGCATGTGAGTACTCAAGTGAAGTCAGAAATGGAGCCCAAATGGTCTCTTTGATCCAGATTGTCACCATAAGGAGCCAGCTCAGCAGCCTTCACCCTCAACATGCAGCTTGAATAGTGCAAATTCAGATGTGGTCACCTGTAGGCTGGGTCAGCAGCTATCAGTCAGCTGCTTTCTCATCTGCAGGGCTAGCAGAGCTCACTGGAGCTGACAGGCAGAAGGCGGCAGCATCTTGGGCAGGATTACAGCTAGTCCTGGCAACTCTGAAGCACATGCTGTGGACAGCATTCTCAGCTGAGGCTTGACTGCAAAGGTCAGGAACTAGTGCTTTTTATAACTGCTCATATTTGGAGAGGAGGACATTGTGGTGTGAAATGTATGAGTGCAACAATGGACTCATTCTTGTAATGTATTCTCAGCCCTGGAGAAGAGTGGGACGGCATAGTCCTGGGTGTGGGTTATATAGAATGAATGCTGCCAGTTAGACTTGATTGCCCTTTTGAAAGATTGACAAAAGTATTGAATGAGGAGAATGCAGCAGATGCAGAGTAAATGGATTTTTAGCTAAGTAGTACAATGTCTTAGGAAATCATATTCTTGACATTACTTGCAGTTGGTTGGCACATGAGCATGGTCACGTGGACCAAAAGTAACTAGGAGAATTTCAAGCAAAGCTAGGCAGCAGCTTGATAATCTGAGGAAGGGGAGCTGATGAAGTGCTGCAGGGGCACAAGTTTCATTTAAGATTCTTAGAGATCTGGAGAAAGTGCAAACAAGACATTACCAAACGTTCAGGATGGTTTGTGCTATGATGTGACTCAGCATAGGAATTTAATCCTTAGGGATATAATGAGTGTCCATGCCAGAAATATCAAGATAATCCCACTTAGAAAATCTAAGAAGAAAATTTGGCATGAAGATAACTTAAGATCAGGAAAAGGGGCCAAGCCATATATGTATCTGGAGTATCTCTTCTGTCAGGAGTGAGAAAGTTTGCATTTAAGTCAGATGTGCCACTGTTAAGCAGGGGCTAGAGGCAAGGAAGGAGAACATTGCTATAGCCTCAGGAGGGTTTATGTCTTTGCTGCTTATCAAGTGAAATCATAGAATCAACCAGGTTGGAAGAGACCTCCAAGATCATCCAGTCCAACCTAGCACTCAGCCCTATCCAGTCAACTAGGCCAAGGCACCAA
The DNA here is from genome assembly GCF_015220805.1 of Pogoniulus pusillus. Taxonomy (NCBI): domain Eukaryota; kingdom Metazoa; phylum Chordata; class Aves; order Piciformes; family Lybiidae; genus Pogoniulus; species Pogoniulus pusillus. The sequence continues at coordinate 6,410,476 of NC_087291.1, read as the reverse complement.
TGGTTGTTATATTTCCAAAGCCTCTTTCTCTAACTTTCCATTGGTCCATCCATCCATCTAAACAGTGCTTATTGCTGTGGTACTTTGTAAGCCAGGAGTAGTTCCTCTGCTTCTCAAAACGTTTGTGCCCAGCTCCTGTAGGCAGGAAGATGTGGAAAGCCCTGCTTCCTTCACTCCTGGCCATGTGCTGGACCAGGTGCTGTTTGGCAGGTGGTACAAGTCAGCTTTTCTGAAATCCGTTTGGGATGTTTGGGAACAGTGGGGGTGATCCACCAGGACCAGTTCTTGGTGCCTTCTGGATTGCTCACAGTAGTCTGAGATGTGAGTTCCTCAAATGAGAAAGATGGGCTGGGAGTGTAGTTTGCCCATTTGGTAGTGTCCCTCATGAGCTAAAGAGTCCCTTCGGAGGAAGAGAATTCTTCAATGACAAAGCTGTAGGGTGACTTTTTGGGAGAGGGAGGGGGCAAAGGTGGACAAGGAGTCTCCAGATACCTCAGCCAGACTCTACACCACCTAGACTTGCTGGGAACAGCTTGGAAGGAATCGATCAGGATGATTAATGAATGAAATTGTCCCAATTAAACACTAGGTGGCATATTTACTTAAGAGTTTCCAGTGGCTCTATTAGAGCATCTTCTGTTGCTGACGCTCATTTGTGCTTGTGGTGTGAGTTTAGGGGTTTGAGTACGTGACCACCTGATGACTGTTTTTCAGAACAGGGATTCCTCTTGCTCTTAAAATAAACTTGTCACAAAGATACGTTGCTTACGTTGCCTTAAATTTCATCTTCAGCTTCAAAGTTGCATCTGTATTAATACACAGATTGTTAAATGCAGTGCAGTAAGGAACAGGAGGTGTAAATGACTGTGGTCCAGTCTGAGAGGAATGGTGTAAATAGTGAGAGGGGTTAATATACTGAGACACAGTATGATTTACATGCTTTACTTTGTCTGAAAGGCTGGTGTAGGAATATATCATGCATTTTTAAAGTTAAATAAAGGAAACCTAATGTTTCTCCTTTTGTGAGTGCAAAACACAGCTTTTGATTTCATGGCTGGTATTTAAGGTAATAGCATCCAGTGGCGGAACTTGAAGGCAGAAAATGTGCCTTTATTCTGTGTCTGTATGACATCTGTTAAGTCAGCTACACTGTAGTTTTCCATGTGCTGCTGCTTCTCCATTGCTAAAAGAATAAATGAGCCTAGGTTACAGAAATGCTTTTTCATGTGTTGCATGCTTCAGAAAAGGCAGTGTCACAGCCATAACCAGGGCAGGGCACTTAGCCTCTACTGAAAAATCATAGAATCATAGAACCAACCAGGTTGGAAGAGACCTCCCAGATCATCCAGTCCAACCTAGCACCCAGCCCTAGCCAGTCAACTAGACCATGGCACTCAGTGCCTCATCCAGTCTTTTCTTGAACACCTCCAGGGGTGGTGACTCCACCACCTCCCTGGGCAGCCCATTCCAATGCCAATCACTCTCTCTGCCAACAACTTCCTCCTAACATCCAGCCTAGACCTCCCCTGGCACAACTTGAGACTGTGTCCCCTTCTTCTGTTGCTGGTTGTCTGGGAGAAGAGACCAACCCCACCTGGCTACAACCTCCCTTCAGGTAGTTGCAGACAGCAATGAGCTCTGCCCTGAGCCTCCTCTTTTGCAGGCTGCACACCCCCAGCTCCCTCAGCCTCTCCTCATAGGTTTCGTGTTCCAGGCCTTTCACCAGCCTTGTCGCCCTCCTCTGGACACATTCCAGCACATATTTAGTGTCCCTACTCTAAAATTCTTAATTCTGGGTGTGTTAAGATGACAGATAGATACTTTGAAGGAACTGCAGATGCTGTGAAGCTAAACTTCACTAGCACAGGTTTCTAGTAGTGCTGGGTGCACTGCTCGTTGCAGCTCTCTCTGGAGGGGAGTTGTATGTTGCTGACCCATGTCCACCACCAGTCAGATTTCTGAGATGAATCCCATCATCTGTCAGTCTGCTCTCCTGTAACTCATGTATGGACCTCTTAGGCAGCAGAACTGATTATAGCTCTTCTGTGTAAGCCATTACAGAGGGGGCCATATAAAAACAACCTAAATATATAGGTCTGAACTGGGGTGTGCTCATTATGCTGTTGCTGAGGAGTATGGATTGCTATTATTATTGGGATACATCCTTTCCTTGCCTTTCACTGGCCATAGTCAGACATGCCTGTCTTCTTCAAGAGGAGAAGATCCCATTCTCTTTACTTTTTCCTGTCCTCATACACAACAAACAGACTCTATCTGTTGCATTATCTGATGCCAGAGAATGTGGTGGGGGCAAAGCTGAACGTCCAACAGCCTGCCTTAGGACATCTAAAACGTGTCCAGAGCGCTGTGCTCTGGCATCAAAAGAATCTGGACAGGTTCATACTACAGAGTTGAATTTATACCTGTTTTGATTTTCATTAATATCTTTTGATGCCAAAATTTTGGAAGTTGGGGTTTTTTTTTATGTCTGTTCTTTTCCCAGCTCTCAGGACAAGACAGGACAGTAGACCAGTGTGTAATTCACATAGTGAACCGAGATCTGCTGCCCTGTACACAGTGGCAGCTGCTGGGCTGCATTCACAAAGCTGTGATTTACAACAGAGGTACACAGACACCTGGGCAACTCTTTAAAACAAATCAATTATATTTATTTATACTTGGTTTTGGAAGTAGAGGGGGAAAATAATAATTTCCTTTTATTTCCTTCTTCCCTTCCATTTAACTTGATTAGTCCAATCAGTGCAGTTCCTAAATCCATCTGGTCAGGAGCACATTGCCGAGTATCAGGCCAAGTGAAATTGCAGACAAAGCTTAAGGCACTCCCAGAATGGCTGAAAATGAAGCATGCCAGCAGAAATTGGACTAAAGAGAGTGTCTTTTCAAAGACACTGTTCACATAATTTGGTTTCTTGTAGACCTCAAAGCTTTAAGAACTAAGAGAAAAGGCTGGGTTGTGGTTTCTTTGTGGGCTGGCAGAATCTCAATTGAATAAAATCAACTCATCATCCTATGTCATTTGCTTCTTATGAGATGCTGCATACAGTGCAGAATTTATATAACTCCCATATGATGCTTTGTAGGGAATTTTTCCATGTGTGGTTTGTTTAACAACTTTGCAGTTTAGTGGCTGAAGTTTCGTTCTTCATGTGAGCGGTGTACAAGCTCTGTATCATCCAGCTGTAGACACTGAAGTTCATGAGAAAATGCAACAAAAAAATCAGATGGGGGAAAAAAAAAAACCAAACCAACCAAAACAAACAACCCTCCCCCCGCCCCCCAAAAAAAAAAAAAAAAACAAACCCAAACCCAAGTTAATTCAATGTTTGATATTCCTTCCAATCCAACATAATATACTTGGAGCTAATTGAGGGAAAATATATTCCTACAGGTTTAGGATCTTTATTCGTTCTGTAAAAATTCAGTGGCTGCAATTTGTGCACAGAAAAATCAGGGCAGGGGAGTGCAAAACAGAAACCAGCAAATAGGAAACAGTTTTATGTTAATCCACCTGGGACTGTGAAGCTTTTTGGATTAGCTATGCACCACAGGTAATCCCAGGTTATCTTTTCATTGTTGTTGTTGTTCAGTTCACAGTTCGCTGTATTTGAAGATGCTTCCCGTGGCCTTTTGGGGTGTAATTAAATTTTTCACTTGATCTGTAATTTAGTAGCTGGAACAAGAAGACAAAAGGTTGTTTGGAATCAGATCTGACAGCTAGAAGGCTGAAGTGCTGACATTAGTCTGCCTGACAGATCTGTGCCTCTTGGTTGGTGTGTGTGTGTGTTTGTGGTAAGAAAGATATCAGAGAGGAGCCTCAGCCCACACACAGATGCAGGCCAAACACACTGTAATGAGCCTCAAACTATCAGCTTTATTTTCAGTGCCATGTCTGGGTTTTTTCCTTCTCTTTTTGGCTTGCTTGCACGGAACCTAATGAAAATAGGTGCCAGGTAGTGCATCACGGGATGCCCTTTTTTCTGGAACAGGCTGCACAGGGAAGTTGTGGAGTCTTCCTCTCTGGAGATACTCAAAAGCCACCTGGATGCGTCCCTGTGTGATCTGGTATAGGTGATGCTGCTCTGGCAGGGGGGTTGGACTAGATGATCTTTCAAGGTCCCTTCCAGCCCCTGACATTCTGTGATTCTCTGCTGGAAAGCACATCATTGCTCTGTAGTTCTCAGTCTTCCTTCCACTAGCAGTGTATACTCTGTTGAACATGAACATAAGTTGTTTAGCTGGTTGTCTGCCTCGCTGCTTTTGCGCAAGAGCAGTTGGTCCATCGGCAGTCATGTTCCTGGCACAGTGAAAACCTGTTGTGTTTGGCATTTGCTAGCCAAAAGAACTGGAAATTATTCCCTATCTGCCATCCACCACTCTAGGGTTAAATTCTGTAGGCAGCTGAATTAACATTTGTATTTCAGCAATTGGTGAAGTCCCTTCTCCTGGCTTCCACTAAGTCCTTATCTCTGCTACTGTTGCACAAACAGCTTTACACAGGGATAATTTTATCCTTTGACTTACAGACAGGAAGCCAAAGATGCATTTGTGTTCTAAATTTACTCTTTGTGCAGATCTGTCCTGTCCAAGAACAATGTGTCAGTGGAATGGCTGTGGCAATTAGGGTTGCTTTGTAAATATGTTCTCATGATGGTTTATTTGGAATAGTAATGTTGATCCACGATGTATTTTGTGTACTTAACTGCCCCCTGAAGTCACTTTGTAAAGGAAGGGAGTCTGGTTGCCAGTGGAATGGGCTGCCCAGGGAGGTGGTGGAGTCACAGTTCAGAAAAAGCCTGGCTGAGGCACTTAGTGCCATGGTCTGGTTGACTGGCTAGGGCTGGGTGCTAGGTTGGATTGGATGAGCTTGGAGGTCTCTTCCAACTCGGTTGATTCTATGATTCTATTCTATTCTCTGGTGTGGGGATACTAAGGAGGCACACTTGTGCTAGTAGAGCTGTTGCTGCAGGTCAGGGTTGTACCCTAGCATGTGTCCATTAGACTGGGTCTAATTTGGCATGCTTGTCAAGGCCAGTGAGGTGCTGCAGCAAGATAAATGCCAAACCAAAAGGTAGAACCTCTGGCAGATTTTCCTTTAATTAGCACAGCTTTATTGGTCTCAGTGTCAGAAGCGAAAAAAGACAGTTACTGTGAAGAAATTACAGAGCCATGAGAGGCAGAAACAAGAGCAGAAATGGCATAAAAAGCGTTGTAAAATGACCTACTGTTCTCAGTCATCAGCCTTTTCCCTTGAATGTTCTGCTGTGGCACAGTATCAGAGGCAAAATGTTTTGCCTCAATCAGACTGTTATAAATGTCTTTATTGTTCGAACAGGGGCGAAGCCCAGGTTTGAAAGTAGTAGCCTTTGGCCCTTAGTTCATCCCTTGCTTCATCAGGTGTCTCTACCTCAGCTTTGCAACTCATGAGCAGGATTTCACAGTGTGTGCTTAGGAGATACTTACTAAAGTAGGAGATACTTAGTAAAGTAGGGTGTCCTTTTCCTAATTAAGCACTTTGCAGCTTTCTTGCCTATGACTTTGCTAACCACTCATGGGTATATCTCCAGTAATGGTGCTTCAGTCTTTACCTTCCTTAGCTTGGGGACCTTCCACTCAGTCTTAACTTTTATTTTCTTTTACAGAGCTTTACTAGATCTCTCAAAATCAAGCTTGAGAACTTTTGATGGTGTAATAAAGGCGTCCAGGGAACTTGTTCTGGCAAAGGAGACTCTCCAAGCCAGAAAGCTTTTAAAATACAGCCTCTAATAAAAATAAAAAACCATGAACATTGTTAACTCCCACACACCTGAAGCACACACCTCCAATCCAGCAACAATTTGCCACATCTGACCAGATGGTCTGTATAAGTAAGCTATGTGTCCCACCTCAGGGATCAATTTTTTTTCCCTATTTTGAAGTTATGTCACTGACTTTCTGAAAATGCAGATGCTGTGATGGCACTTGAAGAGTGACAGAAGATCAAGAAGTAAACAATGAAAATATGAAATAAAGATCTGTCCATTGGCAGATCTTAGTTCCATTGTCTTCACGTTTAAACACACATTTCTAAACAATCAATGAACAAAGCTATGAGTTACTGAGAGTTTCACAGAAATTGTCTTTTTATCTGCCTTTGGTCTTAACTGGCATTGAAGGCACAGCAACAAGTGGAAAGGTGTCTTCTAAATTCATAACAATGGTCATGTCTTATAGATGTGTACAAAACACATCTATAAAGAGTTGCATCCAGTGTGTAATACCAAGCTGCAGTGTTTCTTTTCAGGAACAGCCCTTTTAAAGTAGCCAGGCATGATAATATTCTACTTAACACTATTTAAATCACCTTTTTATCTGCCCTTAGTCTTAACTGACATTGAAGGGACAGTAACAAATGGGAAAGTGTCTTCTAAATTCATAACAAAATGGTCATGTCTTATAGATGTGTACAAAACACATCTATAAAGAGTTGCATCCAGTGTGTAATACCAAGCTGCAGTGTTTCTTTTCAGGAACAGCCCTTTTAAAGTAGCCAGGCATGATAATATTCTACTTAACATTATTCAAATCACCTTTTTATCTGCCCTTAGTCTTAACTGACATTGAAGGGACAGTAACAAATGGAAAAGTGTCTTCTAAATTCATAACAAAATGGTCATGTCTTAAAGATGTGTACAAAACGCATCTATAAAGAGTTGCATCCAGTGTGTAATACCAAGCTGCAGTGTTTCTTTTCAGGAACAGCCCTTTTAAAGTAGCCAGGCATGATAATATTCTGCTTAACACTATTTAAATCACCTTTTTATCTGCCCTTAGTCTTAACTGACAATAAAGGGACAGTAACAAGTGGAAAAGTGTCTTCTAAATTCATAACAAAATGGTCACATCTACTAAAGAGTTGCATCCAGTGTGTAACACCAAGCTGTGGTATTTCTTCTCCGTAACAGCCCTTTTAAAATACACAGGCATGACAATAAATGTTCTCCTTAACATTATTCAAAACACCTTTTTATCTGCCCTTAGTCTTAACTGACATTGAAGAGACAGTAACAAGTGGAAAGATGTCTTCTAAATTCATAACAAAATGGCCATGTCTTAAAGATGTGTACAAAACATCTACTAAAGAGTTGCATCCAGTGTGTAACACCAAGCTGCGGTACTTCTTTTCAGGAACAGCCCTTTTAAAATACACAGGCATGACAATAAATGTTCTGCTCAACATTATTTCAAGGAACAAGGTTCTGAAGAAATGAAACTAATGTAGTTTTGGCCCCAAATGTCTAACACAGCTGTTATGTGGCTATTGACTATTGCTGATAAGTGAATGTGGACATTGCCTGGTCTCCAACAGCTTGCATCAGCCTGTGGCTGATGTGATATCTCTCTGCTGAAAACAGGCATTGTTTTTGTGGTATATTGGCACATTTTTGGGTTTGTTTTTCCTTACACTAAGTTTTAAGGAATTATATGTCAGTAACATTTCTCTTTTTTTCTAGAAGAGAAAAAAAAGTTAATATTGGTTTGTTTTTTTTCAATGTGTGCTCATGCACACAAAGAGTCAGCATTGACCTGGTTTTTAACTTCCCCAGCAAGGTCATCCAAGCTGATTGTACAAAGTTTTGGGAAGTACATTAATATTTCTGTTTCAGATGTGTTGTAATTTCAGATGCTCCCTTGTTACTAAAAGAGAGCTGTGAACACCACTCTGTGTTGGCCATAGCACGGTTAATCAGAGCAACATCAGAACAGCCTCTCCAAGGTTGCTCAGCCTGTGCTACCTTCTTCCAGACAGCAAAGTGGAAATAGGGGCTCTCCTTAGAATCTGGAGAGGAGGACACCCAGGGAAGCTATATGAAAGGCTCTTTACACCAGCACATTAGTGTGCCTCCCTCCTCAAAGGCCTGGCTGCCTCCTTGCTCTCCTGTTTGCAGGATTTTTTGGAAGAAGAAGAGGAGGAGGACTGGTGACTGCAGGGAGCCAGGCAGGGAAAAGGCAATTCAGAGCTGCTCCATGAAAAATGAAAAATAAGTGCACCAGTTCTGTGGGAGCTGAAAAGATTGGCATGACTGGAATCAAAGGCTGGTTTGTGTTTTAGCTCAGCCTTCCTCCTTCACTGGCAGCAAGCAAACAAGTTGAGCCCGAACGTTTTGGGTCTCACCATCAGGGTCCTTCACTGGGAGTTCTCACATTGTTTTGAGAAAGCAAGTCTGAAGACAGCTTTTGCCCAATCAGCTGTGAGAAAGCGCAGCAAACGTTGCAAATTCAATTGCTGAGTAAAATAATTGTCACTCAGAAGCATTGCCCAGGAAGGATTTTTCCTTAACACTCTTTAATATTTATAAAGAGGGATCTTCTAAGTGAAAAATCCCACTTGAGAAACCATCAGACTCCTCTGCGGTGCGACGCACTCCCGCTTGTGGATTCCCTTCAATCGCTTTTTGACTTCTATTTAATCAGCCATCCTAAAAACCACCCTGCAACACCTTTATTTTTCCTCATTGTTTCCCCTCTTGCCTTCCCAGGACAAGAAAAAGTCTTTCTTTTGGCTTTTTCCCACTTTATGCTTCAGAAACCCCAACACAGATCCCCTGGTTTCTGCCTATGGAGCACCGGCACGGCAAAGGAAAACGGTCACGTTCTGCCGCAGCACAGAAGATGCAAGAAGGACCAGCAGCAAAGGGGTTAAAGGAAGTCCCATAGCAAAGCTATGCAATGCCTTGAAATTTTAAGCACTAAAATATAATAATACATTAAAACCATGGAACTTTGCAATAAAACTTTGCAACACTTCTAGCTGACACTGAACACTCGGAGCTAGTCACACAGGGGTTTTTCCCCGTGAGCACTGAAACTGGTGATGCCTGATTTCCTCTTCTTTTGTGCTCTTTCTGCACACCTTACTTCTGCTTCTCTGAGTGTGGCCATCTGTCTGAGCTAGAAAATCAGCTCAAACGGCCACAGTGAGCCCAGATATCCCTCCAGACTTTTCACCCATTTGTCCTTTGCCTCCCAACTTCCTTCTCCTGCCCTCTTCTCCCTTCAATGTTTCCTCTTTGCTACATGCAAAGGCAGAAGGCATTGCTGCTGGGACAGCCAAAAAAGAGCACAGGAGCCCAGACTGCAGGCTGCATCTCTTGCTTTGGTTCAGCTACCAAATTTTGTGAAACTCAAGACATCTGTTGCTCCATCAGCTTCCACTGGTTCAAAAGACAGTCAGGGCAAGTGGCAAGACAGATTGCTATAGGTTGCAATTACATCTGTGTGTGCAGCCAGGCTAATTTGAGGCTGGTGTTGCTTTTTGTTTTTAATAATGTTCTGTGAAGCTCTATAGGTACAGTTTGTAGATGTGGTTTTTACCTCCCTGTAACTGTAAATGAAGTGGTAAGGCCACCTAGAGTTTTGGCTCTCTGCCCTGTTTGCAAACGTGCCGCTACTGCAAAATGCCTGCTTGCAGGGGCTCCGCCGGTTTCCAGCACTGCCATACAGAGTGCTTGTAGGTGTTCTGCAGAGAGCTAGGAAACTTGCAACTTGCCAACTTACTATATCCCACCAATAGGCTTCAGGTGATGTTAAAACTAACTGACTATCCAGACTTTGCCTTTCCCTGAAAGCCACAGGTGAAGCAATTTCCACACTTTGACAGCTGCTGGGAAATGTAGCTGTGGGTGAGCTAAGCATCTTAGCCACAGTATTTGAGCTGTGCTCGTTTTAAACTGTGAGGTGGGTGACTCCTACCTCTCCAGAAAGTGGTTGGAGTTTTTGTGTGGAATAGAGAAAAAAAAGAGGTTTCACATGCTCTTGAGTGACTTGTAGCTTCCCAGCCTTCTGCCTTTTCAGGTGGACTGAAAGAAGGAGAGCAATTGCTGCTGTCTTTTAGCACCTGAGAATACCAGCTTTGAAAGTGGCAAATTGCCCTTAACTCTAACTAGGGAGGGTAGAGTGGAGGGAATCTCTTACCTTGTCCTCTTTGAGCAGAGATCCCTGATAAACTGCCTGGTTTTACCTCCATCCCTCAATACAGGGACTCTGGTAGAGAATGAGTTGGGTCTGTGGTTAAGGAGCACGCACTGTACTTGCTGCAGTGGCAAGAGGACCCACCAGACAGTGTCCTCTCCATGTACCTGGGTAGAGACTCTATGGTTCATTTTGAACCAGTGTGCAATATCCAGCTCCCCCGACTGTGCTCAGAGTTATGTGCACCTAGCAACACATCAAAATTCCCTCAGAAGAATATATGCAGTTTGATTTGGTTTAAGTCTCCAATTAGGCAACTTCTAAAACCTGTTCTCTATTTTTCTGTCTGCTCTGATTCCAAAAGAAGTCGAGTTTCTTTTGCTTCCTTAATGAGCCTGTTCTCAGTGTCTTGGTTTTGCAGAGGCATAAATGCCTGATCTTCTCCATTTGAAAAGGATGCTTCTGCTCAGCCCCAACCATTTGCCTGGGAGATTTCTGCGTTGTGTAAAGCTGGCTTTTCTTCTCTGACTGCACAAAACTGCCCAGCTGAGGTTGAGGGCAGACACAAGGTTTTGACAGCAGATAGAAAACACCAATGAATTGAATTTACTGGGAATATTTCTCCACAGTATTCCTTCTGTTGGAAAACAGCAGTTCCAACAAACTATTTGCTTTAACTGAGACAGCCTAAAAGAGCCTGAGGTGGAAGAGGACAGCTTAAGCCAGTGCCTGAGGGGGTGGTGTTTGGACCCCAGGACTCTCCTTTATAAGGCTTTAACATTCCTAGTCCAAAATCTCAGCATGTCTTTCCTGTTGGGCTTCTGCCTCACTCAGTGCACTAGGAAAGCTTTGCTCAGCTAAAGCAGCTTGATTGTATAATTAAGCCAACTTTTGTCCCCTGGTTGGAGCCAAGTGTTTTAAACCCAAGAACTGCCAAACGTTGCCTTCCTCTCGATGCCACAGTTATAGATGACTACAGTTTCTGCTGTTTCCTCTTCTTGATGACTCTTAAGTCGTGGTTGTGGGTGAATGGCTGGCTGTGGGTGAGCAGTTTTTCCTTGCTATTTATGGAAGTGAAAGGCATGTGACAAAAAGAGAAAAAGAAAAAAACCCAACCCCATGCTACTGCAGTGGTGAAACTGGTTGAAAGTTGCACAATGGACCGGATTACATCCCTGCCCAGAGCCCTCATTTCGTCTTGGCAAGTACCTCAGACGTGTTCAGAGGCTAATGGGGTTACTGAATGCACAAATTAGCTTCTGTAAAAGTATCAAGTAAATGCAGGTGAAACTAATTGGATCTATTATCAGAATATAGAAAATAGCATACCTTACTATATACCTTATTAAATGTTATTTTTTAAAGTGCAGGCTGGGCTTAAGGGAATAATCTGAACCTTTTGATGAAAACTGTTGTGCAGCATCCAGACTGCACAGCTTGATTGCCTGGTGAGCCGGGGCCCGGGGCGGGGAGGAAGGGACATTAACATTCAGGATTCAGAAGAGAGTTTGAGAGGAATGTGCATGATGTGAACTAGCTTGGAGAAAAACAGTCTGCTCGTGTAAACACAGGCAGCACCATAGAGCTTCAAGGATCAGAACTCATCTCGAATTAAGACAGATCTCTCTTTAATATTTAGTGTTGGGAGGATGAAAGAAGTACTGCCCCAGAAAAGTCAGGTTTTAAAATTCTCTTGGATGCTGGGATTTAAGCTTCAGAAGTAAACAGGGGCATTCTTTGCTTTGCACATCAAAGATTTGCATGGATGACAGCGAGAGGTCAGCTGTTCACTGCCTGCAAGTCAGCGTGATGGAAAAATAGCCACTGGTTTGTTCCGTGGAGTCATGGGAAGAAACAAATAGGACAAACGACACAGGCAGGGTTTGAGTTATTCTTTTGGTAAAGAGTATTTCCTACCACTTTGTGCAGGGCAGCAGACTGCTAGCTTTGTGGTTGGTCTAAGCAAAGTTTTTAGTAACAGTGCTGTAATAGAAAGGAAAGAAAGTGAATGAGACAGCTTTTGCAGGAAATGCTTCCAAGGCTTTCTCTCCAGACCATGTTCACTCCCTCAGTTGTCACTTGCTTTCCATCACCCAGAAGCAACTGTCTGCTTTTCCCACAGATATCCTGAGGATTACTGTTAATATTTTGTCTTCTCATTAGTATGTTTCCCATAAAATGCACTGATGTGTACTAGGCACTTTATAGACAATGTGTTGGTTTGAGTGTTATCCACCCCCCACACACACTTTGGAGATCACCCAGACTAGGCTCAGCCAGCTCTGGAAACATGAATGAAGCTTATATTTACATCTAGCACAATATACAAGCAGATAGTTACAGTAGATACAGTTATAGACAGAAATAGACAAGGTAAATGTAATACAGAAACACAGCAGCCCTCTCAGAAACCTGAGTCCCCAGGAGGGGCTCCCAACCACCCCTTCACCTGCCCCCTACCCTTCTCAACCTTACCCCAGTCCCAAGGAAGAATGGAGGTTCAGCCAGGGGGTTAGGAAGCAAAGTGAATTAGTCCAAAAAGGAGGGTGAGGTTAGAGAGATGCAGCTCAGCCAGCAGCCCAAGTGAGAGTGGTTATCAAATGTTTTTATTTCTTGTTCTTATCCATCTCAGCAAGCCTGTGAGTGAAGTAGACATCAGTACTGTTTTCTTTCCACAGCCTGTAATCTAGTTCTTCTCACCAAAGCATTCTAGCCTGCTTCAAACTAGCACAGACAAATAAGGATGCAAGTTACTTTTCCTAGAAACTTGCAATCAAGCAAGGTTTGCCTGAAGTGGCATAGAATGAACCTCTCTGAGCTGTATTTATTTATCTATTACTTATAGTGATTTATCTTGCTTGCCTGGCCGTGACACTTCTTGTTTAACAAAAGCTAGAAACGTGGGAGGTGATCCACAGCAGAATCTAAGCATGGCCTGCAGCTGGAGTGATACTATAAGGGAAACAAACCAAACCAAACCAATGCACAGACACACAAAACAAAATAGAACAAATGAGAACAAAAAATACACACACCAAGAAAACTCACAAGAGGTTCACAGATCTGTCTTCTTGGTTGTTTTTTCTTCCTGTTCACCACCCAATATTTAACCATTGGGAAAACCCCAGCAAGTAGATGGTTTGTAGCCTGCCAAATTTATATTAGAACAAAACAGGAGAAGTGAAGTTCTGGGTGCTGATGGAGAACCACTGGGGAGAAGTCAATTGCAGAGAGCTCAGCACAGATACTGAGTGCTCTGAGCATCCCCTGTCCACCAAGGAGGCTGGCAACTACAATCTGTCTTGTGCAGAGCCTTTGGTGGCTGCTTCAGGTTTAATCCTAAAGAAAAAACATGAAAAATCCTTCACCCTGAAAGAGGTAAAGTAAGAAAATCTCTTGCAAAGTCTGCATAAGAGATTGAAGAGTCACATCCTCATTGGCATCTTAAATTACATGAGGCACTGGTCTTCTCTGGTGGCTGGGAAGGGATGCTAGCTCTAATAAATATGCTAATTGCTGCTACCATTTTAGGGAAAGACAGTGAGAATTTTGGTAACAGACTCTTGCTGACAGCAAACATACACAGCAGTTGGAGACAGAAAGCTATTTCAGTAGTATTCTTCCTAGCACAATCAGTTTTTCAACACTAACATTTGAAAGATGTGCAGGAAGAAGAAGAAGTGACACATTTTGCTTACAATAAAATCCTTCTCTTGAGTTGGCTATGGACTTAGAGCCACATGAAAATGTGTGTTCAATCTTTCTGACTGCTGTACTTTTTCTCTATATATCCATTACTACAAAGTAAGAAGTGTGGGACTGTGATATCCAAAATCACAATTCTGGAAGTCTAAACATTAGCCTATTTTTGATGAAACATCCTTATAAGTATATTTTACCTGCACACAACTTGAGCACAATAATACCTGGTTTAGATACAAGCTTTGGGTACATGAGGGTGGTGTTTACTGTGCATGACTCCAGATGACATACCAGGTCTTTCTTTTGCCAACTAATTAAATTTAGATATAGGGATGCTTCTATACTGATATGCATATTATCATAGAATCACAGAATCAAGCAGGTTGGAAGAGACCTCCAAGATCAGCCAGTCCAACCTAGCACCCAGCCCTAGCCATGGCACTAAGTGCCTCAGCCAGGCTTCAGGGATGGTGACTCCACCACCTCCCTGGGCAGCCCATTCCAATGCCAATCACTCTTCCTGGCAACAACTTCCTCCTAACATCCAGCCTAGACCTGCCCTGGCACAACTTGAGACTGTGTCCCCTTGTTCTATTGCTGGTTGCCTATATATGTTATATGCCTATGTCTTGTATGCAGGTGTACTAAGGACAAATAGTGTAATGTTATATTAAGTGGTATAATGTAGTCATAAATCTAAAATGCTCCCATTGTTCTTTGGTATCCAAGCAGATTTGTGGTCTGTCAAATGGATTAAAGCCTGTGACTGCTGGATAGTGAAGTAAGCAGCTGCTCTATATTTATTTTTATCTTCAATGCTGAAAAAAGTAGACTCACAGCTCATTAAATTAGTCCTGTAAGCACAGTCTAGCTTTTTCAGCAAGGTTAGAGAGATATTAGGAAGAAGTTGTACATGGAAAGAGTGATTGGCATTAGAATGGGCTGCCCAGGGAGATGGTGGATGCCCACTGGAGGTGTTTAAGAGGAGGCTGGGTGAGGCACTTAGTGCCATGGTTTAGTTAATTAGAAGGGTTAGATGATAGGTTGGACTCAATGATCCTAGAGGTCTTTTCCAACCTAGTTCATTCTGTGATTCTCCAGCATCACCCAGATTTTCTCTTTTCTATTTTTTTCCATATAAGATATGCCTGAGCCTGAACTGTTTCACTGAAAAGGAAAAAAAAGTAATTCCACATTTTACTGAGTCCAAGTGATGAGATTCACACATCACACCTCTGGCCATAGCACTCACACCTGGACCCTTCCTTGGGTTTCTTTTGGGTGTCCTCAGCCTTAGTGCCTATCAGCCTGGTAGAGTGGATAATTATGTTGGAAGCTGATTATCCCAGGGCCTCAGGCAGTCTACCATTAAGCTGGAACCCAAAACACAGGGGCCCCTGGCTGGCAGGCAGATCTTTCCTAGACACAACACTCAAACAGTGGCACTTCTGCTAGAAAACTCCTTCCACCAAATGCCCACCACTTCCCCTGAGCTTTAAGATCTCAGAAACAAGACAGGAAATGTTCCACAGAACAAACTTGTCGCTTTTTCAGCCAAGTCTGGTTGAAAAGTCATCACATTAATACTAAACATCTTTCTCTTAATATTTGCCTCTTGCCTGTTATGTCCAGGGCATAACAAGCTCTGTGAATATACATCTCTAAATGTGTGTGTGTATTTATATACATACACAAACCTAGACAAAATATTCTGTCCATAAGTAGGTAGATTCATGCTGTGCTCAGAAGGGCAGTGCTGGGATTCTTCAGATAGTTCTTAGCTTTGGTATTCCTTGGCTCCTAAATGGTTTAGTTTACAGTCTGTTTGCAAACTTAGGAAGTTATTTTAAAGCTGTGTTTCAGTGGAAGTCTAGGAGAGGCTCATTTGAACTGAAACACTTGTGATTTTTCAGAGCTTCTAAAAATACTTGAGTTGTGTATGTGCTGTGGACTGCAGGCTTTTCAGTGACAAGGGTTGGTGTTAGGAGTTACAAAATGGAGTACCAGATTGTAACATCATCTAATACCTAATCCAAGGTAGGGTGTCCCTGCCTGTGGCAGGGCAGTTGGAACTAGATGATGCTTGTGGTCCCTTCCAATCCTGACTATGATAATAACCAAGGGGAGCTCCAGATTTTTGTGACTGTGGAATGAATTGACTGGCCTTTGTCATGTACATTTCTCCATGGAACCTGTGCCAGTTTATTCTCTGAGGAGATAAGGGATCTGGTTAATCTGGACAAAAAAAAAGGGACAGCAAGGGGAAAAACCTGTAAATGAAAATGGCCTTTCTACTTTCCTCCTCCTCTTTGTTTGCATGTTGTTCAGTAATTCAGCAATTAAGCAGAGGACAGACAGGAGCTTTTCACTTTGGGGGTATTATTTATAGTGCACTTTTTAAAAGCTGTTGAGTCCTTGCTCCAAATTTTGCAACTTCTTCTTCTCAGGCTTAAAAAATTAATGTCTATGTCTGTTGTGGTTAATGTTCCCTTTCATCTTCTTTTTCTTGTGTGGACAAAGAGAAAAGATCCTTGTTACAAAGGTAGACTGTAAGCTCTTCAGGGCAGGGAACAATCTCTTACTCCATGTTTGTACAGCACTGCTGTTGCCTCGACCTGGTCGAAGACTCAAGCTCCTGTACACTATTGCAAGGCAAATAATAAACACTACTGAAAAATAAAGGGTCTGTTTGGTCAATTGGACTGTTACCCAAGTATGAACAGAGGGAAATTAGGTGCCAAAGGCAATGCTCTTCGCTGTGGGTTCTTGGCACATGGTAACAATTTGAAATAGTAACAGATTTTATAAGTTAGCCATGCAGATAGTTGATGCCTTTCAGGCTTGGGATGACTTGCTGAGGGTAAATATGATAACGTTTCTTGTTGGCAATAAATAGAACCATAGAATCAACCAGGTTGGAAGAGACCTCCAAGATCAGCCAGGCCAACCTAGCACCCAGCCCTATCCAGTCAACTAGACCACAGAATCATAGGATCAGCCAGGTTGGAAGAGACCTCCAAGATCATCCAGTCCAATCTATCCCCCAGCCCTGTCCAATCAACTAGACCATGGCACTAAGTGCCTCATCCAGGCTTTTCTTCAACACCTTCAGGGATGCCAACTCCACCATCACCCTGGGCAGCCCATTCCAATGCCAATCACTCTCTCTATCAAGAACTTCCTCCTAATATCCAGCCTCAACCAACATGAGACTGTGTCCCCTTGTTCTATTGATGGTTGTATGGCAGAAGAGACAAATCTCCACCTGGCTACAACCTCCCTTCAGGTAGCTGTAGACAGCAATGAGATAGTGTTACCAAAGGAAAATTCTTCTTCTTCTGTGATGCTGCTGTTTAAAAAGCTCTTGGATCCTAAAGGTTTTCTGTAAATATGTCACTGTAAACTGCAGCATTGCTAAAGCATACAGCAAAGCCATTCAGCAAATCTAAAGTGTCTGATCCTTCGACCCATGACATGGATTACCATACAGTTCACCCCAGAGGACATGTCACTTTTCCTTTAGAAGTAATGTTTCTCTAGGCAATGTGTTAATGTGTATTAGTGATTCCAGACATCTTAGAGGGTAAAAAATGAGTCTTTACCAGTGGAATTAGCACAAGAAGTCTTTTCTTCGTTTAATGCTTTGTGAGGTTATGGAGGCAGAGTCACCTCATCTGGATGTCAGCAGGATATTGTGGAAATATTGATAGCATGGATAGTGTACATAAAAGCACAAAGTAGTGGCCAAAATGTGCTTGGTCGAATCATAGAATGCTTTAGCTTGGAAGTGACCTCAAAAATTCATTCAGTTCCAACCCCCCACCATAGGCAGGGACACTTCCCACTTGAACAGATCACTCAAGGCCTCATTCAACATGGCCTTGGACACCTCCAGGGAGGGAGCAGCCACAACCTCCCTGGGCAACCTATGCCAATGTCTCACCATCCTCACTGTAAAGAACTTCTTCCTAACATCTAGTTTGAATCTCCCCTCTGCCAGTTTAAACCCATTACCCCTTGTCCTGTCATTACAAGACCTTGTCAGTAGTCTCTCCCCAGCCTTTCTGTAGACCCCCTTCAGGTACTGGAAGACCACTATAAGGTGTCCTTGAAGCCTTCTCTTCTCCAGGCTGAAGAGCCCCAAGTCTCATAGACTTCTAGCATAAGACAGACAATTACACAAGGGCAGGACAGCAGAAGGTGAAATATATACAGAGTAAAATTCTGTCATTATGAGGTGGCAGAGATCCCTGTTTAGAGCTGGTGATGAGCTACAGAAGAGTCTGGCCTGAAGAGTCACTGAGTTCTTTTTTCCAACCAGAACTTTTTTATTAGTCACAAATAAGAAATAAGAACACTGAAGCTGTAAGCTGTCTTTGGTGTTCTACTTTTGGAGGAGGAGGGTATTAGGCTGCTCAGCTAATTGCTCAGCTGATGTTTTTCTGATAGGAAAAAATCTGCCACAGTTTCCACCCTTCATTTTCACCTGTAGCATAAACATCCCATGGCACCAGCAGCCATGAAACAGCAGCTGATGATCTCCAAGGCCCTTTCCACTTCAGCTGAGCACTTGCTATGATTTTTATGACCTGATGTCTCCCTTTCCATTGCAGACAGTGTGCCAAAACCTGGTACCTTGCCCTCACTTGGCTGGATACAGAGACCTGGTACCTGGATGGTTTCTAACTCTTCCCCTGTTCAGTAAACATGTGTGTTAACACTGCTGAGACCATCTTTGATCAGACTGTCAGTGTAAACAGCTGGGAGAACAGCTGAGAGAACAGCTGTAATTGCTTTTTAGTGGCTTTGTTGCTAGCTGAACCACTTGTTCGTTTCCAGATGTTGTTTTTTTGTCTCAGGAGCTCCCTGGAACAGATGTTCCACCTTGCCTCTGCCCTGCAGAGTATGGGGGTGTAGGGCTTTATCTCTCCTTTACATCATGTGGATAGAGGCAGCAATGTGGAGGTCAGTGGCACTTACAGTGAGCTCTAGATAAAATAGACCTAAATCTGTGTGGTGTGATGAAGCAACCTGAAAGTCTGTTGGAGATTATAGCTGCTCGTTCAAGTCCTGGTGTTTGTCTGGTGTGTGTTAGTAGATCCTGAAGCTGGCAAGCTGCTCTTTGGCATTTACAGGCAGCAGTATCTAGTAAGGGTGCCTTTTCATTTTCTTTTAACCTTCATCTACCTGGAGAGTGCAGTGATTTTCACCAGAAGCATTCACTGCCACCATGATCTGTCCCATTGCTGCTACTGGCTGCTCACTCCTGAAAAAACAAGCTAGAAACAAGGCTAGAGCAGCAGGCTCTTTAGGGGCTTGTCCACTGTGGAGCAAGCAGCACACATGTTGTAAGGCACATTTCCCCTGCTAGTGTGCACATTTAGGATGTTGAGGTTTGACCTATAAAGTTCAAGATGATTTGTGAGTGATTGCCTGTGGAGATAGCCTTTCTCTTTGCAACATTTTGCCACTGCTGAGGTTAATGAAGAGGATTTGTTGGAAAGCTAAACCTACCAGATGGGAAGGCCTTGTCCTGCACACCAGAAGAGTGTCTCTAAGTAGCAGGCTGTGAAACTGGGGTGAAAATAGAACGTGGAGCACCGGGGAAATGGAAGTGACTGGTTTGCTTTCCATGCCAGTCTTGTAATCCTGTTAAATTACCAAGAATCCATGTGGGCAACAAAAATCCTATAGATTAAAACAAACCAAGGGCAGCATGTAGTCATGGTGATGCTGATAGGAGGTGGCAGGTCACTTAATGAAATCTCTCTCTATTCCAGCACTAATAAACCAACTTGTTAAACTTCTTGGAGCAAATGGGATGCTTTAGAATGAAGTGAAAATGCTTTTAAGCAATAAATTAACTTACTTTATCTGGCTGGGCCATGCAGTGCTCAGCCTGTTATTCAAAGCACAGAGCCAACGAGCCGTTACTTTTAGTGCTGCCAGGACAAAAATGGCAGTTGTGTCTAATTTGGAAATTAGCAATATAAATGGAAGCAATTAGTGTGCTGTGAAATGCAGTGGAGTCTCGTTTTAGTTTTGTCTTCTGCACTGGCAAGTCTTTGGCTAGTCTGTGTAAACACGAGGTTTAAAATGCTCCATTGTCTGCTCCTGGCTGAGTAAATCCTTCATTAATGCCCTCTATATTAAGCATGGCTATCCCCTCCACCAGGATGAGCTGGGATACATTACAAACAGCTGACAGTCTTTCTTTGACATTCCTTCAGGGGTGCTTCTTGTCAATTGGCCTTTGCAAGGGCATGGCTGTGCTGAGGCTCCTTCTTCTCATGCTGGCCAGATTAAGTCTGTCTCACTTGGAGTCCTGAGAGAGCAAAAATGAAAGCAAAAGATGGCCGTGATTCACATCAGCCTGCTAAGGCATGAGAGTCCTTCTTTTGTTACTACTTTCTTCAACCAGAAGAATAAGATTCTTTCTCCTTGGAATTATAAAGTATTTAGAGATGTGCTCTTTTGTTTTAGTAGCAGAAAAGCCATTCTAGGAAGGAATGAAGCTGTCACTGCAGATTAAAAGAGCCCTGGGGAACAACTGAGTAAGAGAAAGAAAATGAATGTGAAGCGCTTGTATTGAGCTCATACAGGGGAATACAACTTTGCTTGGCAGTCACTGGTTGAGGACTGCCTTTGAAAGAAATGTTTTATCAAAGCACCATAGTGGAGGGTTATAACAGTAGTGGGAAATTCCTGCACCTTTGTTCTGAATCGAGATAAAAGTTAAAACCTCAACTTTTCATGACTGAGCACTGAGGAGGCAGGACAGAAGGCAGAAGATCATCGGAGTTACAGTGTCTGAAACTCCTCCAACTATTTTTAGTGTTGTAACTCTTTTAAAAATAGTGCTCCAGAAACAGAAAATCCCTCAAAAAAAAATTCACACTGAAATGTTTCCACAGTTTAAAAAAAAAAAAAAAAAAAAAAAAAAGAGAGAGAGAGGAAAAAAATGAATTTGGGTCTCTATGAGAACTTCCCTGTGCAAAAGTTCCCAGTTTGACAAGTCACAAATTCCCCCCAGGTTCAAACTGCCCAGTGAGCTGTTCTGCCCTTCAAATGAGTGAAGTGAAAAATGATGGCACTTTATGAAACAAGCCTTTCCTCTTTTATTTTTTTTATATCTAATAGCCTCTGATCTAACTCTGTGGTGTACTGAATGCCTTCAGGTCGAAATTAGTGGCAGTGGAAGATGTGTAGCACGTTGTAGGTTCGAGCCCTTGCAGAATATGTTGGTGCTGCCATCAGCGCTGCTGAGACAGTAGAACTCAGAACGCGTTTGATGAGAGCTGCTTATGTGTCTTGTCTCATCAGCGTGGTTTTCTGTGCTCCCATCTGCTGGCCACAGCTGTGCAAATCTGATGAAAGCCACAGGTTTGCTCCAGAAGTCTCCCAGATAGAGCTGGTCTGTACAGCTGTACCCAAGGGGATAATCTGAAGTTTATTCAGTGTGGTTAGATGCAAGAGGAAAAAGGCTCAGCTTGGTTCTTCAGATAAACCACAAACAGACATTGATGTCTCCCACGGATGCTGATCTGCATTTAGGAGTGAAACCATTCTCCAGGCTGCAGCAGGAGCTGTGATGAGGCACCCTTGGGTGACAGGTCTCAGCTCCAGCTCAGGCTGCACGGAGGAGTGCATCCCTGCTGCCCCCTCTACACCCTTACCGCTTAAAGAAGCTCCAGGATCATAGGCAGGGTGGCAACGGACCTGGATGATCCTTGTTGGCCCTTCCAACCCTGACTGATTCTATGATTACGTCAGTTTTACAGCTGGAAAAAATGGATTCATAGAAGGGCCAATTATTTCTCCTAGACTGTGTGTGGTCAGCAGTGTTACAACTGCTGTTTCTGATGTATATCCTTATTCTGTATACTGTGCCACATGGCTGGGTGTTAGGAGGAAGTTGTTGCCAGAGAGAGTGATTGGCATTGGAATGGGCTGCCCAGGGAGGTGGTGGAGTTGCCATCCCTGGAGGTGTTGAAGAAAAGCCCTGGATAAGGCACTTAGTGCCATGGTCTAGCTGACTGGATAGGGCTGGGGGATAGATTGGACTGGATGATCTTGGAGGTCTCTTCCAACCTGATTGATTCTATCACCTATGCTAACTTTTTTTCTTGGAGGTTACACTTTGAAAAGACAACTTTATTATTTCCATTTAGGAATTTCCATTTCATGGCTTTGGGGTGTATTTGCTAGGAACCTCATCCATCACAAAGCAAAAAAGTGCTGGCACCAAGTACCACACATACAGGGCAACCATATTTCCCTGTCCTAAATAATAAACAAGTAATGTATTTCATGCATACATTCACAGAAATCCTAGCTAGACAAACTGCAGAAAGTGGTTCAGTGGATAAGGTCACTGTATGCCCAGTCCAGTGAAAGGATTCATAGTTCCCCAGAGGGTCTGTCCTTGAGCACTAGAGTGGCTGCCATCTTTTGATATCAGAAAGGGGAGAAATCAAAGGAGAGCCTGAGGGAGCTGGGGCTCTGTAGCTTGGAGGAGACTGAGAGGTGACCTCATCAATATTTATCAATATGTGCCGGGTGAGTGCCAGGAGGCTGGAGCCAGGCTCTGCTGGGTGATGCCCAGTGCAGAACAAGAGGCAATGGGTGGAAGCTGAGGCATAGGAAATTCCATGTAAACATGAGGAGGATTTTTTTCCATGTGAAGGTGACAGAGTACAGGAACAAGCTGCCCAGGGGGCTTGTGGACTCTCCCTCTCTGGAGATACCCAAAACTCACCTGGAAGCCTTCCTGTCTGATCTGGTATAGGAGATCCTGCTCTGGCAGGGGGTTGGACTGGATAAGCTTTTGAGGTCCCTTCCAGCCCCTGATATTCTCTGATTCTGTGAAAGTGATGTCATAGATATGGAGATGAATACAAGGTGGGAAGGAGGTGGCTACAAAGCTAACTACTTCCAGAACTAAAGTGTTATGCTGTTTAGTTCCATTCCCATAAGTGGGACTATGAGATATTTGGATGAAATCCTTCACTTGAGAATGGCTTAGCAGGAATGGTTGTAATGGTGAAACTCCTCTGTTCTGTTTCATGTTTCCCCAGCTGTTTCACACAAACTCCTTATCACAAGTGAAACAAAATCAATCAGCTGTAAACAAAGTCACTGCAATTGAACTGTGGGCAGGGATAGAGGTAGGATGCAGTGTAGGTCTTGTTTTTTGGGTACTTTGAAAGGGCTGCTGCTACTAGAACGGTATCTCTTCAGATTGGCTGAATATCAATGCTGGAGTGATAGCAACTATGGATTTGAAAAGCAAATACAAGCTGCAAAATGCAAACCTTTTCCCTTCCATGAGCAGTGCCAACCACAGTTTGAGTTCATGCTACTAGTAGTCCCAAGGGTCCCATGACTTAAATCTCAGGCTAGGTAGTGAGTTCTCTCAGTTCCTTTTTAATCTCCTTTTTGTGCTAAGAGCAGCCATCTGTCCCCCTCCAAACAATGATGGAAGCAGCTGTGCCTGGCGTGCCATCAGGAACAAAAGCTGCTACTTCATACCAGAGGGCAGCGGGCTTCAGGTCACCGGGAGTTATAAGGATATCAGGGTCAAATGACACCTGTATGGAACAATACAGCTAGGATTATACTGCC
Organism: Pogoniulus pusillus; assembly: GCF_015220805.1. NCBI lineage: Eukaryota > Metazoa > Chordata > Aves > Piciformes > Lybiidae > Pogoniulus > Pogoniulus pusillus. The sequence continues at coordinate 6,387,181 of NC_087291.1, read as the reverse complement.
TTTATGTGTTCATTCGCCAGCAGAGAAGTGGGGCCAGCCTTTGTCTGAGTTCTTCTCTAATGGCCATGGGAATGCATCTGTGTTTTCAAGGACAGCCTCACTGTCGCTTACCCGTGGAGTAATGGAGTAGCAAAACCAGCTTCAAGCAGCCATCAGGCAAAGCAAACACAAGGCGAAACAATTCCTTTGAAGGGGAACTAAACCAGCTTGGATACATTCTGGTACTTTATACAAGTTCAAAGAGTGTGATCTCGAGTGGTTCTCGTATCCTACAACACGCCCTTATGCAGGGGCAGTGAACCATGCTTTTCATCTGCAGGCTGCAGCACGCTGATTCCCTCGCTGCTTTGGGGGAAAAAGGAAGCTGAGCAAGGGCCGAAGCCACATGCAGAAGAAGATGGTTCATGTCTTGAGCTGCTTTTTCTGCAGGGTGAGCTGGAAGCAGGCAAAGGAGGGTACATACTCCATAGAGTGGAATTCTGCATTCCCATGGGTGGCTTTCTAGCTCTTCAACCAGTGGTGCTAGCCATGTCCCAACTATTCTCTTTCTGTGCTGTCTCATAAGGAGAACACAAGCTGGTGTGGGCTTAAGCTGTAGGAATGTTTCTTATATATCAAAGAGGAATGTATGTATGGGGTAAAGTTCATGCATATAACAAAGTGATTGCAACTGAGTGTGGCTTTTCCTTATCTCACATCATTTTTGTCTGCACAGACCCCTTTGCTGTTTCTAAGCAAACGTGTTTTTTTGGAGCCATTAGTCAAGATACATCAGGGGTCATACAGCCTTGCCTCTGCTTTTGGGATGTCAGTCCAGTATTTGAGCCTGTCTCATCAACAGGATGGCAGTCCTTGAAGCTCGATGAGACAGAAGCACATATCTCACAAATGGGTGAGCTGTAATCACTGTGTGCTCCCACCTCAGGGTGACATCCTGGGACATGGAGCTGTTCATGGGTATACATCTTAGCTCAGATGGATCACAGGACAGGCATGGCTGGCCCAGCACCAAAACTACTGATCCCCTGTGTGCCACACTTCCACATAGGCACATGCAATATTGTTTCCTATTGCCCTATTTGTTTTGTTCCCAGGAGATTCATAAAGGGTAATGGATACTGAAATACAATTTCACAGCCATAAAGCACAGCAGCATTTTTATAAAACTACAATTTCTTTCTTTTTCTTTCCTTCCTTCCTTCCTTCCTTCCTTCCTTCCTTCCTTCCTTCCTTCCTTCCTTCCTTCCTTCCTTCCTTCCCTTCTTCCATTATTTAATCTCTTCCTTCCTTCCTTCTTTCTTTCCATCCTTCCTTCCTTCCTTTCTTTCCTTCCTTCCTTTCTTTCTTTCTTTCTTTCTTTCTTTCTTTCTTTCTTTCTTTCTTTCTTTCTTTCTTTCTTTCTTTCTTTCTTTCTTTCTTTCTTTCTTTCTTTCTTTCTTTCTTTCTTTCTCTTTTTCACTCTTCCTTCCTTTTCTTTCTTTTCTTTTCTTTCTTTCCTTCCTTCCTTCCTTCCTTCCTTCCTTCCTTCCTTCCTTCCTTCCTTCCTTCCTTCCTTCCTTCCTTCCTTCCTTCCTTCCTTTTCTTTCTTTTCCTTCCTTCCTTCCTTCCTTCCTTCCTTCCTTCCTTCCTTCCTTCCTTCCTTCCTTCCTTCCTTCCTTCCTTCTCTTCCTTCCTTTTCTCTTCTTTCTTTCTTTCTTTCTTTCGTTCTTTCTTTCTTTCTTTCTTTCTTTCTTTCTTTCTTTCTTTCTTTCTCTCTTTCTTTCTCTCTTTCTTTCTTTCTTTCTTTCTTTCTTTCTTTCTTTCTTTCTTTCTTTCTTTCTTTCTTTCTTTCTTTCTCTCTCTCTCTCTCTCTTCCTTCCTGCCTTCCTTCTCTTTCTTCCTGCCTTCCTTCTCTTTCTTTCTTTCTTTCTTTCTTTCTTTCTTTCTTTCTTTCTTTCTTTCTTTCTTTCTTTCTTTCTTTCCTTCTTTCTTTCTTTCTTTCTTTCTTTCTTTCTTTCTTTCTTTCCTTCCTTCCTTCCTTCCTTCCTTCCTTCCTTCCTTCCTTCCTTCCTTCCTTCCTTCCTTCCTTCCTTCCTTCCTTCCTTCCTTCTATTAAGTGCAGTGGTTCAGGCTTCTTAATAATGTCCTTTCAACTTTTATTGATCCCTTCGTGTCCCAGATGGCATGAATAATTCCTTTTACCTCATATTATCTACTCAACTGATGCCTTTCAGAAGGAAGAAGTGACAAGACACTGGACTAAAAGGGGACCAAAAACATTACTCATACTGGCAAACACATTACTGTCTTTCTAAGTCCTTGCATGCTGTAGTTTACCTGAAGCTGTGCTGAGAAGCAGTGTAACTCAGTCTGCTGTTCGTAAGTCTGAGACTGAAGATTTTCACACCATCCAGAAACTGCTAAGAGAGAAGTCTCATTTGCTGCTTGATGCTGATACTGGCACTGCCATCTCTGTAAGTTGCTGATCATCCCAATATGAGCACTAAATGAGCAGAGCATCACATTGTTGAGAATCCACTCTGAAGTGTCAGGTTTTTAGACAAGATGATCTCTGCTGCGTGAATTGCTGGTTCACAAATTATTCCTTCTCCTTCACTTACATAAGCCTCTTCCTTAACCTACATTGGACTCTTTTGGTTTAGGTTGTCTTCGTCTGGGGCAAAACTTAGGATGCTCCTGTTGGTTCTCAAGACTACTACAGTGTACTTCACATTCTGGCAGCTCTCTTGGTGTTGCCTTACAGCCTCTCCAGAGATCAGCTGGCTCTGCTGAGCAGTTAGTGGCTCCAAACATAAATCATATTGATATGTGACTGAGGTTTGCAGGGAACTCTTCTGAAGCCTGTGTCCTCTGCATCTTGTCACAGTCCCAAGAGGGGTGGAATTCTACTTCACTCTCTGAACAGAAGCTCTCACTGTGGTCTATAAGATTCAGCCTAGATGATGTGCTGCAAGACTGAGTTGATCTCACTCAGAGAGAAGCTTCAGAACTCAAAGTCAAACCAGAACGTTCCAGGTTGCTTTTGCTGTTGTTTTACTTTGTTTTGCTTTTGGGGGGCTTTTTTGTTGATTTGTTCGGGTTTTTTTACTCTTGTGTTAAGTTTCACTGTATGTGGTACAGAGAGCAAGTTACTATAGTGCCTTGAGGCAACACCTGCCTTTAGGGTATAGTGGTATCTGAAACAGGAATTAGAACTATCCTAAAACTGAGGATGTAGGTATTTGTGTACATTGCTATGTGTGTCTTTGGGTGTGTGACTATATGTGCTTGTGTGCAATGAGGCACACAGTCAGAATTCCAGGCCTTATGCCCACCAGCTATACAACACAGTACATGTATAGAATTGGGAGTTATTAGCAAGCTCATTCATTTGATGTCCTGACATGAAACAGACTTTATGCAGTCTCACATAACGTGGTCCTCGATTTAACCCCACAATTAAGTGCAGCACCCAGCCAGCTCCTTCAAGGCACAAGCAGGTATGTTTAATGACAACACCACATGAGCATGAAAGAGCCCCACGGGCAGGACCAGTGGTGCTGTGGTGCCTTTCACTCCTCACCCATCCCTCCAAGGGCGCTGCACCACACTCACAGGTGTCACCTTTCTCAGAAGGGATGTTCTTGCCTCGCTTTCTCTCTCCAGACTGAGAAGTGCACGCATTAACTTCTCCACTTCCTTGTGGTGGCCCAGCAGGTTTGGCTCTAGTTCAAACTCTGCAGTCTCCTTGCACAGCAATGACAGTTTTAATCAATGGCAGGCTGGCTTTCCTGAACAAAGTGCTGTTTCTTCAGAAAGCAAGAGCTTCCTAGTGAAAATGTAAGAAGGTGAACAGATCAGACTCATGTGGAATTCATATGGTGCTGGGCCAGCATCCACTGAGGGTCTAGAGAGAAACTACAATGCTTAGGGTATTTTTTTAAACCTCTGTCTCTTGAGTAATAGTCTCATATCTTGCAGAGAGCATGAGTCATTTCCCTCTCAATTCAGAGGGGCCATTGTATGTCATATTAAGTTCATTATGTTGCTAGGCTCTTTCCTCTGTGGGGGAGATGTCAAAATGCTGGCTACCTATATCATCAGCCCCAGAATCTGTATTAACTACAGGCTGATTCTTCTATGGTTATACCCTCTGAAAAACTTCATCCAGTGAGCCCAGATAAAACCCAGGCAAGTTCATGCAGCCCTGTAACAAGTACTCAGTAAATGGAGTATTCCATGATTTCAGAACATAAGAATCATAGAATCAACCAGGTTGGAACCATAGAACAATTTGAGTTGGAAGGGACCTCCAAAGGTCATCTAGTCCAACTCCCCTGCAGTCAGCAAGGACATCCTGCACTAACTCAGTTTGCCCAGAGCCCTGATGAGCCTGACCTTGACTATCTCCAATGATGGGGCCTCAACTATCTCCTTGGGCAACCTGTTCCAGTGCTCCACTACCTCCAGGGTAAAGATCTTTCTCCTAACATCCAACCTAAATCTCTTCTCTAGTTCAAAACCACTGCCCTTCATCCTGCCACTTCAGGCCTTTGTAAACAGTCCCTCTTCTGCCTTCTTGTTGGCCACCTCTAGGTACTGGAAGGTTACTACTAGGTCTCTGTGGAGTCTTCTCCAAGCTGAAATCAGAGCATGTTTCTGGCTTCTTGGTAGACATCTCTGCATAACTTGCAAACTGTTGTTCGTGATGAAATGTTACAAAATCTTACTGCTGACTTCTATTCAGTAATGATTTGTATATAATTTTGTTACATACTTCAACTTGATCTCCAAAAACACCAAGCAAAAATATTTCTCTTTATCCAGTCTGTAAAAAAAATAAGCTAAGCTGACAAATGTGAGAAAGGCAAAGGAAAAGAAATACAAGGAAAGCAGGACTGCCCAGATTCACAGATCACTTGCTGTGCAATTTAATATTCAAGATGACTGCAAATAGACCATTCCATCTTCCTGTTCTCTTCCCCATCCTTTTCCTCTCGATTTCTCTCCCTTCTCCACCATATCTACCTCTTTCTCTCCTGCACAATGCATTTTCCCCTGTTTTCCCCCCAAACTCGTAACACCTGGGTTAAAGCAGATGATTCTGCCCACTCTCTGAAATAAACCCACTTCACCTGGGTTCTGTTGGAGTCTCCTCCCACCCCAGGTGTCACCACTTTGCCCTCCCTTTTCAATCTAGATTCTATTGGAGTCTCCTCCCACCCCAGGTGCCACCACTTTGCCCTCCCTACCCACTCCCCTTTTCAATCTGGGTCTTGTTGGAGTCTCCTCCCACCCCAGGTGTCACCACTTAGCCCCCCCCCACCCACTTCCCTTAATAAGTGGCCCCAGGAAAGGCAAGCCTCAAGCTTGCCCACCTGGGCAGAAGGATCCTCCTTGGATCATCACCGGTGAGTCCTCTGTGGTGCTTCACTGGGTGAATGGTGGAGGGGATTCAAAGGCCGGGGGGCCTGGTGGGCCCCCCGGCTAGGTAGGGCTAGGTCTCATGATTGCTCTGACATCGCTCACAGGTGCTGGGTAGGCTTCCTTAGGCTGAGTTTCTCTGTGTTGAGTTGCTTCTTTCAGCTCACTGAGGATGACCTGGAGTACTTGGCTGAACCTATACCAGCTCATGCAGGAGCACATCCAAGCAAGTCTTGAATATCTCCAGAGGAGATTCCACAGACCCCAGGGCAGCCTCTTCCAGTGTTCTGCCACCCTCCCAGTCAAAAAAATTCTCCTTTGTGTTTACTGAAATTTCCTATGCCTCAGCTTCCAGCTACTGCCCCTTCTCCTGTCATCAGGCATTGCCAAGAGGAGCCTGGCTCCCTCCTCCTGGCACTCATTTATCCTTCTGTGTAAGTAAATAACCGGCTCTAAAATGTAGGTAGAACAAACAGTACTCCAGGTGACCTCAGGTACCAAGTGAAGTGGCAGTGCTCACCTTTGCAGGCTGAGTCTCCCCCAGAGCAAAAGCCTGCAGCCTGTGAGGACAGCAAAGCCACACTTTCTGCACAGGAACTGAAGGGCTCTGGTGGTGTCTGGTGGTATAGGATGGACTTAACAGCCACGTGGAGAAACTGTTCAGAACAAACTGCAAATCATCCTTCAAAAAAGAAGAGGCCTTTGGAGGGAGCAAATCAGGGCTATTTCCCTTCCTGGCTGAGGCAGCAATGAGGAAAAGGAGTGGCTAAGACACTTTGTGTTTGGGGGGGGTTTTGGTTTTGTTTTTTTATTTTTTGGGTGTATGTGGTATTTTCCCCCCCCAATTAAAGTTCTGTGAGGATTTGTAGCTCTCGTGGCAGATGTTCAAGTGCTTGCTTGATGTTCCCACGTCTGTCACCTCTAGAGTGCACTGCTGCAACTCTCCTGCCCACCACCCAGCTTCTGCTCAGTGTCCCATCCCAAAAGCCCTCCATCCCCTTCCCTCAGACAGAGGTGGCAAGAGACCTTCAAGATCATCCAGTCCATCCTAGCACCCAGCCCTGACCAATCAACTACACCATGGCACTAAGTGCCTCAGCCAGGCTTTGCTTCAACACCTGAAGGCACAGCGACTCCACCACCTCTCTGGGCAGCCCATTCCAATGCCAATCACTCTCTCTGCCAACAACTTCCTCCTAACATCCATCCTAAACCTTCCCTGCCACAACTTCAGACTGTGTCCTCTTGTTCTGTTGCTGGTTGTCTGGGAGAAGAGACCAACTCCCAGCTGGCTACAGCCTCCCTACAGGTAGTTGTAGACAGCAATGAGGTCACCCCTGAGCCTCCTCTTCTGCAGGCTAAACATCCCCAGCTCCCTTTGTCTCTCCGCATAGGGTTTGTGTTCCAGGTCTTTCACCAGCTTTGTTGCCCTTCTCTGGACACCTTCCAGCATCTCAACATCAGTCTTGAATAAGTCTTAGATAGGTCTGAAGTACTGATAACTACACTGAATGACAGTTATTATCCTATAATTGCTTATAGATATGGTTGAGACTGACAAAATAAATGATTCCTTGCTTCATTTATTCTAAAGTTGAATAGGTAACAGGAAAACAGAAATAGACAAGAGTTCAGAGAGAAATTCATCTTAGCTAATTTTTAATACAGCAAGATGTTTCTACCAGAATCTTATAATCTCCTTATCTTATCCATTAATGAGCTACAGAGACCCATTTTAAACTTGATTTGTCATAGAAGAGGATTAATCACTGTCTGGAGGTTTCAGATTTTATCCTTTGGTTATAAAGAGAAAAGAGATTACTGTTTTAGATTAGAAACTTGCCACCCACCCATCCATCATATCCTTACAAATCTGTTTGTTAGAAAAATACTCTTATTTGTTAAGAAAATCAGTGTCCATGATAGAAGAACAGAATGCCTTCAGTGATAAAGAAGTATCAGATAAGTAGTATCTCTGCATTCTGCTCAGGCCAGATGTTATCATAGACAGACTCTATAGATGCTATCATAGCTACGCTTTATAGATGCAATAGCAGAACTCATTCACGTACACTGCAGTCAGTCACATTCAGTCAATTAGGTAGATCCACACAAAGAACAAGGAGCAGTTTAGAGTTCAATTCGATGCAGTGTCCCTGAGAAAGCCCTCTTTGCAGATGAAGTGACTCCTGCCAACCTCGCCACGGGAGGAATTTGTTCTCCTCTTCCTCCATGGCAGCAGCAATGGCAGTGTTGTCCATTCCTGCTCTCATCTTCTCTGCTTAGCCCTCATGGCCCTGCTCTTCCATACCTCTGTGATTCTGGGCATTTGGATCATGAATATTAAGCACGGAGGAGAGGCTCCTGAACATGGCCAGGAAAACATCATTATTAACCTTGAGAAGTGTGGAGATAGGTTGGGAAGGATAAAGGAGTGGGAGGAAAGGAACTGGAAGAGATAAATAGGCTAGACCTGCTGTTACCATGATAATCTCCCCAGGGTTATTCAGGGGAATCACTGAATTAGTTAATCCTATCCCTAAGTTCTTCCCATATTTCTGGGCTATTTCTTCCTTGAATCCAGCAAACTATTTGCATGCACATTTACTACCATATGCAAAAGTGAGAAGTCAAAAGACTGTTTGGCATGTGTTAAACACAACAGCAGCCATGAAACACACAGCTCAAAACCTTTCAGCAATACATTTGCTTGCCAGCAGAAAAGGTTTTAGCCCAACCTCTTTTGTGAAATTGGGAATGGCAGTGTAATTGCATACCACTTGAGGTAACCTCCAGTTGTTGCTCCAAAATAGACAGTAGTTGAGTATATTAATACTCTGTAAGAGGCTTACAGCAACTATTATTTTCCATAATGGCCTCACTAGTGCCTTCCAGATTCTACAGCATTTCACCTTTGGGTGTTCGGTTTGCTGCGTTGTTTTTGAGGGAAATAATCGTAATGTGCACAGAAAAATCTCTTTGAGAAGGATTTAGAGGGAGAATTTGAAGTTGAAGAGAGATTATGTTTCCATTTGCTGTAGGTAAATTGTATCTGTTCTCTGCGGGGGAGGGGATCCTGTCAGAAAGAAGTGCATTTAAATGACAAGTGGTCACTGTGGTGCTGATAAACACTCTGGCACCTTAGCTTAGGAGGGGTCTAAAGGTTAAAATTGTAATCATTTTAACTTAAGAGCACTCACTGCAGTAATCCTCCTAAATGAGCTGTTCCTTTTACTCTGAAGTGTGTTATCCTGAAAAGGTAGGTGGGTTTGGTGGTGATGGAAACATACTCTGGTTCTCCAGAGTAGAGATCCAGTGTAGATAATCTTTGCCATAAATGCTTCTAGTGCTCTGTTGGCAGCTCCTCGGATATAATTTGCAGAGGGACTGGTTGTTATTAAAAATAAAGCAAGCTGGAAGTCTAAAGAAGGAAAGAAAGAGAAAGGAAGAAAGAGAGAAAGAGAAAGGTAAAGAAGAAAGAAAGAAAAGAGAGAAAGGAGAGAGAGAGAAAGGAAAAGAATGAGAGAAAGAGAGAGAGAAGGGAAGAATGAGAGAGAAAGGAAAAAAGAGAAAGAGAGAGAAAGAAAAAGAAAGAGAAAAAAGGGAGAGAAAGAGAGAAGGAAAGAGAAAGAAACAGAGAAAGAGAGAAAGAAAGAGGAAAAGAATGAAAGAGAGAAAGAAAGAAAGAAAAGAAAGAGAAAGGAAAAGAATGAGAGAAAGAGAGCAAGGAAAAGAAGAAAGAAAGGAAGAAAGAGAGAAAGAGAGAGAAAGGAAAAGAATGAGAGAAAGAAAGAGAAGGGAAGAATGAGAGAGAAAGGAAAAAGAGAGAAAGAAAGAGAGAAGGTAAGAGAAAGAGAGAAAGAAAGAGGAAAAGAGAGAAAGAAAGAAACAAACAAACTCACTCACCCAAGCTTTATGTCATGGAGCTTCCCAGCCCTGCCTACCTAGGTGTGCAGTCTCTGTTCAGCTGACACCAGTAGCATTCCTGCCAGGCAGAGGCACTCTTTGGAATGTGAGGTTTGCAGGACTGGTGAGCACTGCTGCTCAGGCATCATGCCCTATCTCATGCTTTCGTTACATTTTGTTCTTGGAGCTTGTTTCCTCCCACTGTTTCAGCATCACAGAACCCTTTTAATGGTAGCTCCTGGTGCCATCCCAGTGGGAGGCCCAGGCTGGTGGCATGGCCAGGGCCTTTGGCTGACCAGCCTTCGCCATCGTTCCTCCTCTGTGCTCTCTGGCTAAGAGAGCACTCAGCCCACTGCTTACCTTGCTCACTTCTCTGGCCTTGTCTCCTGAGCACATTGTGGGAATTGCTCCGTGGGAGAAAACCAGTAAAAATCCCACTAGCTGCAAGATTCCTGCACCATGTGTCAGCTCCGTGACGTGTTTGCAGTTGAGCAAACCTAATCTGTCTGGCAGATGACCGAGTGTGCTGTGCCTGCAAGGAAACAGGCCCCTTTGACCTCTGACTGTATCTGTGTGCGGTGTTAAGTGTATTCAGTTAGAACTCAGTCATGGACTTGTCACAGTTCCTCAGCATGGGGCAACCTTCCTTTTGCTTGTGTTGTCCAAGGAGAGATGCCCCTGCCATTCCTCTGCCTGCCATAGCTGTGCCCTTTGGCAGGTGGAGCAGCTAGCCAGGAATCTGCCACTCAGTGCCCCCTCCCTGCCAGCCACGGGCAGGCACAGTGGTGACTCGGGGAGAGAAGCCATTGCTCACGCAGCATCTCTCCCCACCAGGCTGGAGCTGACACTGAGGAGCCAGGCAACCTGCAAAGCTCCTCTGCCACTCTCTTCCAGCAAGTCCTCAGTGCTGCCCACACAACTGTCAGAAATCATGGCCACATGGACAAACCCAAAAGCTTCTCCATGCTACAATGTGTTCTTTCCTACCCCTGAGGCCTTTGTTTGCAAACAAGAAGCCAGTGTTTGAGGGGAGAGACAATGGCATGGTTCAGCTCTCTCTGCGAAGGCATGCTGGAAATGGCACAGCAGCTGAGTCGTCCTCTTTCCCCTCCCCCTCCTCCCTTTGAATTTTCTTCTTCTGGATCAGTGACATTTATTTTCCTGCAGATGCCATATTTGCTACACAGTACATGTGTTTTACAGAGAGGCTGGAAAGCTAAAATCCTATGTTACACAGAACTCTTTTGGTCTGAAAACACAGGCAATGCATATTTGCCTTTCAGCCTTCACTAGCTTAAATGTTTGGTGACAAGCAGCAATAATATTTTTAGCTGCTGGCATTCTCCTCCTTAGCTGCACTTTAACTTGCTAACTCAATCGAGAGGTGCTTTTTAAAGGAATTGACACCACGTGCAGTAAATTTTGTGTTGGGGGGAAAAATGGATAAAAGATAGAGGCCAATAGGGATTTGCCAGTGGTATCAGTGCATTAGAACTGGCTGCTGCTGAGAATTTGTAACTGCTGCTTGCATTATGTTAAGAGAGAGAAGAGGTTGTGTGTGTGGTTCAGCTCATCTCAGTTTCACAGCACCATTTTAGACACCAAACCTAGTAGGGCTTTGTATGATTAAGCTTCTTAAGAGGACACAGTCATTGTCAGTCTTCTGCACGCATCCTGTGTTTGCAAGGGATCCCATTAAACAACTGCCTAAACAGGGCTTGAGCAAGGCAGGAAAAGCAACCTAAGGGATAAATAAAAAACCTATATATGATAAACAGTAAATACTGATCTGCCTTAGTCATACAAACTGGTTTGGCTGAGTTGTCCTCCTCCACGCCTATTAAGTTTAATGCTTCTGTGTGAACGCTCAAGAGATTGCATTAAATACAGTACTCTATGTCTGATCCCTGGGTGAGACACTGATGTGCCAAAATAGCTTAATAAATGGAAATTTAAAGATGCATCATCATAAGCTTGAGTATCAATCTGCCATGTTATGTAAAAAAAATATTGCTTATATAATGGGATTTTTATCAGTTTAGTGACATAAATACAAACATTAGAGCACGATTAGGAAACTGACCTCTCTCTGACTTTGGATCTGTTATGCTGGAAGTCAGAGAGACAGCAGCTTATGTATGGATGGAGTTTTAGATGCTGGAGCTTCAAAGGTGTCTAACAACTCTGACCTAGTTTGGGTATTTTGTTCTAGTTAAGTGTCAATGCATTTAAAATGGTACAGAGGAGAGAAACCTGTAAGAACTTCAAGCCACTCCAAAGTTTCCTTTGTGATGGCCTAAACAGAAGACATCGCTGCTGATAGTGTCAGAGATGTCCCTAAAATCAGTTCTCCTCATTCCTTGAGAGAGAGCTAGGGAACTATAGTCTGTCTTTATCTACTGGAAAGCAGATAAAGACCCAGAGCTGGCAGAAGTCGGGACTCGCCAGTGGGAGAACATATGGAAGAGCAGCAGGGATTTCCTCTAGGCAGATCAGCGTTCACACATGCATCACAGACGGTTGTCACCAGTGGTCAGCTAACAGTGCTGAGCCCCAGGGAAAGACTGGGAGTGTAGCAACTGCTTGGGGAGCAATGGTGTTGTGTGGAAATCCTCCCTTCTAGGGAACAGAACCTTTGGAATATGGGAGAACATAAAAAGAAGTGCTGTGAGTTACCTGGAAGAGAAGGGAATTGAGTATGCTATACATAGAAATGCATCGCTTCGTAACTGAGAAGCTGATTTTGCAGGTTGCAGGACTTCTTGGAAACCCTAAGTAGGGCACTCTCTGAAATTGCATGGCCTGACGTTGCTGACAGCTGACCATCTGTCCCCAGGGGCTTTCAAATCAGGAAAGCATCGCTTTTACTAAGGTCAGAGAGTCTATGGTGGAGGTTTTGTTAAATCAATTAAATGAGCATTCTGACTTTTCAACCTGAGGTGAAAGCAAACTGGAAAAAGATATATCAGGAAGTTCAATTCCACAGGTTACCGTAAGTGAATTAAATACTTTAATTTCATGTGTTTTCTGGATAAGTGGAAGTGGGGCAGAGTGTAAAAGGCCCATGCAGTCTTTAGTGTCTCTAGTTCAAAGAGGCAGTTTCCCCAGTAGTGCTGGTAACTCCCCAGTTTGCTCTGTGGCAGTGTCTCCAGTATTAGACACACCTTAGGGAATTATGTCTCACAATCCTCTGCCAAGCAGGTAACTCCTGTCCTCTTATGGGTGGAGAATGGACATGCTCACTAAGGAGCAAGAGATGGGAGCTGGAGGGAAGGAAGTCAGTGGGGAGGGGACACTAAAAGGGTTTCCAGTGCCGCACACCTTTCATGTCCTAAAATAGGACCTGCCTGTAAAGAAGAGAATCAGATGCCCAAAGTAACACTGCAAGCTGTAAACTGGTGCAGACTGATGGGGGTCCAGATTGCTCCTGTCCCTGTACTTTAACTAGAAATGAGTTCTTAACCCCCAAATCTATAGACACATGTAAGCAGAGTATTAATAGTTCTTGCTACCTTGCAGACTTTGCATTGCAAGCAGAGCTGTGTGCCTGGTCTCCTACATCCCAGCGAAGCCCCCTGCCGCCTTCACTCATGTGCTGCACAGGGCTTGGCAGCTTCCTACCTGCATTGTCCCGGCTGGGTCTGCTGCCCTTCCTGACACTGTGCTGCCAACCTGCACACTGACAAAATGCTCTAGTTTAAAGCACAGCATCAAAGTGCTATTCGTGCTTGGAGTGCTGCTGCATTTTCCCCCTTGTACAGGATATGGGGGGGAAAAAAAGAAAACAAACCCCCCAAAAAGCAGAAAGCTTTTTTGTTTTGCTCTGTAAGATTAATCGTCGTGGTTTTAAAGGGCTTAATCTGCTGGCATGCAGACTGCTGGCTGATAAGTCTCCGAATCTGAGTGTAATTGGATGCAGCAGCGGATTCAGTTGTGTAGGCTTCCCCAGGGCTTTTCGTTTGTTCATTTTTAAACACACCGCAGAGCTGAAACGATCTGCCCCTGGAAATGCCTTTAAGTGTGAAGCTGTAACCTTGTCCCCTCCCCCGCAGTCGGTATTTTGGCAGCACCTAGCCGGAGACCACCGCTTGAGGAGGGTGGGGGGAAGGTTGCTGGGTGTATCAATTCGGGCTGTTGTTTGAGGCACACATCTGCCTTAAGAACTCGCAGGGCACAGGCCGTTACTTATTCAGATGCAGAAGCTCCTTCCGTCCCACAAGACGGCCCATTCCAGTCACATGCCAGAGGTCTCCGCAGAATGGGCTGCAGCTGCTTCAAATCTGCTGTCTAACATCAGAAGCAGTTGGACGAGCTGCGCGGTGCTGACTGCAGTCAGGCTCCCGGGCGCCGAGGAAGACAGGGAAAAGATTTGGGATCCCAGCGCTATGTTTTCGGAGGAGCTGTGGCTGGAAAATGAGAAAAGCTGTGCTGTTGTTCACAAGTCCAAGCGAGGAAGGAAGCGCCAAGAGCTCCTGGCCGTGGCTCTCGGGGTGAAGGTGGGAGTCAAAGGGGCGCTTCTGTGGCAACCTCTGAAACTCTTTGCCTATTCGCAGATCACCTCCTTGGTCAGAAGAGCAGCCTTAACTCAGAATGACAACCACTTCAACTACGAAAAAGCACACAATTTTAAGGTAAGCACAACTTCCTATTATTTTCTGCTTTTAAAGTTCTGTTTAGGTGCCTCACATTTTGTTTTTTGCTGCCATGGGGTTTTCATGCGCTCACCTATACTAGCTCTAAGAAAAGTGTTGAAAGTAGCTTTTTTCCTAGTCCAAATCAGAGTCTTGCCACTCACTGCACTACTTGACTGGCATTTTAGTTCTTTCTGCCCAGATTGAGTTTGTTGGTTGGGTTTTTTTTTTGTTCAGAATCACAGTACTTCATCTTTATTAGCTTGTCTATTTTTAGGCATATCTATTTTTAAATGAGAAAAAGGCTCCTTTTCAAAACGTATCATCAGAAGCCTGTGGCATCTTACCAGCAAACATTCTGCACTGTTTCTGTTTTCAGAATTTGAGAAGCTTGGCTGCTCCCTAACAATACAGCAGATCACAGCAGCAGTATTGTCTCCCAGCTTTTGTTCCACCACCATATGCTTAAGGAAGTGCTCTCAGAGTCCCACTGAGCTATAGGATCTGAGCTTGCATTTGCTTGTGAAACTAAAACAAGCAGCTGGACTAACACAGGGATGCTTAGATGGGTCATCTTTTTGCTGTCATAGACACATAAAATCAGAATCTTTGGGGCTTTTCCCTGGCAGCAGAGGGGAAGTGACTCAGCTTGGGAAACAGACCTTTCAGGCAGCTTGTACTAAAATGCTTTGCCAAAAGGACAGTGCTGGTTTCAGAGTATGCCAGCCAGCTACCCAATCTAATGCTGTCAAATTGCAGTGTGATGGTTATCAGGGTAGATACAGAGAGAAAAAGAGGCAGTAACAAGACAAGAAAGGGAAGTGTCTCAGCTTTGAAAGTTCAGTTCACTTAAAGCTCCTTGAAGATGCTGATCTGGGTCACTGTCAGAATAGTTGTACTTATTAGGAGACAGAGCATTTTCTGATATTCATTTGAGGCCTGATTAAAATGATGCCACTGATTTCCTAGTTTATCAAAAAAGCTTCACTCCTTATTTTTCTACATATTCTGTCATGCAAGCATTGCTCTCCTGCAGTGCTTCTGCTGTAGCTGGTAAATCAAACATTTAATATTAGTGAACAAAGCAAATAATAGCATCACTCTCCTCATTCCCTCTCCTTGACCTAGTCTACAGAGAAGTCAGTATTTATCTCACTGATCAGCAGTGAAGGGCACAGGGGAAAATGCCCTGTGTTTTCTTCTTGAGTAAACCAATTTCATCCTGTCTAGGTTTTGCCTTCACTATCATTTTAATACCAAAACTGTTTTAGTTTAGCTAGAAAATATTTTCTCATGACTGAGACTCTTTTCCACTTTGACCCAGGCATTCTTTCCTCTTCAAAATTCCCCTTGTTTTAGCTTTGATTTATAGTTGGACATGTGCCCAGTTAACTTGGTGTTTGTACAATCTAGCTGCTGTACAGTCTCTGTTCCTTTCTGCTTCACAAGAGTCATAGTCTCACTGGAAAATCACATGATTAAAATATATCTATTCAAAAGCTTGACAGCAGAAAAAAAATCGTGGTTTGTGCTCATAAAGGCAATAAAATCTTAGGGAAGAAACTTTTTCAATGGTCAAATTGTCCAAAAAGCCCAGTCAGAAGTGTTACTTACTGAAAAAAATACATTCACTATGCAAATACAGTTACTTTCCAAAGGAGTATATAAAAATGCCCAAAGAAACCAAAAAATGGGGGCAGAATGTTTATAGAGTACAATATTTGGATTCAAAAGACAATGAAATTAAAGCCTAGTCTCTTTAATGTAGTCCATATTCTGTAGATAATAGAATTAATAAATCAGTGAAAAGAAAAAGGCCTTTTGGGGGGAGGGGAACCCTAAATGGTTTTTTTTTACAACACTCCTCCTATGCTGATATGGAATTTAGCTGAAGGAGAACATTATTTTGCAGACATCAAGGAGTTTTCTTCCCCATTTTAAGTTAATCCTGACATAAGTTGTATCATTCATCTCAGCTCATAGGCACAGAAGTTATGTGTCAGTGTCCATCACAGACTTGGCTAATCAGACACTCTTTAGTTGCAGTCTGTAGCCAGGAACAACCCCAAAAATGAAGAATGAAGGTACACATTTTTAAGGAAGTGGGTGAGATTTTTGCAGATTTTACACCAAAAATCTTATCTTCTAGAAGAAAGAAGGAACAGAAGGAAGAAGTAGATTCCAGGCACAAATTCAGAGCAAGGATGGACCTCCTTCCATGCTTCCCAAGCTCATATGAAAATTAAGAAGAAGCTCTGGAGTTTGGAGAGGGAGGGTGCTGTGTTACACCATTCTGAGCATCCATGCTTTCTCCTTCAGCCTCCTTCCAAATTTCCAGGCACTGGAGGCAAATGAACAAAAACAGCCTTAGAATCCAGACTGATTTGTTAAGCTGGGTTCATCCTAGGCACACAGTGCAGTCCCATGGATTTAGATTTGGAGCTGGCGTCTGTCTGGCGGGACAACTTTGCATAAGCCAGAGTAGACATACCATAACTCAGGAAAGAGAATAACTCTCTGAAGCCCTGCTTAGCAAAACACAAAGGTATTTCTGTAACTATGTGGGCATTGGTCTCACTAGATCTCAATGTCCTCTTGCACATTGTTACAATTAAGATCCAGCAGGCTCTCTGGGATGTGTTTTACCTGCCAGTTTCAGCGGGGTCACAGCTGGTGGTGAGGTCACTTTGTGCCCAAGGGTACAAGGAGCTTGGGGATGCTCCACACGTTTGGTTTTAGACTGGGAATTTATGAGAGGGCATCTGTGCTGCTTTAAGTGAGTGAATTCATCTGACTAATGTGCATTTGCCACAATATTGTGCCTGTTTGCCAGTACAGCATGGGCAGATTTTGTTTGCAGGCATCGTAGTGGTGGAGTAGTGGCAGCTGATCACAGGATGTTAGGGGTTGGAAGGGACCCAAGGAGATCAGCGAGTCCAACCCCCCTGCCAGAGCAGGACAATGCTATCTAACACAGATCACAGAGGAGCACATCCAGACAGGCCTTGGAAGCCTCCAGAGAAGGAGACCCCACACCTCTTTGGGAAGCCTGTGCCAGGGCTCTGTGACCCTGACAGGATCAAAGATCTGTTGGGAGAAAGGAGGCTCTGGGATAAATTTCCCCTTATGTTAGTCACTGCAGACTAACACTGCTTCTGGGAGACAAAGGGATTGAGGGAAGCATTTTTTACAGACATCATGAAGATTATGTGTATGTATTTAAACAAAAATAACAGCAGAGTCAGCTTTTCTTCTCTGAAAATAGCCCAGGTTCAGCAGGAGTCCACAGCAGAGCACAAATGTGCATGCATTCAGGTAAAAGGCTGAACAATCTCTTGTTTTTATTGGATGCAAGTAGAAGACTCTTCAGATCAGTCAGCAAAACAGAACCAATTAAAAACACACACTACAATTCAAGGCACCTTTTAGTTTATTTCTGCTAAGATGCTTTAGGGATTGTTTTGTTTTGCCACTGTGTTGGCACTCCTTATCTTCAGTCTTGGTTTTCTCTGTGAACACAGCTCAGACCACAAACTAAAGGTGTATGTGATAGCACCCACAGGGGGAATTCTACTGTTTGGAAGCAAAGGTACCAGAGAGCTGAATGGTGAAGGTGAGAGCACAGGAGGGCAACAAGAAGAAACACTCAGTCTAATACAGGGTGAGGTCGTCCAGCAGAGAAGAGAGGATGAATGTAGGAAACAACTTTTCATAGCAACATCTGGAAAGGAAACAGAGCGAAGAAGTTAGACATTGTAGAAAGCAGATGAAACACAAAACAAGAAAAGTATGGTGTATAGTCTAAAACATCTCCATTTTGCCATCTGTGAAAAAATGCTTCCCAGTAAATTCTTGGAATACTGTGTTGAGTGCAGCCCAAGGAGCTTAGTTTGAGAAAGAGGAGGCTGAGGTGAGACCTCATTGCTGTCTACAACTACCTGAAGGGACATTGTGAGCAGGCTGCTGCTGGGCTCTTCTCAGAGGCAGTTGGAGACAGAACAAGGGGGAATGGTTCAAGCTGAGAGTTTAGAGTGGACATTAGGAAAAAGTTTTTCATGGAGAGTGGTCAGGCACTGGAATGAGCTGCCCAGGGAGGTGGTGGAGTAATTGACCCTGGATGTGTTTAAGGGTTGTTTGGATGTGGTACTTGGGGATATGGTTTAAGGTGAATCCTGTGAAGTAGGGTTATAGGTTGGACTTGGTGATCCTGAGGGTCTTTTCCAACCTGGATGTTTCTCTAGATCCCCCAGCTCCCTCAGCCTCTCCTCACAGGGCTGTGCTTCAGGCCCCTCACCAGCTTCTTCGCCCTTCTCTGAACACATTCCAGCACCTCAACATCTCTCTTCAATTAAGGAGTGCAGAACTGGACACAGCACTCAAAGTCTGGCCTGAGCAGTGCTGAGTACAGTGGCAGAATAACCTCCCTTGTCCCACTGGCCACACTGTTCCTGATCCAGGCCAGGATGCCATTGGCTCTCTTGGCCACCTGGGCACACTGCTGCCTCATCTTCAGCTACTGTCTGCCAGTACCCCCAGGTCCCTCTCTCTGGCTGCTCTCCAGCCACTCTGTTCCCAGACTGCAGTGCTGCTTGGGGTTGTTGTGGTCGAAGTGGAGAACCCTGCACTTGGCCTTGTTAAATCTTGTTAAATGTGTTTGGGTTTTGTTTTTTGGTTTTTGGGGTTTTTTTGTTGTTGTTTGTTTGTTTGTTTTGTTTTTCTGAGAGGAAAAACACTATTTCAAAAATTAAATATGACCAGGCAGATATTCTAGTTTTGACCTTTTGCCATCAAAAGGGAGAAAGAATTATTATTGCTTTAAGCTTATTCATGCAATTATTAACCGTAGGTAGCCAAGAGTCATTTGTAGTTGGGCTCAAATTTTTATCACTAAATCACAAGGTCTGTATTAAAATCACAGTACTTTCATAGAATAGAATAGAATCATAGAATCAACCAGGTTAGAAGAGACCTCCAAGATCATCCAGGCCAACCTAGCACCCAGCCCTAGCCAGTCAGCTAGACCATGGCACTAAGTGCCTCAGCCAGGCTTTGCTTCAACACCTCCAGGGACGGTGACTCCACCACCTCCCTGGGCAGCCCATTCCAATGCCAATCACTCTCTCTGGCAACAACTTCCTCCTAACATCCAGCCTATACTTCCCCTGGCACAACTTGAGATTGTGTCCCCTTGTTCTGTTGCTGGTTGTCTGGGAGAAGAGACCAAGCAGAGGCTTGTTTAGGTGTGATTCTACAGACAAATGCTTGGCTCAAAACTTCACCAGGTTTATCAGAAAAGGGCAATGACCATTTTTTACTTTATGAAAAGCAAAGAACAGTTTTCCCCATCTCCAGGGATAGAAGTGGCTTTTCAGCCATTCACCCAGAGGGTAAACAACAGCAGAGGGAAGGAAAAGGAATCATTAGTAGCTGGAGTGTGCATGATTTATGTTTTCTTAACCTTAGTTAAGTCTCCAGACAGAACTAGCTCATACCATGTCCCTTCACACAGGCATTGAGCTCACTGTTTCCTTTTCAATGAAAGTAAAATGCACAAGACATACATCTTAAATAAAAAGGGCTTCTGCCATAGCCTTTGGAAAAGCAATAGGGGAAGCAGAAGTGGTGTGTAAAACCTGGCTAGGGAGCCATGGGCTCTGTCAGCACACAGATCTTGTTTTAATTCCTTGTTTACTGATTTGTGGGCTGTAGCAAGATGAAGTTTGGCCTACTGAAAAAAGAACCTAGTGACATCTTTCTCCTCTGTGAGTTCTGTTTGAAGAATCATAGAATCAGCTAGATTGGAAGAGACCTCCAAAATCACAGGATCACAGGCTCACAGGATGTTAGGGGTTGGAAGGGACCCAAGGAGATCATCAAGTCCAACCCCCCTGCCAGAGCAGGACAATGCTATCTAACACAGATCACAGAGGAACACGTCCAGACAGGCCTGGAAAGGCTCCAGGGAAGGAGACTCCACAACCTCTCTGGGGAGCCTGTGCCAATGATCTTGGGACCCTTACAGTAAAGAAGTTCCCCCTTGTGTTGAGGCAGAACCTCTTTTGCTGCAGTTTACATCCATTGCTCCTTGCCCTGTCCCGGGGAGCAGTGAGCAGAGCCTGTCCCCCCATCCTGGCAGCCTTCAGATACTTATAAACATTTATCAAATCCTCTGTAAGTCTTCTTTTCTCCAGACTAAGCAGCCCCAGGTCCCTCAGCCTCTCCTCATAAGCCATGCCCTCCAGTCCACTCATCATCCTTTTATCCCTCCACTGGACCCTCTCCAGCAGATCCCTGTCCCTCTTAAACTGGGGAGCCCAAAACTGAACACATCATCCAGTCCAACCTATCACCCAGCCCTATGCAATCAACTAGACCATGGCACTAAGTGCCTCAGCCAGGCTTTTCTTCAACACCTCCAGGGATGGTGACTCCACTACCTCCCTGGGGAGCCCATTCCAATGCCAATCATTCTCCCTCACTCACTAGAGTGGAGAAGAGTGTCACTTGCTTTTACCACTAATGGATTCCAGTGTGCAAATCCTAAGCACAAATCATTCATCCCTGATGATTTACAGCAGTCGCCTTGAGTTTTGTTCACTGTTGTTCATAGAAGTGAACATGTAACACCATAGATGTAGTGCCTTCAAACCATTCAACCATGAGTGGGTCTTGCACTAGAGCTGTGGTCAGACACTTACAGGGAGCCAAAATGTGGTGCATGATAATGGACTTTCTCTCAGTGTATTTGCCCTGCTTGCAAGTGATCTGTTGAAGAGCCTTTGAAGCTCAGAAATACTCTTATTCTGCTTGAACTAGTCAAATAAAAGCAGTGGCTGCAGTTCACTGGATTATTAGTTACACTCTTTTGACTAGTGAAGCTGGTTTCTTCCAGTAGCTAAAATGTCAGCTAGCAAAAGTTATTTGATTTTGGTGTCTGTGCTAGTTTGAGCCTAGCTGGGATATTTTGGGGAGAATTAGATCATAGGCTGTGAAAAGGAAACAGTGGTGATGTCTACTGCACTCACAGGCTTGCTGAGATGTCTAAGAACAAGAACACAAACATAGATAAGGGAGTCTATCTCTGTTGCTTGTGACTGCATGAACTTCTCTCTCACTAACTTGCAGCCTGACTAATCCTTCTGCTTCCTAACCCCCCCGGCCAACCCTCCAAACTACCTTGAGTGTAAGGCAATGCCTAGGGTAAGGTAGAGGGGTGGGGAGAAGGCAGAAGGGCTGTTGGGATCCCCTCCTGGAGACTCTTGTTTCTGGGAGGGCTGCTATGTTTCTGTATTACTTTTTTTTATGTGTATATTTGTGTCTACAGCTGAATATAGTGCAACTATCTGCTTTTATATTATGCTGAGCTGTAAATACAGCTTCATCCTTCAATTTCCAGTGGCTGAATCTAGTCTGGGTGATTCTCTTAAGTTGGGGGGGTGGGGGTGGGTAACACCCAAACCATCACAGTGTCATACACAGCCCAATTCTCTGTTGTATTGAGCCTGCTGAAAGATCAACTTCAAGGTAAAGCAAATTTCTGCCCCCATGGTTTTATTTCATCTAGACATCAGAAATAAGTGGGTGCTGCATGCTAAAGATTTACTGAGTCTTCCACTGTTTATCCATTTCTGTTGTTCCATCTGTCAGGCCACCTGCCTCCCAATGACCCCATTTCTTTTCTTCCCCCCATTTGTATTACAGGTTCATACATTTCGAGGTCCGCACTGGTGTGAATACTGCGCCAACTTCATGTGGGGTCTCATCGCTCAGGGAGTGAGGTGTTCAGGTAGCCCTTTGACATTTCCTGTCCTTCTCTTGAAATGCTCTGGTATCTCTCTCACTTCTATCCTGCACTCTGGCCACAAGGGGAAGTAGGGATTACTTTACAGAACCAGGCAGAAAATTCTCCTGCACAAGTGAGAGCATTGTTATTTTCTCTGCTAGGTGCTGGCTGGTTTAGAAATGAAACCAGGTGTCCTTGGTCACTGAGGGTGGCATTCTTTTGGTAGTCTTGGTGTGTGCTTCAAGAGCCGGTGTGTGTCTTGGTGTGTGCTTCAAGAGCTGGTGTGTGTCTTGGTGTGTGCTTCAAGAGCCGGTGTGTGTCTTGGTGTGTGCTTCAAGAGCTGGTGTGTGTCTTGGTGTGTGCTTCAAGAGCCGATGTGTGTCTTGGTGTGTGCCTCCAGAGCTGGTG
The DNA here is from genome assembly GCF_015220805.1 of Pogoniulus pusillus. Taxonomy (NCBI): domain Eukaryota; kingdom Metazoa; phylum Chordata; class Aves; order Piciformes; family Lybiidae; genus Pogoniulus; species Pogoniulus pusillus. Next base: position 6,365,050 of record NC_087291.1, on the reverse strand, counting down.
TGTGTCTTGGTGTGTGCTTCCAGAGCCGATGTGTGTCTTGGTGTGTGCCTCCAGAGCTGGTGTGTGTCTTGGTGTGTGCCTCCAGAGCTGGTGTGTGTCTTGGTGTGTGCCTCCAGAGCTGGTGTGTGTCTTGGTGTGTGCTTCCAGAGCCGATGTGTGTCTTGGTGTGTGCCTCCAGAGCTGGTGTGTGTCTTGGTGTGTGCCTCCAGAGCTGGTGTGTGTCTTGGTGTGTGCTTCCAGAGCTGGTGTGTGTCTTGGTGTGTGCTTCCAGAGCTGGTGTGTGTCTTGGTGTGTGCTTCCAGAGCTGGTGTGTGTCTTGGTGTGTGCTTCCAGAGCTGATGTGTGTCTTGGTGTGTGCTTCCAGAGCTGATGTGTGTCTTGGTGTGTGCTTCCAGAGCTGATGTGTGTCTTGGTGTGTGCTTCCAGAGCTGATGTGTGTCTTGGTGTGTGCTTCCAGATCTGATGTGTGTCTTGGTGTGTGCTTCCAGAGCTGATGTGTGTCTTGGTGTGTGCTTCCAGATCTGATGTGTGTCTTGGTGTGTGCTTCCAGAGCTGATGTGTGTCTTGGTGTGTGCTTCCAGAGCTGATGTGTGTCTTGGTGTGTGCTTCCAGAGCTGGTGTGTGTCTTGGTGTGTGCTTCCAGAGCTGATGTGTGTCTTGGTGTGTGCTTCCAGAGCTGATGTGTGTCTTGGTGTGTGCTTCCAGAGCTGATGTGTGTCTTGGTGTGTGCTTCCAGAGCTGATGTGTGTCTTGGTGTGTGCTTCCAGAGCTGATGTGTGTCTTGGTGTGTGCTTCCAGAGCTGATGTGTGTCTTGGTGTGTGCTTCCAGAGCTGATGTGTGTCTTGGTGTGTGCTTCCAGAGCCGATGTGTGTCTTGGTGTGTGCTTCAAAAATTATCTTTATAGTTAAGTTATCCCTGAACACACCTTGAGTGCTGTGTCCAGTTCTGGGCTCCTCAATTCAAGAGAGATGTTGAGGTGCTGGAACGTGTCCAGAGAAGGGTGACAAAGCTGGTGAGGGGCCTGGAACACAAATCCTATGAGGAGAGGCTGAGGGAGCTGGGAGTGTGCAGCCTGGAGAGGAGGAGACTCAGGGGGGACCTCATTGCTGTCTACAACTAGCTGAAGGGAGGCTGTAGCCATGTGGGGGTTGGTCTCTTCTGCCAGACAACCAGCAACAGAACAAGGGAACACAGTCTCAAGTTGTGCCAGGGCAGGTCTAGGCTGGGTGTTAGGACAAAGTTGTTGTCAGAGAGAGTGATTGGCATTGGAATGGGCTGCCCAGGGAGGTGGTGGAGTCACTGTCCCTGGAGGTGTTGAAGAAAAGCCTGGCTGAGGCACTTAGTGCCATGGTCTAGCTGACTGGCTAGGGCTGGGTGCTAGGTTGGCCTGGATGATCTTGGAGGTCTCTTCTAACCTGGTTGATTCTATGATTGTATGAACATAAGAAGAAACAAGCCCTGGAAGTGGCAAAGCCAAACAGCAACTAGACTTTGCAACTGATCTTTTTGCCACCAATTGCTGAGAAGTTCCTTTGTGTGCAAAACCACTGTCACCTGTTCCTTATAAAAGTGCCATGTGTTGCTGCAAGCCTCAACTATCCCAGCTCGAGGGAGAACAAAAAACACAACCTTAATTTTCCTAGGAGGATTCATTTTCTGGTGTCTTTATAACTGCATTAGCATTTTAATAGTGCTTTAATTATTTTACATTTGTTTGTTCTTTGGGGAAAAAAAAATCATTTTGGAAGGCTGCAGTGATCATCACACCAGGAGCTTTTGGATTCACCAAGTGAAATAGTGTTTGGTGCATTGCAAATGTCATTTCATAACTTCTTTTTACAGTCCCTTTCCTGTCTCACCTGAACATGCTTCTGTCTTACCTCTCCCTGCACATATTCCTCATCTCAGACTGGCACCAAACACATCCACCCCTGATGCCTGCCTTTCATGGGGATAGAGGAAGTAGTTGTTATGTACAATTTAGCCTGCAATTGGAAGGATCAAAATGCCTTTCCTAAATGCACAATTATAGTAAGTGCAGTTTCAGCTGCTGCTGCAGTTTGCCTGCCTATAGCTGCATAACGGAAGCATAGAGTATAAGAAGGACATTTGACAGAAGGAAAATGAACAGCAGTTTGCTTTTCAAGCTATCTGATCTTAAACACAAGTGTGCAAAGCCCGACCTCACTAATGCATGCTGCTGTATTTGTTCACATACATAAAATATTAAACTTATTAAAAGGCTTATTTATTTAGTATGAAAGATAATACTCTCCCTCATTAAATTACCAGCATTGCATTCTAGGCAGATGTATTGGGAAGCAACTTCACATGCCTGGGGAAAAGCAGTGAAAACAATACAGGGAGGATCCTAATTGCAGCTGCTTTTGTAGAACAATAATGTATTACACAGTAATAACTGTATGGAGAAACACACAACCACACTCCCCACCCCCCACCCCCCCCCAACTCCACTAGATGTGTAGGTGTGCTTGTATTGATTATGTGATTTTGCTTGATTAATATTTTATGGAGAGTAACACTGAAAATATGCTGCTGCAAGTAATAGAGTCACACTTACATTTTTAATAGTTCAGGTAGTAAATCAACCTGCAAAACTCACTAAGTAACTTGTTAGTGATGGGTGACAGTAGACCTGTTATCTGAAAGTAATGGGCATTGTTTCCCAGGCATTAAAACAAGAATCAGACTTATCACAGAATTATCATAGATAATGCTGTGTTCAGTTTTGGACTCCCCAGTTGAAGAGGGGAGGGATCTGATGGAGAGGGTCCAGTGGAGGGCTACGAGGATGATTAAGGGACTGGAGGGCATGGCTTATGAGGAGAGGCTGAGGGACCTGGGGCTGCTTAGTCTAGAAAAAAGAGAAGACTGAAAGGGGATTTGATAAATGTTTATAAGTATCTGAGGCCTGGCCAGGAGTGGGGGGACAGGCTCTGCTCACTGCTCCCTGGGATAGGACAAGGAGCAATGGGTGTAAGTTGCAGCTCAGGAGGTTCTGCCTCAGCACAGGGGAGAACTTCTTTACTCTGAGGGTCACAGAGCACTGGCACAGGCTGCCCAGAGAGTCTGTGGGGTCTCCTTCTCTGGAGACTTTCCAGGCCTGTCTGGATGTGTTCCTCTGTGATCTGTGTTAGATAGCATTGTCCTGCTCTGGCAGGGGGGTTGGACTTGCTGATCTCCTTGGGTCCCTTCCAACCCCTAATATCCCATGATTCTGTGATCATAGAATCAACCAGGTTGGAAGAGAACTCCAAGATCATCCAGTCCAACCTAGCACCCAGCCCTAGACAATCAACTAAGTGCCTCATCCAGTCTTTTATTTCTTTTATGTGAGATAATATAAATCATGATGGTAGTAATTTGCTTTACTGAGGCTGAATATTTGAGTCTAGTAGGAAATTCAAGTTTTGGACATCAAGCAGTGATGTTTAAGTTAATAGAAGCCCACTTGTGCAACCAAGAGTAGGATTTGACTATGAATTAAGATACTAAGAACCATTTGTAAAATGAATCACTATTATGTGTCACAGCATTTTATCTGCCTAAACTGACCTACAGACTAAACAAAGAGGACTCTTCAGTCACCAGTGAAGTGACAAGACAGGGAGGCTGTTGATGTGGTAGAGCAAGCCAAAATGCAACACTGAAGGAATGTGGAAGGGGAAGAGACATGCTAGCTCAAACCACTGCCTAAATTTGAGTGATCAGCTGAATCTTGGGTCCTTCATGCATTAGCTCAGCCAGCAGAAGACAGTCATTGCTGGGTTAAATTTATAAAAGGCTGAAGCAAAATAGCCCAGAAGTTAAGTCCCATGCATTCAAATGCAATACCTAGAGCCATGTGTCTAGCAGTGAACTGACCCCAACTGCACCACTGGCCACCTCCAGCTCAGGAGGGTGTGAGGACCATGCAGAGCTTGCACAGCTTTGTAACAGCTCTGCTGGAATTCACTTTGCTCGTTGTAAGCTTGTTTACAGCTTTCTGTGTTCATCCTTCTCATCTGCATCTTGCTCATTCTAGCTTTGCCAACCCACGAGGAAGTTATGCCCTTTTTTTGATGTAGCCCAAGAAAACAAATTGTTAGCTAAGGCCTTATTGGCATTAGTATTAACTGCTTAACCTGGCTAACTTTGTTTGCAGACTGCGGGTTGAACGTGCACAAGCAGTGCTCTAAATACGTGCCCAATGACTGCCAGCCAGACCTGAAGAGGATAAAGCGAGTCTACTGCTGCGACCTGACCACACTGGTGAAAGCCCACAATACCCAGAGGCCCATGGTCGTGGACTCCTGCATCCGAGAGATCGAAGCGAGAGGTTGGTGTGCTTGGGAGAGCAGCGGGCGCAGATGAAGGGAGATGATGTGCTAAGGCAGGGCAGGGTGCAATGCTGATGCACACTGAAGGCAGGATGAGAGAAGGGTTTTGTTAGTGCAGGTGATACATTGCTTTGCATTAGCTTAGTGAAATTCAATCATGGCATTTCCTAATGCAATTGCCTGAAATGCCTTCTGAAAACATGTCAGAACATGCATTACATTACACTTCTGGAAGTGCTGAACTGTAAAGTGAACTTGGAGCTCATGGTTACGTGTCCCTTTCATTATTTCCTTTTTACATACCCTGGGACACCTTCAGTTTCTGAGCAATCAGTTTTAATTAATAACCTTTCAAAAGACTGAAGTGACTCAGACAAGTGAGGTCACAGGCTGTGGTAGGTCACAGGCTGTGGTAGGTCACAAACTGTGCAAGCTTTGCCGTGATGCTCAGGTACTGACTGATGGGTACCACGGCTCAAGCAGCATGGCGCAGCCCAAACTCCAGCTTGTGACAATTTTCGGTACACAAGCTGGAAGAAATCCCACATCCTCTTCAACACAACGAAGTAACCATTGCTTTAGATACAACACAGATGCAACATGGCTTGAGTTCAACACAACAAAGTAACTGTTTACTTTAGCTACAGCACAGATACAACTTTGCTTTAGTTCAACACAACTAAGTAACCATTGTTTTAGATACAACACAGATGCAACATTGCTTTAGTTCAACACAACAAAGTAACTGTTTGCTTTAGATAGCCAAGGTGGATCTCACGCAAAAAAAGCCACATTGCCCTATTAGTCATAGCTTCACCACAGGAATCTCATGACATTGAATTCATGGCATCCCAGTAATCTGCATGGCAACAGAATGATGCTAGCCACAGGGATTTCACACACATGTATCATCTACTGAAATCAATCAAAGGGTTACATCTCCCACACTGCTCTGAAAGCTCTACTGGGATTCATCACTTCAGGGACAAACAGAAAGAACAGCTTGGACTAAGACAGAAGAGCTTTATGCTGATGATATAGCAGGAGGATAAGTTGCATTTGAGCTCCAATTTCTTACTTTATTGGTTAAGATAAAATCTGCTGGCCACTGCATTTTTTCAACATCTTTTTTTTTCCCTTTATTTCCTTAGTTGCAACAGAACTCTGTAAGATATTGATTTCATTCCTAAGAAACAAAGTGTATTGCACCTGACAAGTGGGTTAGACTGTGCATAGTCACAATCAGAGTTTCTGGAATTAAATAACATATGTGGCTAGCTCTGCCCTACGTTTCATGTTGGTGTGGAGCAATGTAGGGAGAGTGGTGCAAGTGAGGCCCGTTGTGAAAGAACTGTGGAAGGGATGTACTGATGGGCAGAAGAACAGTATCCATCGCATCTGTCAGCTGTGTATAAGTAAAAGCTGGCAGCAAAACTAGGAACAAATGTGCTCATGGGAAAGGGCATCTCTGCCTTGCATAGCTATTTGTCATTAAGCAACTGGTAAAAGGAAAGGAGACCTCTAAAGCTTTATTAATTGCAGCCAAATCCAGGGAAATCCACTGCATAAAATGAGTAAATCGTTATGAAATCACGTGCCTCAGCATTAGCAAATTGCAATATCTTCCTCTAGCATAATCAACCACATCCCTAGCAAAAATCAGAATTGTATAAGTTCTAGGATTCTTGAATCCTTTTAAAAAACAATGTAAAATTATCCTGCTCCTTCCTTAAATGCCTCAGAATTTCACATTGCAGCATTTTGCTACCTTTACTAGATCTGTTGTTCTTGCTTCATGTTTTTTTAAGCCTAAATACTTGTTGGTTGCTGAAGCAAAGTTAACCAAGATTTGTGTGTGTGTGTTTCAGGTTTAAAGTCTGAGGGGCTCTACAGAGTGTCAGGCTTCACTGAGCACATTGAAGATGTGAAAATGGCCTTTGATCGAGGTACACCTTTTTTTATTATCCATTTATTATCTGAGCTTCTATTGGTACTGTGGTAGCAAAACTGACATATAAGCAGAAGTGCAGAAAACAGCCTGACTTTTCTGAGTTCTTAATCCATAGTGCTTTGCATAAGACATTGTATGTCATAGTTGCAGGGAATGATTAAACAGCAAGTGATGGCAGGCAGGAGGCTAAGTGCACCAAGGACTGGATGATTGCTCAGCCTAGCAGCACAGCCTGGGCTCCTAGTTCAAGTGCAAGCCTACATAGCACCAGGGAAAAGGTCTTAGTCCTGTCTTTAATACACTCAGTGCTTTACAATACAATACCATCTTTATGAGTTTAAGAACCAGGAACTCCAATTGGGAAGTTGTTCTGCATGGAGCCTTGTAGAAAGCACTGCACATCTGTGATTGCATCTGCACAACAGATGAGAAGGGCATGGAGGTGATGGGTTGTATTAACATACAATAAACTAAAATGCTTCCTGCCTGCCAACCCCCTGCCCTTCTGGACTGATTTTGCTGATTATGTTGGTTCTGGTCGTACACAGAGTCTTTGCACACAGGACTAATTCTAATACATATGTAAGTGGGTGCAGAGCAGTGCCTTCATCAACAGAAACCTCATTTTCAAGTACATTTAACAAGTTACATAAAGATTTTTTTTTCTCCTTTGCCATAGTGTTTTCCTTCTTAAATAGTTTTTTTCAGGTGTTGCTTCTGCCATATTAAGGAGTAGGGTCAAGCACAGCCCATGGGTTTGAGGCAGGTCCTGGTCAAGCCAGAAAATCAGGCTGCTGCTCAGGGTACTGGCCAGAAGTGTGCATGGCCAGACAGAGGCATGGCCATGATGCAGCTGGAGACAGCTATGATGTCTCTCAGGCAGGGACTGGGAGCCACAGGAGCCCACAGGTAGGAGGTGCTGAGGCTCCTGGGGAAGCTGGGCAGGGCCAGAAAGATCTGTGGGTATCAGTTACTGTGTCTTTTTGTTTGGAGATGATTTTTCATGCAGATGTCACTGGCAAGGAAAGTCTGAGGAATTTGCTAAGTGATTACTTCTGTGGCATACCAAAATATCCTTTAAAAAACAATACAGCTTTTCAAATGTGTTGAAGGTTGCAGTTGTGAATATATGCACACACAGACATAGATCAGCCACAACCTGGGTGAAAGGGATGCTCAGTGATATGCCTATCATAGGAAGAACTGTGCTGCAGATGTGCTACATGAAGGAGTACTGCTGAGAGGGTAACAGTCCCCATAGGTCCCATTCTGCTTCCCGCAGGTCGATATGGCCAGGAGAACCCTTTTGTTCTGTGTGTTAGTTCTCCTCTAAGTGTATCAATCTGAATGAAGCCCAGAAGTACAAGCTGAAGAGGGAAGAGTTTGAAGAAAGCAGATGAACATTTCTGTCTGTGTGTAGCTAGAACAGTGCTGCAGCTCTACTTCCTTTGCAAAAGCTTTGAACCGTGGGAGCCAGTGCAGTTTCACAGCAGCATATCTTCTATTATTGCCTATATTCATGGCATACTCTGGTGGCAATACACACTTGAATTAGACACACAGCAATTAAGAAGGTGTGATGGACTGGCAAAGAGCAGCACCTAGAAACAGGAAGACTAAGGTCAGTAAGCAGTATTAGATTTCCAAAGGGGGAAAAAATACAGCATGGATAAACACAAGGAAGCAGCAAAAGCAAGAACAGTGCTCAGGCTCTGAGGAAAAGCTTTGAGCATAAATTGATAAAAAAAGCTGTGTCTTCATTTTCTTTCAACAATCTCATCAGGGGAAAGGGCTAAGAAAGGAGAGTTTTGCCTTGAATAATGCTAAAAGCAGCAGAACAGTGAACAAAACCTTGTTATGAGATAATCATAGAATCACAGAATCAACCAGGTTGGAAGAGACCTCCAAGATCTTCCAGTCCAACCTAGCACCCAGCCCTAGCCAATCAACCAGACCATGGCACTAAGTGCCTCATCCAAGCTTTGCTTCAGCACCTCCCTGGGCAGCCCATTCCAATGGCAATCACTCTCTCTGTGAAGAACTTCCTGCTAACATCCAGCCTAGACCTGCCCTGGCACAACTTGAGATTGTGTCCCCTTCTTTTGTTGCATGACTAGAGTGTTGCTGAAACCAGAAACTAAGAACTTTGAAAACTATCCAGTTTTGAGTATCTTCTCCCTGAACTGAGATTGAAAAGCAGGAGCTGGAGATGTCTGCAGAAAGGGAATTAAATGTTTTGTTCTGACCTGTGGGCTGTGAGGCTGTAAGGCAATTGTGAACTGGCAGAAGGTTGAATTGGCAACACATTTCCAACATGACAGCTCAGAGCTTTCTCCCTGTCAAATCTAGGTTTACTAAAATGGGGACTCCACTCTCCTTTTTTGCATGCCCGCCCCACAGGTAGGAACACCACATTTCTGCTGTCCATTTACCTCTGCTTAGTCCTAGAAGCCAGCAGGCAGTGGGCTATCCCAAGCTAGGAGAGCAGGGAGCTGAGCCAGGTGGCATTTGTTCCAATTGTTGTTCCAATTTCACTTTCAGCCCAGGAAGTGAAGTTTGTGGGAGTGTTGCAGATCTGTTGCTTCTACATTCTAGCAAAAGTGGAAGGGAAAAAGAACTAAAAAATGAAAATCTGTGTCTGAAATGCAAAATGGAGAATTCCTGATCAATTCTGGCTAATAGATAAGTGTTGCAGCAGAAACAGCCCTATCTGTGGCCACATCACTATCACAGGCATCTCTGCAGCACGCTGCAAAGCAGAAGGTTAATGTGTCTTTATAGAGTTGGGACAGTTAGCTGTCAAAGTGGAAGCTAGGAGCAGGGGGATGGACCAGAGAAGAGGATTCTTCAATCTAATGGATCGTTTGGGCATGATGCTAGACAATGTATGTACAGGAGCCAGGAATTAATTGAGGTTTATGAGTTAAAGACTTTTTCTTAAACATGCAACTCTCTGAAATAAGCTTCTAGGAGAAGTGGGCATAAAAAATCTTACTAGTTTTGAAGTGGAAGAGGAGGGGTTTGTGAGCAGGATTATATGGCGTGGGCTCTGCAGTAGCTGAGCACTGCACTCTAGCATTACAGAGGTCCCTCCTTGCCCATCACTTCCAAGACAGTGCACTTCTGCATCTCTGGAAATACAGCTTTTAATGAAAGGGGTTGAAAACAACCAAGCAAATAGTCTTCTGGTTTTAATGCACGGGATTTGAAGGATGCATCTTTCAAACAATGTCACCAAGCTTTCTGTTTTCCCAAGCTCTCTGTCAAGCCGCAGGAGCCAGAATACAGAAGACAGGGATGAGGCACAGGGGCTGACTCAGCGCTAGAGACCTCTCCTGCTGATCTCATGTGCAGCTGAAGGGCTGCACTGAAGAGAAGACAGCCTTCCCTCTGGCTAATTCTGCCTTGCCAAAGGGATACTCACTTGGGTTGGGTTTTTTTCCTCAAAGAATTATAGCAAGTACAGAAAAGCAAAGGCAGGTTTGAAAGTTAACATCTCTGAAAGAGAAAGGTATCCTACAGAATATTATCTAGGTCCAATGAAGCTTCAGTAGTCAGTTTTAAAACAGGGAGAAGTTGATCCTCATCTGATTTAAACTAAGACTCCCTTCCAAAGCCAAAGCAGGGTAAATGCTCCTACTGTAAATTAGCATTAGGCTCTCTGTGGCACTGACAATGTTCCATTTTAGTGATATTTGTAATGAGGAGGGGAATAATGTGGATTTATTTAATCTGGTGAATGTTGGTGCTGTAGAATGACAGTTGCTCCCTGTCAGCATTGTTGAGCTGTGGCGTTGTGGCATCCAGAAAACTCCCATTGTGTGCTGCATCCACAGAGCTGCCATTGTCACCAGCGCATTCTGTCCCCCTGCTTGTTTTTTATGACTGGCTGGTACAATGTACTTGATAAAAATATTATGCTGTTAAATATTGCATGAGTACATAAGGGAAGCCTAACTAATATTCACTCTTTTGCCAGTGTAGCTGAAAACCTGACATGTGCCAAACCCAAGGAAAACCACAAAGAAAGATGTTAGTGTGGCAAAAGTTACACAATAAAAACAAAGAGCTAAGGGGAAAAGAATTTAAATAGAAATGTAATTCAGTATTCAGAGAGCATAGCTGAGGCTTTAAGAATGCAGTACTTACTCCATTTCATTCTCTAATAAACTATTGATATGTTTCTATAGCATCCAAAATCAGCTGAATCCTTTAAGGAACAGAATAAAGACTTTCCTTGTCTTGAGATATTCAAGCTTCAACATAATGCAACAATTTATATTGGGAGTCAAAGCAATGAGGAAAGAGAAATGATAGAGTTTGGGTGTGATTAGATGTGCAAAGCTGGAATAAGCTATTCATGATGATTAGGGGATTGGAGCACTGCCTGATGAGGAGAGGCTGAGGGAGCTGGGGGTGTGCAGCCTGCAGAAGAGGAGGCTCAGAGCAGACCTCATTGCTGTCTACAACTACCTGAAGGGAGGCTGTAGCCAGGTGGGGTTGGTCTCTTCTCCCAGGCAACCAGCAACAGAACAAGGGGACACAGTCTCAAGTTGTGCCAGGGGAGGTCTAGGCTGGAGGTTAGGAGGAAGTTGTTGCCAGAGAGAGTGATTGGCATTGGAATGGGCTGCCCAGGGAGGTGGTGGAGTCACTGTCCCTGGAGGTGTTCAAGAAAAGCCTGGATGAGGCACTGAGTGCCATGGTCTGGTTGATTGGATGGGGCTGGACTGGATGATTTTGATTGGATAGGTTGGACTGAATGGATAGTTTGGACTGGGTGGTCTTGGAGATCTCTTCCAACCTGGTTAATTCCAGGATTCTATGATTAAAGTTTACTGTACTGAAGAGTGAAAAAGAAATACTTAGTTCATACAGTATGCTTCTGAAGAGAATTCTCTCTTAAATTGCATCGTGATTTTAATGACAATTAATTCACTTTTCATTTTTAATGCTTTGAAGTATGTTTAAAAATACAAATCCAGGTATCTGGTGTGGATAAGAAACAAGTGCAGCCAGCCAAGGGCCTTCAAAAGAAAAGGCAAAACAAATGGGGAGAAGCAATTAAAAAGTTACGTAGGGAAAATAAAAGTCTACCTTCCTCTATGTAGCCACTGCAGAAATGTGTAGATATATTACAACCCATGTCTTGTTAAACTCACTTTAAAATTACCTCCAGTGCATTTCCAGTGCATGTACCTGTGCCTCTGAAGTGAAGAGAAAAATCTTTGACTCAGGCATCAATGCATTTTTTCTGTAGCAAGCAAAGGTATGCTTAAGAAGTACATTTGAAGTACTCTGTAGTTGGAAGCACCTCTAGCTGAAGTGTTCCTTTAAGGAAGCATGCTGGGCTGCTTTGTAAAAGCACTAAATAAATAACAGTTCCATTTAGTGTACTGGTGACCTGGATAATAGAGGCAACATTGTGCTTTGCTGTGTCTGTTCCGATGCAGCTCCTGGCTCCTTGGAGGTGTCTGTTTTCAGTGAAGCATTCTGAGTGCTCAGTGTCCATCAATTAAATAGAGCTCTCCACACAAAGCCTTCCATGACTAATGCTACCGTGCCTGGAACGTGTGGATTAAACAAAAGATTGGGGCAGTGTAAACATCCTCCTAGGGCTTATTGATGCTGTATTAAATTAAATGTTGATGGATGTATTCAGACTGCTCAGCTGCACCAAGAAAGGCTGCTTGTTTGAAACACTTAAGCATATAATCTCCTCTTGATGAGAACATGTAGTGCTATTAGTCTTAATGAGAGTTATGTGCATACACTGGACAAGACACAGCCCTTCAAGATTAATGCTACAGGTTTGTATCAAATGTCTACAATCAATACAAACTCTTTTACTCTGCTATGAAAGCCTTTATCACCATCTTAGATGCCATCTATCAAGCACACCCACTCCTCTGGCTGTATCAGGGTATGTCTACAAGCACCAGTTATTGTGAGACAAGCCAGGCTTTGCAGCACGTCAGCACCTCGGTAGTAACAGCCCAAGCTTGTGCTTGCACCTCCTAGCAGATACAAGCAAACTCCTCTGTTGTTCGAACAAGTGTAGCTTCACATCGCCCCCACTCACCATATGGTCCTAATCTTACAGAATCATACAATGCTTTGGTTTGGGAGGAACCTTTTAAAGTCGTCTAGGACAACTCCCTTGCAATGAGCAGGGACATTTTCAACTAGATCGGGTTGCTCAGAGCTGTGTTTGACCTTTTGGACCCTGTCTGCTCAGCCTGACCTTGAATGTTTACAGGGTGCTTCTATGACCTTTGTGGGCAAATTGTTCCAGTGTTTTATCACCTCGATGTAAATAATTTCATCCTCATATCTAGGCTAAATCTACCTTCTTTCAGTTTAAAACCGTTATCCCCTGTCACAACAGATCCTGCTAAAAAGATTGTTCCCATCTTTTCTCACAGTCCTTCTTTAGATACTGAAAGGCTGCAATAAGGCCTCACTGGAGACTTCTCCAGGCTGAACAACCCCAGCTCATGTTTTGTGCTCACAACATCAAGAGAAGCACTAGTATTGTCACTTGAAATGTGGGGGTTAAGGACTACAGGGTACAGCTGATCTAGAAGTAGCCTGAGGTAAAGCTGGGGGTTAAATCCAGACAGCCTCAGCCTTTGCTTGGCCAGTGTCCTAGCCCATATTTCTACTGGTGGGCCACCAAGGACAGATCCCAGGTGGAGAGGACAGTGTAATTTCTCAGTCTGAAGAAAAATGTGGGTATGAGGTAGTACAAAACAGATGTAGTAATTAGAACTTGAAAGATAATAGTAATCCAGCCTCACTGATAGCTCTTGTAACTTCCCTCGTTGCAAGCCCTGCTTTGGTCACTTGTAAATGAAGCTGGTGTGATTAAGAGTACTCTGTAATTGAGTTCTGCCTAACTGCCTTATAATATGTGGCAAACAAAGTGCATGCCATTTCACTTGCATAATTCATCTCTCTAGCTGTTCATCCATTACAAGTACCCACATTCATTTAACAAACTGCAACCCACATTTCAGAATAAACTGTGCAGCTGAATGCCACAACATGTCTATTTATGGTCAGATCTTTGCTATAAATAAGTCAGTCAACTATTAAGACATTAGAGGACATCTAGAAAATAAGGCAGCTTTCTTACTAGCTCATCACTAGAGAGAGGCTGGTACAGGGCTTACAAAATGTGCATGCTTCCTCTGACTTTTCCTACCAGTTTAGAGCTCTCACTAGAGAGAGGCTGGTACAGGGCTTACAAAATGTGCATGCTTCCTCTGACTTTTCCTACCAGTTTAGAGCTCTCACCAGAGAGAGGCTGGTACAGGGCTTACAAAATGTGCATGCTTCCTCTGACTTTTCCTACCAGTTTAGAGCTCTCACTAGAGAGAGGCTGGTACAGGGCTTACAAAATGTGCATGCTTCCTCTGACTTTTCCTACCAGTTTAGAGCTCTCACCAGAGAGAGGCTGGTACAGGGCTTACAAAATGTGCATGCTTCCTCTGACTTTTCCTACCAGTTTAGAGCTCTCACTAGAGAGAGGCTGGTACAGGGCTTACAAAATGTGCATGCTTCCTCTGACTTTTCCTACCAGTTTAGAGCTCTCACCAGAGAGAGGCTGGTACAGGGCTTACAAAATGTGCATGCTTCCTCTGACTTTTCCTACCAGTTTAGAGCTCTCACCAGAGAGAGGCTGGTACAGGGCTTACAAAATGTGCATGCTTCCTCTGACTTTTCCTACCAGTTTAGAGCTCTCACCAGAGAGAAGCTGGTACAGGGCTTACAAAATGCAGATGCTTCCTCTGGTTTTTCCCACCAGTCTCCTGAGGGTCATTATAAATTTGTTAATTCTCTATGCTTCTGTTTCCTCAAGTGAAAGTATAAAGAATGGTTTGCACTGCTGTGCATTAGTCTGCAGATCATAGAATCAACCAGGTTGGAAGAGACCTCCAAGATCATCCAAGCCAACCTAGCACCCAGCCCTAGCCAATCAACTAGACCATGGCACTAAGTGCCCCATCCAGGCTTTGCTTCAACACCTCCAGGGACGGTGACTCCACCTCCCTGGGCAGCCCATTCCAATGCCAGTCACTCTCTCTGGAAACAACTTCCTCCTAACATCCAGCCTAGACCTCCCCTGGAACAGCATGAAATTGTGTCCCCTTGTTCTCTTGTTGGTTGCCTGGGAGAAAAGTCTGCCCCCCACCTGACTACAGAATGCATGATAGGAACAAGTTATTAACAGCTTCTTTTCAGTGAATAAGTAGACCAAATTAAATAAGTATGTTATGAGTTTTCCTCCAGTGTAAAAACATTGCAGATTGTTGATATAAGCAGCAGCCTCTCCAAAAGATGTCAATAATTACTTTTTTACTGTAAGATAAAGGATCTATCATTCTTCATTCACATACTGTAAAGCTGCTAGCAATATCTTCTCATTTAAGCCTTCTAGATATTTTCAGGTTGTTTTTTTCTTGCCAGATCAGACACAATAAATCTGAATTAGAAGCCTAGCTTTGCTAAAATCAAAATTAGCTTGGTTTCAAAATGATTTCTTCTCCTCTTCTAGATGGTGACAAGGCTGATATTTCTGCCAGTATGTATCCAGACATAAACATCATTGCTGGAGCACTGAAGCTATATTTCAGAGACTTACCCATTCCTGTGATCACCTATGATACCTATTCCAAGTTCATAGAGGCAGCAAGTAAGTACTGCACTGTAATCTGTACCAATCTTTAATTGCATTTGCCATCTATGAAGCTAAGTTAAAGAAAAAGAAATAATGGACAATTAATTGGAAGAATTCTTTCACATGAAGCTTTTGTCTGGTTGTTAATTGCATTGGACATCAGGCAGAGTTAAGAAATAAATGCAGGGTACCAAAATAACAGAGAGCAGTTTCAGAAAGGGTGATTTCAGTGTCAGGCACTGAAGCTATGACACACTCTGGGATGGAGTTTTGAGTGGAGTCCTTTGCTTTTTTCTTGTAAATGACCCAAATTCCATGCCAAGAAGCAGAATGCCCAACGCTATTGCAAGGACTGCATCTGGCACTGGGAGGGCCCAGGGCTGCCGTTACAGCTGCAGCACTGTCTGCCAGATGCAGGCAAGACTGGGTGATCAGGAAAGAGTCAGGGCTGATTAAACAATGTAAGCTTTGAGGGTGCATCCTGCTTTCCCACTGTTTTCCTCATTTCCCATAACCTAGCCCCCTTTGGCAACAAATTGCCCTGCAGACAAGCACACCTCCTCCACCAGCAGTGAGAGATCAGAGCACCGAGACAGCCCATAAAGCACATCCACCCCACAGTTCAGGTGCATCTGGCGTTCATTAGGTCCTGTATTATCTACCCCACGTCCAGATGGCAGGACAGGTAGTTACCCCACACCCAAAGCCAGCAGTCGTGGGTGCACACTGTCTGGGAGGGAGCAGGACAGCAGCATTAATTGCCATGATGCTGGCAGAGAGAGCTGTGATTTGCCTCAAATTCTGCTCTCCGGGGCACAGTTTTCACATAATGATAGTGAATACTCACGAGTTGGATTGCATCCAAATCAGTTTGCTAGCAACAGTTCCAGAGACCTGAGGCATCTGATAAGCAGCATGGTTTCTTCTTCCAAAAAAAACATCCTTACTACTTTTGAAAGGGCACTTGATCCATCAATAGGCAGCAGCAAGAGTGGTCTGTCTGTGTGACTTCCCTTCCCCTCTTCCTTACCCACCTTGCATTCACTGTGCAACCACAGTTACCTCTCTTCTGCACTCTCCTCTTCTTCTTTGGCAGAGAAATTGTTTTTGCTCATCACTTCTCCTATAAAAAAAGCATGTCTGGAGGAAGCAGTTCCTGTTGTGTTGATACACCAGTCTCTTAAAAGCAGGAGACAGAGATTCTTAATCTTCTCCAGTGTTGGGCCCCTGGTGTCATTTGTATGAGAAGTGATGCAGCACAGAACTCTGACAGTTCACAGCTTAGGCATCTATACATTTCATGGAAAATACATGTAAATCCTGATCACATTTTTAGGGAGATTGTCAAATAGTCTTAAATGAGCACTGATGCCCTCCAGTCACTGATATCTGCATATTTAAATATGTTTAGAAATCTTTATGTAATCCCTTGCCAGTTCAATCTCTAGCTGAACTAATATATGCAAGCATAGTCTCTAAGAGCAGATATCCACAGTCTCGTTTGGTTTTGAAGGCTAACAGAAGTCATCTTATATAAGAGGGCAGGAGTGCCATCCAGAGGCACCTGGACAGGCTGGAGAGGTGTGCCCAGGCCAACCTCATGACATTCAACAGGGACAAATGTAAGGTCCTACACCTGGTTTGGCACAATCCCAAGCACAAATCCAGGTTTCTGCACATTTATCCTGCATTGGTAATCAAAAGAAAATCTGGATTAGTATCTGGGAAGCCAAATGTAAGGTCCTGCACCTGGTTTGGCACAATCCCAAGCACAACTCCAGGTTGGGTGGCAAAAGGCTGAGAGCAGCCCTGAGGAAAAGGACCTGGGGGTCTGGGGTGATGAAAAGCTCAGCATGAGCCTGCAGTGTGAGTGCAGCCCAGATAGCAACTGTGTCCTGGGCTGCAGCAAGAGCAACGTGGCCAGCAGGGCAAGGGAGGGGATTCTGCCCCTTTGCTCTGCTCTCCTCTGAGCTCATCTGGAGTCCTGTGTGCAGTTCTGGAGCCCCCAGCACAAGAAGGATGTGGAACTGTTGGGGCCAGTTCAGAGGAGGCCACAAATATGCTCAGAGGGCTGCAGTGGCTCTGCTATGAGGACAGGCTATGAAAGCTGAGGCTCTTCAGCCTGGAGAAGAGAAAGGGTTCAAGAAGACCTTATAGTGGACTTCTAATATCTGAAGGGGACCTACAGGAAGGCTGGGGAAGGACTATTGACAAGGTCTTGTAATGACAAGACAAGGAGGAATAAGTTTAAACTGGCAAAGGGGAGATTCAAACTAGATGTTAGGAAGAAGTTCTTTGCAGTGAGGGTGGTGAGACACTGGCACAGGTTGCCCAGGGAGGTTGTGGCTGCTCCCTCCCTGGAGGTGTTCAAGGCCAGGTTGGATGAGGCCTTGAGTGACCTGTTCTAGTGGGAGGTGTCTCTGTCTATGGTGGGGGGTTGGAACTGGATGAGCTTTGAGGTCCCTTCCAACCTAAACCATTCTATGAGTCTATGATTCTATATCTATAAAGTCAGTTCTGGGCAAAATATTACCAAGCACTGCACAAAGCTCAGGTGCCACACCTGTCTAGGGCTGTAAACAGAGCTACAGAGCCAAGAGACTGCTACTGGGAGGCCATCTTGATGATTTCTTTGTAAAGCTGTTTTAGGGAGGGTTGTTTTTTTGTTTCTTTCTTTGAGGTTTTTTTGCTCCTTCCCCCCCCCCCCCCCCCCCCCCTTTTGAGGATGCAGAAGTTGCTGATAAGCTCCATGTTTGTGAGTTTTATATTAATCCCTCCAAGCACAGTCAATGGCTTGTAAATGGCTGCATAATAATAAGTTAGTTTTCTGCATTATTGCTGTTTACAAATGGAAATCCTTATTAACATCAATCTTGTTGGGTGTTTTCACAGAAATCTCCAACCCTGATGAACGACTAGAAGCAATACATGAAGTGTTGATGTTACTCCCTGCTGCTCACTACGAGACTCTTAGATACCTAATGATTCATCTCAAAAAGTGAGTTCATTGGCATGCAGGGTAATTCTTGAAGAGCTCAACAGCTTTCTGCTTTGATAGAAAGATACTACCAAATTTACCTATAAAGCTTCCACTGAGGCCACTAAAACAATAACGTTACAGATAGGCAGAGGAGCTTTGGGCAAATGCATATAAGCTATGCACATCTACAGCACTGATGCTTTTCCTGGCAGATTGCTGCAAAGCTTTGTAGAGTCAAAGAGAGATGAGATTTGTCACCTTTCTCTGTGACAGATAATATCTGAGAAACACTGCAACAGTAGATCCTTCAGAGATGGGCTAGGTGTGCTGCAGTACATCCCTCGATCATGCTGTGCTTCTGCCTCCTCTTACCTCCTGATTTGTCTTGGTGAACAATAACCCTAAAAAGAAAGAGCTGTCTCTTACAAGCTGTTTGCTCACAGCACAGATAAACCAAGAACCAAGCAGGGCCTATTTTTATAGTACTAGTAAAAGCAATACAGACCCTCACCATTTATGTCTCTTGATTTCAAGCACACTCTGCCTCATTTACACTCCAAAGCTTCTTTGGGAATACATAAAGCACCCAAAAGGCCTCCTAAGACATACAAAAGTTTCAGAAGTGCCTAAATTTCATTTCTGAAAGTGAATTGGATGTTTACTGCCTCAAAAGTGCCCAAATTTCATTTCTGAAAGTGACCTAGGTGTATTCTGCCAAGTCTTCCAAGATTACAGGTAGGTAGCTAGGAAAATTATGAAGTGCTTCAAAGAGGATGCCTCACCCTCACTAATTTCAAGCAAGACTGTTTCACAACCCCCTGCTAACTCCACTGGGTATTTACATGCCTCAGGAAATCTTCCTTGTTAAGAGTTTATAAACTGAAGCTGAGTAAAGAGTGGCACAGTCATCTCCAAGCAGGCCTTCATTTAAGGATGTATTGCCCAAGAGGTCTCGCATCTCTAGTTAACGTTTATAGCCCTACTTGGTAACAACAGAAAAGGGGACAAGGGAGGAATAAAGCTACTCACCTTTCACAGGACAAATCCCTGATCTTAGCTTGGTTGTCCTACTGCTTGTAACACAGATGCAGATTTCTAGTATTTTCTGCACTGTGTTGGCCTGCACTACTCTGAACTATTCATGCCAACTTAGAAATACCTTAACTCATGTGAAACTGTGTCAGAGAGCTTGTGTGAAAGTGCATTTCCTGCACGAGCTCATCGTGGAGAGACTTGTCCTCATTTCAAGCTGGCTCAAGTCATTACAACTGACTCATTTTTCCTTTCAGTGACACACTCGGTGGGCATGCAGGAGACTTTTCAGACTGCAGAAAACAGAGTGTGCAAATACCCACCCTAGTCAGTGCCTGTGTACAGACAGCTCTGGATGAACTATGTTGGCTTTTAGGAAGGCCCATGGAGGCTGGAGACAAGCGACCTGCATACAGAATCAGTACCTTCATGTCCCAGCAGCAAATTTTTAATAGGCCATTATTGATTTGCCTTCCTTCTTTTTCACAGCCAGCCTTTGGTTCAGCTGTTGAGCTGAACTGATGAGACAAAAATAGTTCAAGCAGTTGATTAAGCTTTCTCTCTCAAATACCTGCAAGTGACACAATTAATTTCCCCTTCCTTCCCAAATTGTAGCATTCAGCATCTGCATGGAAATCAAGTGCATGTCAGTTGCTATAGGGAAGCTGTTGGAGAGATCTGAATGAAAAATAGGAGAGCATCCTTTGGGTTCAGATTATGCCATTCTGTAGATGAAGTCCCAACTCTGGGTCAATGATGCTCTTCCTGCATCAAGAAAACAGTGTTAAGGAAGTACCTAGAGGATCACAGCCTTTACAAAAAGGAACTGCAACAGGTTAAGTGCACAGAAAACTCAGCACAGGGCAATGTCATCAGTGAAAAATGTGATTGTCACTCAATTAATTCATTAGAATCATAGAATCAACCAGGTTGGAAGAGACCTCCAAGCTCATCCAGTCCAACCTAGCACCCAGCCCTGTCCAATCAACTAGACCATGGCACTAAGTGCCTCAGCCAGGCTTCTTTTGAACCTCTCCAGGGACAGCGACTCCACCACCTCCCTGGGCAAACTGGGTGATCTTGGAGGTCTCTTCCAACCTGCTTGATTCTATGATTCTAATTCTTATACCTCCATGGATAGCTACATGGAAAAATCACTTAAGAGTCACATAAGGGATGTTCAAAGGCACTGGAAACCATAGCCCCACTGTAGTTGCATTGTATTTAATATGGAAAGAGTTATTATTTTGAGTGAAAACAAAAATTCTTACTGCCAAATGTCATTATCACTGCTTGATGTGAAGCAGGATTACAGGTTAAGATGTATATACTATTTTTGTGTGGGAAATAACCAATTACTGAATGACTTTCTTTTCGTGTTTTGTTTTATTGTTGGCTTTTTGGTTTTTTGTTTGTTTGTTTGTTTTTCCCTATTCTAGGGTTACCTTGCATGAAAAAGACAATTTTATGAATGCTGAAAACCTGGGAATAGTGTTTGGGCCTACTTTAATGAGACCTCCAGAGGACAGTACCCTTGCTACGCTGAATGACATGCGGTACCAGAAGTTAATTGTGCAGATTTTAATAGAAAATGAAGATGTTCTCTTTTAGACCAAGAGAGGCACTTGGTTTAAAATCATTCATCTGAAGGAAAAAAACCACCATTTCTTGACATCTTTTTTAAACATAAAGGAAAAAGTTCCTTGACTGCACTTCAGTTTCTGCAAAGCCGCAGATGGATGCCAAAATGTGTTTAGGGAAGGCCTATGTCTCATAGACATATGCCTCTTCGTAGAAGGGATGAAAACAAAAGGTCAGGAAAAAAAAAATCCTCTTACCTTGTATCTTTTGCATTGCCTCAGATGTATATTTGTTTTGAGAAGTTTCAAACAGTTGCATTGTTAACTTATTAAGAAACACAAAGCATATTTTAATACGGCTAGAGGAGCAAAAAGGTACTTAATCAGTGTTACTTGTATGCACCTATACATTTCCCTCTCCACGAGACATAATTATCTATGTCAGTTGTGAAACAGAACCTATATTATAAAGATATTTTTACTTTACCTAGCTGAAGGAATGCATTTTATTTTAGCAAGCTATAAATCAATGCAGTGCATTGATTATTTTCCACTTCTCTCCCTCGTTTTTGCTATGCTATATTCAAAACCATTACCACAACTGCAGTATTATCCTGACATACCTCTCTCATTGCAAGTGTTTCAAAGGAGAATTCTTTTCTTGTGTCTATTGCAGCTTCCTTAAATTTCTTTGCATTTAGGCACTGGCATCTTAAGGTTG
This sequence comes from Pogoniulus pusillus, assembly GCF_015220805.1. NCBI lineage: Eukaryota > Metazoa > Chordata > Aves > Piciformes > Lybiidae > Pogoniulus > Pogoniulus pusillus. Next base: position 6,343,765 of record NC_087291.1, on the reverse strand, counting down.
TATGTTTTTACCATTTGCTATTTCCCCAAATAGAAAAAGTATTATATCTCTTTTTGGTTTTTTCCCCTCCCATGTGAAATAAGGTATTGAGAATTTTTCAGAAGTCCTGGTGGTGGTACCAGCTTCACATGCCAGAATTTTTTTTCTTGGACTACAGTAATATGTAAATTAAGTGATGCTGGGACACTGGATATTTTCTGGCCTCGTTGAAAAGTTAGCACTTTCTGGGGTTAATTATGAAGGATTTGTTGTTTGTTTTGTTTTTTTTTTTTTTCCTGTAAAAATTGAGTTCTGTTTTGTCATGTTTCTGTATTTATAAATGTACAGTAAATCATAGAATCAAGCAGGTTGGAAGAGACCTCCAAGATCATAGGATGTTAGTGGTTGGAAGGGATCCAAAGAGATCATCGAGTCCAACCCCTCTGCTGGAGCAGGACAATGCTATCTAACACAGATCACAGAGGAACACATCCAGACAGGCCTTGAAAGGCTCCGGAGAAGGAGACTCCACAACCTCTCTGGGGAGCCTGTTCCAGTGCTCTGTGACCCTTACAGTCAAGAAGTTCCCCCTTGTGTTGAGCTGGAACCTCCAACCTATCACCCAGCCCTATCCAGTCAACTCACCCAGCCCTACCCAGTCAACTAGACCATGTCACATAGATATTTATCTTGAATGTGTTTCCTGATGGTTTGATTAAAAAATTAAAAAAAGGAAAATTAAAAAAAAAAAGGAAAATAAAAAAAGAAAAAGAAAAAAAAGGAAGAGGAAAAAAGGAAAAGAAAAAAAAAGGAAAAGAAAATAAAAATATAAGGAAAAAAAAGGAAAAGAAAAAGAAAAAAATGGAAAGAAAAAAAAGGAAGAGAAAAAAAACAAAGTGTAGGAAATGTGGGAGTTGATAAATTTAATTATTACCCAATTTTAATATTTTTTCTCCCCTTACAAACATTGACCTACAGAGTTCATAATCTAACTACAACTTATTCCTCATGTTAAGAGTCTCAGCATATGTTTCTGCATAGAAAATCAAGATACTTTACTACCAAACTCAAGCTTCAATACAGAAAAAGCCAAACCTCTATCTATCTAATAATCCTTCATCTTGATCATTTGTGTCACATGCTTGGTAACTCAGTGATGCAGTTTCCTGAATTATTTCAGGGAGCAGAGGTTTCTATTCAAATTGAAAACAAAGATAGGTGTAACTATGATAATGAAGACAAGTGGAGGCAATGACTGTAAATTTGGTGTCTTCTAGAGAAATAACTAAGGGCTAGATAGATTAACCCAGACTGCAGAGCAAATGCTAAATAGTCTTGAGTTCCCAATACTTCCATAGATCCTCCTGCCTTGTACAGGATTATTTGTTGTAGGTTATGTACTACTTAATACTGTCATAAAAATGATCTGGAAATGGTTTTATTTTGTGAAGTGAAATATGCTTTGTAATTTATGATAGTGTAAATGGAAGGAAAAAAAAATCCCATTAAATGTGTTAAAGAGTTCTGGTGTCTGTCACTCTGGCCACATGGCAAGCTGCCAAATGAAAATCGATTGCTAATTATCATCCTGACATTGCTGGAAACTTTCCTATTTGCAAAACTTAGAAGAGTTTTACTGGATGTCAGCAGTTTCAGATTGGCACTTGGATGCTCAGACTACCCCAGCTAAGCCTATGCACACATTGATCTTCTGTGACCACTCTGAACCACCTCTGTGTAAAACTCTTAAGCGAGCAATGAATCCCAGTATCACTCCAGCCAATACCCCAGAATCGTTTCCATCAGAGCACTTTCCCACTACCTTGAACAGACACTTGACTATCAGTGATTTTATTCTCTGTAGCCCATTCACTAATGAGTTGGGTTTTTTCTAAGGTAGGAATAGTACCCTTATTTCCAATTTTTGTGGGAGCACAGCCAAGCCATTCCACTTCTGCTTCTCCCTTTCCCTCTACCACGAGCATGCTAGTAGCTTTGACATGTCTCACAGTCTAGGGTCTTCAACACACAGCCCACCTTAAGGATTTGATGACAGTACAGAGCAGTGTGTTTACCAAAATCCATGCTTAGTGTCCTTGCAGAGCAGAAGTTTCTATTCTGTTGGACAGAGGGAGAAGTACAATTCTACATCTTCAACCAGAAATACCTACTTAATTGTTCCTGTTTGCTTAGCTAATTAACATCCATCATAGAATCTGCCAGGGTTGGAAGGGACCACAAGAATCATCTAGTTCCAAGCCCCCCTGCCATGCCCAGGGACACCCTACCCTTGCCTGGCTGGCCACAGCCTCATCCAGCCTGGCCTTAAACACCTCCAGGGACAGGGTCTCACCACCTCCCTGGGCAACCCATTCCAGGCTCTCACCACTCTCATGCTCAACAACTTCCACCTCACATCCAGTCTGAACCTCCCCACCTCCAGCTTTGCTCCACTCCCCCTGGCCCTGTTGCTACCTGGTAGCCTAAAAAGTCCCTCCCCAGTTTTTTTGTAGGCCCCCTTCAGATACTGGAAGGCCACAGTAAGGTCACCTTGGGGCATGCTGAGCATGGAGGTAAAAGAATCCTGTCCCCTCCATACCTCATTAGTGCCACTTCCTCTCTTGTCAAACTTACTGCAGCCATTTTTGCTACACCTGGGGCTGCACAGTTTCTGTTCCAGATTCACCATTCATTCATGGAAATAAAAAGGCAGAAGACTTTTCTCTGCAAAACTGACTGATAAAAAAGAAGAAAAAGCCTATATTCCAGTAGACAGGAAAAAAAATGGGAAAAAAATAGATACAGTCTAACTGGATTGCACCAAATCCTTCCCTTTACTCCAAAGAATTCAGCAAGACTGAGAGTACTTCTCTCACTACTACTAGAGCGTAGTGAGAATCAATTGAGTGATGCCCCAGGAGTCTGTGTTTGAGCTGATATAACTTCCCTGCTTGTGTGGAACCCAGCTGTGCTCCTCTGAAAGCAGGTGAGATACCACTGGAGCCAGATGTTCAGCAGCCAGATGTTCAGCAGGAGCCTTGTTCCCTTCCACTGCTGCTGCTGTGGGTGCAGTAGCAGTCCCCTGATGCAGGCATCCACCCATGCTTTCCATCTCCCATTCAGCTAGCCCCATCTTCTGGTGTGATGAGTGCAACTGTGTACCCCCTCACAGCTGGTCACTGAAGCTGCCAGGGTGAAATTTCTTGCCTCGTCTAATGGAGAGGCCTCTTAGCCATCAGTAATAAAACATTACATGAAGTTCATGGTTTGTAAGGCAGTAACTTGCCTTAGTGCTGTGGAACAGTTGAAATCTGTTCTTTATACCTCTGTCTTCACAAGACTCACTGCTGTCAGCAACTTCAAGCATGCAGAGGCAACTGAGCAAAGGAATAGTTCCCTGAGAACACACTGCAGAAGAGGCAGCATGTGCTGTGTCTGCCTCCAAAGCACACATGCACTGAGAAGGCAGCTGGCAGACAAGACTGGGCTGAGAACTCTTGAAGGATTTCCTCAACTAGGACACTGATTTGGAGCTCCTCTACCCAAGAGACCACTTGTTGTGAGACTTAAATTATGTCTCTCCTGCTGCCAAATACAATTGGAATTGGACAAAGGCTGTAGAAGTTACTGAGGAAGAAGAATTCACTAAAACAGAGAAACAAAAAAGCATAAATGCAGTTATGCTTCCTCAGGAAAGCTTTTGTCAAATGAAGTTACAAAGGAGACAGACCTTTGCTCTCAACTCTGCATGATGTGAGTTTAACCCACAGAACCAGTTTCACAGAGCACAAAACTGAGTGAATCGGTACCATGTTCATTTAATTTCTAAGCAAGGTGTAAGACTACACTTTCCTATATATTTAAATCTCCAAGTTCACACAACATTTGATTTTAATGAAGGAGAATGGTTTGCAGGGGCACTTGGCCAGAGGCTCTGGGAAGGAATGTGTCAGATTTGGGAACTCTTCTGAGCTATTCATTACTGTCAAATTTGGGATAGAGGAGGAAGGAAGGATTGTGAATGTAGTATTGGTCAAACTCTGGTCTTACTGAGACCTAGTGCTGGGAGTGCCTTGGGTAATAAATAACTGGGCTGAAGGATGGCTTAAAGTCACATTGTGAGCATATGAATGTGATGGCAGGTACTAAGAGCGGCTTGCGGAGCACGTGGAGCAGCCACACTTTCTGTGATAAGCTCAAACACTGCACAGTGCAGATCTGTGCAAATGAGACACTGTGGTTAACTGTGTTTGCACAGGGCCCTTCCTGGGCTCACACGCTCTGAAAGAGAGCATTTTCCTAAATCTGCTAGGCTGCTGCTCTCACCTGGTGATGGAGACAGCCAACAGCCTCTTCTGCTCTGCCTTCAGCTACTGCCAGTATCACGGTCCCACACACACAAAATACAGAGAGGGCAAAGGCAGCTTGCTCCCTTTCATCCTGTTAGTGGCCAGATTGGTGCTGCCATGTTGAGAAGAGGCAACAGGAGACAACAGGAAAAGGAGATGGGGCTGGCAGGCTCACAGAAGGGTCCGCAAGTGGGCACTTCTCCAATGGTTCAAGCTCCCCAAAGTGGCAGCAATTGGAGAAGCTCACACATTCTGCTTCAGTGCTACACTCTCCTCAAACCTTGCTGGAAGGGCAGAAGCTGCAGGAACCTGCCTGGCTGCCTTCTCATTTCTTTATTGGCAGGTAGAGAGTCAAAGTCGGCTGAAAAGGGAGGAAGAAGATTCAAGCACCAACAGACCCCTCTGCCAGGAACTGGTGAAAACTCTGAGCAGGAAAGTAATTCCCAAACACACAAGAAGAAGAAGAATGCCATCTAACTGGATCTTCAAAGCAGAATTATATTGCTATAGTCCCTACAGCTATCTAAAAGGAATGAAGGGACTATAGGGCTCATGGAGATAAGAGTGAGCGCATCAATACCTTTCGTGCTCTTTAGCTGTAGAGATCAGTTCCTTGATTAAAGATCATGGTTAAGATTCACAAATCTGAACCTTTGTGAATTATGGTTATTGCTGAATGCTCTAGGCCTTGCGGATTTAGGACATGAATAGATCTTACGTGGGGAGCATGCTTCACATTACCTTTCCCTGAAGGAAAGGTATTCTGCACATAATTATGCTGATGCTACAGCTAGAGCCAGGACTTGATCCCCCTGGTATAATTATAACTGTATTTAATATCAGAGTGAAAGCTGCTGTTATGTTTTGAAAATGAAAACGTTGCAGAGCACAGGTAGGCATGCATGGTCAGGAAGGCAGTGGATGTGCCTCTCTTCTCCTGAGAGAACACTTTCAATTTAAACACAGCAGAATTTGCAAAGTTGGGGGAAAAGGACAATGAGAAGGACTTTTTTTTTTAATGTTGGTTTGCTTTAGTTGGGTTTTTTTTCCTTTTCACTGCAGTAACAGTTTAGGAAGATTAGTTTGAGAATTGACATGAAAATTAGTCTTTGGGAGTCTAAACCTTTAAAATACCAGGGTATTTCTGAATTTTGGAAAGCCTGAAGAATTATGAAGAGACCTAATATCAATATGGTTTCATTCTACACAAAAAGCACATGTTCCAAGGTAAAACATGTGTACTGGAGCATCTGCTAGAATCCTGCACATCCACCCTAATTGGGACTGTAAGCACACACTAAATCTTACCCTGTCCTCCTGCAAAGACAGGAGAGAATTTGACTGCAGAGTCTTATATGAATACAGTATCTAACATCTATGGATTGGAAGAGTTACTATATTTTTATACCAGAGCTTTACCTATGCACATACTGAAGGACTGCAACAAGTGCTGTTGCAGTGGGAAAGGGGCAGAACGTGCATTTGCTTTGTCAAGAGTTGTTTTCATGCACACACTAACCTTAGTGACAAGCTTGTAGAACAGTGTGTTGTGACTGATCCCTAACGGTGACTTTCAAACGCACAGCAGGTTTTGCTGTCGTCCCGCACCACTGCGTACACACTCAGACAGCACCCTCCCACTCACGCGTCTCTTACAAAGCCTTCCCACCCCTCTCTTCTCAGTAGAACCTGTTTTCAGTACAAGTGTCATGGTAAGATTCTTTGAAACAGGCTTAAAAGGAAAAAAACCAGCACCAATTTGATGTAAGTATGGCATTACGTGAGCCAAGAGGTCGGGTGTATGAGAACCAAAACAGTACAAACATGTAAAACAGTGACAAGTGGTTTGTATAAGACTATGAGCTAAAAATGTTAACCAGTAATATTTTCATGAAAAGGGCTTTTAAAAATATTGATTACCTTTATCTCTCCATAAATTCCCTTCTCCTCAGGCACTTCCCTGGGACACCAGATGAGAACAGATACCGGTGTTCTCTTTCTTCATAGAAACAAATGAGTAGCAAAGCACTAGGTCATATTCACTGCAGGAAACTTGACCCTATGGTCTGTCTCTGTGCTTGGCCCAACAAAGCCAGATGTCCTGGTGCTACTCATCTTAGAAAATCTTAGCTGCTTTCTTAACTGTTAGGAGGGAACGTAAAGAGCATTTTTTTTCTCACTGAACATTACTGTTTTATTCCATAGGGAGTTTTTTTTGCTGCTTTTATCATAGAATAATAGAATCAGTCAGGGTTGGAAGGGACCACAAGGATCATCTAGTTCCAAGCCCCCTACCATGCCCAGGGACACCCTACCCTACATCAGGCTGGCCACAGCCTCATCCAGCCTGGCCTTAAACACCTCCAGGGACAGGGTCTCACCACCTCCCTGGGCAACCCATTCCAGGCTCTCACCACTCTCATGCTCAACAACTTTCTCCTCATGTCCAGTCTGAACCTACTCACCTTCAGCTTTGCTCCATTCCCCCTAGTCCTGTTGCTACCTGGTAGCCTAAAAAGTCCCTCCCCCTTCAGACACTGGAAGGACACAAGGTCACCTGGGAATCTTCTCTTCTCCAGGCTGAACAGCCCCAACTCTTTCAGTCTGTGCTCATAGCAGAGCTGCTTCAGCCCTGTGATCGTCCTCGTGACCCTTCTCTAGACACTCTCCAGCATCTCCACATCCCTCTTGTAATAAGAGTACTCCAGGTGGGGTCTCACTAGAGCAGAGTAGATGGGGAGAATCACCTCCCTCGACCTGCTGGCCACACTTCCCCTGATGCAGTCCAGGCTCTGGTTGGCTTTCTGGGCTGCAAGTGCACACTGCTGGCTCATGCTGAGCTTCTCATCCACCAGCACTCCCATGTCCCTCTCCTCAGGGCTGCTCTCCTGCCACTCGCTGCCCAATGTAGTATGATAGACAGTTTGGAGTACTTTCAAGTGTATGTCTGCATGCACGCCTCCCTATCCAAAAGCCTTTGAGTTCAAAGAGAGCAATCTACAGTGTAACATAAGTGTGCGCCCTGGGCTCCTCTCCCTCAGTACCCTGCATTCACCAGTTTCCATACATCTTATACATCTCACTCTTATGGACTATTCAGGGAAGCTGCAAGTAGCAGGAGTTGATCTGCAAAAGACGAGGCTCAAAGAGCACTGCTTTCAGGGACTCCTTCACATGAGCACATGCACCCTTGAGTAACTGTGTAGCTGATGCGTTGTTAAGAGGCACATGTGTATTACAGAGCATTGCTGTCCGAAGAACAAATCACCATTTTTAACACATAGTGTGGTACAAAACTAGTTGTTTTCTTCACCTTTTGGGATGAATCAGAAAAAAAAAACATTTGTATGGCCATATATCCATCATCACACAGAAATTCTAAGCCATTCAAGCATATATACTAGGTGGTACTGTTTCTTAGCTATGTTTAGCTTGTAAAAGATGGACCATTAAGGACAAATCTATTTTCTTCAAAGCCACAAGATACTCACCTACGCACATCCACCATGTGTGCAAACAAAAGGCGTTAACATTTCAGCCACGTACACCGACGACACCGCATCCACCGCTGGCAGCCCCGGGTTTCATCAGAGTGCCGCCTCACCTGCGCTAAGGCTTCTTTCTTTCTTCGTTCCTCCTTCCCTCCTCCTCCTCTTCCTTCTCCCTCCCCAAGCCCACTTCACCACCGAGTGTCCCCTCACGGGGATTCCGGCCTTCCCCCACCCGCGGTCGCCTCCCTGCAGGCCTGAGGGAGGCCAGACGCTCCTCCCGACGTGGCTCCCCCACCTCGCACGGCTGCAGCCGGACAGGTGAGCGAGAGCCGCCCGGGGCCGGCCGGGCCACGCTCCGCCCACGGGGGCGAGCCCGAGGCTGGCCGCCACCTGCCGCCGCGCCGCACAGGCGCCCGGCCGCCGCTCCGGGCAGCAGGTCCCCGCTGCCTTCTCGCTGCCTTCCCGGCGGCGGCGGTGGAGGCGTAGGGACGACTGAAGGGAGGAGCGGCCGCTCTTCCCCCCTGGGAGAAGGAGAGCGCTCCCGCAGCAGGCGGGCGGGCGGGCGCCCACAGGTCAGTGCCGCCTCCCGTACCTGTTGCTCCGGGAGCCGGCGGGGGGGAAAGGAAGGAGGGAGGGAGGGAGGGAGCGAGCGGCCCCATCACTGCAGGCGCCGCCAGGAGGTACGCGAGCTGCCGGCCTTGTGCCGTGGGGAGGCGGCAGCCCGGAGGTGCCAGGCCTTGGGGCCCACTTCTGAGGCTGGGGGTGCGAGCGCAGGGAGCGGGTCCCGCTCAGCCCCAGGGGTGCATTTACCTTGAACTCTGCCAGCCGCGCAGGAAGAGGCGGAGCGGTGCTTCAAAGCCTGTCAACCGGACTCGAGCAGGGGCAAAGCGCTGTGCTGTGCCCCGGCGCCCACCCGGCTGTTTGCGCCAGACCAGCTCCTCCGCGCCCGGCAGATCACAGGGTGAAGGACAGACTCCCCGCGCCGCGCCGCGCTGCACGCCGCCCCTGTGCAGGGCATGACAGGTCCTGGCCGCCCTCAGCTGCCCGAGCGGAGCGCTGCCTGCTTGCCCGCCTCACAGACCGTTCACGCTCTTTTCCCCCTCCTCAGGAGCCCGAGATGGCTGACGGCGCTGCGGCCACCGCCGCCCCCCGCCCCGGCGTGAAGAGCAGCTCCTCAGGACCCTGGTGGAAATCGCTGACCAGCAAGAAGCACAAGGAAGCAGCGGCCGCCCCGCCACCCGCTGCCGCCAGCGAGACCCCCGCCGACCCTCCTAGCGCCGGCGGCCGGGAGGAGCAGCTGCCCGTCTTCAGCAGCGGCGATGCTGCAGGGACGGGCGGCGGCAACCGCCGGAGCCTTCGCGTCTCTCACTCGGGCCGCTTCAAGGAGAGGCGGAAGGTGCGCACCTCGTTGCTGGCCGACAACCCCGAGGTCTTCGACGGAGGCGGCGCCGTGGGCACTGCAGCTCCAGGGGCCGAGTAGCCCTGGAGGGCTTCGCCCCCGGAGCAGCGGCCCAGTGAAGAGCCGCCACCGGACAGGTGGCTGGAGCACCGGCAGGACAGACGGCTGGAGCCTGCAGCTGCCCCACGACTGGGGCTGGTCTTGCTTAGCCTCGTGGGCAATGTGGAGGTGTGTGGCAGCAGCCCCCCCAGCCCTGAGTGAACACTGCGGAGAGCCTGGCACCTCGGTCGGACCAGTGGGTAGCATGCAGTGCTATATGGACAGCTCCAAGATCAAACCCCCAGACAATGGGACAATGTGATTGTCTTAAAATAACACCAATAAATACCCCACTCCTTGTACTGCTATGAGCGGACTCGGGTGCTGTCCCAGGGCTGATATCGGGCTCTATAGCTTCCCCCAGCCCTTGCCAGGAGCCAAGGTGCTGAATTTTCAGGCCTGTGACCCAGGTCCTCTCGGTTCTCTGGCCCAGTGGGCGCTTTGCTGCTCTCATCTCACTTGCTGCCTTATCCAAGGAAGCATGCAACGAAGTGCTCTTACCTAATTTCAGGGCTGAGGACCTCCAGCTGTGCTGCGTGTGCTGCTGTCCTGCCATTAGCCATTATTCTCCTTCCCCTGCAAGGGTCAAAAGAGATATTGTGGGAGGCAGATACTTGCACTCACCTATGCCTCACATCACATGTAAATATGCAAAAGGCAGGACCATGCTGTTTCTCTCCCTCTTCTGTGTAATGACTAGCAGGTATTTCAGAAGCTGGTCTCCCATAGCTCTGTTACAGAAGGAGGCCGAGTTTTGTCTTGTGATTCAGGCTGTTTACACATGGAACCCGTGATCTTTGCATAATTGGTGATAAGTGGCATAATGAAGCTCTGATGAAGAAATTGTGTGATAAAATGTAAATTCTGGGAGATGAGCAGCCCTGGAGGGCACAGGCAGGGGTGTACTTCTAATGTGGAAATAGGATTGGGCTGCACTGGAAATGTTCTTTACTGTTTGCCATGTCTGAGGCGTGTGAAGCAGGATTAAAGATTCCCAGGATTTCTTTTGATAGCAAGGTAATGTGCTTTTTAACTCAGGCAGCTGTCTGCTCCCTCTAACAGCTCCTGTGGACAAAGTAAACTGCAAGCCAGATTTGTACTGGTGGTGTGCCTTACAGAGCAAACTCAGCTGAAGACACTTGGCAATGACACATTTCTTCATAGTAGGTGATGTAGCAACAACTGATTTATTTATTTTAAATGGACTTGCAATATACTTTATATTCTTAACATGGTTTTAGACTTTTTTTTTTCCTGAATGTGAAATAAGATATTGCATTGTGGCAGGGACTGAAAATTATCTCTTAGAGTCAAGGATTTTGCCATTCTGATTTTGTTTGGTTGTAACTAATCATTAAAGGTCAGTTAAAAATAATTTTAAACAGCATCTGAAAGGAAACAAGAGCTGAGTTCCAGGTGAAAATATGGATTAAACCAGTCACTGACAATCACTGAAATCATGCAGTGGGTGCTGGGCAAGTGCCTCATGGTTCACTGTGCATAATAATATCTAATGAACCCCTTGTGTGATAAACTCAGCCAGCCTAGCTGGCTTTGGTACTGGCTGGCTCTTCACTCAGCTAGTCCTTCGGACTCTGAAACCCAAGGACAAAGGGACTGTAGCATCAAATCTACTTCCATAAAAGCTTTTTTATACACAGTGTGCAGAGATGCTTTATTATCTCCTTTAGTAAAACTACAAGGTACTGGGTTTGGACTGCTTTTTTATGTTCTTGACTATATGCTGACCAAGCAAAAAACTGGAAGATTGTAGGGGAAGCTCTTAAAGGTTTCTCCTTGGAGATGCATTTCTTCTGTGGAGCCTCTTCAGTCAGAGGTATCTGAAATACTTCTATTAAGAAGGAGTACTTGGAGCAAACCCAGCCTCAGACAAAGGCATGTGAGAGAGAAAGAGGAAACTGTAAAGGCTGGGAATGGAGAGACAGATGAACTATAATTTGTCTACAGTTAGTCGGGGCCCAATAACCCTGTGTGTGTGTGTGTGTGTGTTCAAAGTGGAAGAACAAGTAAGGAAGGAGATACTGCATGTTTCTTACTCCTTCATGTGGTTCAGTGTGAGCTCAGTGAGGTTCAAATCGCCAGAACTATGCAAGCTACTGATTTATACATTTCATGCAGATGCTTTTCTGCAGTTTTAATCCTGTTGTGAAAATACAGTTTCTTCTGTACCTCCAAGCTACCTCTTTCTACAGTGAACCTCTGATCTCTGGAAAAGTCTCAGATTTGTTAGTTGCAATTCTTTATCTAAGCACAAGATAGACCTAGCAGTTTGGGTTTTATTGGAGGAGCCTGGCATTCTGCTCAGCTGACTGCTGTCAAGATTCAATATCAATGCTGGTTAATAAGTGACTAAGCATTAGCCACATCTTAATCATTGTCTATGGTACTTTCAGCCTGGAAATTTGGTAAGAACTTCCAATAAATGCAAATAAAATGACTTGCTCGCAGCCATTCTCCATCTTCAGCCTGACCTTGAGCTGTGGGAAGGAGACGTAATCCTATCTTCCTGTTCAGTCAAATCCTTGCTTCAATGAATTTGATAGCAGCCACTGAAAAACTAGATCCATGAGAAAATGGGCTGGCTGCCTCAGCTCGCTCTCCCCGCCCTCTGTGCAAGGGCAGTATCTTTACGTTAGTTCTGCCCTGTGTGCTGCAGTAAGAATTGGCCATAAACAACTTGTAGCACAAAAATAGCACTATGGTATCTCAGCCTGAACATCAGATAAAAGCCTTAAGTAATATATGAGTGAATTAAGATGACACAGGAAAAAAAAAAATATGGCATTCTCTGGAGCATCCAATTAAAGTTTTTAACCTCTGAAGTGGAGAAAGTTTGACCTTTCTTTTTGTATTGGAGAATATACTCTCAGGTACAACAGTGCATTTCTGTGGACTGAATTATTAAAGGGATGTTTGCATTCTTAATATATTTCCTCGGCTCCTTTATAGATATCATGCATCAGAAAGTACGTTTAGGAACAGGTAGTTGCTGTTTGGTTTTGAAAGCAAGCAGTGACTTATTGACAAAATAAATGGAAGGAAGCATACGAGGTTCAACCTCAGCTATGTCAGTTGCAGTGTAGTTTTCTTACTATTACATCAGATACCAATGAGAACTACAAGTTTTGGGGAAGAAAAAAATATCTAGCATATAGAGTTAACTTTTCAAACAAACTTGTTAAGTCTATATCTACTTATTCCTACTCATGCCAAAACTGAAAATAAACCTCCGAGTAGCTGCCTGGTGAATCATTCCCTGCAATTGCAGGCTGGTCAGTCTGCACCTCAACAAATATTACAAGGGAGCACCTGCATAACATAGTCCTAAATTGGAAACACTGGAATAAATGCCTTGAAAGCCTCAAGCCTTTAAACTTCAGATGTTATGTCAGGGTATGACTGAAGCTGAACTGAAAGAATGGAGAGGGGACTTTGCTGTTTTGAGGAGGGCAGGGGTCTTCACTGGCTTTGGGGGGGTGGGTGTTGTGGAGGCAGGGAATTAACATGGCTAAGTAGGGAATATATATAAAAATATAATTATTTTATTTTCCTGACACCCCCCCCCCCCCCCCAAACTATATACAGAAGTTAATTTAATTAGCAGACTCAGTTTGATTGAGAATATCTCACAAGGATACTATAGGTAAATCTGACTATTTTAGAAGTCAGGAAATGTAAAAGGCTAAGCTATAAACACAGCTTTTCCCACTAACAATCAGGCTGAGCAGAAGGTTATACCACTCACAGGTGAGTTAGGCTGGCTGAGAGAAAGGGCAGTCCAGGTGCTTGTCAGCTCTCTCTCTTTCAGAAGACATCTGAGGATAGTTAAGCCTATTAAGCTTGCACAAAAGGGGTGCTTAAGGTGGGGAGCAGTCCTAAGCGGGGACGGTCCTGTCCCTCAGGAGCTTGTCCTTCCCAGCACCAGGGGACTCTCTCTGCAGGAAGTATCCAGGCGGGGAGCACCCCAATATTCATACCTTTCCTAGACAAAGAGTCGAGTTACCATTTCCAGGTGCAAAGCACACAGCCAATCCCAGCCCCATTCCAGCCCAGGCATCTGCACGGGGCACCCCTCATGCGGGGAGGATCCTTTGCTCCCCCCACATCAAGCCTGCAGAGCAAGGGAGGGAAACAGGTTTTTTGTGCCTTTCCTCTCCCATTCGAACCACAGAGGGAGAGGACTTCAGGGAATCCAGGACTCCAGGACAGGGGGTTTGTTGTGTTGGGTTGTTTTACATTCTGTCTTCACTGTAGTGCAACCGGTGATAATTTTCTGTTTGAAACATGAAATCTTTTGCCCATTAACTAGATAGTCTCATACAAGGTCTAAAATCTGAAGGACAGAACACCAGCCTTGGCCTGGCCAGTGCAGCTTGATATTAAAACCCATGTTTATTTTAGCTCAAATACCTGGTGTCTAACTGCAAGAAAAGCTGTTTCAAGTGCAGGTACAAACTGGTATTTCATTCTGCTGTGTTTTGAGATCCTACCCTGTAGAGCAGACAAAAGAAACCCAAACCTTACATTTTCTAAGCTGTTTTCTAAAAGCTGGGGTGAGAGAGAGTTAGTTATAGGATGATATTTGAGACCATGTAATTACATCATTTTGAAAAACAAACCTTTCCCCTTCATCACTAATGTATTGTAAATAAGATGGGAGGCCTGCTGGCTGTGATTTTTCACTTCCAAATAAAACAAAAGGGATGAAGTTGCTTGATTTTATAGGCACCAGAAGTAGTGAAGTAATTTCTCTTTGTCTGTTTTATCCTTAATGACACATCTGAAATTCACAAATAGCTCTAAGAAACAATATTTGGATGTAGTCCTCAAGTAAAGCATATTAATTAGCAGCTGCAGCTTACAGATTTGATTTACTGCCCATTTTATCCAGATAAAGCAATCTAATAGCAGATAATATGTGTTTGGGGGGCAGCAAATAGCTTTCCACAATAGCTGTAAGGCATGATTTTAAATGAAAAATTTACTCTGGTGAGTAATCCTCATCAGACCTAGATGTCATGTTTCATGTGAGTGAAAATGAGTTGGAATGTTGGGGTTTTTTCCCAGGGTATTAGTTACCAGACTATCAGATGGTTTGGGTATGAGGTCGGTGTGACTCTCAGATGTAAGCCTGTGTATGCCATGAATCTGCTGCTTGTTTGCCACTCTGCAAGTGTTTTCCCTGATCCAAAGTTACCATTTACCATGGCAGTTCCTTTTACACTAAGGAGGTATAAAGCATGATCCTCTGCGTTGCTGAAAGTAGGAACCATGCCTATGTGTGCCTGTTGACATCAAAAATTACAGGTGCTGAACTCTTCAACTTTGGTGGCTCAGGTTGTTGGGGTTTTTTTATCTTTTTTTTATTCACTGCTGCCTTAGGTTTATTTTGCTTTACATGTCTTTGTTTTATGCTCAGCCTGTAAATGTTTGAGCAGATAAACTGTCCACTGATTCCATAAGAACTGCTCAGTGACAGGAGAGTGGGTAGCACTTCAGTGGCCAAGGGAAGAGTTATAATAGATCCAGTTTTATGGACAAGAGCAGAACTGAGCCTTAGTCTTGATGCTGGAAATGCCTGGGAAGCAAAAGGAGCCTCATAGTCTGCACATTTTGGGTTGTGTTTATCTTGGCATGTGCTTTCAGTGACAGAGGCTTCCAAAAATCAGAGTTGGTTTACCTGTCCTGTTTAAAATCACTGGGTTCCAGACTAGGAGCGTGGTGTAAACTTAAAAGAGAAATCCTGCCAACAGCCACTTCCTAGAAATGCTGTAGCTCAGACCTCTGCAACAAAAGGAGGAAAAAAATAGTATTTTAAAAAGTTTTTTCTGGCTCCTCTATTTTTGGGTTATTTTTTTGGGGATAACAACACTGTAGCAGTCTCCTTGCTGGACCATAAAGCAGCTAGAGAAATAGGCAGACATGCTGAATGACCACAGAGAGCATTTTGCACTGGCAATCTCTTGAGAAAAGGACAAAGCAAGAACACTAGACATTGAAAGGTAGTTTAATTCTTCCTGGAAGGCTGGGAAGCTGTGGCTTGTTGTTAACTAGCTAACAGTAGATATGAAAATGCATCTAGGCAATATATTAGCTATCTCACATGTTAATTAATAGCTGCTGAACTATATCTGAAATGAAAAGCAGTGATAAAGTGAGGAATCTCATTAGGACAGCAAATGTTACTGACCATGACTGAAATCATGTAAGCTTTGGAAAGTGCTTCAAATAGTACCTGGTTTTGTTGCAGACACATATTCTTCCTTAATTAATGTGGTTTTGTTTTCCTGTTGCAATAATATTATTTACTGTATATTATCTCTGTAGGTCTATTTATTGGTTTTCTCCTTCTTTTTTTGAACTGGAAAAGAAATTTGGCTGGCCTTGTCCTCCTCGGAGTGTGTGCCTAAACCTAAACCTAAGCAACAATGCCTTGCTGTTGAGAATTCTGCAGAAATGAGCTTACCACTATAGACTGGTCATTTAATCTGAGAAAAAGTATGTAACAGTCCTACTTTAGCCCTAACTCCTCAAGTTAGCTCTAACACTAAACCTAGCCCAATCCTAATGCAAACCCAAACCTGATAACAAACACTAAACCCTAAGGCTTACCCTAACCCATAACCTTATCTATAACACTAACCCCTACACCCTAACCCCTAACCCTGACCCTAATCTTAACCCTAATGCTAACCCTTAACCCTGACCCTAATCTTAACCCTGAACACTAAACCCTAAGCCTTACTCTAACCCATAACCTTATCTATAACACTAACCCCTACACCCTAACCCTTAACCCTGACCCTAATCTTAACCCTGAACACTAAACTCTAAGCCTTACTCTAACCCATAACCTTATCTATAACACTAACCCCTACACCCTAACCCCTAACCCTGACCCTAATCTTAACCCTAATGCTAACTCCTAACCTTAACTCTAACCCTAACCCTGGAGAACTCTGGAGAAATGAACTCACCACTGAAGATAGTTCCTTTTACCTTTCTGAAGGAAGCAAGCATCATCCCTGCTTTAAAGAGGGGAAATGTAAGGTACCTGAACAGAATGACACAGCAAACCTGAGACCAAAAATCAGGCTATGGCAAAACTGCCTAAGGACACCAAGATGTAATGAGTGATGGCAAGAGGTTCTAATGGGTTTCCTACAGCTTTAGAGCCCTGACAGTTTTAATATCACTTAGGTGTCAATGCATAACTTCCTCTAGGACAGTTACTGCTGCTGTGCACTGTGACCTGTGGCTGGGACTTCGGCAAGGAGCACCGAGGCTAACAGAAGTGGAATTGTAGCTGTACTTGCTGCACTGAGAGCCAGCTTTCATTATAACCTAAGGTGTGTATTTCAGCTGTCCTTGCTGTGTGAGTATGTATTTCCCCTCATGTGGCTGCATATTTTCAGTGTGATCGAAGGGTCCCTTAGAAAAAAAAGCATTGAGGTGTCTGATTCCCCTGACTTCAATGGTGTCTCAGTACCTTTGTGAATCCATGCTTCAATAAAATCTCTTAGAAGAAGCAGCATAGTTACACAAATCTATCAAAATTGCTGTAAGAGGAAAAGGTCTGTTTCTGGTTTGTTTAGCAAGGCAGACAGAGTTAACACTGCAAAAGACCTGCCTAATAACTTCTGTGTTTTTTCATTCTGTGTTTTCATCTGTTGGTGCTGAGGCAGGGTAGCTCCTCTCCCCCCCCCCCCCCCCCCCCCCCCCCCGCTCCATGGTATATTCTTGCTTTCCAGCTGCTATTTGATCTTTTCCAGTCTTGACTTGAAATTATTCCTTACAGAACCTCTCGGTGAGATGGTTTCAGCTCAGCCTCGTGTAGCATTTCGCCAGAGCCATTGTTCTTTTGTCCTCCACCTCTAGATCAGCTTTTACTGCTAAACGACTGCTTTAGAAATCTCAACGAAATCTCCTCTCACACTTTTTGTCTGTGTTGAGAACAAGACCTAAGGTTGAAGATAGCTTTAAAACCTAAGGTGTGCGGAGCCCCCTCTCCCTCCCTGCTTTTTGGTGTTAGTTACCGCTTTGGCCTTTACCTGTTTGCTTTGCCAGCCAGGATGGGGCACACCCTCACCCAGCACAGTACAAACCCATTTCATTAAGAGCTATTCAAGCTCTTTTCTTTTGTTCTTTTTTACATGTTTGCTTCAACAAGTGTCGAGCAGCACTCATATGATATCTTTCCAAACCCTGCAGTACATGCAATCATAGAATCAACCAGGTTGGAAGAGACCTCAAACATCATCCAGCCCAACCTAGCACCCAGCCATGTACAATCAAATAGACCATGGCACTAAGTGCCTCAGCCAGGTTTTGCTTGAACACCTCCAGGGACAGCAACTTCACCACCTCCTTTGGCAGCCCATTCCAATGCCAATCACTCTCTCTGACAACAACTTCCTCTTAACATCCAGCCTAGACCTCCCCTGCCACAACTTGAGACTGTGTCCCCTTCTTCTGTTGCTGGTTGCCTGGCAGAAGAGACCAACCCCACCTGGCTACAGCCTCCCTACAGGTAGTTGTAGACAGCAATGAGGTCACCCCTGAGCTCCTCTTCTGCAGGCTGCACACCCCCAGCTTCCTCAGCCTCTCCTCACAGGGCTGTGCTCCAGGCCCCTCACCAGCTTCATTGCCCTTCTCTGCACTCATTCCAGCACCTCAACATCTCTCTTGAATTGAGGGGCCCAGAACTGGACACAGTACTCAAGGTGTGGCCTGACCAGTGTTGAGTACAGAGGCAGAATAACCTCCCTTGTCCTGCTGGCCACACTAATCCTGATCCAGGCCAGGATGCCATTGGCTCTCCTGCCCACCTGGGCACACTGCTGGCTCGTGTTTAGCTACTCTCTACCAGCACCCCCAGGTCCCTTTCTTCCTAGCTGGTCTCCAGCCACTCTGTCCCCAGTCTGTAGCACTGCTTGTGGTTGTTGTGGCCAAAGTGTAGAATGATGCACTTGGCCTTGTTCAATCTTGTCCCATTGGCCTCTGCCCATCCATCCAGCCTGGCAAGTTCCTCTGCAGGGCTCTCCTACCCTCCAACAGATCCGCACCTGCTCCTAGCTTGGTGTCATCTGCAAACTTCCTGATGCTGGACTCAATCCCCTTAACCAGATCATCAATAAAGATATTGAACAAGACTGGGCCCAGCACTGATCCAGACCTATAACTAGCAATACAATTTTAACCCAGCTTTGGGTCTCCATAAAGATCCACAGCACATTCTCAAGGCTGGGAGAAGGTTGTTTATGGCAAGGCTTTCCTGGGCATTGACTGCTCTGCAATGGTTTAGAGGAATGGTACCAAGAAGCATCTGCTATCTGGGGAGGCAAAAATGGCAGTACAAATTGATTTTCTTAAGATGGGTAACTTAAACATGCAAATGCCCAGTGTGCAGTAGCAAACAGGGTATCTTCAGGATGCATGTGACACCCAGCCTCTGGTATCTGCATGGAAGATGCCACCTGCCAGTCTGTGTGAAGGATTTGCATTTAGGTGTGGACCTGTGCAAATCAACACAGGCT
This sequence comes from Pogoniulus pusillus, assembly GCF_015220805.1. Taxonomy (NCBI): domain Eukaryota; kingdom Metazoa; phylum Chordata; class Aves; order Piciformes; family Lybiidae; genus Pogoniulus; species Pogoniulus pusillus. The sequence goes on along the minus strand of NC_087291.1, from coordinate 6,324,891 downwards.
TTACATTCAGGAAGCATTCTGATGATGTCCTTACCATCTTGCTTGGGGATTGTAGCATAAGATGGAGGGTCCCTCCCTGCACACCCTGCATGACTTCTCAGTGCCACTGTAGCTGAAAAGGCTCCGAGTCCAGCACGCTTCTCCTAGAGCACCTTGGAAACCCTCAAGAGGAGGCAAGGCTTGCTCAAACAGCTGAACTACTGAAGGAGTCAACTCCACAGAGATACTGGAGGGGGATGCCTTAATTATTCTTCTTTGACAGATCAAAGCTATTTGTACTTCAGCTTGGGCTGAGTTTGAGTCTGGCAGGGTTTTGATAATGGGGGAGTGGGCTACTGGCATGCTTCCTTGTAAGAAGCATCAAGAAGCTCCCCCAGCTCCAAGTCAGACCTGCCACTGGCCAAGCTGAGCCAATCAGCCCATGTGTGATAACATATTTAGGAGGGGAAAAACCTGTTGGATGAGTTCTTTTGTTCTGGGAGGTATTTTTGGGTTTTTTTGGAAGAGGAATGGGATGTAAGAGAAAAAACCATGGGGATGCCAAAGTATTTGAGGAAGAGGAGGCGTGGGAAGCATGACAGAGCAGCTATTTCACTGCAGCTCACAGTGAGATGGAAGGTTGAGCCCTTGTAGCACTTGGAGATCAACAGTGGAGCAAAATCTCATTTGCAGCTTGTGGAGGACATGACACTGCTGTGGAGTGCTCCCAAAGAAGGCCATGACTGTGAGAATCACAGAGGCACAGTCACAGAATGTTAGGTGTTGGAAGGAACCTTGGAAGCTCATCCAGTCCAGCCCGCCTGCCAGAGGAGGATCTCCCATACTATATCACACAGGGATGCATGCAGGCAGGTCTTGAATATTCATCTCCAGAAAGGGAGACTACACAACCCCTTGGGCAGCCTGATCCCGTGTTCTGTCACCCTCATAGGAAAGAAAATTTCCTCATGTTTAAATGGACCCTCCTGTGCCTCAGCTTCCACCCATTGCCCCTGATCCTGTCACTGGGCATCACCCAGCAGAGCCTGGCTCCAGCCTCCTGGCACTCACCCTGCACATGTTTATAAACATAAATGAGGTCACCTCTCAGTCTCCTCTTCTGCAAACTAAAGAGCCCCAGCTCCCTCAGCCTCTCCTTGTAAGGGAGATGTTCCACTCTTGTGCTGGACTCTTTCAAGCAGTTCCCTGTTCTTCTTGAACTGAGTGGCCCTGAATTGAACACAGTATTTCAGATGCAGCCTCACCAGGGCAGAATAGAGGGGGAGGAGAGCCCCTTTCCACCTACTGACCAAAACCGCTTCTAGTGCACCCCAGAATGGCACTGGCCTGTGCTGGAGAAGTCCTTAACTGAGGACTGCAGCCCTCAGAAGGGAGAACATTGGCATGAGAAGTTCACAGATTACTGACTCCTATGGGAAGAATGCTACATTGCAGCAAGAGAGGGCTGTGAGGAAACAGCACAGGGTGGACTAGGACTGGCCACAACTCTCATCCCCTTGTGCTGCTGTGGGAGAGAGTACAGAATCAGGAGCAGAGTTGGGCCCTGGAAGAATGGAGGAGTGGGGGGGAGGTGCTTTTGAGATCCAGTTGTACTTATCCCTGCCCTACTCTCATTCGATTGGTAAACTTGGTAATTTTGTTTAAATTAAGTGTGCTTTGTTTCCCCAGGTCTGTCTTTTGCCCATGGCCATAACTGATGAGTGAGCCTCCCATGTCCTTTGTCACAACCCTCTAGGCTTTTGTTGTGTTTTCTCCTCCCCATCCCACCAGAGTAGGTAGGAACCAGCCAGTGGCCTCATGGTGTTTAGTGCCAGCTGGATGGGCTTTAACCATGACTTGGAGCTGTGTTGCTGCTGCCTCTTGCCATCACAGTCCCCCCACCTGCCTACATCTGACTTGAAGCAGAGTAGTAATATTATCATTTGGATAGGTTTCCAGGTTTGTGTGATTCACTGAGGACTTGACTAAAGAACAAACTTGGAGAGAAGCCATATTTACTTGGTAAAATAAAGCTAAATTTATGGGGAAGGATCCCCCTGCCTAACCTAAAGTCCATATCTGTTTAGAACACACCCATGAAATGCCTATGAATGAGTTGCAGGATCTTATCTGGAGGTGCAGCTGACTAAGGGAGACCAGTCTAGGTGCCTTTTTGCTCTGGTAAGAAGCAGTGCATCCAGTGAGGGACCTTCAACCTGAAACTTGTTATCCTTGCTAACGGATCAGATCCCAACATGTAGGAAACATGCAGACTTTGCACTCACCTAACTGGCTTAAGAAAGGCACATTGACAGTCCTATTTTATTCTGTCAAGATACCATCACTGTGACCATTTTGGTCAGTCGTGCTTGTGCTATGTGCTCACTGGGCTTGCTCTCTGTTGTGGGCAGCTGCTTACTTTCAGCTGTTAATCTGCCCAGAGGCTATTAAAAATCTGCCTGAGGGTGAAGATACCCTGCTCTATCAGGCAGTCAGAGAAACCTGCCTAGCCAACAGATGAGGAGCATTTGTAGCCTCAGGTAATTCTCCTGACAGAAGTAGGTTTGAGTCCCCTCAGGCATCAAGGAAACACAGTTGAGGTAGCCACCTTCCTCAGTAAGTGCTTTAAATGTCAGACTAGGTATCTGGGACTGTTGGTGGGGCTCAAAAAGTATTAGGTAAATTCCAGTAAGAAGAGTCTGTGGAGAGCTATTAACACGAAGCTGGGGTTATAACCTCATGATGGGAATTTCTCAAACAGAAAAGCTTTGATCTCATCAGAAGAAGGAAAGTGAGAAAGCATTGCAGAGTTGTTATCCTGTGTTCATTCTTTTCAGGAGATAAGGGAAGGGAATATTTGCTATCAATCACTTTCAGAGGGTACTGCACCAAACAGACATTCGGTCTGATCTGGTAAAAATCTGTCTCTCTTGTAATAAAAAGAATAAAAGCAAGCCCTGTGAAGGTCTGTGGAAGAAATGGTGCTAGCACTTGTGCTTGAGAAGATCCTGAGCTTTGGATTTTGCCTTGGTGAAATCATGTCCCAGCACAAAGAGAGAGCACAAAAAAATTATGCCTGTCCCCCAGGAGCGCCACCTGAGCCCAGCACCTGAGATTCAGAGAGTTCCATCCTAAAACAGGGTCCAAAACCAAAGCTTCACAGTGACCTTGGGCTTTGCTAGCAGGCCAGAAGTCGTGCACCTGGGCAAAGACCCTTTACACAGAAGAACAGTAAGGTCTGCTTCTGCCACTGCTGATTTCTCAGTGCTGCAGATGTAGCAGGCACCTTTTGCTGCTCCTACAATTAGCTGTTTCTTTGCTGTATTTTATCTGACTGTACCTTTGCACATCCTAGGCAGACAATGTTTGATAAATGCATCTGAATCCCTCTGCATGGGAGCTGCTTGAACAAAAGGGGTGTCTTTCTGCTCCTAGGTGAATGAGTACTTGGCAGGACTTCCTATGCCTGCACCAGACCATGAAATATGTCTAAAATGCCTTGCCATAGTCAGTATTTAATAACAGAAAATGAACAAACAAACAATACAGCTCCAGGTTCATGCAGGGTACAGTGGCATGTTGGGGTTTATAGCAGCTAAACTGTCCAATGTTCAAACAATAACATATTCACAATTACACTGCAACAGACAACTGCTCTAGGGAGGGGCTGGTGGGAGAAGCTTCTCACCTACATCCTTTGGGAGGAGCTCACATCCTCAGACTCCTTCTCAAGGGAGACACTCCGAGTCCTTTAGCTCCAGGGACTTTCCTTCAGTGGTAAATAACAGATTCTACACTCCACGATCTTTCTAGGGACTCTCCAAATTCTAAGCTTACCTACTAAGGGAATTATTTTCATACCACTTATGGCATAACCTTAACATGATCTACACTGCCCTTGTAAATCTGCAAGAGCAAGTATTTTGCTGATACTTCAGGTATGTTAGGCTGAGTACTGCAACATAAACATGATCTAGACTGCCCTTGTGAAAGTTTAATCTGCAGGAGCAAGAATTGTACCTAACCTTCACATATGTTAGGCTGGAGAGAGGAGGCTCAGGGGTGACCTCATTGCTGTCTACAACTACCTGAAGAGACATTGTAGCCAGGTGAGCTTGGTCTCTTCTGCCAGGCAGCCAACAACAGAACAAGGGGACACAGTCTCAAGTTGTGCTGGGGGAGGTCTAGGCTGGATGTTAGGAGGAAGTTGTTGTCAGAGAGAGTGATTGGCATTGGAATGGGCTGCCCAGGGAGGTGGTGGAGTCACTGTGACTGGAGATGTTCAAGAAAAAGTGTGGATGAAGCATTTAGTGCCATGGTCTAGCTGACTGGCTAGGGCTGGGCAATAGGTTGGAGTGGGTGATCTTGGAGGTCTCTTCCAACCTGGTTGATTCTATGATTCTATTATCTAGACTGCCCTTGTAAAATTTTATCTGCAAGAGCAGGAATTTTACCTATCCTTCAGGTATGTAAGGTTGAGTATTTCAACTTTAACATGATCTAGGCTGCCCTTGTGAAAGTTTATTCTGGAAGAGCAGGAATTTTACCTATCCTTCAGGTATGTAAGGCTGAGGTTTGCAACTTTAATATGATCTAGACTGACCTTGTGAATGTTTAATCTGGAAGAGCAGGAATTTTACCTATCCTCCAGGTATGTTAGGCTGAGTATTGTTCAGCCCTTCTGTGTATACATAAAACAGCTTTACATTGATTCTTTCTTAAGCTAGCATATAGTAGCTTCTTAAAATTGATGTCCTTCAGCAACAGCCTGAGTCTCCCAGAGGCAGGATTTCTTTTTACATCACTGTTGCAAGCCCCAGGAAAAGCAATTTTGAGTATTTCTTTTTGTGATAGGTACTTCAGTATTTGTTCAAAGAGAAAAAAACCCATGTTTGTTGTAAAGGAACTACAAGTTCCTCTGGAACAGGGGCTGCTGCAATTGGCAGGCAAGGGAGTTGAAAACTGACTGCTCTGTACAAAAGTCTCCCTTTTTTTTGTAATTACTGAGATTTTAATTTGCATTAATTGTAAATCCCAGTCTCAACCTACTGCTCACACAAGTTTTTTTTCTCACCATCTTATCAGTTTGAAAACATGCAGTTTGCAAGCTCTATTAGATGGGTGCTGACAACAGCTGCTGTTAATTGATTCCTATTCTCTGTCAGGAATGATCCTGTCTGGAGGATTTAGGCTTTCCATAGCACTTGAACTTTTGCTCTTTGATGTGTCAGACTTAACACTCACTTTGCCCTCCAAGATCCTGAGAGGCCTGCTGAAATTGCAGGTTGATACATCAAGGGAAAATACAACAATGGGTTCCCAAGAGGTTTTAATCAGGTTTTTAATTACACTAAACATAAATATTCTAAAGTTCTATTCATTCAAAACAGGGGTGTAAAGGTTAATTTTTGTGTTTGCAGACCTTCATAGAATCATAGTATCATAGAATCAAACCACGTTGGAAGAGACCTCCAAGATCATCCACTCCAACCTAGCACCCAGCCCTATCCAGTCAACTAGACCATGGCACTAAGTGCCTCAGCCAAGCTTTGCTTCAACACCTCCTGGGATGGCAACTCCACCACCTCCCTGGGCAGCCCATTCCAATGCCAATCACTCTCTCTGGGAAGAACTTCCTCCTAACATCCAGCCTAGACCTGCCCTGGCACAACTTGAGGCTGTGTCCCCTTGTTCTGTTGCTGGTTGCCTGGGAGAAGAGACCAACCCTACCTGGCTACAACCTTCTTCTTGATCCATCTATGGACACAGCTTTCACATATCTTCTAAAGCTGTTTCCTACCCAACACTAATAATACACTGTAGGCACAGCTCAATTTAGCTTAAATCTAAGAGTACTGTGCGTAAGTAAATCAGGAGTAAGCTGGGCCTATCATTTTATTAGCCCCTTTAGGAAAGGAAAGTTGATCTGATGTTCTTAATACTTGTGTAAAAGTATGTCTGGGGTCTCAAGGCAATGCCAAGGATGAATGATTTACTCCGCCGTAAGTGGCTAAAGGAGAGCTTTAAGAAAGAGTACAAAGGCCTCTCTCTAGGTCAGTGTATCAGCTTTGTTTTGTCTTGGGCCTGGAGCATTCTCAGTGGGCAGCAAACTAGTTTTTAATCTCTGCTCTTGTCCCCTTTCCTAGTAACTTCATTTGCATCACGTGGTTGCTGCTGTCCTCTGCTCAGCTCTATGTAGCTGCTAATGCATAGGTGAAAGGTCCTTCACTTTCAAGCAGTCCCAATTCTGAACTTTATCCTTTTTAATTTTCCATCTTCCTGTGTGAGAGGACATGACTCTGCTTTTTGCTGGCTTAGAAAACCTGATCCATAGATGTCTCCTGCACTGCCAGCTCCACAGAAAGTGATGCCGTACCACACAAGACCGATATGTAATCAACAGTTTGCTTCTGAGAAGGTCCAGAGAAAGGGGAGCCAGAAGTCTGCAGTGAAAGGTTCATCTCTCCCCCATTCTTCATGCATTTGCTAAGAGTGCTGAAAATACATCTGGATTGAGCTGTAAATTTTGTCAGGGTTGAAAGGTTGAAGGACTTGGAAGATCAGCAGCTGAGCAAGAGGACATAACATGCTCCATGTTGGTTGCAAATGCAGCAGGGTAACCTACCAGAAAGGAACAAAGTATGCCTTCATGAATGATATCCATTATAAACCAGGTTTGGATGTAAATATTTATTCATGTTGTATGCTCTTTGATGGACAAGCAGTCTGACTTGGTGCAGTTGGAGAGAACAGCTCAGTAATGAACTGGGGGCAGGGTTGACACTCATTCTGTTTTATTGTTGTTTGCCTTATGAGCATGACTCAATGCCTGTTAGCAAATCCTATATTGGCATTTTAAGTAGTAATATAGTGAAGATGATCCTGATCCATGGCTGGCAGATGAAAGGACATTTAATTTTCCAATTGAGAGAAGCTGCTAAGGACAGAAAAGCTTTCTTATTGTCCTGTCGATACCTGATATTCAGTGGAGTATACCAACAGTTCCTACTGGCTTCAGCCACAGTGGAACAACTGAGGGTTTTCTGCTTTTATTCACCATGTTTTATATGCAGAAAAATGCAGACTCCTTGCTGCTTCTGGAAAGCAAATCAGTATTGCTCTGTGTGTGTGTATATGCTGAGAGTTTTACTGTGTTTTTCAGACTATGGCACCACTGAACCACAGGACTGTGTGGCCAAACCAATGCTTTAAGTGGAGTTTGTAGCAAGCACTCTATGTATTTGAAAATGATACATAGAATCATAGAATCAACCAGGTTGGAAGACACCTCCAAGACCATCCAGTCCAACCTAGCACCCAGCCCTGTCCAATCAACTAGACCATGGCACTAAGTGCCTCATCCAGGCTTTTCTTCGATACCTCCAAGCAGCAGCCTGACCTGAACAGAGTAAATTCCCTCATTACACAGGAAATAATTTATTAAGCTGGATGAGAGAAATGGTCCTATCATGACTCAATAGTAGTTTAAAAGAATAAACATCCAAAAGGTAATAAATAATCTATTCTCTGAATACAGGAAGCAGCTACAGTGAAAAGGCAGCAGAGAGTGAGGTGAGAGATTATTCAGAAGAGTCAAGACTTGTCAATTAAAGTGGCTGATGAAACTTAGAACCATTACAAGGAAAAGAATCCTTACACTGGTAAAATCTACAGAAGTTATTACTCTTTAGTAAAAGGTATGAAACTGCTGTGTTGACTATTTCACCAGGAATGCTGAATGAGTATCATAGAATCCACCAGGTTGGAAGAGATTGCCAAGCTCTTCCAGTCCAACCTACCATCCAGCCATATCCAATCAACCAGACCATGGCACTAAGTGCCCCATCCAGTCTATTTTTGAACACCTCCAGGGACAGTGACTCCACCAGAAAGGTAAATAAAATGTAGATATTTATCAGTAGAGAAACAGAGAGTGGAATGGAAATCTTCAATGTCATGGCATGACCACAGTTTGCCTGTTAGAGGAAGTTCTGTTGCTTATTTCAGGGAAAATATTGTAGGGCTAGAAAAGGTAGAGAGAAAGATGAAAAGCTGATTATAGATTCAGAAAGGGTTTTGTTCAAAATGAGATTAGACAGATTTGCTTGGAAAAAGAGTGCAGTAGAGACAAGGCATAGCATAGCTATATAAAATCATAAACAGCAAAGAAAGGTGGGCAGGGAATATCAGTATTTTCTCCCTCTATGCAGAAGTTTGATAAACTAGTTCAAAGCAATCAGAAAATGTTCTTCACAGCCAATACATTCAACTGTGGAACTCTTCACCATAAGGTGTTGTGGAGACAACAAGCACAAGTAGGTTGAAAAAACTGTTATGAATAAATGTGCAGATGAAAAAAAATCTATCAAAAATTATTCAATACAAAGATATGGATTAAGTCTGCCTCAGGTAGGCTGTCACAGTATGTGAAAATACATTGCAGGAGGTGTAATTTTGCATTCACTTCATTCTTACACTCTCTTACTGACAGATGCAGAAGTTGGCTACTGGCCTGCACAGACCTTTGCTCACATCCAGCATGACTGTGCCTGGGAACCATAAATCTATTTCTCTGACAGGCAAATACACTCAAATTAAGTTTATGCATCAGATAGTGCTGGAGAAGATAGACACTATCTTATGAGAGTCTCATAAACTGCATACAAGCAATCTACTGTTCTCTTACGAGTCTGTTGCAGGGAGCTATTATAAACTGGCATGATGTGCTCGTTATCTGTGCTCTATCAGACTGTTGGAACTAACTCAGTACTGTTCTATTGCCACAGATTATGTTATTTTCATAACACAGGTCATGGCAGAATCTTGGCGCCAGAACTTATGGTGGTTCAAAAGGTTATTCCTCTGTTGAAGTCAAATGGTTGCTCTGAAATCAAGGTCCTGCCGCCAGCCGCTCGGTTAGACCTAAACGGCAGGGCTAAGGGGCATCAGAGTTCACAGATTCAGGTGGATCTCTGACAATGAAACATGATTCTGAAGAACTGAGAGTTCACAAAATACTGCAAACCTGAATTAATATTCTGTACCCATATGTTATAGAGGGCAGAGGATTGTTTTTTCCTCATGGCTATAGAGATGCAGACTAAACAGTGGTTTACATTTCATTTACGTTTTCCCATTCATGTAGTTCATTGCCCAAAGGGCTCAGTTAGCTAGGGGCTGTGAAGAAGACAGACATTAGAGTAACCTCTTTTTCAGAGAGGACTTCACTGCAGAAAATTCATGTAGTTTAAGGAATTCCCCCTGGCAACACACACCAAAAAAAAGAAGTGAATTTTGTGAAGACAGCTTTCTCTTATATCCATGTCTCCACTGTAGTATATTTTTACATCATTTTAATATCATATAATCATTAAAGTTGGAATAGCTGGGACAAATTGTTGATATTTCAGCTTTCAGAACAAGGGGACACAGTCTCAAGTTGTGCCAGGGGAGGTCTAGGCTGAATGCTGGCAGAGAGAGTGATTGGCATTGGAATGGGCTGCCCAGGGAGGTGGTGGAGTTGCCGTCCCTGGAGGTGTTCAAGAAAAGCCTGGCTGAGGCACTTAGTGCCATGGTCTAGTTGACTGGACAGGGCTGGGTGATAGATTGGAGTGGATAAGCTTGGAGGTCTCTTCCAATCTGGTTGATTCTATTCTATGATTCTATGATATAGACTTCATCATTATTTTCTTTTCACAACCAATGATCTACTTTTGCCCATTAAAATATTTCAGCCTCAAACCAGTACAACCTCCATGGATGGTGATTCCACTGCTCCCCTGGGCAACCTGTTCCAATAACTGATCACTCTTATAGTAAAGGAATTTTTCCTAGTATCACATCTAAACCTCCCCTGACACAACTTCAGGTCATTTCCTCTCATCCTACCACCAGTTACTTGGAAGAAGAGACCCACATTCACCTCACTACTACCTCCTTACAGGCAATTGAAGAGAGCAATAAGCTTTCTCCAGACTAGACTCAGCTCCCTCAGCTGCTCCTCATAAGACTTGTTCTCCAGACTCCTCACCAGATTTGTTGTCCTTCTCTGGACATGCTTCAGGATCTCAATGTCTCTCTTGCGCTGTGGCACTCAGAACTGAACCCAGTACTCAAGCTGTGACCTCACCAGTGCTGAGTACTGAGTACAATCACTTCCCTACTCCTGCTAGACACACTGTTTTTGATACAGGCCATTGGCCTCCTTGGCCACCTAAGCACATTGCTGACTAATGTCCAGCCAGATGTCCATTGGCACCCCCAGATCCTTTTCTCCTGGGTAGCTTTCCAACCACTCTGCTCCCAGCCTGTGGATGTTTTGACCTTAGTGCAGGATGCAACATTTTACCTTGTTAAAGCCCATGCAATTGATGCCAGCCCATCCAGCCTATCTAGATCCCTCTGCAGAACCTTTCTACCTTCAAACAGATCAACACTTCCACTCAATTCAGTGTTGTCCAAGGGTGCACTCCATTCCCACTTCCAGATCACTGATAAAGATATCAAACAAGAGTTACTCCAAAACTGGAATACCACTTGTGGCTGGGCCACCAACTGGATTTAACTCTGTTTGCTGCAACTCTCTGGGCTCAGCCATCCAGGCAGTTTCTACCCCAGCTAAGAGTACAGCTGTCTAAGCCACAGGCTCACAGCTTGCCTAGCAGAACGCAGTGAGAGACAGCATCAAAGGCTTTACTAAATTCAAGTAGACATCTACAGGCTTTCCCTCATCCACTAAGCAAGTCCACTGGTCATAGATCAGGTTGGTCGAGCAAAACCTGTCTTTCATGAACAATATGTTGCATTTTGAATTAAGGAAAGACCAAATGTTTATTAAAGGGCTATCTGGTGCTCCAGCAGAAAACTGTATTTTGATGGAAAAACCACACCACACCTTTTTTTTTCAGTCGTGGGTGAGTTTAACTGAACCTCATTCTTCACAATCTTGTTTTTGTTGGCAAATTCCACTTCTGCTATTGAATTTCCAGCAAGCTGGTGACTCACAGCAGTGCCACTTGCTGAAATCACAAGCAGTAGTTTGGAAATCACTCCTTTCTCTGGAATATTCCTTGTGGGTTAATTCTGCATACTTGCAATTGCAAAGCCATTATTCACTGATCGACCTCCATACCCTCTTTTGAAAGGAGGGAGAGACAGCAGTAATTTGGAGGAAGCTGAAAGCTGGCAATTCAGACAGGGCAAAGCTGGTGTCTGCTGCTGCCCTTTGCTATTAACTACTTTATCTGAAGGATCAGTAATTGGAGATGTTTTAGCAAACAGGCTTCGGGGTTAGAAATAATGAATCATTCCACTTTAAACAAAAAAAAGCAAGCCATGAAAACATGACCAAACTTTCTGTGCCTTTGTGGATGTAAAGGAAGGGCAAGGAGGGAAAGCTGGAGGAGAACAGTGGTGAGGTTAGTCCTATTGAGCCATTTAACTTCACTTGCAATCTGTCAGGTTTTGCAAACGGGGTGGGAAATGTGGCCGGGATATTTTAAAGAGCTGGAAACAATCCTGTAACTTAACATTGCCATGCACAGCACTGGCTAAAATGCTAAATTCTGCCTCTCTTTTAGCAGTCTGGATTTTCAGGAAAATCTAAGCTCCTCCTTGAAAACTCAGTTCCTTTACATTTCTTTTCGAGTTGAGCACCCAACTCCTGAATGGTTCCTGCATCAGCTAGTGACCAGCTCATGCTCTGCTATCTGTTTAAACACCTTAGTGCTTTTGTGGAGTATTCTCCACAGAGCACCTGGATATGTTGCAGTGTCTTCTATTTAAAATGAAGAACACTTGGAATCATAGAATCATAGAATCAGTCAGGGTTGGAAGGGACCACAAGGATCATCTAGTTCCAAGCCCCCTGCCATACCCAGGGACACCCTACTGTAGACCAGGCTGGCCTCAGCCTCATCCAGCCTGGCCTTAAACACCTCCAGGGATGAGGCTTCAACCACCTCCCTGGGCAACCCATTCCAGCCTCTCACCACTCTCATGCTGAACAACTTCCTCCTCACCTCCAGTCTGAACTTACCCACCTCCAGCTTTGCTCCTTTCCCCCTGGTCCTGTCACTCCCTGATAGCCTAAATAGTCCCTCTCCATTTTTTTTTTCTTCAGTGAAGAAAACCAACTGAAAAAAGAAGCAATTTTCAGAGTGAGGTAGAATAAAGTGTGAACCTAGCCCTCTTTCAAATCCTTTTCTTATGGTGGTGTGACTGCTTTAGACTCTGTAGTATGCAACATGGAATCACTCGTGCAAGTGTAAAAAGAATTCAGAAATCAGTAATTTTCAGGCAGTTGCAAACAGAACCCTGTAGGATTAAAAATTATGCTGAAACCTTTTACATAATTGAGAGGTCAAGGGGTGCTTCATAGAATCATCATAGAATCATAGAATCAACCAGCTTGGAAGAGACCTCCAAGATCATCCAGTCCAACCTAGCACCCGCACCTAGCCAATCAACTAGACCATGGCACTAAGTGCCTCATTCACACTTTTTCTTGAACATCTCCAGGGACAGTGACTCCACCACCTCCCTGGGCAGCCCATTCCAATGCCAATCACTCTCTCTGCCAACAACTTCCTCCTAACATCCAGCCTAGACCTCCCCCCGGCACAACTTGAGACTGTGTCCCCTTGTTCTGTTGCTGGGAGAAGAGCCCAACCCCACCTGGCTACAACCTCCTTTCAGGTAGTTGTAGACAGGTTCATAACTGAGGTTTGTAGAATTCTTATGTATTTTTCTTTAATTTTTCAATAGGTGTTATAAATACAACATCTGCTGCCTGCTGGTAGGAAAAGGAGCAGGAAATTCCCCTAGCCATTCTGGAAATTTCCATGCTAGGCTCCTAACACCTCCAGCTGACCTCAGACAAAGCAGTCTGCTGATTTTAAGGAAGACAGGGAGGAGGATAGTCATTGATTTAGAAGAAAATTACTATGGAGAACCATGGGAGTATGCCTGCTAGGAAGGACTTTAGTATGGAACTCAACCAGGAAAGCAGTGCAAAGCCTGCATACAAAATGACAGGCTGTGGTAGCAGAACAGCTAGGGCAGCATTGCTCCAGCCTGGATGAACTGCATCACAGAAGTAGCTCAATGAAAGTGAGGAATAGCAGTAATTTACCAAAGAATTTACATCCCTAATGAACATAAGAACCCTGTAATTTTACTGACAATGCATTTGATGTGCTGCTCTCCAGTTTATTGCAGAAAGAGCAGGAAGTCTCTTTGAAAGCAAAACAGCAGCAACAGCCACAAAAAAACCTTGTAGAAAATTAATGATTAAATCTTATGTGTCCAGGTCTTTGAGTTCTTTTCCTCCTGAAGTTGCATTTTGTGACCAGGAATGGCATCCTTGGAGTCTCTTAAATACTGTGTCTTGTTTTTCACCCACCAACAAGGCTATTAAACTGTTGCAGAAAAGATGCTAAATCAAGAGTAGTGTGGCTTTGGAAGCAATGCTTCAAGTCTGTTCAGCATTAATGACATTGCAGTTGGAGCATGCATCCAGGTTTGAATCCTTCAAGCATTTAGAAAGAGGGAAAGTAAGTGAAGAGAGGCTACTGGGGGTACTTAATATGCATGAACAGAAGCCTAAGAAGCATGTTTGAGCTAGTTTGAGCCTCGCTGGGATATTTTAGTGAGAGGAATTAGGTTATAGGCTGTGAAAAGGAAACAGTGGTGATGTCTACTGCACTTACAGGCTTGCTGAGATGGATAAGAACAAGGACACAAACACGGATAACAAAGTTGCTCTCTGTCTGGGGCTGCAAGAACTCCTCTCTCCAACCTAACCTGCCGTCTGTGTGATTAATCCTTCTGCTTCCTAACCCCACTGGCTGACCCTCCAAATTCACCTTGGGCATAAGGCAAAGTCTAGGGTAAGGTAGAGGGGTGGGGAGAAGGTGGAAGGGTGATTGAGAGCCCCTCCTGGGGACTCTGATTTCTGGGAGGGCTGTTGTGTTTCTGTATTACTTTTTAACTGGTCTATTTCTGTCTATAGCTGTAGATATTGTAAATACCTGCTTATATATTGTGCTAAGCTGTAAATATAAAGCTTCATTCAATTCTTCCAGAGTGGCTGAGTCTAGTCTGGGTGATTTTCTTAAGTGTGTGGGGGTGCAGGTAACACCCAAACCGTCACAATGATATATGAGGAGAGACTGAAGAAATTAGAGGGTTTTAATCTAGATATGAAAAGAAAGAGCAGGAAACATAATGGTCTCAAAACACCTATAACATTGCTGCAAAAAAGCCCAGAAGAATCTGCTTGCTGTGTCCTTGGTAGCTAATGCAGGGAGTAATGTGTCTTGACTATAGAAAGAAAGCCCAGATTTGACATTTGATAGAGCAAAGCTTGGAAGTCTTAGCCTTTGCCATACATGGCTTTAAAATAAGAGCCTCTCTGAAATATGGCTGACACTGCCTTGGGGCAGGAGGCTGGAGCCAGCTACCTCTTTGGATTCTTTCCAACCTTCCAAGCAATTGGTTGTAAAAGGGAGAAATAATGGCTGTCTGTCTCTGCTGTTTTATGGACATAGGAGGAGCAGTCCCACTGAGGAAACAAAACTTATTCTAATCTGATCTTGCTGAGAATGATTTTTTTTTAGTCCTGGGAAACATGCTGAATGATTGAATCACTGTATGGACCTAGGATAATTTTGACACCAGCAAAGACCATAGCCACCTTTGTAATACCTGGGAAAGGTAGAGTAATATAAAGAAAAGCCCTTCACTGAGAATTATGGTGGAGCTTTCTCAGCAGTAAGATTTGTAAGGGGTTGTAGATGCCAAACTCAGCCTTTTCCAGAATTACTCTGAGGAGTGCAGCCATCTGGCCTTGGGGAAGCTGAAGCCATAAATGACTCCAGCAAAGTGCAAGCTAAAAGGAATTGCTAGCTCTGATAAAAAAGCAGTAGATAAAAGCTCCATGAGAAGCAGAGAGCACAAGTGTTTCCAGGGTCCAGAGCAAACCAGAATGGGAGGATTCCAAATTTCAAGCCAGTGTGTGTGCTTCAACACTTCTCATAGTGTGCCCACAAGCATTTACCTTTTAGAGTCTGAGCTGAAGCTAATGATTTTCTAACCAAATGAAAATGCTTTTTGGATAGTTTGGTCTGCAGCTAGAGAATGCTATAAGAGATGTGAATGACCACGAGGGAATGCCTACGCTCAGCAGACAACACAGTGCCCACCCTGGAGCTGCACAAATCCAAAGAGACAGCAAACATTCACAGTCACATCTGTCAGCAGCGAGCATAGCCTTGGAGCAGTGAATCTGCCAACTCAGATTAGCAACTGGCAATAAAATTTCAATTATGAAATAGCAGCAAAAGGCTTTGGCTGAGAAGGTTGAGAGTGTGGAGCAAGAACTGCCATTTGCTGGCCACTCACTCAGTTCAGCAGGTTTGTCTGGTCACCTAATGTGGCTGGGGTCTCCTCATAACAAGAAGAGGAGAGGCTCTCACTGCTTACATGTAAACTGGTTTCACAGACTTCTCACTTCTTAGTGGGAAAAGGAGAGCAGAGAGCAGGTCACAAAATTGTCTGGGTAATCCTGTTCAAATACCAAAATACCTGCACTTGCAAGTAAGACTTCAAAAAATGAAGGAGAGGAGTTGCAGTATTAAGTGCCAGTCCAAGGATGAAGGAGAGGAGTTAGCTGCAGGACTAGTGCCAGTCCAAGAATGAAAGAGAGGAGTTAGTTGCAGTACTAGTGCCAGTCCAAGAATGAAGGAGAGGAGTTAGTTGCAGTACTAGTGCCAGTCCAAGAATGAAGGAGAGGAGTTATTTGCAGTACTAGTGCCAGTCCAAGAATGAAGGAGAGGAGTTAGTTGCAGTACTAGTGCCAGTCCAAGGATGAAGGAGAGGAGTTAGTTGCAGTACTAGTGCCAGTCCAAGAATGAAGGAGAGGAGTTAGTTGCAGTACTAGTGCCAGTCCAAGAATGAAGGAGAGGAGTTAGTTGCAGTACTAGTGCCAGTCCAAGGATGAAGGAGAGGAGTTAGTTGCAGTACTAGTGCCAGTCCAAGAATGAAGGAGAGGAGTTAGTTGCAGTACTAGTGCCAGTCCAAGAATGAAGGAGAGGAGTTAGTTGCAGTACTAGTGCCAGTCCAAGAATGAAGGAGAGGAGTTAGTTGCAGTACTAGTGCCAGTCCAAGAGCAAGCCAAAACTGTCAGAGAAGTGAGACAGCAGACGAGCTTGTCCCTGAAGCAGGGAGATTTAGGCATGGATGGGTGCTCCTTAGGGAGCACAGCCTCTGCAAGAAGGGCCCGCTTCCAGCTACTTTTGTGTTGTTCATGCTGAGTTGTCCTAGCTTTCATTCTAAACAGAAAGATTTAGACACAGTCCTGGTGCTTGCTAGGCTATAAACCTGCCTCACTCCCCTCTGTCTCTATACAGGGCAACAAAGATAAGACACTAGGACTGTTCTCTCCCTTCCAAAGGTGTTTAGATTTTAGTTTTAAATGCTGGATGGAGAAACTGCAGGGGTAAAAAAATTATATAGTTAAATGCCTTGATTATAAAGTACAGCCTATAACATACAGAAGCTCTTATGCACAGCAATATTCATGGAAAGAGACTACTTTTTGTTAGGTCAAAAGAATAGAAGATAATATCATACATATTTTTAATAGCTACAACTTGACAGATATGAAATCTCACTGTCAGTGGGAAATTAGCATGGTTGTGTTGCCAGTAAAATCTCACATGAACTGGCTCTTATTTTCATGTCATTTAATTTTTTTCAGCAGTGACATGGAATAAAAAAGTAATTCTCAGTATTAATAATAACTGAAAGCAGACTGGAGCTAGTGGGTAAAAGCAGACACTTCATGGAGAGAGACCAGTCTGGGTCTTCTGGTCACATCAAGCAATATGTAGTATGAAAAATTGATTCTTACAGAGATTGTAGGGCAACCATGGGCAGCCAAGAAGTGGAACACCATTGAGCAGGGAATTAAGCTTCTGAAGGAGTTTACTGTGAAGGAAGTGCTTTATGGAGATCATGGCACTCATGAGCCTGATGACATTCCTCTTGGGACAGGTCTCATGAAGAAGCTTATCAAGCTTGCTCCTTCATCCTATGCTAACATCTTGGCTAGCTGGTTTCTATCAAGGAGTGATAATGGAAGGTCCATCACTGTTGGTGAATTCACTGACCAGCTCAGGCGGATAGAAGACAGCTTGTCACAGTCTGCCCTAGTCTCTGCCATAAACACTATGACCACAGAGATTAAAGGAGGATCTTAAAACCTCCATTTCCAATCTGGTAAGGGATACCATTCCTGCATCATCTGAATGGGTGAATGTTTCTGCAGTCAGGAACAGACGCCTGCCTCCTGCAAGGCAATTCCAGCCCAGGAGGAGACAAATTCCACCCAGACAGCAGCAATCACGTGCGTCACTGTGGGTAACTCTGCGTGACCAATATGGTGAGAACAGGAACAAATGGGATGGTCAACCTACTTCAGCTCTTTCAAAGAGAGTCAGGGAACTGCAGAGTGGCAGAAGCAGAGGCAGCAATGCCAGGAAAGTAGCTGTCATTTCTTCAGCTCCCCAGAGCAACTGCAATTATTCTAACAATTGCAATTTCTCTCACAACAACACCAATCATTGTGCACACCCCACATGCCATCTTCAGCATTAGGGGTGCCCTGCCTCCAGACAGGAGATTTTTGCAGTGGTGAGGGGGTAGGGAACACCCAAACCATCACACCATGAAAGGCAAGCCCCTAGTGGGCAAAATATCTACTATAAGCCTTGACATGTGAGCAGGAGAATAGTAAGGATGAGCGCGGTAGGCATATTGCCTCCATCATTCTGCTGCTGTAGCCACTTCATAAAGAACATCTAGTTCATTTATCTGGGAATGATTAGAGAGAAGGCTGATCATACAAGATCATACAAGAATGATTAAAGCACTGGAAAGAATACCTCATAGTGTAAGACAAGAGGATTTCAATCTATTTAGCTTAACAGAGGAGTCACAGCATGACAAAACTTTGATCTCAGGCTTCTTGATCTAGCATATAAAGATATAACAGGATTTGACATGGGATGGCATCAAACCTAGATTATAAACAAGATGTAATTTTTGTGTTAAATTGTTGCAATTTTAAACCAGCAGTAGAATTATTTATAGAAAAGAGGCTCTAGATCAACCAAGAAATTGTTCATGAAAACCTCCTAATGCCTGGTATATACAAAGTCAGCTTCAATAACCACAATAATCCCTTGACACATAAACTATGGGTTTCTAAGAACAGTTCCCACAACTACTGCACTATTATTTCACTATGTGTTACAGGTATGCCAAGAGACTCTCAATAAAATCCACATTTCTTTGTAGTCAATACTACACAGCTATATCTGAGAGACAAAGTGTCTGCCTCAAAGGGGCAGAAATAAAATGATTCCTTCTTAAAGAAATTATTTTATGCCTTACTTTGCAAATTAAGTAATGAGGCCACAATCAGACAGGAATCTCATGGCAGAAAATGGATTTGAATATGTGTAAGTCCTTAGTGCTGTCTTAACCAAAATGTCATCCATATCTCACTGAGACATCTGCTGATGTTATGTTCTTGCAAAGTGTGCTTATAGCCCTTCTTAATATCTTTGCAGTGCCCACATGCTGCTGGCTCACCCCCCGTGCTGCAAAATGATGATGGAGGAGTGCAGAAGGAAAGGGATGAGGAATATTGATGTGCACAGAGTTCACAGGGAAGGCATATTGGTTGTTGCTGATAGGGTAGTATTGATGGGATTTCTGGATTGGTGTTCACTCTTTCTATTAGACCCTGCAGAGGACAATGAAAGAAGAATCACACACCTGCCAGTGTCAGAAAGAGATATATAGAGCAGGGTGCATGGGAGGTGCAGGTCCAAGATCCTGATGTGAGCAAAGCCAAGAAGGCTTTCAGGACTGCTAGAGCTCTGAAAGCATCTGAAGCTTTGTCTCAGGTCCCTATAGCTATAATCACACTTTGCTTATGAGGAGCCACTGCAGCAGGCTGACTGTACCCAGGCTGTGGATGTACACTGCAGGGTGCCCTGTGGTCCTAATACAGTTTGTTTCCCCATCTTCCCCTACCTGTGTTGCTCCCTGAGCATCAATAGCAGTGCATGGGGATGGGCCAGTGACAACTGGTACGCAGCAAGGGCTTACACCAGCTTGCCCCAGTCCAGCACAACAGATGCATTCCCAAAGCACAAACGGCCTTTACAGCTGACTTCAACTCATCCTGACATCATAACCACTCCAGATTTACCCAGTGCATGTGGACAGCCCTGAACATGGCAGTACAGTGATGGGAAGGATTTTTCATGGAAAACTGAGCATTTTCCAAGAACTGAAGGGAACTGGGTTTTGTTGACAGATATTGCTAACAATATTGCATCACCTCAGGTTTAAATGTATTGCCTGTCTTCCTTCTTCTATCCATTTACAGAAGAAGAGGAAATTATCTTTCTCTGCTTTCATTTAATTTTCTTTTTTTTCAGACTGCATTTCTAATCACAGAATTAACCAGGTTGGACTTGTTAAATCTCATGGCATTGGACTGTGCCCTTCTGTCCAGCTTGCCCAGGTACCTCTGAGTCACAACATTTTGAGAGAAGTGTTTCTGGATGGGAGAGGAATCAAAAATCTAGGAATTTCACTTGGAAAATGGAGGTCTGTTGTCAGAGAGCTCTTGTACAGCTGGCACTGGAGTGTATATCATAAAAGCATAGAATCAACCAGGTTGGAAGAGACCTCCAAGATCATCCAGTCCAGCCTATCACCCAATCAACAGTCAAATCAACTAGACTTTGGCACTAAGTGCCTCATCCTGTCTTTTCTTGAACACCTCAGGGACGGCGACTCCACCACCTCCTGGGGCAGCCCATTCCAATGGCAAATCCTCTGGGGACATTAAGTCAGTAGGAAGAATCACCCGGTCTGAGTGGCTATTCCTTTGGTGGGGACATCCATATGCTTCATGGCTCTGTGTTGTACAGAGTGGAGAAGAGAAGCCTTTTCATGTCTAGTGCCTTCCAACACACACATGAGCATGCAGGCATAACACCTTCAGGTGCACTGCCCTTTCCTCCTGGAGAGCCGGATGGTGCTTTCAAGTGTTTATGTAACACTGTCATTGCTAGCTAATGCATTGGAAATGCTGAACAGCAATTAAAGAGCAATTAGTAAGCTGAATACTTTATTGTGGTCATAATTCCTCTCCATTTTGCTCAGCACAGGCAAGAATGTCTTGGCGGCAAGCCAAGTGATTGCTCATAAGGGAGATTATGGATTTCCGTGGCATCCAGAGGGTTAAGTTTCCTGATGATATCCAAAAGCCAGCAAGGAACAAGTCAGCCTGTGAGGAGTAACTACTGTTGTGTGTTACAGTACATATGGGCAAACAGTTCTCTGGCAGAGGAGCCGTGCTCCACTGCTCTTGTAGCTAAGTGAAGGGCTTTTTCTTCCCTTACTGCAGTTTTATTGTTTCATACTTTGAACTCCTTATGTACTCCAAAAATTATGGCACTTACTTTCTTATCTCACTGGGATAACCAACAGATGAAAGACTGTGGAGATCCAAAGACCTGTCCAATTGGTCTTGTGGACTTCTCCAGCATACCCTGCAACTGCAAGAAGCCATATCACAAGCTGCTGAGCTGTTACTAAGCTGACTAAATGAAAATAAAAGAGCTAAGGGTAGCTGGGTGTGGTGTCAACCTTTGCTCATGTGCTTTTGTTTGCAGTTGGCAGGGTTCAGGCTCAACTTATTTATCTTGCTCCCTGAAAACCGTACCTCTATTTTTAATTGTTGTGAGAAGGAAATGGGCATGTCTTGTAACTCCTGATTGGGCTGGGGGAAGATAATGGTCACTTTATATTAAATCTAAGTTTCTTCCTGCAAGGCTGTGGTGTCATCCTGCCCAAATTTGGAGCTCGTTGTCACTGGAGGTTTTAAACAGTAGTTAGAAAACAAAAATATAGCTACATATAAAAGACTTCTTCAATCATGTTTCAACATCAGTCAGAATTATCCTTAATCCACAAGTACCTTTTCAAAGAGATGCAGTATGATAATCAACTCATCTCTGAGGTATCGCTTTGGTAAACATTCTCAAACCTGGGAGAGTCTTGCATGATGTCCAGAGAAGGGTGACAAAGCTGGTGAGGGGCCTGGAACACAGCTCTGTGAGGAGAAGCTAAGGGAGCTGGGGGTGTGCAGCCTGCAGAAGAGGAGGCTCAAGTGTGACCTCATTGCTGTTTACAGCTACCTGAAGGGAGGCTGTAGCCAGGTGGGGTTGGTCTCTTATCCCAGACAACCAGCAATAGAACAAAGGGACACAGTCTCAAGTTGTGCCAGGGCAGGTCTAGGCTGGATGCTAGGAGGAAGTTGTTGTCAGAGAGAGTGATTGGCATTGGAATGGGCTGCCCAGGGAGGTGTTGGAGTTGCCATCCCTGAAGGTGTTGAAGGAAAAGCCTGGATGAGGCACTTAGTGCCATGGTCTAGTTGATTGACTAGGGCTGAGTGATAGATTGGAGTGGATGATCTTGGAAGTCTCTTCCAACCTGGTTGATTCTATGTTTCTATGACTGGCTGCCAGTTTTGTACCTAACTTATACCTATCTTTCATTTGAAAAGCATCCTAGTTCAACTAGTTAAGAGATCTTGAAGTGTTCGTTGATGTTCCTGTACAGGCAGTGCCACTTTCAGGCTATGTAACAAACTCTTTGAGAAATGAGTGTGCAATCCTTACATGTGGGCTATTAAGAACCTTACTTGCTAGGTTGTTTGAAAAAGAAATCACTATCTTTGTCCATCTGGTTGCTCATATTGTCTCCTCCACATTCATATCTGAGGGCATAACAAAGGAATGAGTGTATCTGCAGAAGTGGCACTTGATATGCCATCACCCATGGCTTCCTAATCTGGACAATAACCAAAGGAGAAATATATTTTAAGCAGCTAATTCACTCTGTCAAATGTAGAGAAGGATGATAGTAACCAGCACAGTGGCATTACATGTGCTGAAAGTATGGCGAAAAATCAGAAAGGTTTTGACTTTAGGAAGCAGCACTGTGTTGGGAGAGAATGGTCAGAGTTCTCAGTATTAATTCTCCAAAAGGAAAGACAAATTCGAAGATCCATTAGCTAATGTGCCATTGCAGACCTAGAGAGCTTTATTTCATGCAGCTGTCACCTTTATTAGCTCTTACACTAAATATGTACACATTCGAGACCTACTGACATGACAAAGTCCCTTAAAGGTGCAAGCAGAAGTTTTGCTTATGCCTAAATCATAGAATCATAGAATCAGCCAGGTTGGAAGAGACCTCCAAGATCATCCAGTCCAACCTAGCACCTAACCCTATCCAGTCATCTAGTCCAGCTCAGCAAAGCCTGAGCCAGTAATTGAAGAGCAACTACAGTTCACTTCAAAATACGTCGGTCAGAGAGGATTTGCACCTAAAACATTTCTCCAAAGCTGTGAGTTACATTCGACTATGTAGAAAGCCTTTTGCTTCTTCTGAGAAGTCATAATAAACCCTGCAGCATTTGACTGCGTTGGCACAGGTGACATAAAATGATGGCATTTGTTTTTCAGTGTAGTCTGACCTGCTGAGATGTCTTATGCTTAGAAAGCAGACTTTCGGGTATTGTTTTCCTTTAGGCTGACTTTACCACCTCTGTCGAGAAGAACTGATGTTTTATCTCGCAGTTCTGCTTTAGTCACACCGAAATCAAAGAGATCGGGCAAGATACTTTGAGCTTTCATAAGTGTTAAGCGATCGCCACCCGGTGGCACCGGAGAGTCAGTGCCGGTGTGGCATCGGGCGGAGCAAGGGCAGTGCCATAATAACACATTCAAAACAAACATTAAGGATTATGCAGTTTTGGTGGGTTTTAGGGTACAGGTAAACTGCATTTGAAATGTAGATGACATAGCTCTGCTGTAAAAGAAAGAGCCCTAAGTAGATGACTTGTTATTTATACTGTTGACATTGGTTATCATGGAGACAAGAACCACCTGGACTGCACAACTCTGACTTAGCGTCATTCAATCGCTCAATAGAAGTGATTGCATTAACACCTTTGCTTCTTTGCTCTCTGGGTTTCAAGCAGCTAATTCTCCTAAAAATTAGTGTGCTATTATTTAGCCACAATTTTTTTCTAAGCTGTGTAATTGCAGTGGAAATAGACTTACTTGCAGGGGGGGCCTGGAGAGCAACTTGGACCTAAGGACCAGTGTGCCCTTCGTGGAGAGAATGCAGCAGTATCCTGGGCTGCAGCATTTCACATACGAGGAAAGGCTGAAAGGGCTGCCACTGTTCAGCCTGGAGAAGAGAAGGCTCAGGGGGTGGCTGTCATCAACATACACAAATATCTGCGCAGAGGGTATGCAGAGGATGAAGCCCTTTGCAGTGCTGTCCAGTGACAGGACAGTGGTGTCTTGGGCTGGAGCATCTCATATACAAGGAAAGACTGAAAAGGCTGCCACTGTTCAGCCTGGAGAAGAGAAGGCTCAGGGGGTGGTTGTCATCAACATACACAAATATCTGCACAGAGGGTATGCAGAGGATGAAGCCCTTTGCAGTGCTGTCCAGTGACAAGACAACAGCTACAAATTCAGGCACAAGAGGATCTATCTGAACATCAAGAAACACCTTTCATTGCATCATAGAATGATTTGTTTTGGAAGAGACCTTGAAAAATCATCTAGGTCAAACATTGCCATAGGTAGGGACAACTTTCACTAGGCAAGGTTGTCCAAAGGCCTTTTAAACTTGGCTGTGAAGACTTCCATGGAATCAGAGAATGGTTTGGGTTAGAATGGCCCTTTAAAGATCATCTAGCAAACATAACTGTGATGTTGACCAAGCATGGGTACAAGTTGCCCAGAGAGGCTGTGGAGTCTCAATCCTTGAAGATATTAAAAGTCAGATGGGACATGGTCCTGAGTAACTAGTTGTAGATGATCCTGCTTGAGCACAGGAGCTGACCTCCAGATATGCCTTTGAGCCTCAGCTATTCTGTGGTTCTGTGGCAGGATAGTCAGCTGGTTTGTTTCCATTTACCAGACCAAACTTACCAAAACCTGTTGCTTAAAAGTGAAGTTCTGGATTTAGAAAAGTAAACTCTCAACTTAAAAGTGCTGTAAGATGGACAACAGGAACTTCATATGTGTTTTGTAATTACCCATTCTTGTTTGCATGCCATTTCAAAAACATGTTCTATGACAGAAGTCAGAAGCCCACACAAATTTAGTGTCACTGAATCTTCAGTAAAACTAATGTACTTTTATGGCACTTTCAGACTAGCTTGATGGAACCAGAAATCTGTTTAAAACAAAGTAATCTTTTCAGACTAACTTGATTCTGTCTTCAGTAAAACCTACGTCCTAACAGCACTTTCAGTTTATCTTAATGCAACCAGAAATTTGTTTAAAACAAAGTAAACTTTTCAGATCAACTTGATTCTGTGTTCAGTAAAACAAATGTACTAGTGGCACTTTTATATTATCTTCATGAAATCAGAATTTTCTTTAAAACAAAGTGATCTTTTCAGATCAACTTGATTCTGTGTTCAGTAAAACAAATACACTAGTGGCACTTTTTTATTATCTTAATGCAATCAGAAATTTCTTTAAAACAAAGTCATCTTTTCAGACCAACTTGATTCTGTGGTTCACTAAAACCAATGTACTAGTGGCATTTTTAGGTTATCTTACTGCAACAACAAAAAAATTCTTTAAAACAAAATAATCTTTTCAGACCAACTTGATTCTGTGTTCATTAAAATGAGTGTACTAGTGGCACTTTTAGGTTACCTTAATACAACCAGAAATTTCTATAACACAAAGTCATCTTTTCAGACAAACATGATTCTGTGTTCAGTAAAATGAATGTACTAGTGGCACTTTTAGATTATCTTAATGCAATCAGAAATTTCTTTAAAACAAAGTAATCGTTTCAGATCAACTTGATTCTGTGCTCCACAGCACCCTTGGAGAGGTCTGCAATCATAAGACACATCATCTGGTTTCACATTACTTATTGTTCAGAAAAAAAACCCAACTATGCAGAAGGAAAAATCTGTGTTTAGGTGCAGCTACAGAAACCACCACCACCACACTACACACAGAGTGTGTCCTTCCCAGGTGTTTAGGTGCAGCTACAGAAACCACCACCACCACACTACACACAGAGTGTGTCCTTCCCAGGTGTTTAGGTGCAGCTACAGAAACCACCATCACCACACTACACACAGAGTGTGTCCTTCCCAGGTGTTTAGGTGCACCTACAGAAACCACCATCACCACACTACACACAGAGTGTGTCCTTCCCAGGTGTTTAGGTGCAGCTACAGAAACCACCATCACCACACTACACACAGAGTGTGTCCTTCCCAGGTGTTTAGGTGCACCTACAGAAACCACCATCACCACACTACACACAGAGTGTGTCCTTCCCAGGTGTTTAGGTGCAGCTACAGAAACCACCATCACCACACTACACACAGAGTGTGTCCTTCCCAGGTGTTTAGGTGCAGCTACAGAAACCACCATCACCACACTACACACAGAGTGTGTCCTTCCCAGGTGTTTAGGTGCACCTACAGAAACCACCATCACCACACTGCACACAGAGTGTGTCCTTCCCAGGTGTTTAGGTGCAGCTACAGAAACCACCATCACCACACTACACACAGAGTGTGTCCTTCCCAGGTGTTTAGGTGCAGCTACAGAAACCACCATCACCACACTACACACAGAGTGTGTCCTTCCCAGGTGTTTAGGTGCAGCTACAGAAACCACCATCACCACACTACACACAGAGTGTGTCCTTCCCAGGTGTTTAGGTGCAGCTACAGAAACCACCATCACTACACTACACACAGGGTGTGTCCTTCCCAGGTGTTTAGGTGCAGCTACAGAAACCACCATCACCACACTACACACAGAGTGTGTCCTTCCCAGGTGTTTAGGTGCAGCTACAGAAACCACCATCACCACACTGCACACAGAGTGTGTCCTTCCCAGATGTTTAGGTGCAGCTACAGAAACCACCATCACCGCACTGCACACAGAGTGTGTCCTTCCCAGATGTTTAGGTACAGCTACAGAAACCACCATCACTACACTACACACAGAGTGTGTCCTTCCCAGATATTTAGGTGCAGCTACAGAAACCACCATCACTACACTGCACACAGAGTGTGTCCTTCCCAGATGTTTAGGTGCAGCTACAGAAACCACCATCACTACACTACACACACAGTGTGTCCTTCCCAGGTGTTTAGGTGCAGCTATAGAAACCACCACCACCACACTACACACATAATATGTCCTTCCCAGGTGTTTAGGTGCAGCTACAGAAACCACCATCACCGCACTGCACACAGAGTGTGTCCTTCCCAGATGTTTAGGTGCAGCTACAGAAACCACCATCACTACACTACACACAGGGTGTGTCCTTCCCAGGTGTTTAGGTGCAGCTACAGAAACCACCATCACCACACTACACACAGAGTGTGTCCTTCCCAGGTGTTTAGGTGCAGCTACAGAAACCACCATCACTACACTACACACAGGGTGTGTCCTTCCCAGGTGTTTAGGTGCAGCTACAGAAACCACCATCACCACACTACACACAGAGTGTGTCCTTCCCAGATGTTTAGGTGCAGCTACAGAAACCACCATCACCACACTACACACAGAGTGTGTCCTTCCCAGGTGTTTAGGTGCAGCTACAGAAACCACCATCACCGCACTGCACACAGTGTGTCCTTCCCAGATGTTTATGTGCAGCTACAGAAACCACCATCACTACACTACACACAGAGTGTGTCCTTCCCAGGTATTTAGGTGCAGCTACAGAAACCACCATCACTACACTAACCCACATAGCGTTCCTTGAAGTCATGAGAAGTAATTTCATCCAGAACTTCTGCAGGCTATGATCTGCTGCCTAACAAAAGCAAGGGTACTGTGGATCCTCCCGTTTGTGAAATGCAGGGCTTACTTAATCATTAATGCTCTCCTGTTTATCCCAGGTAACTTTCACTCACAAGGTGGGGGGGGACAAGTCTCTAGTTTCACATGATTTATTCAATAAAAAACAAAAGTGACAAACAGCAACTTTTTTTCTGGGCACTTGGACAAAGGAAGTATTTTATATCTCCAGTGATCCATGAACCTTATAATCATGAGATCTTCGTGTTCATTGTGATATGGCCAACCTCATACCTCACCTAACACAACCAGCTCTGTAGATGGGGAACCACATACATACACAAGATGACTTTCACCTTGTTCTCTGGAATAAAGAGCCTTGTGGAACTATGCTGTACCCTGTTTTGATACACAGACAACTTTGCTTGGGAATATTGGCTTGAGTTTCAGCAAAGACCATTCTCCACACTGCTGATACCAGCAGGCTTCCTGTTGAACAGCAAGGACCAAGTGCCTCTTAGGAGTGGGTCCAAGGAAAATTTTGCATACAGATTGCTGCCCTGTAAAATAACTTTATCTTTCAAGACAGATTGCATGTAAAGTGCAACCTCTGGCAGTTGTACTGGAAATCAAACCTGAAAGCAAACTCCAGCTCCAGTCACTCCATGACTATCTGAGCAGACTGCTCAGGTCATGGCCACTCCTGCTCTCACAGTCACATTTATGGTGTGTATAATTCATGTCCTGAAGGTACCGTGACAGTGCTGAAATACCCAATGCTTTATCAGCCATGTAGTTACACAAATGTCACTCATAGTTAGAATCTATGTTCATAAACCCCACGTAGCCAGGCATGTGTTTGTTTAAGACCTGGGAGGAATGCCAGACCCATATTTTCCTGCTTCCTGTTGCTTAAAGGAACAGGGTGCTGTTGACATTTGTTCTGTGGTGGGCAGGATGTAGTCTAAAGAGTGTGGAAGATGTAAGGCTCTCATGGGTGCATTGTGATGGTTTGGGTGTTACTTGGCCCCCTACTCTTATGAAATCACCCAAACTAGACTCAGCCAAGCCTGGAAATTAAAGAATGAAGCTTTCTATTTACAGCTTAGCACAATATACAAGCAGATATTTGCAATATCTGCAGCTACAGACAGAAATACACAAGTTAAAAAGGTAACACAGAAACACAGCAGCTCTCCCAGAAACCTGAGTGCCCAGGAGGGGCTCCCAACCACCCTTCCACCTCCCTTCCACCCCTCTACCTTATTCCAGACTTTGCCTTACACTCAAGGTGAGTTTGGAGAATTGGCCAGGGGGGTTAGGAAGCAAATTGATTAATTAATTACACAGAGAGCAGGTTAGAGAGAGAAGTGAGGCAGCCAAAGTCAAAGAGTGTTATCTATGTTTATGTTCTTGTATTTATATTTCTCAGCAAGCCTATGAGTGAAATAGACATCCCCACTGTTTCCTTTTCACAGTCTGTAATCTAATTCCTCTCACTAAAATATCCCAGCTAGCTTCAAACTAGCACATGCATACCAACTGTGAGCATCACACTCGATTATGACAGCAGCCTTGGTGCAACAGGACACTGGTTGGGAAAAAATCCTAAATTCAAGGGACTAAGTCAGTTTTGTTTTAGCGGGATGATGGTTAGAATGTTAATTGTGTTTGGTTTTAAACTGATACAGCTTAAACAGTACAAAAACTAGAGTTAATCTGGGCAGCGTTAGGGAATGAAGAAGCAAAGCACCTCAATATCAGTGTATTAACTGTCCTCAACTCAGGGAGGTGTTGCTGAACTAAATTCCCTGATTTGTGCAACTTTAGTAACTATGCCTCCAAATTAATCAAACTATTGCAATTCCTCCATTAGTGTAAAGCTTCACTTGGTACCAGTCAAAGTTAATGCCCCAGTCCCTTGCATAAGCAACCCATACCCCAGAAGCTGCTGATGCTGTCTGTCTAGGATGTGGTGTTGACTGATCATATTTACTAGGCTATCTTCTCAATCACATCAGGGTCTCATATACAATATCTTTTTTGCAGTTGAAGCTCCTGTGCAGTCAACTGCCTTTTGATACATTGAAAAATGAACCAGGGAGCTTGGAGAAAAAGATCTCAAGTATCTATGTGTTGCCATTTGAGTTGAAGAGTTAACGGCATCGTAGCTGTGAGCTGTAAAGCGCTGCTGTGAATCAGCACAGATGGGATCTGTATCATATACCACAAGGGGTTTGCACTTCAGTTCAGACACGTCTGGCTACCACAAGCAGATTTAATTTGGCCAGGGGATTGAACAATGACCTGGTCTGCTTAAACTCCTACTGTTTTAATGAATAATAGCTATGAACAGCACTACCTAAATGGTCTCTTAGTCTCTTTGCCTTTGTTCTTATTTCAGAGTTACTGCTACAGCAGCAGTGTCATTTCATGACTTATAACCTCTGTGATGTGACAAGGTTATTAATACTTTTGTCAGCTTAAGACATGTTGAGAGATTGAAGCAGAAAACTGAGATCAGCTTTCTTTACCAGAATCCTCTTGTGTTTGGGTGGGTGAATACTTCACCACAGACATTAGTCACATTTAAGTCAAACCAACCCCTTTTGCTTTTTAGATGCTTATATACATGAACAAAAATGTAGCATGTTTAATGCAGGTTTAATTTCTCTATGTAGGAGAGGATGGATGATGAAAACAGTCACAATTTTGGCAGCTGTCTCAGAATATGAAGATCTGCTCATGGGTCAAAGGCAATGTTTGGTTGTTTCTATTTCATCTGTGCAATTCTCTTGGTTATGATGTGTTTATACAATTTCATTACAGTGAAATAGTGAAGTAGGTCTACTGTCTTCTCTTCACAGACCCAACACTGCAATGAACAACCTGTCAAAGACATAAAAACTCTTACAGAAACTAATCATTTGCCTGCAGACATTCAGGGCAGGTTTTGTAGGTGTCCCATGATT
The DNA here is from genome assembly GCF_015220805.1 of Pogoniulus pusillus. Classification (NCBI taxonomy): domain Eukaryota; kingdom Metazoa; phylum Chordata; class Aves; order Piciformes; family Lybiidae; genus Pogoniulus; species Pogoniulus pusillus. The sequence continues at coordinate 6,294,977 of NC_087291.1, read as the reverse complement.
GCACTATTTTTTTTCTGACCACACAGCAGTCTCCTGGTGTCTTGGCAGGATGATATTGCTGCACGCAGCTCCCCCAGCCATTGGCAGGTGGTCACATTCTTCACATCACAGTGGTCAACTGAATAACTGCTTCATTTCATCTCACAAATGATGAGAAGAATATTCCTAGAGTTATCAACTACAGGGAAGACCCTGAGATGCAAAAATTCAATCCATGTTCAGCCCATATTTAGTTCATTTCTGGAAAGAGGGCTTAGTTTGGACTCTAGTGAGACTTGGATTTAAGGATTGCTTTAGTTCCACTTTGGTGTGTTAGAAGGGTAAAACAAGGACCCAAAGGCTCAAAATGTGGACAGGACAACATTTGTTCAAAACCAGTTCACTTGTTTCAGACTTGTTGTGTTTCATGTCATGAGAACAAAATGTTCTCAACCCAATTCTTCCCAGAGCTGCCCCTTTGTAATGTTCGTACCCTCAAGGTACAGCCCACTTCTGTTGCTGTGCAGCTGCTAAGCCACATTCAACTGGTCCTGAATTGATTTCAAATCCTATATTTTTTTCCAAGAACCAAATTCACTCACAGCCTTGCTCAGCCACAGGCCTCAACTTGGCACTAGATTTATCATCACCCTGATTTCATTAAGGCAGGATAACAAACTGCAGTGGTTTGCTGTCAGTCAAGCAGTGGTCAGTTGTGCAGCTACCTGAATTCCATCACCCTATGCCACAAGCCTCTTTGCTATACATTTGTTTGGTTTCTTACAACTTGTAGCATAATGTTGAGTATTGTCTTTTATCATGCCCTTTCTAAATGGTTACATACTTAACCCAAGCCTTAAGGAGGCACACAAACAATGGGCCTCATCCATGACAGGTACTCAGGCCAGACTATGTTTCCTTTAACGCTGTAGCTGGACTTGTTCTGATTTGCAGATGCAATACTACAGGTATCTTTTGTAGATCCTTCTTAGTTTCTGGATGGACTACAGATATTCTGCTCATTTGTCTGGTATCTAGGCCCTTAGCAGTCATGCTCTTCTCCTTACTTCAGCTGCAGAACTGTAATAATTAGACTTGCTGTTTTCCAGGCCTTTCTTGCATTGCATTAACCTATGCCCCGTTGCAGAGTCTGTATCTCTAGCATTTGCAACACAAATGTACCTGATGTGGCCTGCAGCCCCAGCACTGCCTCCAACACTTGCACTATAACCAAAGGGCTGCAGCCAGGTCACCCCCAGGCAGCAGCCACACACCTGTCTTGCGTGTGTCAGGCAATCTCATGCTCTTAGGTGCACCCATTATACTTCCCTCTTCACCCATCACTTTTGGTCAGATCTTTGGAGCCTCATGCATCAGCAGTCAGGTAAGATGAGAGGTCTGTTACACAGCAGGTGTTTTTAGAAACAGGTTCATTGCCTCTGTGTACAGATCTGTTTGCATCCACTCTGGTTCTTTCTTTCCTTTGTACTGAAAACCTGCCCTCCAGCCAGCCTGTAAAGTTTAGTACAGACTTTCACAAGAGAGCAAAGTATGACAAGGTACAAATGGAAAGCAGGAGGTGGTTTAATTCCTTACAGGATAGGGGCACACAGAGTCCAAGCAGATGAATCAGTGCAGCTGGAATGACAACGCTCAGCAGTCTCCCAGGAAAGTAGAGAGAGTGAAGTCCATCATGAAACAGGCTTAAGATAACTCACATTACATCATATTTGCTGTGCGTGAAGCCTGAAGACAGGGCAGTTGCCACAGCTTAGCTGGTGTGCACTACCTTCTTAAGCTCTTGTACACCAATCACATGTTTGAGCCCTGAGGCTGCACTAGATCAGATTTGCAGAGTTCCATAAAAACATGCAGAATTTAATTAAAGAACAGAGACAAAATGCTCTGTTCTGTATTTTGTAGAGTCAGTTCAAACCTTTGCAGCACCTTAACATTGCACATTGCAGTTAAATAATGTAAAATGTAACATAAAGAATCCATTTGTGTGCTGAACTGGGTGAAAAGCAGATAGAGGGAAAAGGGTGTTTTGGTGTGAATCACAGAGTAGAACGAGTAGAAGAGACCTTTAGAGGTCTGTAAGGGCTGTTGCTAAGACAGGGAATGAGTCATTTCAAAATCAGCAGTTGTCATCCTCGCCCATTCCTCTGGCAGCAGCAATTCTGTCTCTCCTGAATGGTCCTCTCTGCTCTTCATTGTAGCCCTGTCCTTCTTCTCCCTCCCCTCCTCTAGCAGAAAGAGCCCAGACCTCTTCTTTAGGGAGCAAGACTCATTTTTTGCTGATGCTGCTAAAATACTTTAAGCTGCATCTGGTATAAGCAGAACATTTTTGCCTAATTGTATTCCCAACTGTATGTACTTGTATCACAACTTACAAAGGAATGTATCATCATCCATGAAGGAAAATAGTTTTGTTTCATTCACAGGATAGTTATGAACTGTAAATTGAAGAAGTAAAGCTTTCTAGTTAAACTGAAGGGTTTTTTTTTTCTGTCTTTGTTTCAAGTAACAAACTAAAACCTCAGAAATTTTAGAAAGAAAGTAAAGTGCAACCTGTTGTAAATCAGAATGAAAGAGACGTTGATGACCTCAGAGATGAGCAGAAACAGGTATCTGAAAGACAGATCACTAACTACATTAAAAGCAGTAGATGTGGCAGAAGTCACTTGGTGTGAAACCTGATTTCAGCAAATTCTGCATCAAAATCCCTTCTGCAGGCTGCTCACCCCCAGCTCCCTCAGCCTCTCCTCACAGGGCTGTGCTCCAGGCCCCTCCCCAGATTCATCACCCTTCTCTGGACACATTGCAGTATCTCAATATCTATCTTGAATTGAGGAGCCCAGAACTGGACACAGCACTCAAGGTGTGGCCTGAGCAGTGCTGAGTACAGGGGCAGAATAACCTCTCTTGTCCTGCTGGCCACACTGCTCCTGATAGAGGCCAAGATGCCATTGGCTCTCTTGGCCACCTGGGCACACTGCTGCCTCATCTTCAGCTGCTCTCTCCCACCACCCCCAGGTCCCTTTCCTCCTGGGTGCTTTCCAGCCACTCTGTCCCCAGCCTGTAGCCCTGCTTGGGGTTGTTGTGTCCAAAGTGCACAACCCTGCACTTGGCCTTGTTAAATCTCATCCCATTGGCCTCTGCCCACCCATCCAGCCTGGCCAGGTCCCTCTGCAGGGCTCTCCTACCTTCCAACAGATCCACACCTGCTCCTGGCTTGGTGTCATCTGCAAACTTACTGATGTTGGACTCAATCCCCTAGTCCAGATAATCAATAAAGATGTTGACCAGGACTGGGCCCAGCACTGACCCCTGGGGAACACCACTAGTGACAGCTGCCAACTGGATTTCTAATACAAGCCAGGATGCCATTGGCTTATATAAGGCACACTCCAGGCTCAGAATAAAAAAGGAGAATCTCTGCCTTGATACATTTCATCACCCAGTGTTTTCTAAGAATATGTTCAGCTTTGGCCCATTTTACTTTATGTTCAGATAAATTGTCTTTGTGTATAAGAGTTTATCTGAGGATGAATGTAGCTACTTGATAAATATATGATCAAAATCAAATGACAAAGCACAATAATGGCACTAAATGAAAGAGAATTTGATGGCAACTTTTATAATAGAGAAAGAGGAAAAAAAGATCTTGCCCCAAAACCTATTCATAAATTTGCTATCTGAGAGTTTGACATTTCTACAAATTATCATGTCCTCTGCAAAAGATTATTAATCTTATTTTTCCTGAGGAGAGATGAAAGTTGTAGTGTTAATCATGTTGCCTTCTACTGAGAAGTACTAATGCTTGTGGTTATGTGGGCTAGGTTACCACAGGTGGAGAAATCAAAGGATAAGAGCTGGGTTATTTCCTTTGTGCTTTGTCACCTTAAACAGGGTGGTAGCAAATCTCAAAACAGCAGGTTTTGCTTGCCAAAGAAAGTGAGGTGTCTTTGTCTGCATCAGTAAGAACTGTACTGGAGCGCTCTCAAACTCACACAGACTCAAAGCAATCCTGCTGCTTCAGTAATCACATTCTGTTTTCCCTTCCACCCTTTAAAGCTGTTCACTTCACAACTAGACAAACCCCACAATTTTATTTTCATCTCAGTATTTAGAAAGGATGAGTTGGCAATTAAGCTTTTTCCATATCCTACAGGGGAAGTGGATGCAAACAAGAAGATGAAAAGAGTGTTTTTGACACACAGTGCCTTTTACACCTCCGGGAGAGTTACTGCAAGGTAATTGAATGCCTTCTCTGGAGAGTTTTATCCCAAACACCTAAACATCTGGCTTTTAATGCAGAATTCATTATTGCTTTAAGTTATTACAATGGAAAGTGCATTGACATCCTGAAACAAAAACAGTTGTTATTGCAAAGTATTAAACACTGAGCAAGAGAAGCAGTTCCTCAGTGGCATGTAACAGTTGCTGCTCTTATTCCACAAATCACTTAAAGCCACTTATGACTACTATTATTAGCTATAAAAGCCCACTTGGGTTTTATGAATGCTGGAGAACTGAGACAAAAAAAAATGGCTTTGAAAAAGATTGTGTCTTGATCATTGTAAGTCTTTTGGCCCCTGCACAGACACAGTCAAACGAAAAATGGAGATTATATGAGTCAAATTACTTAGAAAAATGTCTCAAGATTTAAATGCAATGCATCTAGGAAGGTTTTATTCTAATTAGAACATAGCAGAGTCACAGCAGCACTCTGCAGTGATATCATCAAATCAAGGCTGTTTCTATGGGAACACCACCAACTCCCAGAAATTATCATGCCAGTTTGCCATAAATAGAAAATAAAAGATTAAAAGAGAGAGAGAGAGAGAGAGAGAGAGAGAGAGATAGAAAGGAAAGGAAAAAAAGACCAAGGGAGAAAGAGAGTGAAGAGGAGAATCCAGTCCTCTCTTTTTGATGCTTATTGAGAATATGTTGTCAAGTCTTATTCTGCAATAAAAAACAATATTGAGATGAAAATTTCACTACAATTTACATTGCTCCTGTGACATATTTGGGGCCTTTAACATCTTTTCTGAAGACTTTCTTGAGGGTTTTGTTGGGGAAAAAAGAAACATGCAATGCACTCTCCTATAGTGGTCTCCCTGTTTCCTGCACTTTCCACAGCCCAAGTGAGTTCATGATTGCTGTGGGAGAGAAAAATAGCTTTGGTCATAGATAGTCACTCTGTTTCCTTAATTTCTATCTTCCTTCTCTGTACTTTGATAGTCTGGTCTGAAAAGGATACAATTACAGAGCAAGAAAAGTAAACAATTAATATCTCAAACACAAGCTCTTCTTTCTATCTGCTTGGCAGATTGTCTCCCTCTTTCAGCAGTCTTCCTAACAGCTGCCTCCAGCCTAGTGTCTTCACCAACCACACAGACACAATGGAAACCACTCAAATTCTTCCCAGGAATATCTAGAGATATTCCATCCCTTTGAGACTCCAGTCCAACAGCATTTCTGCACTCTGGCACTATGCAGGCTTGTACTTCTGGCTTTCTTCACCACTGCAACACATTCCCTTGTCCAGAGGAACTGCCTTCCTGATGGGCTGCCCAGGCTGGAGGCAACAGCTTCCTGACGCTGTATTCCCTGCTGTAAAACTCCCTCTCACTCGTGGTTTGCTTACAAGATATGTGTTCTATTATCTATTTTCTATTTTCACTTATTTCCCTCTTGCCAGCCACTGCTCCTGAAATTATTCATTATAATCTTTTCCAGCCCTGCCCTAATGTAGCTAGAAATAGTACCTGAATATCACACCATAACGTCTATCATTTGCTTCATACATACTGAGAAGAAATCCCTCGCTCCAAAGTAGCCTATGATAATACATTATCATTGAATTTTATCTTGTTGAATGACTGTAAGTAATAATGTCACTTTGGACAAAACCAGACAGTAATAGTATGAGTAAATGCTGCTGAGAATATTGATGGTGAATTTGGTGATAGTCCTCCAAGTACACTCTTTGCCCTTTAGCTAGTGGATTGCTACTCCTGTCTGCACAGCAGAGGGCATTCCCTTGTTCAGATCCCTGCAATGAGTCTAAAGTACATTAAGCACTCTCATGGACTGGGAGAGGTATCAACTATATTTCAAAGAGAAAAATGCAAAAATGCCTTTAAATGCCTTTTAAGATGATGATAGCACCACTTTTAAGGAATTCGAGTGAGTCGAATTGTTCCAACAGGACTTATCTGTAAACTACTTCAGGTTCAGTGAAGTGCTGAAATCCTGCATAGATATTTGCAAACAGTATGTTTACACCTAGGTTTCAAACGAGGTTATGTTTTTCTTTAGATACAAAAGGCCAGGATATTATTTCAGAGACAATCTGGAGGATTTACAATAATATATCCACATGCTAAAGCTGCAAATTTGCTTATGCAAACAAATCATGAGACCTGGCCATCTCCTTCTATCCAAAACAGACTGCTCCCACTATGTGAGCTTCATTTCAAGGACTGCAGAGTTGAACAGTATTTCAGGTTTGATTAGTGGTGACCTAGACGAAAAAGAGGGGCAGCCCAGAGGCAGAGTATAAGGGAAGGATGGCAAAGTGCTGAGAATAGACAGATATGCCTGAGTTACCATCAGGACCTGTAGGGACTTGCACCCAGGATGAACAGATAGAGCCTTGTACCCCCCTTTGGCAACACATATACCATATTAGCAGCTGTGTATACCATGATGTAGGAGACTTCCATTTGCTGTTTAGCATCTTGTTCGGGTAAAGTCAGAGCTAAATCTTTTACCTGACACTGATGCTTAAAAAAAGAAATGTTCAAAACCCAGGATGCAAAAAAAAATATTCGTGCTGCTCTTTCCTATAATGTGATAGCTGAAGCAAAAGTAATTTCTGGGAGGAAGAAAATTGCTCACAAAGATCACAAAGTCCCTTTCTATTTCAGGAAAATGGCAAAGGAAACCATCCCCTTTAAACAGACTATTTGCGCCTACTAATTATCATCTTCAAGTACACTCCCCCTGGTGGGGATGAAAAGATTTCACCCTGAAAAGCGAGATTTAGAACTGGTGTTCTGATTCTTGCCATATTTAACTTTTCACCCTAATTGCAGGCCAGCACTGGGCATGCTTTCAGCTCATTATTCTCTGCAGAGGCCTGCTAATGGTATTTCATCAACTGCCTAATTCTACAGCTTTAACATGGAAAAATTCCTTTCAAATTCGATACCAACGGAGAGCAAACAGTAGGTCTGCTTCACTGCTTTTTTGTTTAGCTGTTCAGTAACTGGATAAACATTAACCAGCTGGGTAGTGCAATTATAATTTTTTAAGGTACTGTAAATGCCTGCAGCAGCATACTGTCTGGCACCCTCACAAATATCAATGAATGCATTCTTGTCCCGCTCATGCTATTAAGAGCGATTAAGTACTTTCACAGAGGTCATGCAGAAAATGATTGTCAGAACCAAGCACTGAGGAAAATCTAAAGCTTTTTTTTTTTTTCTTTTCTATTAAGAGATCTTTTTAAGACAACTCACAACATGAACAGACATAAGCAACAGAAAGACAATTAGTGGAAGAAATTGACATTAGGTACTAATTATTTGCTACGAGCCTGAGCATACTTAGACATCATTTCCAATGAACTCTGCGAGCAGCTTGCTCAATAAGACCAGGAGTAAGGGTTTAGGATTTGGATTAAAAACACAGAAAAAAAGTAAACACTAATATTCCCCCCTAGGGAAATCATCACTGCTAATTATTTTGTCAACAGCTTTCCTCAGCATTGCAGTCTAAATTGCATTTGTAAACATCACTGTTCTGTAACAAGCAACTCAGTCATTGTAATGAATTTCTTACTAGAATGTATTAGAGCAAAATTAAAGTTTAGAGTTGTTATTAACTCTCCACAGAGAGGGCAGAATTTGCACAGCTAACAAGGAAAAGATCAGTACAAATACAGAGGAATATTTCTCTTCATACATAGGGATGTCTCTTTTCACTGTGGAACTAGAGCTAGCAAAGTCACCAAACAACAGCTGAGATGATTGTAACAGAATTTTCAAGTGTTGAAAGCTGTTCAGGAGCATAAACAAATGACATACCAAAAGCAAGATCCTTCTTATATTTCACAGTATCACAGTATCACCAAGGCTGGAAGAGAGCTCATAGATCATCAAGTCCAACCCTTTACCACAGAGCTCAAGGCTAGACCATGGCACCAAGTGCCACGTCCAATCCTGCCTTGAACAGCTCCAGGGACGGCGACTCCACCACCTCCCCGGGCAGCCCATTCCAGTGTCCAATGACTCTCTCAGTGAAGAACTTTCTCCTCACCTCCAGCCTAAATTTCCCCTGGCATAGCTTGAGGAAATTTCTGCTCTTACCTTTTAACTTGCATGCATTAAAATGGAAAATCTGATCTTTACATTATGCACAAATGCCTCAACCTACAGGTATTTTTGATAGGTCTTCAAAATACAGGCAGAACTAATGCTGAATATAAACCAATTAATATGTTCTGATTGATGCATTAGGCCTTGACCAAAGTTTAAAGTCTTTTCTTACTGATGTATATTTTGCCTTTGTTCAGCAGTGATTAGAAATCTTTACTTGTAGTTCTTATTCAAAATACAAAGGTAAAAATGATGGAAGGGATTGAAGATATTCACCTTTTTATCATATTGCCTGGGAAGAATAAAAGCACAAGCACTTATGAGAAGTGATTTTTTTGGCAAGTGTTTATGTTGACACATGGCAGTGAATCATCCCAGATCTCTCTCTACTCAACATCAGTAACAATACACCAAATGGGAGATCTAGTTCTTCTTCCTCTGTTTCAGACACTCTTTAACTCCCCTTAAATGGCTTTATTTTGGGTATTTTTCATTTTCTTGTGTGGGATTTTGAGGAGTCTTGAAGACAACAGTGTCAAACCTTTTTAAAGAAGAAATTACCAATGACTTACTTGCTAAGAGTAATTATAATTTAGTACTGAATGAGTTATGAATGGCAGGAATCTTAATCGAGTTTTAAAATCTGTTTAAATTTTGTTTTGTTTATAGCAAAACCAAATCAATCAAAATGAAATTTCTCTTGCTAGGAAGCATCACTCACCCACTACATACTATAGCAGGTCACCACAGGCCATGCGCAGCTCTCCAGTCATGGCTTCTCAGTATAGAGGTTTAGGTTATATTTATCCTGCCATTTACTTATGCTCTTGTGAAACTACACCTTTATAATCTCATGGAAATTGTAGGCTTGTAATGAATTGAGCTTTCCACAGAAGAACTAGAAGCAGAAATGGAGGGGTACAAAATTTTGTGCTTAGGCTGTCAAGGCTGATGGTATGAGCTGGGGTTCAGCAGTGCAAGATACAGCAAGACAAGTAAATGCAGGAGAAAAACACCAGGTGTAGCAGCTCTGTGTGCCAAAACTACGAGATGACAGACTGGGCCTGCTATGTTGTTCAGCACAACCATCCAGAAAGTACTCCCCAGACCAACACATGAGACACATTCCCAACCTGTGGCAAAACCCAGCATAAGCCTTGCAGTTGCTTGCAATGTGGTACCAAGGAACTATGGAGAATATTGCTCCAGCAGCCTGATTCTAGATTCTCCTGCTCTGGAGAAATTGACACATTGTGAAATAGATACATTGTTGGGAGCCTGTTTAAATGTATTTGCCAAGTAAAATACAATTTCAGTATACACCTTAATTTTAAAATAATTACACAGATGGAACACATGGAAAATAGACTTGTGTTTGTGGCTATGTTTTGTAAAACATGTGTTAGCTACAATGTGTTTGAGGCAAGTTTTCTGTTCTTCAAATAACCCTAAACTAGTAGACAATAAATCCCAGAGAAAGCAGATCCTATATAATTACTTTAAGGTCAGTTTTGTCCCCCATTGCTTTACCTTTTCTGTGATCTCGGATGCAGCTGTGAGGATGAGGAGTTAATGTGGAGAACCATTTAAAAAAAGGAGATTTCAGTGCATTAGCCTTCACAAAGCTCCTTGCAGTTTGTGCAGAAGTCTTCAGTCTCTTCCACTGTGTGCTCCAGAAATGCCTTCATTCTGACTCAGCATTGGAAAGGGAGCACTTTATTTCCTTTTCACCTGTGCATCCCAAAGACAGGACAGAAAGAGGAGACTTTTAATTCCTAGGCATGAAGTCCCTTGCCAAGAGGCAAGTATTACATACTCCAGTGTATTAAGTGTATGCACACTATGGACTACATGTAAAGTTCATTGCTTCAGACTAGACCAATGAACAAACTGCACCAGGTCAGTCCAGCTGCCTAAGTGGAAACGGTGACCATTGCACCAATCAAATTCTGCTGTTCCTAGCGAAAGAAAGAAAGTGAAAGAAAGTGAAAGAAAAGTCCAGAGAATAGGATGAAACATTTTTTTCCCTGCACATTTGCAGTTTGTTCCTCTTAGCTTTGTTTTTTTTTTTAATCTAAACCAAAATATGGACAAAGTAAGCATTAGCAATCAAATTTCAGCTGAGATTAATTTGCATGAATAATGAATGCTGTTATCAAATGTGGTGGGGTTTATATATATATATATATATCTTTTTTAAATAAATGGTTACATATTTCTTTTCTAGGGCACTAGCTATGGCACTCTTGGCTTTGTTTTGTGCTTTGAAGTTCAAACTAGTGACCATCTGGAAATGGGTTTATTGCTAACCACTATGGAAGCAATCTGGACAGATACTTAGGACTAAGAATTATTTAGGCTGACAAACTATCAGGAGCAAGGAAGGGGCTGGTCTTTTTTCCTCGGTGGCAACTGCAGAACCAGAGGAAATTGTTTCAATCTGTGACAGAGGTTCAGGCTGGATGCTAGGAAATGCTTCTTCACAGAAGGGATTAGCAAATATTGGAACGGTCTGCCCAGGGTAGTCGTGAAGTCACCATCCCTGGAGGTGTTTAAGCAGCATGTGGACCTGGCACTTAAAGACATGGTTTAGTGCTGACCTCTCAGTGCTGGGTTAAGGGTTGGATTGGATGATAGAATCATAGAATCAGTCAGGGCTGGAAGAGATCACAAGGATCATCCAGTTCCAACACCCCTGCCACGGGAAGGGACATCCTACCCTAGATCAGGCTGGCCACAGCCTGGCCTTAAACACCTGCAGGTATGGGACCTCAACCACCTCTCTGGGCAACCCATTCCAGGCTCTCACCACTCTCATGTTGATCTTTGAGGTCTCTTCCAGCTGGATGTTTTCTGTGGTTATATGATTGTGTGATAATTTCAAAACAATAAACTTAAACTTCTACGCTGAAAGGACAGAGGCATCTGGAGTATGGAGTTTCGTGGACAGGCAGAGGTGCCCCAGCCCATCGGTGACTTTCCATTGGTGACTTTCCACTAAGTGTCAAAGGAGGAAGTTGTTGGCAGAGAGAGTGATTGGCATTGGAATGGGCTGCCCAGGGAGGTGGTGGAGTCACTGTCCCTTGAGGTCTTCAAGCAAAGCCTGGCTGAGGCACTTAGTGCCATGGTCTGGTTGACTGGCTAGGGCTGGGGGATAGGTTGGCCTGGATGATCTTGGAGGTCTCTTCCAACCTGCTTGATTCTATGATTTCTCCAGAGTTCTTTGCAATGAGTCAGGGCAATGAAAACTTCAGTTTTAGAGCCCTACACTACAGCAGGTTCTCCAGGGAAACTCAGAGAAGGTGAACCTGCCCTCTGTCACCCGAAGGCACCATCCCAAGGCCGCAGGGCAGAGAAGAGCCCACACTACCGTTTTGAAGTAGTGTAGCATCCTCATTCCTGGGGCGTTCGTTGCATGAGGTTAAGTGGGGGTGCTCAGAGGCCAGCAGAAACTTCCTCACCCTGGCAACAACACCGAAGGCTCACTAGGGTGAGGCCATTAATGTTTCCATCGGCAGATTGCACTAGCGCGATCTGGGGCACAAAAAGCTCTCTCACCTGGCTCCAAGTGGAAGCTCCGACGAGGCTGAGGGGCTGAAGCAGTTTGGCAGGACAGTATGGCAGTGTCTTTGTGACACGGGGCAGCGTTTTGGCTTCCCCACGGAAGGCGTGGGCTGGCGGGGGAGCGCGCCGGAGCGCTGCTGGACTTGGCCCTCCCTAAAGCTGCCGGACTCGACGGGCGGGTACGGAAAAGCGTCCCCCAGGTGGACGCCCGCGGCCCGCATGCTCCCCGGGGCACGGCCTCGCCAAGGCAGGCGCCAGGCCCGGGGCCAAGGGCCGCGCTGCCGCCCGGGGCCGCTGTGGAACCGGGTGGCGGAACCGGGCGTTTGGGGGCTGTTGGTGCCTGAGCCACCCGGGTCCGGCCAGCGGTGACCTGGGCCCGCACTCCTTCTTCAGTTCGTCCCTCGCTCCGGGCGGCGTGTGAGAAATTACTGCTCAAATATCAATATATCTTTTTTTTTGTTCTCGCCGAGGACCGGGACGGGCTTTTTTCGCCTCAAGATCTTAAGATCCTCCCCCTGTCCCCGCTCCTTCCCTCCGCCTCCCCAGCCAACTCCAGCCTCCCCTGAGGGGAGGCGGGCGGCCGCCGCACCTGGCGCCCTCTGCCCGGGGAGGAACGCGCAGCGCCGCCCCGGCCCCAGCGACACCGACACCGGCCGCCGAGCAGGTGGGCGCAGCGTCCGCAGGTGCTGGGGTTGGGAGGTGCTCGGTGCCTTTGCCCCGTCTCGCCGCCCCAATCAGCTGGAGGCGCCGGAGCGGTGGGCGAGCTTGCTCCCGCCGCTGGGGCCGGGGGCCGCGGTGGGCGAGGCGGCACGGAGGCCGGAGCTCCCGCCGCGCCGCCGGGCTTGCGGCAACTTGCCGGATAAACTTGCCGCCGCGGCCGGGCGAGCGGGGCTGCCCTCCCGGTCAGCGGCCGGTCGTCGGGCCAAGGAGGGCAGGAGAGCGGCGGGGAAGGTGCGGTTACCCACCGGCGTGGAGCAAGCGCGGCTGCATGTTAGATACAGGCTTTGCGTAGTGCTGCTCTTGTGCTGTTCCAAGGAAAACAGGCTGTTCTCAAGCAGCGCTGGATAGGATGAACTTTTTTCCCTAGTTTTTAGCCTTAAAATAGATGGACTGGATTAGGTCAGCTAAGAAGAGGTGGGATGAGTAACAGCCAAAGCTACCGTGAGTTGAATGGCTGTGTTCCTATTGCAAGGGGGATGCTGGACAAGCGTCGAACAGAAGCTCTACCAGCTTTACTAACAACTAACATGGGTAAAAATGAGACTAAAATCTCGTCACATGCATCAGCCTGTTTGCACCGATACAGAGTGACGGGGAACGTGTTGGTGAAGGGTGGCAAAGGAGTTTGTCGGCATTATTCTCATGATATGCACTGCAGCTGCAGGTTGGGTCACAGCCCGTGTCTCGACCCGTGCGTGGAGGAGTGGAGGAAGGGTGTGTTTGTGTCGCGCAAGGAGTTCAGGAGTTCTAGGAATAGGAAGGGCACATGAGGCCAGCACGCTTCTTGCTTGCTTTTGTGTGTGTGTGCTCGTTACTGGAAGTGGAATGTTACTAAGCCAGATTTCTGAAGGACAGCGAAGTAAGTCTGATTGAGGAGAGAAGATACAGATGTAAGACAAAGGTTGATGATTTCAACACAGAACAGTCTTAGCACAGTCTGCATTTATGGGCTAAAATTTGCAAGTGCTTCCTCTGGCTCAGACATTACTGAGATATGACTGCAGTTGTGGTAACAGCGATGGCTATTATCGTGCATGCTGCATGGATCGAATTGTTGAACTGTTTCCTGATACAATCTATGTTCAGTTTCTCCGTCTGATACAATCTATGTTCAGTTCCTCTGCCTGTTTATCCAGCTCAAACTTGTGTTTGTACAACCAGTGTTAAAGTTGTCGGTTTACATCCTTTGTACTGAAAGACGTGGGTCAGGGAAGATGACGGAAAAAAAGTGAGTAGAACTTTATTCCCTGATGAGCAGGGACATTTATTAGGAATGCGTGGGTGAGGATGGTTCCCGTTCACAGCGTGAACCTGTGACCCAAAACGGTGTCCCCGTTGGAATGTGCAAGCGGTGCAGACACTGCTGCCACCCACGGTTCGTAAGGGACGTTGCTCAGCGTGAGGTGGAAGAAGTGAGGCTGTTTTGCCATTAACTGCTTCGTGTACAAGGCATCATACAAGAAGCTCAGCTGGGGAGTATTGCATTAAGCGATTTGTTTCACAGGTAGAATGCTTTGGGTGTTTTCCTGTAGGTGAGGACAAAACGCATCCAAAGAAATTCGGGGGGGGTTCCTTTAGAAGAGCCTGGTCAAGGAACGGGATTTAGCAACCATCCTGCAACACCTCTCCATGTTACGGTGATGTAGTTAAACATTTAAAGTGTTATCTGCATCACTGTGTTACAATTGGGGCCGCAGTAAGGCTAAGTGGCATGCAAAATTGCACGAAGGACAAGGACCAGTACCAGCTTGCAGTTAAAAAAAATTAAGCCGAATAAAAAAATTAAGCCTATGCAGGCTGTTGTGTATAAATAGTTCCATCAGCTTTGCATACAGACTTGGGTTGCTTAGGGGCAGATACAAAGCTTAATTCATCAGCTACGGTGCTCAGGTCATTGCTGGTTTGAATCTCTTCCTGACTGAGATGCACTTGAGACTCTGTGATTGTACTGTACTGAAAAGAGCAACACATGACTGTATTTATCAAATCAAATAGTATAATACAAAGCAACTTCCCCTTATTTTTTTTTTTTCTCTCCGTTGGCAGCTCTGCAAGGAAATGCAAACAAAGATCATGTAACATCTTAATTTCTCTTGGTGCAATACGTTAGGAAAGGCCATGCCAGGATTGTGTACATAACGACTGCTAAATCTGAATTTGCAGGAAGTGTTTAGGTAAATCAAACATAGTTCAGTAAAACAAACATAGCAGTGTCACATCTCGGTTATCACACTGTAAAAGTCAGGAGTGTTTGTTGAACAGAACATAGCATAGATCCTAATGGACACTCTTTATAGTTGTGAAGAATTAGTTTGGTTGCTTGATGAGGTCAGTGCTTTGGGAAATCCATTGTCCTCTGAAAAGAAGACCTGGAGGTGAAAATGATACCATAGTCATAACAAACAGACAACTGCTTGCACATTTTAAGACAAATGTTCAAAGCTTCCAAGCTGGCTAACATGATTTAGTATCTTTTTATTATACTGGAAATTATTAACTGATATTAAATTGTTTAATATCACTGCTTAAAAATTGTCTAGCTCCAAAGAGATGCAGAGCAGTCAAAGGATTGGTGTCAGATTTTTTTGAATGGTTGTTAGTTATAACTCACCTATGAGTATTATGTGATTTCTTTCAGAAGCAACTGCTTCTGTGGAAGAGATGAGACTGCACTAGCACAGCACAGCTCTTCTAACCTTGGCTTACATAAGCTCCTGATCTGACTGCTGCATTAGTATGTGGGTATTTTATGCTGTGCATTTTAAGGTCTAATAAATTAGTGCAGATGATTGCTTTGGGAAAATGGTAGGACTATCTGGTGTGCCAGAATAAAGATTCATAGCTTTTTCAGAATGTATGTAAAATTAATAGCTAAATAAAGGTAATAATCAAATAATGTAGCAAATTACTTTATTTAAAAGTCTTCAACACAGCAAGTTACTGCAGTTTTGAGATGGAGCTTTCTGGGGAGGAAAAAAACCCAAACAGGTGGGTTTCTTGGCAGTATTCTTATAGTCTTTTAGTCTGTGCTCTTAACCAGAGTACTTACTCTCTTTGAAAAGAACTAAACTTCCTGAAAATAAACTTATAATAGCAAAGCCTTAATGGGACTTCAAAGTTACCTTTTCATCTGTGGTTATTCTGCATCAGGATTGCCCAGTGGCTTTACAGCCACAATGAAGAGTGATGTAAGCAATGTTATATTTACAAATGGGAAAAAAAGGCCTTGAAGTTTCCAAATTAGAGAGGAAAAGAGTATATTTAAGACAAAAATGTATTTTTAGAATATACCCACCTTAATTCCATTTCTGAGTATCATCGAGGGAACTCTTGCAGCATTACATGCACGACAGCTGTAAAGCTGCTTTTGGATTGCTTCGGAAGTCTGTGACAAACAACTAAAGAATCTTCCTAATGTGTGAAAAGCACCCTTTTGTGCCTTGGTAATACAGACAACAGCTGAAATGGTTTTCCTTTAGACTACCACAAATATCTCTCTTTCAAATAGGATCGTGGATGGGGAGCCTGAGACTTTGTACTGACCCTGTGTCATGTTTCACCACTGTTAGGCATAGCTGTATAACCCTTTGTGGTAAGGATGGTATCATTTTGTAGCCAACCCAAGCAGGGGTGAGCAATGCAACGGCTATACTGTAGCTCCAAAGAAAAAAGCAGAGGGAGATTGGACCAAAGCCCCTACGGGATAAATTTCACTAAACATAAGAACAGAAAAGTCTGCATAAAAGCACTTGCTCAATCTTGACACTGCTCTTACACACATCTGAGAAAACTACCTCCTGTGTCTGCTCTGCAGCTTCCATGTAATGGATATGCTATGTCCTTCATTTACACTGTTGGCAACTGCAGTGTCTGCCTTGGTAAATTAAAGTGTTGGCTGGAAATTACAGTGCCTCTGTTTCAGTCATGAGATAGGAGTCAAATGCTTCCTTCTAGATGGACGCAGCGAATGAATGGGTCTAGAGATAGTAATGCCTTTGTGCTGGCCCCTTTCACAATCTATACACAGGTCTGTAAAGGACTGCTGCACCATTTAACATTTCCTGGTTACTATATCATGTTCTACTCCTCATTATAGGCAACAACAACAACAAAAGTAAGAAAGACAGCAGAATATGGTAGTGGATCACAAGGGAGGTTTTGGGATCTTTGGTTCCTTCTTTGTATCCTCTTGTTTGAAAGCTACTACATTACTGCTTTCCTAACTGGCATAATTTGTGCAGTGAAGAATGTACTGACTGCATATAGAATGGTCCTGGCAGGTTTTGGGCTTTTGTCCAAGTCAGTCACACTTTTCTTGTGTGCTGAAGAAGAAAAGAAATTACACTTTATCTGTACAAAATGCATAGAACTGCTGTGTTACTTGAGTAGACACATTAAATCATGAGGTGCAGAGCAGGCAAGCCAGGCTTACACGTAAGGAAAACAAACTGGGTTTTTTTAGCAGCTTATTTTCAGAGGGGATATTTTCTCCTCTTGGGGTGCATGAATCACTGCAAAAATATCTGTCAAATTCTGCCCAGGATTTGGACAGAAAGTTGCCTTAATTGTCCAGTTGTGTGAGTGTAAACACCTTAAGACATTAGTGATGCTACTTGTGTTTCTGCATCTTTTATTTGCTTGTGTATTTTCAGACTTAAGCCCTAAAGAGCTGACCTCACTTCTAAAAAACAAGGAAAACGAAGCATAAAACTTAATAAGAGATGGATCAGTCCCTAAATTAATAGATTGATAGAGGGAGTGGAGACTATCACTGAATTATGCTGTGTGAATGCCAGATGTCAGGCCCAACAGGGTATTTAATGCAGAATGAAAGCCTTTTTTAGCCTTGAAATGACTGTTTAGCAGGGAAATTATGCAAAAGCGGATTGTACAAAATATATTGGATCAAGTGATCAGGAGTTTACATTGACTTAACAGTAGGATGAATGATGCAGTGCCATGTGGGGATACTCGAGCTGCTCTGAACAGCCTGTACCAGGAGCTGCAAAAGCCTAGTGTAGCTGCAGAATCTGTATACTGTGACTGCTTTGCTCTGCACAGAATGTTTTACCTAGGTTTTATCTCTACTATTTCAATCTTTTATGCTGTCCATCAAGCAAGGCTTTGTACATTGGTACTAATATTTATCAGCTGTAGTCAGGATACATCTCCTCATACTCCTAGAATCACATTGTGGGTGTTTTTCAGAGCCAGGTGAACCTAGTTCATCTTTTCTAACCAAAACAATTCTATGATTCTTCTGTTTTTCTTAGTGCTAGCAACCTCTAGCATCATCATGCAGAGTTAGTTACTTTTGCACCATGTGCAGTGTTTCTTGCCCTGGGTCAAACAACTTTGTTTTTTAAATTAATTATCTCCATTTGTCTTGTCTTGTGTCGGCAGCAAGCAATAGGTGGAGGTGAATGGTGAGAAGAGCAGAGATAAAGTGGGCAGCGGGAATGGAGGGACTCTTAAACCACTAGAAAGGAGATGATTTTCATAGTAAACAAAGAGAAGGGCCATATCCCTTCTGCTACCTGAACATACCCTTCTACTACCTGACATATCTCTTCAACTACCTGAAGGGAGGTTGGAGTGAGGAAGAGGCCAGATTCATGTCCTTGATGACAAGCAACAGGAATAGAGAAAATGGTTGCAAACTACACCAGAGGAGGTCCAGGATGGATATTAGGAAGTATTTCTTCACATAAAGGGGTTCTCAAACATTGGAATGGTCTGCCCAGGGCAGAGGTGGAGTCACTGTCCCTAGGGGTGTTCAAGCAGCATACCGTCCTGGCGCTTAGTGATGTGGTTTAGTGTTGACCCTTCAGTACTGAGTTGAAGATTGGACTTGGATGATCTTTGAGATCTCTTCCAACCAGATATATTCTGTGATCCAGACTGGTAAAAGTGAAAGCTGGAGTCCGAAACCAGTGCTAAAATTAACACTAGAGTTGGTGGAAACAAGCGAGTCCTCACATTTCCCCTATGTGGTCTGATGGTAGCAGAGACTGGCGGCACTGGAAGTAGTTTTGGCAGCTGGCTCTGATCTTCATGTTCAAGAAGGAAAACTTGCAGAAGCCTACCTTGCTCCTTTCTGTCTATGACAGACACAACATGCAGCAAAGTTAGTTGACCATTTTTGGATTCCTAGAGTTTCTTGACAATCTGTGTCACAAGTGTTTATCAATCACATTGTCCTCTCTGACTTTGACAAAGAATTGCAACTGAAGCCCTTTAACAAGTCTAAGAGCTG
Organism: Pogoniulus pusillus; assembly: GCF_015220805.1. Lineage (NCBI taxonomy): Eukaryota > Metazoa > Chordata > Aves > Piciformes > Lybiidae > Pogoniulus > Pogoniulus pusillus. Next base: position 6,276,068 of record NC_087291.1, on the reverse strand, counting down.
AATCTTCAATTTAATGAAACTTATATTGTTTCTTCTGAGGACTTTATTTTACTAGCAATTCAGAACTAGGCCTATGAATCAAAGCCTATTTTGTCAGGGATTTGCTGTTGCAGCTGCAAATGGCTGTTCATTGTAAGCAGTGCCCTGAGTAAGTGAATATAGGCTTTAAGAACTGCTATCAATCACATGCACAAGAAAGCATATTTACACTTTTATGCACATAAGATATTTCATCAATATATAAGCTGTGACACTTAAGGGAGAATGCAAACCCTTTGCATTTTGTGTTTTCTTTTCAAACCAATTAATTAAAATACTAAAAATGCAATGTTATGGTAGTGTAGTGAAGCTTTCTTAGTAAAACAGGGAGCTATATACCTTTTACTTGCAAATATAGAAGCTTTATCTTGATGTAAAGAACATCTAAGATGAAGTTATCAACTGTGTCATTGAAATGGAGTAGCAATTTACAACAGCTAAAAGCATGAAAATAAAAATATATAAGAACATTCAGAAGTGGTAGCTTCATTTGTGAGGACCTTGGGACTAGCATTTTAATGTTGGAGATAGGTTTGGAAGGGAAATTAGTAGTCACAACTTCACTGAAAACCACGATCATAGCTTCCCACTAATTGAAGCTGAAATTTGCCTGGTACCTTATTTCTGCAGGTGACAGGAACCTCACATAGAATCATATAGAATCATAGAATCAACCAGGTTGGAAGAGACCTCCAAGATCAGCCAGTCCAACCTAGCACCCAGCCCTATCCAATCAACCAGACCATGGCACTAAGTGCCCCATCCAGGCTTTTCTTGAACACCTCCAGGGATGGTGCCTCCACCACCTCCCTGGGCAGCCCATTCCAATGCCAATCACTCTCTCTGCCAACAACTTCCTCCTAACATCCAGCCTATACAACTTGAGACTGTGTCCCCTTGTTCTATTGCTGGTTGCCTGGGAGAAGAGACCAACCCCACCTGGCCACAATGTCCCTTCAGGTAGTTGTAGACAGTAATAAGATCACCCCTGAGCCTCCTCTTCTCCAGGCTGCACACCCCCAGCTCCCTCAGCCTCTCCTCATAGGGTTTGTGTTCCAGGCCCTTCACCAGCTTTGTTGCCCTTCTCTGGACATGCTCCAGCACCTCAACATCTCTCTTGAATTGAGGGGCCCAGAACTGGACACAGTACTCAAGGTGTGGCCTGACCAGTGGTGAGTACAGGGGAAGAACAACCTCCTTTGTCCTAGACAATTCTTCTTATGGTGTGTGGTGACCACAGTCCACACTGGGGCATGCTGCTGGTGCTCTATTTTAGGGAAGAATGGCTCACACTGAGTTGCCAGATTTCTTTTCCTTGTATTACCAGCATTAGACCACATTTCTCAGGCTGGTAGATATCAGCTCTAGATGACAGGCAGACAGGTCTCTATAAATGTATGTTTTCAAAATGGAAGGCCACAAAAATTGAATCTCTGATGAAACATCATATGGTTGAAAGAGGCAATTGTAGAATTGAGACATGAATTTTGATAACCCTGTAGCCTTCTGGTAGCCACAGGTGCAAATTCTTTTAACCTGACTGCATCTGAAAAGAGACATTCCTTGCACAGTGTATATAGAATCATAGAACCAACCAGGTTGGAAGAGACCTCCAAGATCATCCAGTCCAACCTAGCACCCAGCCCTAGCCAGTCAACTAGACCATATAGCACAGTTAACACTAACAACTGGAAAGCAAAGCTTTTTTTCTGTTAAGGGAATTTGTATGGTGGAAATCATTCTGTGTCCAGGTATGTTTTTTTCCAATATAATATGATTTGTAGTAAGTATAGGAATAATCATAAAGAAACCTAAATAATGATGTGAAAACATACAATTTACTCCTCTGCAGAGACCACAAAGCTTGAAGGTATGAACTTGGAAATATTGAGAGAGCTCAAGTGCTGTTCACAGTAAAACTCTTGAGGAGTATAAAATCACACAGCTGTCTTCAGAATGTGGCAGTGACCTTGAACTTCCACTGAGATGCACTTTATTTAGCTTAGCCAATGATTAACTTTGCTAATGAGTGTATCAAATTCACTCTGTGTCTGGCTGTGTCTGTTTGTGTGGGGACATTAAGGTATATTTCAAGGAAACTCTTTGTATAAATCGTTTCTGTTGCAAAGTTCTGTCTGTGTAAGTGCTAATTGCTTCTAATTTATAGACTCGTATAATGGTTTAGGTTGGAAGGGAGCTCATCCCCTTCCAACCCCATCTCATAGGCAGGGACACCTCCCACTAGAACAGGTTGCTCAAGGCCTCATCCAGCCTGGCCTTGAACACCTCCAGGGAGAGAGCAGCCACAACCTCCCTGGGCAACCTGTTACTGTGTCTCTTACTTCATTTCTCTTTGGACTCTTTAACTTTGGGTGAACAATTATGCTTACAGTAGGCATAACAGACTTCTTACGTGGTGTTCTTTACTCTTAAGAGGATGATAAAATCTCTTTCTCTGCTTCCTTACTGCAATTAGTCTTCTATGGCAGATCCCCATCGAGCAGAGGAAGCTGCACCCTTAAATAGTCATGTATAGGGATGTGAAGTCATCTGTGCAGCTTTGCCTCTGAAGGGAGGTTTGCCAAGACATAGTGCTTTAATCTCTAGCCTCAGGAGCATGGGGAACCCAGCAGAGATCTGCCCACAGCACACATGGAAGCAAGGCATCTTCAGATTCCTATAATCTGTGCTAAGTCAGCCTTGGCCGGTTTGTGGCAGTGTTGTCAGGGTCCTCACAGAACTAATTGGACTGTTTCCTCAGGCAGAAAAGGGATGCAGCCCTTAGCTGAATCAAGCCTGGTGGAAGCAGTCCAAGCTGAGGAGATCTTGGCTTAAAGGCAGGATACAGTTACGTGCTACAAGACAATGCCACAGACCCCAAGTGCTTGAGAGTGTTTCATCAGATACTAAAGGGAGGAAGAGTCCTCAAGCTTTGTGCATTCCAGTGCAACTGAAAAGCCAGATTCTGCCTTTAGATGCAGTGATATTAGTCCTGACTGAAACTATCACTTTCTCTCTTAAGCTGCATACAATCTAGGCACGCTCTGTTAGGAAATGATGAAAGGCTGGAGTTTGCTTAATTAGTTGTAGGAATATACCAGTGAATGTCTTAAAATGTATATAGTAAGATGAGTATGCATACATGTGTTAGCCTTTGTTCTGTAAAAGAAGGTTGAAATAGTTTGACACTTCTGCACTGCTCTTGAATGCAGCAGAGACTCTCAAGTTTTTTTGTGGACAGGATTATTTTTGCAGAGGAGAAAAAGGCTATGAGGATATTCAGATGCTCTACCTTGATTCTACCTTGTTATGTTCCCTAAACACAGTCACACTGAAAAACAGAAAAAGGAGAAAGAAATGTAGCACCTGACGCTTTAAAATTGCATGTTTTGATTCTGTTACAATTCCAAACAGAGTATTTTTCCAAGTAACTTTCAGTTGTGTGATAGCGACAGCAGAAAAGATCATCTGTGTAACACACATCTCTCTTCTGTTTTCCTCTCTTCTCTGTCTCTGTATGTGTTTCTTAAGCAAATTGAAGTTTGCCCTCCAAAAGTCCAAGGTGTAGGTTTTGTTGTAGTGCCTCCCTACCTCCCTGCATATTGAAAACTCCACTGACTCGTGATCGCTACACCCCAGGCAGCCTCCCACTGCCACATCTCCTACCAGCCCTTCTCTGTTGGAGAGCAGCAGGTCAAGCTGAGCTTGACCCCTAGTAGGCTCGCTTAACAGCTGGGTCATGAAGCTGTCCTCCATGCACTCCAGAAATCTCCTGGACTGCCTCCTCTCTGCTGAATTAAGTTCCCAGCAGATATCTGGCAGGTTAAAGTCACCCACAAGGACAAGATCTGATCTTGAGACAGCCTTGAGCTCTGTGGTAAAGGGTTGGACTTGATCTTGGAGGTCTCTTCCAACCCTGATGATACTGTGATACTGTGATACTGTGTTGTGCTATCTTTAAAAGATCTGTGGTTTGGTCGTGCCAGTCATCTCAGCTGCTCATCGGTGATGTTTGAGACGAACAAGTAGGGGCACAATTAAGCTCATTGTATGCTTTTCAGACCATGAAAGCAGAGCAGATGCTTATTGGTGCTGTTTCTCCTGTGCAATTTTGAGATTCTGTTTCCTATTAAAATAGAAGGGCTTAAAAGCTATGCCTGGGAACAGAACAGTTAATGAGGAAATCACATTCGATCATGTAAAAGCTGATTAGAAGTTAAAACCAGAATTTGTGGTCTACTTTTATTATTCGATTTTCAATCATGAAAATAAGACCAAGAGTATAAATAAGCTTTCCTGCACACCTTTTCAGTGTCTACCCCAGCCTTCACTTTGAAGCAAAAAACCAAATCTGTTGATTTCCCAAAGCTGAATTACCTACCTCGGTGTGCAGTGCACAGCTGCAGGCACTGCAAATCCAGTAATGGTGATGCATTCTTTTGCAGACTTTCTCCAAGTTGATTACAAGGGGTGTATTTTCAGTGCCAGCTGTGTTGTTTCATCTCAATGACCATACCACCTCAAGACCAGAGGAATATAGCTATTTTAAAAACCTGATACTAATCAAGAAATATTTCTTTCTCTAAGTTCCTATGAAAGAGATGAGATTTCCCCACACACATACACTTCTAGACATCAGCACTACTCAGCACTTGTCAGACCACACCTTGAGTACTGTGTCCAGTTCTGGGCCCCTCAATTCAAGAAGGATGTTGAGGTGCTGGAACATGTCCAGAGAAGGGCAACAAAGCTGGTGAGGGGCCTGGAGCACAAATCCTATGAGGAGAGGCTGAGGGAGCTGGGCCTGTTTAGCCTGGAGAAGAGGAGGCTCAGGGGTGATCTTATTACTGTCTACAACTACCTGAAGGGAGGCTGTAGCCAGGTGGGGGGTGGCCTCTTCTCCCAGGCAACCAGCAATAGAACAAGGGGACACAGTCTCAAGTTGTGCCAGGGTAGGTATAGGCTGGATGTTAGGAAGAAGTTCATCACAGAGAGAGTGATTTCCCATTGGAATGGGCTGCCCAGGGAGGTGGTGGAGGCACCATCCCTGGGGGTGTTCAAGAAAAGCCTGGATGAGGCACTTAGTGCCATGGTCTGGTTGATTGGATAGGGCTGGGTGCTAGGTTGGACTGGGTGATCTTGGAGGTCTCTTCCAACCTGGTTGATTCTATGATTGTCCTAAACTGAAGGCACAGCTGTCTCATGCCTTCTGTTTCTATGACTGGTGAAGGTATTTTAGCACAGCCTTTGCAGAGATCTCTGGTGCTCCTGCTGAGTGTCAGTGTGGCTGGAGATGTGACAGTTGCTGTCCAAAACCCACTTTGTTTCTTAGTGTGACTCTGTGCTTCCAGCAGGACTTAGTCTAAGTGAGCTCAGCACAGTGTCAGTGACACTTTAGAAGGAGACCTTTGGTAAGCACTTGGATCATCTCTTGTGTACATCTGATAGCTGGGCAAGGTTAAGCAAAATCCAAATAAAAGCTTAGGCAGAGGTACAAAGTTACTCACAGGTGAATCCAGCACAGGATTGAGGGAGCAGCTGATGAAGAAGATCTGCACCTACTCAGTCTTGTCTAACACCTCAAAATTAAAGTCTAGGCACAGACTTTGGGCCTTCAGAAATTTGAGTTTGAGTTCTACATTGAAGGCTGCACTGTGGTTCTTAAACCCAGCTGCTATTCATTCAAATACTGTGAGAAGCAAGGAACAATCTGTGACACCTGAAATTACACTTCCCAAGAGAACAAAAAAAGACCAATTGTTTTGAGATCAGAGAATAGCAATAACATTCACTGACTGATAGGATGACTTATGAGAAGGAAAACAGCTCAAAAAGCAGAACTAGTCTTTGGAAATGCACTTCTGAACTTTAAGTTATAATTTTATGTTTTAGAAATCTGATGCTGAGGAGTAGGAGAAACTGTTTTGCTTGGTACAAGGTAGAGTTATATTCAGTGCAGTGCGAATGGGATCACACTAAGAAAAGGAGAAATTAGGCTGAGTGTCAGGCAATCTGAACTAAGACTTATTTGACTGAGAAAGAGCTTCCCAAGGGAAATAATACAAGCCACATTATTTGGGACACCTATAATTAGACTCTAGAAAGCACCAAAAAAAATGCACAACCTTGCTTTGTTAGGGAGATGGACTAAAAAAGGCAGGAGTTGTGATTTTCTTTTTTCTTTTCTTTTCTTCCCAATGAATTCTGCAATTGTTGGGCCTGATACTGCTCTGTGATGTGGAAGTCAAGGGAAGATTTACATTACATTTTGTCTGAGAGAACTGGGGCTCAACACACAGACTTCTTACTTAGAATCATAGAATCAACCAGGTTGGAAGAGACCTCCAAGATCATCCAGGCCAACCTAGAACCCAGACCTAGCCAGTCAACCAGACCATGGCACTAAGTGCCTCAGCCAGGCTTTGCTTGAACATCTCTAGGGATGGCGACTCCACCACCTCCCTGGGCAGCCCATTCCAATGCCAATCACTCTCTCTGACAACAACTTCCTCCTAACATCCAGCCTAGACCTGCCCTGGCACAACTTGACACTGTGTCCCCTTGTTCTGTTGCTGGTTGTCTGGCAGAAGAGACCAACCCCACCTGGCCACAGCCTCAGCCTCCCTTCAGCTAGTTGTAGACAGCAATGAGATCTGCCCTGAGCCTCCTCTTCTCCAGGCTGCACACCCCCAGCTCCCTCAGCCTCTCATAGGGTTTGTGCTCCAGGCCCCTCACCAGCTTTGTTGCCCTTCTCTGGACACATTCCAGCACCTCAACATCTCTCTTGAACTGAGGAGCCCAGAACTGGACACAAAGAAAATTCAGGATAGGGGAGTGGGATACATTAGAATCAGAATTAGAATCCAATTCCAATTCAGAGCAATCACAATGTGAAGGTGTCAGGTGTGATCACCTTCACATTGTGATTGTACCAGTGTAACAAATGTGATTTTGTCTGTGTGTGCAAAAGCATGCCAAGGTCAGGACACCAAGGCTCTGAATTTGTGATAGGAGACAAGAGAAGGCACATACACAACTTTCTCAAAGACAGCTCACTTGTAGAGGATTCGAAACAGCAGAGAAGGAAAGTATAGGGCACCTCTCACATTTCATTCGAGGCTTGTGGGTTAGAGCTCCTTGAAATGAATTCTTCTCTGTGTCACTGGACAAGAGGATTCACGAGAGGGGAGTGGGATACACAGTGAACAATTCCTCTGTGCTGAATTTTGGCTTATAAACTGGTCCTGGAACATAGGCTGCATCACTTGGGGAAGTGAGGGGAGGAACTGGTAAGAGAGGCAGCTTGGAAAGTTGTCTCACTGTATTTCAGATTGTGACTTTTAAATACCAAGAGCAGATTCCCATTTCCTTTCTCCTGCTGCTGCTTGCCTCCAGTGTGCTTTACCTCCTGCTGCCATGCACATGGTCTGCCACAGAAGCGTGGGCTGTATTTTTGTTCCTAATTTGACTAAGAGCATATTTCCCCATCTAAATCCTTAATGAAGACAAAAGTCCTGTTTTGCAGGGTAGGAAGATACTAACCTGAAACATATTATTAGCAGGGAAGATTCATTCTCCTTGCATCCATGTTTTCCAATGACTTAATTGTCATTGAGGTTGCGAAACACCTCTCTATTATATTCCAAAAGTCATGGCAGTCTGGTGAAGTCCCCACTTCATAACCCTCTGATGTATACATAACCCTGTGATGGTTTGGGTGTTCCCTGCCCCCCTACACTTTGGAAATCACCCAGACTAGACTCAGCCAGCTCTGGAAATTTGAATGAAGCTTATATTTACAGCTAGCACAAAATACAAGCAGATATTTACAGTATATACAGTTATAGACAGAAATAGACAAGGGAAAAGGTAATACAGAAACACAACAGCCCTCCCAGAAACTTGAGACTCCAGGAGGGGCTCCCAACCACCCTTCCACCTTCTCCCACCCCTCTCAACCTTACCCCAGTCCCAAGGAAGAATGGAGGTTTGGCCAGGGGGTTAGGAAGCAAAGTGGATTAATCAGAGAGATGGCAGAGAGGCTAGAAAAGAAGTGCAGCTCAGGCAATGTCCTGAGAAGAAGTGCCTTATCTATGTTTGGATTCTTGTTTTCATACCTCTCAGTAAGCCTATGAGTGCAGTAGACATCACCCTGTTTCCCTTTCACAGCCTGTCATCTAGTTCTTCTCACCAAAACATTCTAGCTAGCTTCAAACCAGCACAAACTCCCGTTGTGAAAAAGGGTAGGAAAGCTGAGCCAGGGAACTACAGGCTACTCAGTCTCACCTCTGTGCCCAGTAAGATCATGGAGCAGATCCTCCTGGAGGCACTGCTGAAACAAGGACAGTGAAGAGGTGATTGGCTACAGTCAGCATGGCTTCACCAAGGGCAAATCCTGCCTGACAAACCTGGTGGCCTTCTATGAAGAAAATTATAGAGAGAAGCCAGAGATGGGTAAGTTCAGACTGGATGTGAGGAGGAAGATGTTCAGCAGGAGAGTGGTAAGAGGCTGGAATGGGTTGCCCAGGGAGGTGGTTAAGGTCCCATCCTTTGAGGTGTTTAAGGCCAGGCTGGATGAGGCTGTGGCCAGGCTACTCTAGGGTAGGGTGTCCCTGGGCATGGCAGGGGGGTTGGAACTGGCTGCTCCTTGTGGTCTCTTCCAACCCTGACTGATTTTATGGTTCTATGAATTGAGGAAAAGAGCTCTCCTCTGATAATATTTTATTGCATAGGGCAGCATCAAGGGTGGAATGATGAAGATGCTGTGATGCTGGCTTTCTTGGAAAGCTTCATTAAGCAGATCCAGGCTGCTTTGATATGCTACTCTGAAATTACTTGACCACAAGACTTCAGAGAGCTGGAAAAGAACAGGGGACCCACCTTTAAATAAAGGAGGAATGAGAGGAGTAGGACTTTGGAATTGTGGTGTCTTCAATTTTACATCAATTAGGAGGAAAACATAAAAATGAGGAAAATGTTTCTAAACACCCAAAGGAGGCAGGGAAACAAATTGTCAGCTACAGAGATGTATAAAGAGCAAATGTGTTGGATCAATGCAATTTCCTGCTAAGATAAAGCCTGACAGGAAAGGCATAGCAGATGCTGTAGTTTTCATGACTGTAAGACTTTTCACATTGTCTCATGTAACACTGTGAAGAGCCTCAGAAGATAAGTCATGTCATGATAGGTATAAAACTAGATGTAAAAAACCTCATGTTTGGAACACTGGGCCCCCCAGTTTAGGAGGGACATTGAGATGCTTGAGCGTGTCCAGAGAAGGGCGATGAGGCTGGGGAGAGGCCTTGAGCACAGCCCTACGAGGAGAGGCTGAGGGAGCTGGGATTGGTTAGCCTGGAGAAGAGGAGGCTCAGGGGAGACTTTATTGCTGTCTACAGCTACCTGAAGGGTGGTTGTGGCCAGGAGGAGGTTGCTCTCTTCTCTCAGGTGGCCAGCACCAGAACGAGAGGACACAGCCTCAAGCTACACCAGGGGGAATTAAGGCTGGAGGTGAGGAGAAAGTTCTTCCCTGAGAGAGTCATTGGACACTGGAATGGGCTGCCCGGGGAGGTGGTGGAGTCGCCGTCCCTGGAGCTGTTCAAGGCAGGATTGGACGTGGCACTTGGTGCCATGGTCTGGCCTTGAGCTCTGTGGTAAAGGGTTGGATTTGATGATCTATGAGGTCTCTTCCAACCTTGGTGATCCTGTGATACTGTGATACTTATCCAAGAGTCACTAGTGAGATAAAAGAAGTTATCAAGTATAGCTTGCAGAGGGCTCTCTTTGGGACTGCCTGCTGCTTTCATTTGCAGTTTAACTGATGAAATACAGGGGCTGCTTGTTAACTCTACAGATGATTTCAGATTGAAATGGGCTGGGAGCTGGGTTCAGGTGAAAAGCAATGAGTGATGTCAGTTTTAGGAGATGTAAAATACAATACTGCTTGTTGGAAGGTATGTCTTTTCTTCTGTGTATTACTAAAAGGTAAGGGAAAGTTAATGTGTAAAACTGACTGAAGAAAACATGACTTTAATACCTGAAATGTCAGGTCCTTACGTGGTGTTATTTGGTGATAGAAGCTTTAGGCTTTTAGTTTGTAGAATTAATTCTTCAGTTATTATTCATTGATGTCTGAGTTTTTCCTTTTAAAAACATTTGAGTGAGTCCAGTGAAATTTGCCAAGTTCCTTACTCTATTCAAAGTTCCTTACTCTGTCTTTAGAGCAGCCAACCTCTGGCTTAAAGTCAATGGAGGTTTTTATCCCAGCAGGAATGTCTATGTGTGGTTTATTGTGATTTGTTCTCTGCAGAATTGCATTTCAGGGTTATGGGTGAGATTAAGGCAAGGCGTAACAGTCAAAGCTGGACAGGCTGGCATCTCTGCATTTAGCACTCATGGCACTTGTCCAGATCTGTGAGCTTGTTCTTTAGATGAGTGTTGTCATCAGATAACTGTAATGAGACTGTTCGTACTGTAGCTTTGGAAGCAGTGCAGCATTAAAGTCTTCAGTCTGCCGAGAGCCAGAAATTTGGCTGATCTTCAGCTTACAGTGTATAAACACTTTCCTCTTCTCCTTATCCCCCCCACCTTTTATTTTATTTTATCCCCCCCAATTTCATTTCTCCTCCCTTCCTTCCTCTCAAGGACATAGACCTTGGCTATATTTTTCATAACCACGTGAAGCCAGAAATCTTAACGGATGCCTGTGCCGCCGCCGCCACCTCCTCCTCCTCCTCCTCCTCCACCGCCACCACCACCTTCTGGAGGGCCCCCTCCACCCCCGCCTCTGGTAAGACTGATTTTTCATCTCTATTAGCAAAAGCTTAGCATTATTAGCCAGCTCAGAGCCACCAGGATTTTGGCATGGGTGTTCCTAGCAGATATCTGAGGCAAATGTTTGTTTTCCTGGCTTTTGTTCTTCTCTTCAGTCTTCTCATCTCTTCAATCTTCTCATCAGTGTTTATAAAGGTGTGCAGGGTGAGTGCCAGGAGGCTGCAGCCAGGCTCTGCTGAGTGATGCCCAGTGACAGGACAAGGGGTGGAAGCTGAGGAATAGGAAGTTTCATGGAATCATGAGGAGGAATTTTTCCCCTGTGAGGGTGACAGAGCACTGGAACAAGCTGCCCAGGAAGGTTGTGTAGTCTCCCTCACTGGAGATATTCAAGAACCGTCTGGACACAGTCCTGTGTGATCTGCTCTAGGTGATGCTGCTCTGGCAGGGGGGGTTGGACTGGATGAGCTTTCGAGGTCCCTTGCAGCCCCTGACATTCTATGATTCTATGACTCTACAATTCTTCTTTGGACCAGTGGTCTTCAAACAGGAGTACATAAGAAAACACCCTGGGGGGTTAGGGGAAATACACTAAAACTTTGATCATACCTGTGTACAGTTTATAAGTAAGTAAATGAACTTCTATTGGGGTGCATCCTCCAATTTTTTTTTACTGCTAGGACTGTGGGAACCAAAAAATTTGGAGATGATTGTTTTAGGATGCATGTGGTGAGAATCTAGCATTTGTGAATACTTCTGCAGCCCCAGGGAACTTCTATTTTATTGGTAGTGTGCAAGTGGCAAGTGCTGATTTCTCCATCCTCTTAGAGCTTCTGTTAAGACAGCGTTCAGCTGTAGGTGTTGCTCTTTCTAGCACATGCTGTCTTCCTGGGGCTACAGCACAATATGCTTTTATACATGTGCAGGAGCAATTACTGCTTGTGACAGATCATTCCTGTGTGTGTCATGAAGGAGAACATGTGCCCTGCCAGCATGTTTGCAGTGAGCAGAGGACGTTCTGAGTGGAGTTTCAGGGTATTGCATTTTCATACCTTCACCATCAATGATGGTACCTGTGATAGGACATGTTAAAGACATCCCTTGTGTTTTGCAGTCATTTGTTCATAGCCTGTTTCTGCACTGAATTTCTCCTGCCTATTTTTCCCTCACTGATGTATTTTCTTGCAGTGTATCTTAAGTCTCTATAGCAAAACTCTATATGGTGCTGCAAATCTACTTCACTTTGGAAGAAATGTATTTCCCCCTTGTGTTCTCTGGCATCTCTCTGCCTGTTTTGTTCCTGTGAGGATCTGTTGATTTTTCTTTTAATGTTTTCTTCCAGAAGGAGGTTTCCTTGCACGTTACTCTCTGCTACTTTGCAGGCTGAAGCACTTTGTAAAACTCTCCATGAATTGTGGAGATGAAGAGGAGGAGGTTAAAGACAGTACATGAAACAAACAGTGCTTGATTCCTTTTGTCATTTTGTTTTAACTTTGGGCACTGTGAGTAGTGTTTTGAGAGAGCAGCTACTCTGGGTTGGTACAGAACCAATAGATACTGAAATAAGTGGGCTGACTTTTGTGAGCAATCTAATGCCCACAGCTTAAATTAAAGTCAACAGAAGCTGCAAGTGCTCCTATCCTAACAAATGTAGCTCAGTAAACTAAATATAAACATTCTTAGAATTCTCTACTACACCAACTCAAACTGATTTCAGAAAGGACCCCTAAGGACCAGTATGAACAAGTTTGGGCTTTTTTGTTTCCCCTCCTTTCCTGATGACGAAACTTGCTACCATGGTAGGGTTTTGATATAAGGAGGCTTATGCTGCATTTCTGTGCTTTAGTTAGACCATTCTGTTCTAATCATGATCATCTATGCATCAGGCATAGGTAATTTCTTCAGCTTGAAGAGAAGGCTTTGAGGAGACCTTACAGCGGCCTTTGAGTATCCAAAGGGGGCTAGAGGAAGGCTGGGGAGGGACTATTGACAAGGTCTTGTAATGACAGGATGAAAAGTAATGGGTTTAAACTGGCAGAGGGGAGATTCAAACTAGATGTTAGGAAGAAGTTCTTTGCAGTGAGGGTGGTGAGACACTGGCACAGGTTGCCCAGGGAGGCTGTGGATGCTCCCTTCCTGAAGATGTTCAAGGCCAGGTTGGATGAGGCCTTTGGCAGCTTGTTCTAGTGGGAGGTGTCCTTGCCCGTGGCAGGGGGCTGGAACTGGATGATCCTTGAGATCCCTTCCAACCTAAACCATTCTATGATTCTAATTTGGGGTCAGTTTTATCTTGGTGATAATGATGCAAATGAAACATTTCTAATTAATATCTCATATCAAAGTCTTCCTTTAAAAAGAGCACATGGACCAATGTAAAGAATTAGTACAATAATGTAGCAGAACATTGTTTCTTTGACAACACCAAAAGGATTTTTCCCAGGCAAAACTGAATGCTGGATCTGGACATGAGGAGGAAGTTCTTCACCATGAGCATGGTGAGAGGCTGGAATGGGTTGCCCAGGGAGGTGGTTGAGGCCCCATGCCTGGAGGTGTTTAAGGCCAGACTGGATGAGGCTGTGGGCAGCCTGATGTAGGGTAGGGTGTCCCTGGGCATGGCTGGGGGGTTGGAACTGACTGATCCTTGTGGTCTCTTCCAACCCTGACTGATTCTGTGATTCTATTATACGTAGTCTGCCTTATGAGCTCAGCAGCAGCAGTCAGCTCTCCAATTGGTGCCAAGCTGCAGAGTAAAATCTCTCAGTTGGGGAACCCATGAAACCTGGTTACAGATCCTGTTTTATTTTACTAGGAAGCTGCTTTCTAGAGATTGGTTTCTGTCTTTTGCAGTTGTTAAACTTGCCCAGCTGCTGTTACGGCTGCTGAATCTACAGTTGCAGGATAGAAGAAGGAGACTTCTACCAGGCACTTAGCTTTAAGGAAAGCCTTCAGCACACATAGCATTTGTTTGGCCAACACCTGAAAATGTACCAAAGTAAACAGCACTGTGATTTTTATTATGCTGATAGAATTAAACCAGAGTAACATTTCTATGTTACCTATTCAAAGACAGGTTTTCATTTCACTATTGCTATGTAGGTGAGCCACTTGTTTCACTTGCTGAATGTAAGAAGGAAAACATCCATACATAGCTTGAGATTTTAGAACTCTATCTGTCTGCATGCTGCCATCCCATAGGTCCCACAGACTTGTCTTGCTTTTGTAACTGGCTGGATAGTAGCTGGAATTTCCTCTTGCTTTTTTATTAGGAGATTCCTAGCAGAAGTACTCATCACTTCTTTTTCCTCCACACATTTTCTTAATGAATACTATGAGCCATGGCCCAAAATGATCTTGTAGTCCTTGAAATTCTAAGCACTGTTGGCACTTGCTTGCACTGCTAAGGCAGAAGAAAGTTAGGCTCTTTCCTCCTGTTTTGAAAGATTTTGGACTTGCAGATATTCTGTAGGTATTCATACTGATTTCTGCCCAGAGTTGTTGCAACACAGTACAAAAGCAATTTGGAGATGGTATTTGGGACATGGTAGGAGCCACCTGTGCCCAACAGCTGAGAAGCTGCTGGCTGTTAGAGTGTACTTAAAAGGAAATTAAGTGGATTTTTTTGGGATGGAATGGCTGTATCTGTCTGCATTAGCAGATATAGGTGGCTGAGTCAAAATGCAAGTGTAGTTAATTGAACTTCTCTTCAAATGCCTGCCTTCTAGGGGTCATAGGTAAATACAAGACGGATGAGTAGGCACAAGAAAATTGTTTCCCAATATACTTTCTGGCACTGGCTTATGGAATTCAGATCTTTCCTCATTCCCTTGTCTCATCCACCCTAATAAAGGGAATTTGTAAAGGAAGCATTAGGATGTTTGTTCTAAAGCTGCTTCAATTGTATAGATATGTGTGTGTCGTGTGAGGGGGGGGTATAGGTTTTTGTTGTTTTTTAGAGGGAGTGCTTTGCTTCTGGGGAGTGGTGGTGTATTTCAAACCTTTCAACTCCTGAACAACTTCTCTGTTCCTTTACCCTTTTTGCTTTTCAGTTTGGCATATGAGGTGATCACAGGCTCACAGGATGTCAGGAGTTGGAAGGGACCCAAGGAGATCATCGAGTCCAACCCCCCTGCCAGAGCAGGACCATACTATCTAACACAGATCATGCATTCTGGCCAGTTTTGGTGTGTTGTGTTTCCCAGATCAGCTAGCACCAGAGAGACTGATGAAAAGTTTTCTAAGTTTAACCTCCCAAGAGAGATTTTTGCTTTGATTAACCATATTTGTTTTTTACATGTAGTGGAGGCTGCTCACTGCTGTGCAGCCTTTGTCTGTACTTTTGAGTTCCTAATGTTATGATCACACATCACCTATTAAAGTGTACTATTGAAGGGAGTGTGAGTGTGTATCATAGAATCAGTCAGGGTTGGAAGGGACCACAAGGATCATCTAGTGCCAACCCTCCTGCCATGGGCAGGGACACCCTACCCTAGAGAAGGCTGCCCACAGCCTCATCCAGCCTGGCCTTAAACATCTCTAGGCATGGGGCCTCAACCACCTCCCTGGACAACCCATTCCAGCCTCTCACCACTCTCATGCTGAAGAACTTCCTCCTCACGTCCAGCCTGAACCTACCCACCTCCACCTTTGCTCCACTCCCCCCAGTCCTGTCACTCCCTGATATCCTGAAAAGTCCCTCCCCAGCTTTTTTTGTAGGCCCCCTTCAGATACTGGAAGGCCACAAGAAGGTCACCTGGGAGCCTCCCCTTCTGCACACTGAACAGCCCCAACTCTCTGTCTGTGCTCACAGCAGACCTCTGCTTATCCTTGTGGCCCTTCTCTGGACACACTCCAGCATCTCCACATGCTTCTTGTAATGGGGGCTCCAGAACTGGATGCAGTACTCCAGGTGGGGTCTCACCAGAGTGGAGTAGAGGAGGAGAATCACCTCCCTCGACCTGCTGGCCACACTTCTCCTGATGCAGCCCAAGATCTGGTTGGCTTTCTGGGATGCAAGTAGCAGTCCTGCTGGGTTGTGCCTTATTCAGAGATATTTTATCAGTGGTTCATACATTTGTGGAGTTGAAGAAAATACTTCTATTCACTTTAGAATTGTTATTAAAGTCTTTGCATCAAAATTAACTCCTAAAATCACAGTAGACCAGATGATGAAAGCTGGTAAAGTAGCACCAGGTGTTTATTTGCCTTATTGGCATACTGAAAGGAGAGAGGAGAGTAAAAGAATATGCTTATTTGGTTAAGAGTAATGTGAAACTTGAAATAATGCTGAATGAATATCCATTGGCAGGTGGATTAATCCTAATTATTACTTCATTCTTATTTGGCTTAAAAAAAAAATCAAAGAGAACTAGAATTTGTGTTGGGACACTGTATGCCAGTGTTTACTAAGTTAGTTGTTCTGACCTTATCTTGTACTCTCATAATGAAAAAAGAAAAGCAGAAAAGCAATTTCACAGTATCACAGTATCACCAAGGTTGGAAGAGACCTCACAGATCATCAAGTCCAACCCTTTACCACAGAGCTCAAGGCCAGACCATGGCACCAAGTGCCACGTGCAGTCCTGCCTTGAACAGCTCCAGGGACGGCGACTCCACCACCTCCCCGGGCAGCCCATTCCAGTGTCCAATGACTCTCTCAGGGAAGAACTTTCTCCTCACCTCCAGCCTAAATTTCCCCTGGCACAGCCTGAGGCTGTGTCCTCTCGTTCTGGTGCTGGCCACCTGAGAGAAGAGAGCAACCTCCTCCTGGCCACAACCTCCCCTCAGGTAGTTGTAAACAGCAATAAGGTCTCCCCTGAGCCTCCTCTTCTCCAGGCTAACCAATCCCAGCTCCCTCAGCCTCTCCTCGTAGGGCTGTGCTCAAGGCCTCTCCCCAGCCTCGTTGCCCTTCTCTGGACACGCTCAAGCATTTCTCATGATATAAAAGTGTCATAAAGGCATCATCTACACAGAGGTAAGATTTCCAAGCTATAAGAAAAACATCAGCTGATAGCTTGCTTTGAGAGAGTGGGTTTTTTTCCCTCCTTCAAACAGTTGTCAGAGTGCAAAACCTGAGCTGTTTCCTTCAACCTTCCCAAGAAATTCTAGAGAGCTACAGTGCTTATCTGAAGCTGTGTGGGAGTCGGTTTTGCTCCTGTGACATTTAGCACTACTGTTCTTTGGAAGGAGAAAGAACAACGTATGCAAAACAGCTTGCCTGAAGATACTGATGGCTTGTGATAACTCTGATTTGCTCTTACCCAGTATAATATAATGTTTGCATGTAAGTGGCTGTATGCATAAGGGTATTGCAACATTTAGAACCATAGAATCAGTCAGAGTTGGAAGGGACCACAAGGATCATCTAGCGACAAACCCCCTGCCATGGGCAGGGGCACCCTTCCCTACATCAGGCTTGCCACAGCCTCATCCAGCCTGGCCTTAAACACCTGCAGCCATGGGGCCTCAACCACCTCCCTGGGCAACCCATTCCAGCCTCTCACCACTCTCATGCTCAACAACTTCCTCCTCACCTCCAGTCTGAACCCACCCACCTCCAGCTTTGCTCCATTCCCCCTAGTCCTGTTGCTACCTGATAGCCTAAAAAGACCCTCCCCAGCTCTTTTGTAGGTCCCCTTCAGATGCTGAAAGGCCACAAGAAGGTCACCTGGGAGCCTCCTCTTCTGCAGACTGAGCAGCCCCAACTCCTTCAGCCTGTCTTCATAGCAGAGGTTCTCCAGCCCTCTAATCATCCTCATGGCCCTTCTCTGAACTGTCCACATCCTTCTTGTAATGGGGACTCTAGAACTGGATGCAGTACTCCAGGTGGGGTCTCACCAGAGTGGAGCAGAGGGAGAGAATCACCTGGAGTGAATCACTGTTCTCCTATCTTGAGCTGGCCACAGTTTTGCATGAGTACTAACAGGCATTTCAGAAAGATCAGTAGCTTCTACACAGGTAGCTGGGTAGGGAAAATGGCCTAGCAATCTCAGTGTGAGATTACATTGTGATATGTGTAAAATCACAGAATCATAGAATCAACCAGGTTGGAAGAGACCTCCAAGATCATCCAGGCCAACCTAGCACCCAGCCCTAGCCAATCAACTAGACCATGGCACTGAGTGCCTCAGCCAGTCCTTTCTTGAACACCTCCAGGGACAGTGACTCCACCACCTCCCTGGGCAGCCCATTCCAATGCCAATCACTCTCTCTGCCAACAACTTCCTCCTAACAGCCAGCCTAGACCTCCCCTGACACAACTTGAGACTGTGTCCCCTTGTTCTGTTGCCAATTGCCTTGGAGAGGAGACCAACCCCACCTGGCTACAGCCTCACTTCAGATAGTTGTAGACAGCAATGAGCTCTGCCCTGAGCCTCCTCTTCTGCAGGCTGCACACCGCCAACTCCTTCAGCCTCTCCTCATAGGGTTTGTGTTCCAGGCCCCTCACCAGCTTCATCACCCTTCTCTGGACACCTTCCAGGGAGTGTATTTTGTCACATGTCAAATACTTTTTTATCACTACTCATAGTAGCCCTTTGTCATTCTGGGGACTTCTTTATGGTAGACAGAGAGAATAAAGGGCAGCAGTGTCATTAGCTCCCACAGCAGTATTTTCAGCCTTGTGCTGTCTAACATTTTCATTGCAATGCCAGGTCCTCAGGTTTTCTTGTTTGTGTAAGAATTTTCACTTCTCTTTTCACTGGTGAAGAGAAAATCTTGGAAACCTGAATCTCAATTTAGAAATCAAAAGATCAAGTTCAAAATTATTTTCTTAAGCCAGCCTCAGGATATTTTTGGTATCTGACTTGTGATCTTTCTAAACTGCTATGAAACACTTTGAGAATTAGAATTAATAGTTAAGAATTAGAATATTAGACTAGATTTGGTTTTATACTGCCTCCATTTTGATGGCTTCTGTTACTGTATATTTCTTTTCAGTGAAAGAGCAGCCAGAATTTATGTTTAAAATGTGAGTGTCAAAGTTAAATACCCACAGAAAAGCTAAATGGCTCAGCAGGTATAAATCATCATATTGATTCTGCTGTACTTTTTCTGTTCTGGTACAGAAATACAGTAGCCCACACTGCAAAACTCTTCAGAACACCCTTGTTAGTAAGCCCACCACTCCTTTTGTAGCAGCAGCAATTGAACCTTTAAGAATACAAGACTTTAGATTGTCTGATGGAGTGGTGGTAATGTAAAATGAAGAGGGTTTTATGGGGTGCAGTGACATTGATTATTGGTGGTGGTTGAAAGGAGCACTAGAATATTGGTGTCAAAAAGAGTGACTCCTGCTATGCCATGATTTCGTCTTTCATTCCCTACCTTTGTGTCTGCTCTTGCACTACAGGCAAGTAGATTCTAGCGCAGAGCAAGTGCTAGGATTTCATTTCTCTTCAGCCTGGAGAAGAGAAGGCTTCAAGGAGACCTTATAGTGCCCTTCCAGTATCTGAAGGGGACCTACAAGAAGGCTGGGGAGGGACTATTGACAAAGTCTTGTAATGACAGGATGAAAAGTAATGGGTTTAAACTGGCAGAGGGGAGATTCAAACTAGATGTTAGGAAGAAGTTCTTTACGGTGAGGGTGGTGAGACACTGGCACAGGTTGCCCAAGGAGGCTGTGGATGCTTCCTCCCTGGAGGTGTTCAAGGCCAGGTTGGATGAGGCCTTGAGTGACCTGTTCTAGTGGGAGGTGTCCCTGCCTATGGCAGGGAGTTGGAACTGGATGATCCTTGAGATCCCTTCCAACCTAAACCATTCTATGCTTCTATTTGCTCACACTGAACCACCTCACTATCTGGGACTCATGCCATGTCCAGGGAGTGGCTAAAACACCAAGAAGAGTTCTTAACGTCTGCACAATACTTCCCTTGCTAGAAGAGGTGGGACAAGGCTTGTGTAGATGCAGCCTATCTAAGTACACACATTGCTTGATGACCTTTTCAACCCAGCAGGTTCAGATTGCAGAACTTTGTGCAATGGAGACTGAGATCATGGTTAATCACTACTGGGCTGGGTGCAGATGGAATCGTGAAAAGCTGCCCCTTTCATTCTCTTGAAACAATGACTTCATTAGCTGCCAGGAAGCTATTTGGCAGGTCTCTTTGTGTGGGTTCCCTCAGAAAAGCTGGCTGGAGAGTGACCCTTTGCATGGGACATATTTGAAGCTCAGCTCACTAGAAGGCTGAGAGATTGCTGTGTTTACCCAGGTAGGCAAGTGCCAAGAATTAATTAGTTTCATTCTGTGCTATACAAGGGAAGCACAAGAAGCAGCTCTGATCTTGCAATTGACTGTGCAGGCGGAGTCTTGCACTGTGGTAAGGTTTCCCATAATTAAAAAGCTTTAAATCAGAGATCAGGCCTCTGTTGTGAACAGATGGACCAAAACTTAAATGTACCAGATCTTGTGAGCCTCTTTAGAAAATCAACAGTGCAGTATAAAAGAAATCTTTAGATAGCTGAAGGGGGCCTACAAAAAAGCTAGGGAGGGACTTTTTAGGATATCAGGGAGTGACAGGACTAGGGGGAATGGAGCAAAGCTGGTGATGGGTAGGTACAGGCTGCACATAAGGAGAAAGTTGCTGAGCATGAGTGGTGAGAGGCTGGAATGGGTTGCCCAGGGAGGCAGCTGAGGCCCCATCCTTGGAGGTGTGTAAGGCCAGGCTGGATGGGGCTCTGGCCAGCCTGATGTAGGGTAGGGTGTCCCTGCCCATGGCAGGGGGGCTGGCACTAGATGATCCTTGTGGTCTCTTCCAACCCTGACTGATTCTATGATTCCAGGGTGAGTGGAGCTTTGAGCAGTCTGGTCTAATGTAAGGTGTCTCTGCCCACAGAACACTATGTATGATCTATAAGGTCAAGTCCCTTCCAACCCAAACTGCTCTGTTATATGAATTTATGATTAACAGCATGGAACATAACTCTAAATATCATGATTTGATGGTATTTTCTTGTTTACAAGTACTTTAGAGACCTGTCAGGTAGCTCAAACGTTGCTCCTATACCTACTGTTTGATGTAGCTGAGGATATAATTTAGGACACTGAAGACAAATGCAGTTTCATGAAATGAAAAGAGAGTAGTTCTCTTATGTTCAGGACATTTACATGTGTGGTTTGTTCCCTCCTGTTTCCAAGCATGCCTTGGATGTGCCATTCTTTGTGTCTGAAACAGTAGTGGTTACTGAGGTAATGAGAACTCACTGTTCCCCGACCAATTCATCTAAATAAAGTATGGAATTTAATTTCACTCTGTGTTACCTGAGGCAGCTCTGGCATCTGTTAAAACAAATGACCTTCACATTCTTCTTCACTTCCCTTCTTATTTTCATTGGAAGACTGAGATGTTTCTCTTTTTGTAAGTGAGGTTGCCCTTCAGATGAGGTGCTGGAGTGGGTGCAGAGAAGGGTGACGAGGCTGGGGAGAGGTCTGGCAAACATGACCTATGAGGAGCGGCTGAGGGAACTGGGATTGTTTAGTATGGAGAGGAGGAGGCTGAGAGGAGACCTTATTGCCCTCTACAACTACCTAAAAGGAGGTTGTAGTGAGGCTGGAGCTGGTCTCTTCTCCCTAATTACTAATAATGCCTCACGTTGCGTCAGGGGAGGTTGAGGTTGGATGTTGGGAGGAAGTTCTTTACTGAGCAGGTGGTCAGGCACTGCTCAGGGAGGTGGTGGAGTCCTCATCCCTGGAGGGGTTTGAAAGGAGAGCGGATGTGGTGCTTGAGACTATGGTCTAGTGATGAAGGATGCTGGGATGAAGGTTGGACTGGAAGATGCTGGTGCTCCTTTCCAACCCTAGCGATTCACAGTGATTAGATGTTGTGCTGAGGGATTTGGTTTAGTCAAGGACTTGTCAGTGTGAAACTAATGATTGGGCTCGATGAGCTTGAAGGGCT
The DNA here is from genome assembly GCF_015220805.1 of Pogoniulus pusillus. Taxonomy (NCBI): domain Eukaryota; kingdom Metazoa; phylum Chordata; class Aves; order Piciformes; family Lybiidae; genus Pogoniulus; species Pogoniulus pusillus. The sequence goes on along the minus strand of NC_087291.1, from coordinate 6,254,370 downwards.
TTTCCAATCTCAGAAATTCTGTGATTCTGTGGGGTAGAGAATTCCCCCCGAATTCCATCTTTTGTCTTGCAGCTGTTTTCCCCCTGTGGCCCAAAATATATGTGTCTTCCTGCTGAAGTGCTTCCATTGCATGCAGTCAGGATTGAAGTTTTGACACCCATAAGAATTCCTCTTTCTATCTCAATCTTAATTCATATCTTAAACTTTTGTAATCTCTTCTTGTGCTATGGATTGCAGGTGTACACAGGTTAATTTCTTAACCAAAGCAAGGAAAGTTCCTTTCTTATTGAGTATCAAAAAGCAGTAAGGTAAAACCATGCATTTGCAAACACCAGGAGAGGAGTGGGAGAGATGCATACCTAGAGAAATGATTCCTGGCAAGAATTGTCACTGGCCTTGGGGCTGCAGGCAGCAAACAAGAAATCCGAAGGAGCTCTGACTACCATGCAATCAGGCAACACTATACTCAGACCACCTCGGCTTTGTAATGGAAACAGAATCCGTATTAAGCTACTCAGCAGCTAATCAATCACCCAAGTCCACCAGGCTGGGCATGGAAGATTGTATCTCTTACATACAGGAGGAGGAAGAAGAAACAGCTGTGGCACGTCCTTGAAGTAAGGCGATCTATTGTAAGAGAAAGGCAGCTTGTTACACGGTGTTATGGGCCTGCAGAATAGTGTTCCTGGGTGGGTTTTTTTTGTCTGCTTGTTTTCTTCTAGTTTGTTTCCTTTCTTGTTTTGGTTGGTTGGGTTTTTTTTGTTTGTTTGTTTGGGGTTTTGTGTGGTGGTTGCTGTGATTGTTTGTTTCCATTTTTTTAATGCTACAGGTTGGACACATGAATAGCATAGTCATGGTAAAGTAACAGCAGGTCATGGGGCACTCATCACAGTATTACCAAGGCTGGAAGAGACCTCATAGATCATCAAGTCCAACCCTTTACCACAGAGCTCAAGGCCAGACTATGGCACCAAGTGCCACGTCCAATCCTGCCTTGAACAGCTCCAGGGACGGCGACTCCACCACCTCCCCGGGCAGCCCATTCCAGTGTCCAATGACTCTCTCAGGGAAGAACTTTCTCCTCACCTCCAGCCTAAATTTCCCCTGGCGCAGCCTGAGGCTGTGTCCTCTTGTTCTGGTGCTGGCCACCTGAGAGAATAGAGCAACCTCCTCCTGGCTACAACCTCCCCTCAGGTAGTTGTAGACAGCAATAAGGTCCCCCCGAGCCTCCTCTTCTCCAGGCTAACCAATCCCAGCTCCCTCAGCCTCTCCTCATAGGGCTTGTGCTCGAGGCCACTCATAAATTGCCACAAGTTGGTTTTTTTTTAGCCTAATTGCTATTTGGGTATCAAAACTACAATTCAGTAGCCTACTTGCTAGAGAATTGGACCGGGGAGATGAAGTGGACAGCTGGCACAGTATATGGGCACTTGAATGCGGAAACAAAAAGACAGCTGCTGGATCTAATTTTAAACGTAGGTCTTGATCGGATCCTTCTAGATCCTGGCTGCCCTGCTACAGCAGAGTCATTAGTAGGAGTGAAGTTCAAGATACTGGTAAAAAGCTTTTGTGAAAAGGGGAATCACTCTTGTTCCAGTTATGGTATTTCCATTTTTCACAGTAAGTAGTATCAGCTTAGAGAAGAAGTGGGTGGGTCGTGGTCTAACAGTGCTTACACAGGCAGCTTCTCTGGCGTGTCTTTATGGGCAGTGGGACTTTGTCCTGAAAGCAGGAGGGCAGGCAGACATCTTTCAGATTAGGAAACTGTGTAACAATGTCTTTTTTTTTCCTCTCTCTAATATTTAAAAATCATAATGGTTACCGTTTGGGGCACGAGATTATAATTCTGAGTGTTTTACATCAGGAGTCAGGAATGCAGCACGCATTAGCAGCAAGCTGGAGTGCCATCTCGTGGAGCTCTGCAAGTCCAGCCTGCTTGCCTGCCTTTATTTATTTAGCCAGTACAAAAATAACCACAAGTAATGTTGTTCTCGTATAACTGCTCTTTTAGAACTAGCAAGTTAGAGATTTTATTAATTCAGCAGCTGGTTAAGCATTTTTGTTTGCGTTTGGCTGTCAGAGTGCTATTAACAAATCGGGGGGGTTTGATTTCAAGGTGTGACTGTGTTCTGCTTTGTTTGGCTGGGATACTAAGGGCTGTGGGGACGTTTCTGGTGTTAGTTCTCTTTAGGAAGCCAGCTAAACTACAGAAACTTGCTGTAGCTGTGAACACATGCAGCACACTGCTTCTCTGATGTGAAGGCTCTCCTCTGTTAAGATCACTCTGTTAGCCAGCTGATAGGTCTAGAAATAAGAGCTCTGCTGGTTTAGATCTGCTTCAGGAAAGCAAAATTTCCACACTTTTCAAAGATTTTTTTTTTTCATAATAGGAAATGTGATGAAATAATAATGAAGAATACTCTTTTTTGCTTTGTTACAATACTTTAGAATCTGACTTCACTGCCTACTAGAAAAGAAAACACTCTAAAGATAGTCTGCTTACTTAAACTGGTGTAAGTTTAAATGATCATAGAATTATAGAATCAACCAGGCTGGAAGAGACCTCCAAGATCATCCAGGCCAACCTAACACCCAGCCCTGTCCAATCAACCAGACCACGGCACTAAATGCCTCAGCCAGGCTTTGCTTCAACACCTCCAGGGACAGCAGCTCCACCACCTCCCTGGGCAGCCCATTCCAATGCCAATCACTCTCTCTGCCAACAACTTCCTCCTAACATTCAGCCTAGACCTCCCCTGGCACAACTTGAGACTGTGTCCCCTTGTTTTGTTGCTGGTTGCCTGACAGAAGAGATCAACCCCACCTGGCTACAGCCTCCCTTCAGGTAGTTGTAGACAGCAATGAGATGATCAAGCACAAGCATAGTATGCAATTAATTGTGTTTTTCCCTAAGGCAAAATGAGTAAAACAGAAAGATGTTTATTCTAAGGTGGAATATAACATTTTGTTGTGAAATGCTGTAAATAGAATGAAAAAAGAGAAACAGTTGGAGCTGGAGCTGCGGGGCAGAGAGGGTAAATGGCCAAGCAGGAGGTCGCATTTCATTTCTGTGTATTCCCTAATTTCCCTTCGACAGCATTAGCACAGCAAGTACTCTAGTTGTGCTGTGTTTAAACTTTCAGGGTTTCTGCCTCCTGTACAGCTGAACACTGCTCTTGTGCACTCGACTCAAAGGCTTTGAAATGACAGCTGCGAGGATGGTTTATTTCACATCTTCCCTCCTGTGTT